>NC_135758.1:38444706-39079706 GCF_052425735.1 Oculina patagonica | reverse complement strand
CATGCCGGGTCTCCATCAACCCTTTCTCTTTCCCCTCCCTTTCCTTCTTGTACGATAGTGTGGATTTGATTTGTATTTGTTGTGCTTTTATTAAAAACTTGGTTTAAAATTTTTCAATCCAGTTTGATTATTGTTTTTCATTGTCTAATTTACATTATATCATAATCTGAAACAAAGGCAAAAAAAAATTAAACAAGCTCGAGCAGTATCTCAGTTTTTTATAAACGTAGATAACCCACGTTCTCTCCGAAGAAAAATGGCTATTTCTGTCTCTCTTACCTTTCTTCGCGACCACGCGCCCTCGCTGACGATACAAACTTCCGTGAGTTTACATGAACTGAGATACGCTTGGACTTGGTAACCGCTGCGTTTTCTCCCTGGTTAGGGTGGGCCGATACAGGTTTTTCAAAACGATACGATATCGATACGATATTTGCCTTTTTTCTCGATATCGATATCGATATCGATATTATGACGTCATTTCCGTCCTGACGTCATTGATATGTCACGTGATTTGTTAAAGAATTCAAAAGACAGTCCTGGCGTTGTAGATGTTAGCCACGAATGCTGATTTTTGGTCTTTTTGATTCACTTTTGCATCAAGGCAAGAAAAATTCAAATATTGACAAGAACAACAATATTTTTTTGAGCAAAATTGCATTTTTAAACCTTAGGTGCTGACCAGGAGACCGCAGGCTCAGGTCACGTGTGCAGTATCGAAAACGTATCGAAAGTGCGATATTTTTCGAAAGTATCGATACTTTTCAAAATTGTCAAAATATCGAGGTATCGAATATTTGGTATCGAGTATCGGCCCATCCTTACTCCCTGGCTCAAATACATTTTCGCGCCATTTCTATAGCATTTTCTAGCATTTTCAGTAGCGAGTGATTTACAAGATTTTCTAACATTTTTTCGTTAAAAACATGTCAACTTCGGATGAAAATTGGCAAATGACGACAGCTACCATCAGAGAAAGGGGTAAATTCTTGTTAAACAATGAACTCTTGAGCGATGTCACCTTTGTTGTTGAAACCTCTGATGGCGAAGACGACAACAAGAAACGCAAGATGGCGATCCCCGCGCACAAGTTTATTCTGTCGATGAGCAGCCCTGTATTTTTCAAGATGTTCTATGGTGAAATGGCTGAAACTTCAGATTCTATCGATCTGCCCGACTGTGAGTACGAAGGCCTGTTAGAGTTGCTTCGCTACATTTACAGCGACGAAGCAAAATTGAACGGGGAGAATGTTATGCAAGTGCTGTATTTGGCCAAGAAATACATGCTCCCTTCGCTCGCAGACCAGTGCACTGAATACCTGCGAAAGACCTTAGGTGCATCGAATGTTTTTGTCATTCTTCAAAATGCTCGCCTGCATGAAGAGAAATTCCTTGAATTGCATTGCTGGGATGTTATAGATAAACAAACCGAGGACGTAGTGAAATCCGATGAATTCAGCTCGATCGAGAGATCCTTACTTGAAGAGGTTGTAGAAAGAGACACACTGAGTATCCAAGAGGTTGAACTGTTTAAAGCCGTTGACAATTGGGCAACTAAGGCTTGTGAACGACAGAGCCTCGATCCAAGTGGCACTACTAAAAGACAGGTCCTTGGAGACCGTGTTTTCAAAGCTCTACGTTTTCCAGCCATGGAGCAAAGTGAATTTGCCAGTGTCGTTCTTGATGTGAATTTATTAACACCCGTGGAGGTTTTCGACATGATGAAGTATTTTAGTTCAGTTTTGACCACTCCTGTGGGATTTCCAGAAGTGAAACGGGCCAATCGTTACCACCTTTATCATCGATGTGGTAGATTCGACTCTGTGGAGGCAGCCAGTTGGCGCTATACAATGGGTCGGACAGATTCTATAGGTGTTAAGGTTGACAAGGATGTCATGTTGCATGGGGTGTGCTTGTTCGGAAGCATAGATGGCGTCTACTCTGCAAATGTCAGGATTGCGCGTGATGATGGTCAAGATAATTTTTGGAGATCATCAGATAGACCTTTACCGTTAACTGCCACCAACCTTGAACAATTACAGTGTGAGCTTGTAAGAAATGCTTCACACAGTTATTGTGGTTTTTATGTCATGTTTGATCAGCCTGTGCTGTTAAGTAAAGATTTGTTGTATTCTGTCCAGGCATCCATATCTGGCATGGAGTCTTGGAGTGGTAAAAATGGCTCAAAATCTGTGGAATGCGCTGGGGTAACATTTCACTTTGATGACGCAGGAGGGAGACCTAGCGGCAATGGAACTACCATTAGCCATGGACAGATTGCCGAATTTCTGTTTATGCTGAAGTGAAGTCTTATGGCAAGTATCAGATAAAAGAAGCTTTTGCTTTATCCCCCTTCTGCTTGCTGACTTCAGAAAAGCACACTTCTACATTGTACCTATCTGGTGTTATTGCCAACTTTTGCCCTTCCCCTCCCCCACATTCTCACATAGGGCTGTCACGTCAAATAGAGATAAACATTACATAGGTTACCTTATTATAGGAATATACCGGTAACGAAGCATGATAACATTGCGAACAAAATTTACGCGTAATAACATTAACGCAAATTTAAGAAAAGTTCTGGTTAGATGCTTTTAGTAAACATGTTTACATAACTAAAATTAATGTGAATTTTTGAAATTTGCGTTAATAACATGTATCGTTAATTTCCTATAATAAGGTAATCTTACCATCTTATCACTGCATTGCTGTTGTGTGGTAACTATTTTGAATCAGGTAGTACAAGGTCTCTAACAAAAGATGATTGGGTCTGGGATTCCAGACCTTACATTAGCTGATTACTCATTTAAATTCAAAGTTCCAACACACAAACAAGGACACATTGCACAGCAATATTGATTTTTATTCATCTTTAATTTGATACAATAGCCCCCTCTGAACTCTCCAAGCTTACTTAGTCAGGAAAAAGGCATAATATTGTAGGTTAATCTGTTTGGTGGGTTGTCCAATATAGAAAGTGAAGGTTTGAGTGGTTCAACTCACATGCCTCGTGAAGTAAGGTTTATTACTGTCTTGTTTGATATGTTTTAGTGTGCTTACGAGTCATACAGGTTGACTGGGTCCTGAAGTTAAATTTCTGATCAAACTGCAAGGGCCTATAATAAGATGCAGTTTAAACCAGTTGCGCAACTCCTATGCACTTGTATCACTTCTATGAATTGAACTTTTCAAATTTGCAGTGGAATTAGTTTATTTCATTTTATTTCACTAAAAAGTAAAATCACATTGACCACTTGTGCAAAATACATGTACATCTTGTACTACTTGAATCTTTATGACTTGAATAAGTGGATGAGTATTCAGGGCCGTACATGTATCTAGGACTTTTTGTCTGTGGGGGCAAGTTTTCCTGGCAGGGGCAAGTGTTTTTTTTTTTCAGGGTAGTTTTTCTTTTTTTTCTTTTTCGTTTTCTTAGTTACGTTATGCATTAAGAATTCATAGACTCATTAACAATTCATAGACTCATTAAGAATGCTCTAGAGACTTTTGTTGCACTCGGAAAGTTCATTTAGTTTTCACACATTAGTTACATATTTTAACAGGACGCCGTTGAACATTTGCATTTTTATCTTGCTGAAGAAGGCAGCAGTACTAAGTGGCTGAAACGTCCAAAAAAAATATTTTTAGCCAGTGTCAACTTATTAATTCGAATTTTTAATTCTTTTGTAACTACCACTGTTTCATGTGTATAATTTGCATCCCCAACCCAAAGGATTTGCATCAAGTTGTGTTTTTTAAGGTGAAAATAGTCGGTTGATTAGCTTTCCACAGTTACCTGATATGTAACTTAATCAAAAATTTATACAGTTGTTACTATTGTGGATTACTATGTATGCAACATTGTAGTGTAATTTCACCAATGAATATTATAAACATGAATTATTTTAGGCATATTTTTGTGTTAAAGGGTTTAAATTTATCTTAGCTTTACAAGTTATTAAAGTTATGGATAAAAATTTATCTTCTCCAGCCATTTTATCTTTTTATTTTACACAAATGTCCAGAATTTAAGGTCGATAAGGCTATCTCAGAAACTGGAAGTAGAGAATTAACTCTAAGGTGATTTGAAGTGCTGGAAGATAACCAAGGAAATTCCTTCCAGACCTAGAAAGGAAATCAGGGACCACATTGGCAAACAAATTCTAACCTCAGTGGGATATGCTCAGAAGGAAATTCCTATGTACAGTAATTCCAGGGCCATAGGCAGGATCTTGCATAGGTGGGTGCAAGCGCCAGAGGCGTGAGCAACTCGGGAAGTCCAGGGGTATTATACCCCTGGGAAATTTTAAAAAAATAAAGTTAAGTTCACATTTCCTGCATTCTGAGAGTCATTTTAACCCTCATTTCCTGATCAGCCGGACCTTTGTGGCCTGTGGGTGGGAACAGATGCACCCATTGCAACCCCCCCCCCCCCTGCCTCTAGGCTCGATTTCCAGCCGCTTTTCGGGAAAATGAGCCTGCGCTCCTCCCTGTCTCTCTCGGGGAGGAACAAAGACCGGACTCGAGGAGGCGGCGGTAATCGAGCCTACCCTGCCTCTGACCCTATAATTATCTACTTTAATTAGGTGCTCCAAACCACATCAGGTGCACTTTTTGCAGACTCAGACTGTACACTAGTACTGATAATAATTTGACTTAAAATTGATCAATATTTAATTATCTTGAAAATAAGTGATCTAGGAAATATACATCCACTCATTCATAGCTCATAGGGGCAACAAGAATTTTTGGGCAACATTTTAAACTAGTAAGAGATTCTGTCTTCGGGTTTTTACTTCTCTCAAAGTAGCCTGGATTTCATTCAACACGGACAGAATCCTGAAAAGTAACAGATTTGAATAATGAATCCTAAAACAGACCTTTGCAAATAATTTGTTGGCTTTATTTTTTTTCCAATTTTTATTTTTTTACATAAATATAATTATAATTACAGATTCACAACTACCTTAGCCTAGTATAAATGGTAAATCAACTTTTTAAAACGGTTGTAGGTTTTGAAAACCTGAGGGCTTCTAGCCTCCTATACAGTTTCTTTGGCTTGTCACGAAAGAGACAGGGTTGCATTACCAGCCAAAAAAAAATATCTGATCCGAGGCTACAGACTCCAGGCTTCACATCACAGAGCGTATCTTCTATAAATCAGATATTTTTTAGGTTACTATACTAAATGTTTTGACTGATCAATTTTACTTCTGATTTTGTGAAATGAATTGTTCATTTTCTTACACAAAAATGCACATAGAACCTAACAAGATTTTCGCGTTATTTCTTAATTTCGAAGCGCGTTGAATCTATTGCATAAAGCACATTTCAACGCAACCCTCTCCGCTCAAGAACCAGTAGACTACATACCGGTAATCGTGAATGGCGTTCAATTATTATTACATCTGTACGTCACGTTTGATCATAAGGAAAAATTGCGGAAGCTAAGACGCAAATGAAGAGCATAAAATTTAAAAATGCTTGAATGTACTCACTCCTCGTTTTACTGCCTATACTACAAATGTTCCGACACACGAAGTGACATGTAGCGACGACTAAAATTCCATATCGTAAAGAGGGGTCATCACTTTTTCATAAAATCTTGACATTTAGTTATAGCAAAATGACTTACTACCACTACTGACATCAACACTACACTAACAGACCACTAGCGGCCAGAAGTACAAATTGACACTGTTTTTAATCACTTCAGGTAGCTAAATAGAAGACGAGGATGTCTAAAATTGGAGGCGATTGGTGAATATTAAGGATACGCGCCATCCGTAACACTGCTCATTAACCGCAGCACGCCAAGTTTATTTGGTCACGCGTGACCTGACTGATTTGGTCACGCGTGACCTGAATTCGGCCTCTTTTCGTGGGGCAGGTCGATATTTCCCCCCCCCCTGTTTTCATTTTTCCCTGTATTATATATTCTCCTTTCTAATATGGCACATTTTTTGTTACTTGAACATTACCAGCGACCTGAGAACTGGATCACAATACGAAATTTCTCACATTAGTACATTACTCTTGAAAGCTGGCGTCATGCAGCCAGAATATAAATTTCTCTTTTCATTTAAACCAATCAAGGTCATCGTCATCATCATCATCAAATAATGGCGGTGGTACAGCACGGGGTGGTGGAGAATCCTGAAGAAGAAGAAAAAGAAAAAAAAACTTTCACTTATCACAGCCCCCTTTCCACCGTTCATAACCAAAATTATGTAATGTATATGAAATGATTCATATATGAACTGCGGATGTATATGAAAGTGATAAATGATCGTCGCAGTGAATTTCCAATTTAAGCAATTGGAATAAGGAAGCCTGAAAAAATTCAGGGCTTCAACGGAATTCGAAACCGTGACCTCCGCGATACCGGTGCGATGCTCTACCAACTGAGCTATTGAAGCCACACATTGGGAGCGAGGTCAATTTGTGACATTTTCCCGAAAAAGCGGCTGGAAATCGAGCCTAGTTGAAGCCCTGAATTTTTTTCAGGCTTCTTTATTCCAATTGCTTAAATTGGAAATTCACTGCGACGATCATTTATCACTTTCATAACCAAAATTGTTAAGCGGCTTGTGAAAGTTGCGGTTTGTACGGTTTCACTTTTCTCTCAAGCTTTGTATGCCGGTTTTTCAACCAATTCATTCCTCCTATTCAACCAATCAAGACAGCCCATCAAGTGAAGAACTCAAGTTAATCGTAATTTGATTCACGCGACTTTTCCCGCGCTTTTGATCGGTGACCTGCTTCTTACTCGCGCTCTGATTGGTCTAGTGCACTTAAAGGTCACGCAACTTTTCCTGCGCCGTTCACTGGTTGCCTGCTATGAACTCGAGCTATGATTGGTTAGTACACTTTTCATTCTAGGCAATTTTCCGCGCTTTGGCTAAATTACCTGTTTTCAGTTCAAGTTCTAATTTTCTTGTACCGCTAATTGCCACCGTAGCGATTGGCTCTATGACTTACATACTTTAGTTTCATGATGGTCATTTCAAAAGGTTGTACTTGAACGTCGAATAAAGGGTGCTTTCATACGGTTTGTGCTAATACATACAGGCTTTTCCTCTTCTTTTTTCTTCGACAAAGATCCAAAGGTTGCTTCCACATCGTCATGGTCATCATCACCAAACAACCTAATATAAACACACAAACACATTGGTTAAGGGTTGCTCCAGGATGAATATGAACAGGCTAAAGGAACATGAGAATTCGGTGTCTTTTTACGGGATTACAGGTCACGAAGTCAAAAAAGTTAAGCATATCGATAAGGGATTTATTTTAGTTCTGTTCTGAGCCTCCACAGCAGAAGTGTTTCTTCTCGCCCCACTCTCTTCACGTGGTCTACAAAGTTGGAAAGTTTTGCGCACAAAAAGTGAGACTTTTGACGATAGACCCAGGGATAATTTGCACAACACGTATCATACAAAACGACAACTAGCAAACAAAATGCATAGTCTTTTTCGCAGTCGTTTTTGGATCTTTATGCAACATCTAAGCGTTTCTTAAAAACCCAAATAACGGATTTGAAGATCAGAAGCAAATAAGCAAATAATTCGAAAATGATGGATACAGCGAAAAGGAAGCATTCAGTAGCCAAGAATTGTACTCACGATTTAAGTTTATCTTCACTTATGGTGTTGTTCTGTGAAGTGTCCACTTGGGCTTCTGCAAAGTAAAACGAATTTGTTAGCTTAGTCGAGACACTATTTTGCAATTCATCCTAACGTTTTGCTCTTGTCAAACTTTAATACAGATTGCGCGCATGCATTGTCTATTTTGAAGTATACTGTACCTTTTGATCCTTGCTCCTCTTTTGGTTGCTGTTCTTTTTCTTCCGCTACAGCAACATTAAATGGTTCATCTTTACTTTCGTCCGGTACAGACTGCGCTAAATTCTCAGAGGCATCAGTTCTGTCTAATTCAGTTCTACTGTCCTCCTCATCTGCCTCCGCAGAAAGCTCTTCTAAAGAAGGTACATCTATTTGATTTCCTGGAAGCGAGTCAGTTTCCGAAGTATTATCTATATTGTCAATGTTTTCTTTGCTTTCTGGACCATTACTACTTTCTACTACACCATCATTTGAATCTTCTACAACCGCTTCAGATTCAACAGAATTATCATCTTGTTTACTCTCCACATCGGGTTTCAAATCCTCTGTTTCCTCCATCAGCTGTCCGTTCGTAGTTACTTCGTCTTTACCTTGTTCCGCATTCACTCCTGTTTCTTCTTTCTGTGAATTATCGCCTTCTGTTTCTTCCTCTGCAACCAAATTATTACTTTCCTTTCCGTCGTCTCCTTCATCTTCTTCGTCGACTTCGTCAACCCCTTGTTTAATTTCTTCGCGTTTCTCTTCTCCCCCTGACTCTTCTTCTTCTTCCTCCTCCTCCTCCTCTTCCTCCTCCTCCTCCTCCTCCTCTTCGCTCTCTTCTTTCCCGACTGCTTCTCCACTTACAAGTTTCTCTTCTTCTTTTTCCTTTACTTCTGCCTCTTCATCTTCATCTTCCTCTTCTGCCTCCGCTTCCTCCTCCTCCTCCTCCTCCTCCTCCTCCTCCTTCATCACTCTCCTCTTTCTCGACTGATTTTCCACTCACGAGTTTCATAGTCACCTCCTGTGTTATGGACAAAATTGCACACAACGTTTAGTGATCTTGGTTGAAATTTGTTACTAAAATACTACCTGCTCGTGAAAAGTTGAAGGTTCATAGCTGTACTTATAAACAAAGGGAAAACTAGATGGATCGTAATCTTAACAATCAAGAAAAGTGACAGTACCGATTTACACGGTACGATTTTGTCGTATGCGACAAACTTACGACACGCCTACGACAGTATAGCCCAGTCCCACGCAGTCGTTCTTAGGGGCGACCGTGTTTCTCGTGGGGAGGAGTGAAACACGATCGCCCCTAAGAACGACTGCGTGGAAGGCTAACGACAGTAGTAAGCGAGTCATGTAGGTTTGATTAACACGACACAATTCGTGTCGTAGGCCTGTCGTAAGCATGTCGCATGCGACAAATTGTACCGTGTAAATAGGCCTTAACAACCTTGGTACAAAACTGTAAGGGTTAGGTTTCATAAGTGACACAAGCAAGCACAAGAGTCCAAACGAAGATAAAAGAGATCAAAACATTTTGATCCTAGCTCGAGATCATGGTTATGCAACTAGTCACCTCTACTGCACGTTGTAATGTTTCTGAACATAAAAAATCTGCCTTTTTAGTGAGTTTGTTCGTACCTTGATGGTCTGGAGTACAACCTTCATGATGTCCGAGCCTGAGTAAGAGTCATCAGCCTCAAATTCATTCCTCAGCATATAAAACACAGTGTTCATTATACGCTTGACCTGCAAGATGCACATAATCATTACTGAATGTCACGCAAAAATAACGTACTGAACACACAGAATGCATTACTGTGTCACGCAATGGTTCCATTGATCTCATTCGGCCCGGTTTCGTTTTTGTCCACATGTATGCGTTTTTGTCAATGCGTTTTCGCCTATGATCCACACTACCAAAGCCTTTCTGCTTTCGATAAAAATGATAAGCATTTTCGAACAATTCAGTGTGGACGACAAGTGGAAATGCGTCAATGAAAAGGCGTTAGTATGGACAGAGCCAGAGTTTCATTTTACGTTCAGAGAGGGGGAAAAACGAAAGAATGTGCTCGTAACGAGAAAAGTTTAGGAAGTTTAGGACGGCAAATTATAAATTAGACAAGGATCAAGTTTTATTTTACTCTTTACTTTGCATTTTCCAATTTTGGTATTCCCACCTTACAACTGTCTAACAGACTTATGTGTTACTTCTTGAGGATAAAAGAACATATATAAAATCATCAACTAGGGGAAAGTCTCCTGATTTACGAACAAATTCTCATAAGTAAATAAATAAAATTCTTATTAAATAAATAAGAGCTAAAGAACTTTTCAATAATAATCAGTACATATAGAACAAGAACTGCAAGCAGTTTATAATCGTGCGGGTAATTTTTGACCACCCGACCTCTTTCAGTGCTTTGGCTTAAAGGCACGGCACCGCACAGTAAAATCTTTAGAAAAGCAGTCACTTGAGAAACACACAAGTCGTGTTTGCGTTAGTCACGGAGTGAACGTGACATGAATTTCCTTTACCACGTCATAGCCACATGCCTAGCCGGAAAAATGCCTGCTTACGCATGCAAATATTTATTTTGTTCCGAATGTTCAATAAAATAAACCCAAACCAGTTCATTTAAAAGAAAGCCAAATCACGCCAAAATAAAGAGTAGACTAAGGCCATCCCATTGTGTTTCTCCGTTTAGCGTCTTCCGACAAGCTTTTGGTAATTCCCCTGGCGCGATGACGTGTATCCCGTGCTTTGGCACATTCTTGCTGAGCTTGCAACTTACGTTTCGATAACGTTTCGATTCTCAAAATACCGTCAACTCAAAACAAAAATTGGGCTATCCAGAAAATAAGTCGTCGTTTTGCAATATTTAACACATTCCGGGTAATTTGTACGACTTGTACTCGCTCCGAGCCAAACGCTTGAGTAACACAACAATAAATATTTCACACAAACAGAGCGCAGAGTATTCAAACAGAAAATAGGTGAATGATTATTTATAGCTACAAGCGAGAGATCGCGTGACAGGGGTCTGACGTAGTGGTAGTTTCAAATAGCTTGGACATGTCCAAGCGGTCTTGGTTTTCGCTATGTGATTATATTCAGCCTTCTCTTCTTGTAAAATATTCTTTTAAAATTATACATTTCAGAGAGCAGAGTGTTCGTGTTAAACGCTAGTGATCGGCTGATTGCTATTAAATATTAAATCTTGCGTGACCGTGACAGAAGAGCCGGCTGGGCCGCGTGGGTCTGGATCGATTTACCGACAAAAAAAAAAAAAAAAAAATTCCGTGCAGATTATGAATCGGGCCCAGGCCCCGCCCGATTAATTAGAAACTCTGACTTACTTCATCTGTCACATTAACAGAGGGTTGTGTTTTGTTAGCGCCAGCCTGTTCTTTTCCTTCCTTCACACCTTTGTTATAAGCTTCTGAAACTGCAGATTCACGCTCCTACGCAAAAAAAAAAAGAGACAACTTTTAGGCATGCAGAAGGCTATATAACTGCTAAGGATAGCGGATACCAGTTTTTCAAAACGATAAGATATAGATACGATATTGGCCTTTTTCCTGAATATCGATATCGATATTGTGACGTGAATGACGTTTGGTAGGCCACTTCATTTGTTAGACCATACAAAGAACACGCCTGGGACTATAAAGATCATGAAAAAACGAAAATGTCCTGCGCAGCGTTAATTTAAATGAAC
Organism: Oculina patagonica; assembly: GCF_052425735.1. Lineage (NCBI taxonomy): Eukaryota > Metazoa > Cnidaria > Anthozoa > Scleractinia > Oculinidae > Oculina > Oculina patagonica. Next base: position 39,068,374 of record NC_135758.1, on the reverse strand, counting down.
ACATTGGATTAAATGTAAAGTTTAACGCTGGAAAGTTCAATGTAAATACTAAACGTTTCGGCAGTGCTGCCTTCATCAGTAGTAGTAAAAAAGTGTCCTCAATATAATGATCCAGGGCGGAGAATTTACCCGGTGGAGGGGTCCACTTGCTGCGTTTGGGTTTCAATGATTCAAGAATATCTTCGATATGCGTACTTGGGAGGATAGTAGTGGAAGTAGAACCACCACTCTGATCGGGAGGTAATTCATCGTCGTCAGGCCTAGGGTTAGTAAGATTATTGCTGGTGATGTTACCGGCTGGGACTCAATTTCACCCTTTCCAGCGTTAAACTTTACATTTAATCCAACTATAAATATCATGATTGGCTTTATTGGTCTTTTTATTTTACAGTTGCATCAACATCGTGTAGACATCAAATCAGAGAAGTCGAAGAGTTCAATTTATTGACACGAACATGGTAATTTGTCACCCAGGCCTTGCTCAATATTAACTTTATAAACCTTAGCTGCTGACCAGATGACCGCAGTTTCAGGTCACGTGTGCAGTACCGAAAACGTATCGAAAGCACGATATTTTTTTAGCGAACATCGATATTTTCGGTCCATCCTTAGTAGGATCAGTCCATCCTTAGTTACTGTCGCCCTTTCCCCGCTTTGCAGAGCTATGGCGCTGGCTTATACGAAAAATACATAGCAAAGTTTTATTTACCTCCTCTGCGGATGCCAGTTGCTCTTCGTATTGTTCTTTCATTTTCATTGTTCTGGTGCGAACTTCTTGGTACTTTTTAAATAAGAAAAAAAGGAAAGAATAACACTTGTTAATACTGAAAATACTGGAAGCAGTAGTGCGATCGGTAGAAGACATTGGTTCTTAAAAAATCTTCTTTAAACACTGGTTAAGTTGGATTTTAAACAGATTCTACATGTACACAATCAAAATGGACATTCTTTGCTTCTAACCTTAGCTTGTAGGGCATCCAGTTCTTGTTGTGTTAATCGCAATGCTTGCATCTCAGAGTCCTTGTCACCTTGTGAAGTTTGAAGTCGCGTATACTGTTGAACAAAAAGTTAAAGGAAAACGTTGATTTTGAAATGATATTTTCTACTCTAGTTCAACTGATGCTAACTAATACAAACCTTTTCGCGTATTCCTTCAAGGTCTTCTAGTTTATCCTGGAGATCTTTAATCTTCTCGTCCTTTTCATTTTCGCTTGCTTTTAGTGTTGAACACTAAACATAAATAAAATATAAAGATCAGTTACCTTTAAGATCTTTTAACATAAAATCACAGAGTTTAAATGTTGCTGACTCCTTCTCCTCTTCTAATGATTTTGATTTGAAAGATGTTTACACTTTAGGTTATAATAATAATGATAATGAAAATGATATTGACAATAATAATTAAACAAAGTGTAAACAAGCAAGGGAAGAAGAAGAAAACGTGTCGAAAAAAGTAACAAACACACAGTATTACCTTTTCTTGAAGCTCTGCTAATTTCTTGACAGTCTCCTCTTTTTCATCCGAAACTTCCTGGAATCTTCTCTTCCATTTCTCCTCTGTCTGTGCAACCATTTTTTCTGCTTTCTCAGTCAATCTGGTTTCGAGTTCTGCCTCAGCCTGTGCAACCTATCATGGACAAAAGCATGAAAAATTCCCTCTCAATCTTCGTCCATCTTCCAGTTTACCCTTGTTGAGCTCCCGAAGACTTTCCGAAGAGTTTTCGATTCTTACTATCCAATCAGAATCCAGTCAGCGGAACAAGTGCCAGTTGATGGCGACATCACTTCTCCGAGAAGTGAATGAGCCCGCGGTTTTCGTCGCAAAGGTTGCTGAGCAACATGACGTATTTATACGCGCGATTGCTTTCGGAGTACTCATGATAGCCTGCGTTGCAGACGAACAAAACCCCGGTATAGTCCGGAGTTTCGTTCGTCTGCAACGCAGGCTATACTCGTGAGTGCTCACGCTAGTTTTTGATTGGATGAAATAATTCGGAAATTATTTGAGTGCTTGAACGAAGATTTACCAAAACCGGCACTTATCCCCCCCGACTGAATCAGTGCGTGCACTCTCACCAAAGTTTCCACAAGAGTAGTGTGTCGCGTGTTACACCAAAAAAATCTTAAGAGATTACTGATGAAACTTCTACAATAGATAGTCAACTACTCACCTGTTTTGCTGTGACTGATCCACTGCTCTGTTTTTCTTTTTTGTGCTTATCCTTCAAAAACTTTATTTCCTCCTAACAAAGGAAGTCAAACATATTTTTAATTCAAATAAAGCAAGCTCAGACAGAGAAAATCTTTCTGTTGGTTTTCCAAAACTTCTCAACAAAACAAAATCAACGGCATGAGCAATTTTCAGTGGCTTCTCTGGAATCTTAGCCTTCTAGATTAACTGGGTTTTGGAATTGTCATGCAACGTGAAACGAACGAGAGAGATGCCATAACAGGAACAAATGTTGACAGAAAAATGCAAGATTCTCTGCAACATTTGTAATGAAAAATGGAAGAAACTAAAGAAACACATTAACATACATTAACATTAACTTGCCTCCTGTTGTGATCTCAGTTCTTCTAGTTCCTCTTCAAACTTCTTCTTCTCTGCCGCATGTTTCTTTTTTCGTTCTCCAAGACTCTGAAAACACACAATGAGTTCTTAAAATAACTCCCTGACAACCGGCTCTTTGTAGGATTGTGTTTCTAAAAACACTTGTTTCGTCAATTTCAATTGTGTAGCTGACATTATTTCTAGAATACAACCATATAACTGGACAAGAATAAACAGATCCATCCCTTACCCTTTCCAAACTCTCTTTTTCGTGTTTTACGTCGTTCAGTTCTTCTTCAATGTGGTCCACTTTGCTCTCCAATCTTTTCCTGGTTTGTTTTTCTTCTTTAAGACTCTGCTTAAGTTTATCGCTTTGTTCTGCACTTTCTACAGGCACACACACAGAAGAACAGTTCAACGACTCAGGGAAATCACGTGTTCACTTGAAAATCTTGAGTTGGGTATTGTAGGTCATTGGTGTTTAGGTTATATCCCTTTCCAACCTAGGTTGACTTGTTTCAATCTGAAGATAACTTTCTTAAGCCCTGGTCAAACGGTAACCCAAGTGGGCGCAAGAAGTCGCAAGTTCAACTTGCGTACAGAAATGCGTTGGTTGGCCAAACGGACTCACAAGTTTACTCGCAAGTGCACGCGCTGCAATTCAGTACTTGAAGTAAACAGCAAGACTTGTGTTCACTTGCGTTGGGTGGCCAAACGGTGAAAAACTTACGTTGACTTGCGTGCAAATTTGATCTTGACCAAAGTGAACGCAAGTCATCGCAAGTCCTGGCCAAACGGAGAGAGGACCAAGGTGAACGCAAGTTGCGTCCACTTGCGTTATCGTTTGGCCAGGGCTTTACAATGACATAAGACATTTTCAATTCATTAAACGGAAATCCTAATAACTTAATTAAACTTTAAAAAAGCCTTTTCTTCAAGATTGAACAGATTAACCTCGATTGAAAACAGATTTTTAAAACCCGAAAACCAGTATGGCCAACAACATAATTACACAGTCATGTACATGTATTTGCAAAATTTCCCAGTTTTCACTAAGCAATTTTTAAAAAGAGAAAAACAAACAGCACATGGCCACACTTTAAGGTTGTGTTCACTAGTTTTCTTTAATAGTTTGAAACTACATCACACAAGCTCTAGGAAGGAATGGATTAAACCATAAGTAGACAGGTCCCTACCTGTATGTGAATCTTTAACATGTGTCAGCTCATTCCTGTATTTGTCAGCTTCGGATGTCACTTTGCTGAGCTGGCTGCTAAGTTCAGCCTCTTTCTGGCGTAGAGATGTGACCTCATTCTGAAGTGCTGCCAAGTGTGTCTTGGCGGTTGTCAGCTCACCGCTCATGGATATCTGTTGAACAGAAACGAAGACAACAAAGCAACTTAAGTGTGTAGTACAACGTAAAACTAAAAAGTGGATTACTGTGTGAATTATGTCTGTGGAATTTTAAATCGAAGTAAAACTATTTCCAGAAGTTTGTGGGAAACGATAGTGCCAAACGATAACAGGTCAAGTGAAATAAATAATTATTTTTGTGTACATAATATTTCATTCATTCTATGTTCTTTTGGCTCGTCACACAATCTTTCTCACACTTATCCTCCTCGCGTTTGGTTCGGTACTGAAGCATAGTAACTAACTTTGACATAAGGCATACTACAAGTAGGCCGACCATGTCGGTTTTTTTGCCACTGCCTGCTTACCTTGGGTCTATTTTACCTATAGGTCGAACGCACTCCCCTGATCTCTGATTACTACTAGTACGGTAGAATCCTAGACTGTTCACAGTCCCTATTTTTTTGTGAAGTCGTAGAAATCCTACCCACGGTTTTTTTGCACTCTTCCCAGTTTTCGCTCGCGTTCAGGAGCCAAGATGGCTGCTTGTCGAACGCAACAATCTATCTATACGACTTTGCAGAAAAATAGGGGACTGTGAACAGTCTAGTACAATTCCGATTTCTCGAAGCAATTTACGTTTCCCTTGGATAACTCTTCTCTGTAATTTTATCCCTGATTTCTCGAAGCAATTTTCGTCTCCTCTGGAGGTTCGAGAAATTGGGATTTTTCTTTAATAGAGCAGTTTTCAATTGAGTGTCAGCAAAGGAGACTTTTGTCTGATTGGTCAGTTTTTTGGCACCGCGAAACTATCACGTGTCCGATTTCTGCATATATGATTGGCTCATGGGTCGAGGATTCCCTGAGCTGTGAAGTGAGGAAAAATGGCGGCCGTTTGAAGGATGTCAGTTTCTTACAGTTCCTGACCGTTTTTAGCGATCGAGAAATCTTTTAGATTCGATTTCAAGTGAAACGTATTGTCTTCTGAGTTGTGCAGCATGGTGCAGCTTAACAGATCCATTCCAGTTTTTTAACAAGCAGAAATTGGCTTCGGGACACGATGCTTTCGCAAATTATAAATTTGCGTAAAAGGTGAGTTATTTCACATAAAAGACTTTTTGGATAGTGCAAACCGCCAGCCACCGGGTACGAAAAATTAATACGAAGGGTTAAAAATACATTTCGGCTTGGGCTTCGCATAAATATACGAATTAGCTTGTACCAGGTGACTGTTTTGTGCGATTTATAACCTCGCGTTTTGACAGCCGCGATTAGAAGACCTCGAAACATAAATTTTATCCAGTGGAAGTCAGCTTTAATCCAAAAGACGTTATAAACGTAAGATTGGGCATATTTTCAAGCCTTTTAATGAGCTATAAATGCATGAAATAATGATGGTTACCAATACTGCCGTATAATTGTTTGATAAATTTTATATAACGTTTTGTTATTGTCACGTCAATTCCTGCATGCAAGAGGCAGTGATCATCAGTTGGACCAATTTAATACATTGAATCATCAAGAGCAGGAAATAGCCATGTATAATAGGGATCATAAACTGTACTGGCATATATGTAGTATATTAAATGATTGATAAATTTGCCCAATTTTGCAAGAGTGGACAGGTGACTCTGTGGGTAATGTGCCAAAACAAACAAACCAATTCAATTGTCTAAAAATATAATTGTTGACGTCGGAAAATCAGTTATAAAAACATGGTTGTCTGAGAATTAGGCCCTTAAAATGAAATATTAACTAATTATGATGATAAACAAAAGACAAGAAAGCAAAAATCAAACAGCTTTGAAAGTTTTCATAAATGTAAAATAAATTCAAAGCTCAACAAGTTCATGTAGGATTTTTTAAAGCTCTGTGCCTCTGTGTCAAAGTTTTTAGTCAGTTTTTGTTGGTCAAAATGGTTTTCAGGTTGAATCTCTTTCCAGCCTTGGATACTTTGTTTTAAACTGAAGATAACAATTTATATTTTATTACTTTATATTTACAGGTTGTGCAGATGGCTAAATGGTAACAAAAAGACAGGGACTAGTATTCACTAACTGATGAGAATAAAATTTGATTTTTTTCAATCTCATTCTGACTGCTGATCATTTTGTTTCATACAAGTTACTGGGGAAAGTTCATTCCAGCCCAAACATCTTGACAGCCTCATGCAAAGTTCAGTGTGTTATATTTCAGGATATTTTTGTGCCACAAAATGTTTTGGTTGCTGTAAATGAATTCAATATACTCTGTGTCTTGGTAAAATAATAACAAAGGTGCTTAAAACACAAAATCAAACCATTCAAGTATAAGCAATTTGTCATCTATGGCATGCAACCAGGTTATTTCAGCTGCGATGACTGCATGCAGTTTGGGGTAGAGGGTAAGACATGTACAACAAAACAACATCTACAGCTTTTTAATTTATGCCATCTTTACCTGTTAGGTTTTTCTCAAAGGGTCGGAGTTCTAAAAAGAACCACTCTGTAGTACTTTGTGGAGAAAATTCCCTTATGGCTTGGAGTATTTTATCAAATGGCCTACTCTTGCTTAAAAAATAAAACTTGAAATATAGAGTGTTTTCATGGCAGCCATGTTGGAGGAATAAAAATGATGTTTTTTTCCCAAAGGAAAATCATTTTATTGTTTCACTCCACCAATATGGCCATCATGAACACACACTACACCTTCCACAGCAAGTAAAGAAGTCCATTGCATTTTGTGCTGAGGCAGAGTATAATCTTACAGTTTTAAAGATCTTTTCCAGCACTGACTTCAAACAAGGGGAATCTTGGTTTTAATTTGCAACTAATACTGTTAGGGTGACATTTTAAGAAATTGTTTACCACATTGTCACTGATCAGTTCCAAACTGAACCTGGCTTACAAAAATCTGGACCACTTAACACTGTGAACCTGTTATCATTGTTTTCACTTTTAAAACACATGTTTAAATATGAAAGATGATGTTCTAGACCTTATTTTGAGTGGAATATAATGGTAGTGACCTGTCATCTTACATGAATATTTCCATTATATGTTTATAAAGGCTGGCTGAATTTCAAAAGGATAGATATCACTACACTTTTCTATGATAATTATTGTTCACATGAAGGAGGAGAGAAGTCCAGAGGACTACCACTAAACCTGCCAGAAACTAGAGAGACAAGGAGTTTCTAATAATACCTCTCTTTATTGTTTATTATAGATACATGTATTAAGTCAATAAATACATTCTGAGAGTAAATTCTGCCATGTACTTTTGGTCCAGCTGCATCTGTGAAATAATAAATTTAAACGAAAAATACATCACCACAAAACTTTCAACAGTGCTAAAACATTAACTTAACAATAATAACGATACGCAATTTTGAAAAATGCAAGATGTGTTATTAACCGCAAAGCAAAATAGTTCTGTGCATTCGAGAGCCAGGGATGTCACGCCAACAGCGAAAGGAACGAATTTCGTTCGTATCAGATTTCTCTTCCAGCTGCATTTTAACCACCCGGTACAGTGTTTAAATGACTGATTTTTGCGTCAAAATGTTAAGGAAGAATTACAGACCCAGTGTTTTAAGCCGATTCCCATATCAAAATTTCGTTATCTTGATATTCAAAGAAATTATTGCCATTTCAAATTGAGACGGCCTTCAAAGCAGACCTGCGAGCGAATATCACCGAATCAAATGCTGACACATTTCTTTTGGTAAGGTCTATGTATACAAAATTTGGCAGACCTAAAGTTTAACTAATCTTCAACTAATCAGCAGCTTTTCTTTACCAATGGATAATATTTCCTGTTATTTTTAAAGGCTGACAAACTTGTACGTTTCTAAGCTGAATTTGAAAATTGAAATTGTACCACCAGGCACCCTTCCGACTAGGAGTAAACAGTGGTACACCTTAAAAATGTCCAAAACTCTGCCAACGTAAAGTATGGAAATGGAACAGCCACCAGCTGATGGGAATTCCCATATCACGAAGGGAACCAAAAGTCTCGGAGCAAAGGTTTCAAAATTTCGAAACAGTAAAAACTATAATTAAGTTTCATGAACACCATACTCTCTTCGACTGTCATCCTAATCCATTGTTTTAAAACAACGAATATAACAGTCAAAAGGAAAACGAGTCTTTAAGCAATAGGCTAGACGCTTCACCCACACAAAACCAAAAATTAAAGTAAAAGTTTTTGGCATTTGTCGAATGGCACTGTCATTTTGTGAGGACAAGGTACACACATTTACGTAATACTTGCGAGATCAATTAATTAAGCTTAACCTAAATTATACAAGCCAGTTAAAAGGTCAACTTACCCGAAAAACGGACTTCTCTTGGTTTAGTTTCAACCTGGCGTGGGAATTTCGTCTCGAGACATGATATACAGCGATAATCTTTCAACATTTTCCATCCACATAACGGCCATCTTGATTGTTGTGAACACGAGCAAGCGAACGACAATATCGCTTAAAACAAAATTTAGTTTCGATCCCAAACGAAGTGTTCTTACTTCAGCTTGAATTGCTCTTCTTATTGAAGCATTTACCGTATTTTTACGTCATATCTGCGCGGAATCCTTTCCTTTTAAAGTTGAAGTGTCAAACTCAACTCCTTCAAAAACAGCTTCCCGCGTCGTGAGAACAATTTTGAATTTATCTCGGAGATATTTCGGGCATGCGCAGACAATAGTCTCCTTTACTTTGAGTGTCGTAAAACCAAAACCAAAGTAATTACTCTGGCCAATCACAAAGAACACAGACAATCCAGTGAACCAATCAAAACTCCAAGCAAATACATGTAGCTGGCACGAAGCGCGGGAAAACGTGCGCGAGCGAGTCATGGTTGGCTTTGGTTTTAGTTCTGATTGGCTGAGAAAGTGGCGCGAGATTTTTGAGCCAATCACTAAGCGTAGCAATGCAAAACCAAAGCAAACGCAATTAACTTTCGACACTTAGAGCGGTTTTCATTTGAGTGTCGAAAGTAAATTGCGTTTGCTTTGGTTTTGCATTACTACGCTCAGTGATTGGCTCAAAAATCTCGCGCCACTTTCTCAGCCAATCAGAACTAAAACCAAAACCAATCGTGACTCGCCCGCGCTTCGTGCCGGCTACATGTATTTGCTTCGAGTTTTGATTGGTTCACTGGATTGTCTGTGTCCTTTGTGATTGGCCGGAGTAATTACTTTGGTTTTGGTTTTACGACACTCAATTGAAAACTGCTCTAAGTGAAAACCGCTCTATCTTAAGCAGTGGAATCCCAATTTCTCGAGCTCTGGATTTCTCCAACCTCCAGATAACTGAAACCAAAACTCGTTTCTCCTATTTTTCTTCACTCAGTCAAACACTGCAATTTTACCCCCGATTTTCGAACCAATTCTTGTTTCCCTTGGAGGATCGAGAAATCGCGACTCCCCTGTAACTTTTTTACACATGCGTGAAAAGCAAAGGACCATCAGATGTCCTACTGTGAAGTATACCACAAGGAAAACATGGAGTCAGCCAAATCAAACAGACATCTGTGCACAGATCTAAGAGTAAGTTCGTTTATATAATGTTTCTTCACCTATATGTTTCTTTTTGAATGAAGTCTAAGAACGTAGAAGATATTTTATTTTTCACCTTTTCTTGCTCTAGGGATAACACCCGTGCTTGTGACTGTGCCGTGTTCACTTGCAAAGAGTCACTTCTCTGTTCCAACATTGTGTTACTCTGTTCTACAAATCTGAAAATTACATTTCAGACATCAAACAGTTACTTAATAGTTGTAGTGAAGTTGATTAACACGTAAGGCATATTACAACACAATTTCCCCAGAATGAGATGTGCCTGAGAAAAAAATTATTGGCTTAATTTTTTTTTTTTTAATTTCAATGACACAGAGTAGCTGGAAAAAACATTTACCTCTGATTCTTTTGCAGTAAGTCAGATATTTTGTCATTAAGCAACTCAATCTTCTTGGACTTTTCCGCACCTTCAGCTTTCAATTTCTCGTTTTCCTAAAAGCAGAATATTGAAGCAAAAAGGGCAAGGAAATGTTAATACATTCTTGTATATAATGAGGTAATAGAATGCCTCAGCTAATGATGACTGACAAGCAGTTCTTTTCTAAGGAGTGGCCAGTGGCCCAAATCGGATCACCACACCGTAACGCTAACAATATGATTAAAATCTTTGTAACAAGTTACCTGCACTATTCTGTTGATGTTGTGAACTAAAACAGCAGCTTCCATCGCAGCTTGTGGATTGCCAAATGCACCAACACCCATCTGACCAACAGGGGTCAGTTGTCCAGCCAGTTGACCTGAGCTCTGGTGATAACGCTCAACCTACAATAAAGAAACAGAAAATGAGAGCAAAGGTGAAACTTTTAATTTACTTTCATTACGACATTCATCAATTAAGGTCCACTTAAATTTGCTGAAACATAAATTGAAGTTCATATGAGTCTACCTTTTATAAAGATTTGAGTGGCAGTAACACTGAACAATAAAATAATTATTGAGCTACACTGTACATATAGTAATGCTCAAAACCTGACTAAGTTGACAGTCTCGACTTGATCCTCAAAACTCAATTCTCCTGTCTCAAATTAAAGTTCAAGTGACTCGAATTTTGAGATTGACGATAGAGTCTCGAGGATTGAAAAACAAGGCATTCTCAAATTTGCAAACTCAAAAAGGATTTTGAGGAAACAAGAAATATTCCTTGGAGAAAGAACCATTGATAGCCATTCAAATGCGATGTACAGTTATTTCGTGTTTACTCACATTCAACAACTTGCGCAGTACTGTACAATGTAGGAAATGAGTGACTAGCATGGTAAACCAGACATTTGCTATGACACAATCATAAGGAAATCAATGCAGAGAAAATTTAAGCACAAAACAATGTGAAGTTTCCCGAGTGTACATCACCAGTAAATTTGCCTTAGTCCCTGAAAAAAAGAGCTGATGTAAGAGCAGCAAAAGCCTACAAGTCTTACCTTGTTTGACAGCTCGTCAATCTTGTCTGACAGCTTGCCAACAGACATACGTATCTCTCCCTGTTGTTGCCGGGTCTCTGCCATAAGCACAGGGACCATTGCATCATTAGCTGTGGGCTGTGGGGGTGGGGGTGGTACAGGTGGAGGTGGGGCTGAATATGGTGCAGTTATTATCTGTGGCTGAGGTGCCATCATTGGATAACCCATGCTGACGGGTGGCTAGAGAAACAAAAAAACATTTCATCAGCTAAAACAGGACATCTTTGCTTCCAGAAAAATAATACAAAAACATTTTCATCATGCAAAACAGAGAACAGGGTTGTCAGTGGGTTTTTGAGTAGCAGGTTCTATCCAAAAAGTAGGGGGGTACAAAACACTCAGAACTTGATAACACACACTGAGAACTGACCTACTAATATTCCGAGTAGCCGGTGTAGTATACAGAATAGCTGGTGAAATGCGCCGGTTGCCGGCTTATTTTGACAACCCTGAGAGAACTCCATAAGCTTGCTTATATATTGTACTTTATTAAGGCAATAATTAACTTGTAATTTAGTTCTACTTTTGAAATATTATGATTGTTGAAAGTTTCTGGCACGACCTTCAACAAACTCAGTACGACAAGAAATTAACAAGGTGTGCAGACATAAAACGCTGAAGAATTATCCATTTCTGAAACCAAGGAATATAAGCACAGCAAAAACAAAAACAAACAAACAAACAAACAAGAAAACTGAAATTCTGAAAGACCAGGCATTACTTCATACCTGTAATTAGGTTCTTATTATGAGTTTGCTCAACTCTAATGAGGAAATTAATCTGACCCTGCCATAAATTCGGTCTTAACAACTAATTATTTATTACAGGGCTGTCAACAAGACCCGGCTCCCACCAGAGTTACGGTGAATATTTTGTCAGGAATCTCCAGCTAAAATTCATGCAGTTCCGTATAAAGTGGGGATGTTTTCAGTTTCCTCTATTACTTCTCTGACTGGTACTACACAAGGTCAGCCATCTATTTCAAATCTCATTGAAAGCCCTGTTATTACTTCACTTGTTAAAACTGACCTGATACAGTGCGACTGACTGTTGTGGTGTGAACGCTGACTGCATCATTGGCTGTGGATTAATAACAGGCTGTTGCATTGGTTGTGTAGGAGGTGCTGGATTGTGAATTGGTTGATGAACTTCAGGATGGACTTGAGGTGCCGGCCTGGGAGGAGGGTGTGGTTTGGTTCGTACACTGGGATGCGGGTTGGAGCTAATAGGGGGTGGGCTTGTTGTGTTACTCTCTGTTCTCTCTCGTTCATGGGTCTCGGCACCAGGTGAAACTTCCTTTAAACAAAAAACAATTCAATTTATCTAAATTATTTGCTAGTAAATAATATATCTTTAATCTTATATAATTGCTAAAATTTTCCATCATTGTCAAAACAAAATACAAATTTGCTCTGGCCAAATCATGACATTGACAAGCCTTTTTTTGTACAATTAACTAGAAGGACAAGTTTTTAAATGTTTGGGGTGGGTGGGGGTGGGGTGAAACCCTAAGCACATATGTTGTAGGCCAAATTGGTTTTCAGGTCAAATCTGTTTCCAACCTATTTTAATCTGCTTCAGGCAGAAGAAAACACTTTTTTAGTCACTTGAAACAATTCAAAATCATTAAAAAGAAATGCAAATTAAATGAAAGTTGTTTTAAGCGATTCTAAAGAAGAGTGCGCACCCCGGCAGATTAACCAGAAAACAGATGTAACCTAAAAAACCAAATGACCTACTACAAAAAGATGGCAGAGCCAAAACAATAGTATACATATGTAGGTAGATGCATGAACTCAGTGTTAAAAGTATAGAATAAGCTGCCTTCAAGTAAGACCAATATAATGTACACACTGACTGCCTCTATTAACACAAAGTTATTTTCTGCTTTTTAAGTGATCAGGGATGTAAATAGTAGGCAGAAGGCGGAAAAAATAACCACCTGAGGATTTGATTTTTCTGGCTAAATGATTGTGTCTGGTTGGATCTTTCTATGTGATCAAGAAAATTTGGATCAATTTAGGTTTCTGGGAAACTGCTCACCTACCCCCTCCCCAAACCTAACATTAACCCTTACTTATCGCTTTGGGCAAAATGTTAGGTTTGGGGAAGGGTAGGTGAGCAGTTTCCCAGAAACCTAAATTGATCCGAAAATTTTGTCTGTTGGAAATCTTAGCTACATCCCTGTTGATTCACTGCAAGTACCTGTTCAGGTTCTTCCATGTCATCATTTTCAGGTTCAGCTGCCACAGCTCCAGGTAAACTTAATGGATTTTTTCCCATCTTGGACATTCTAGCAAGTAAGCGAGCCTTGTCTGTGCCTTTCCCAGGAGACTGATCAAAATAACAAGTAGAGCAAGATTATCAAATTTCTGTTATTGACTTCTCTTCTATTTATTATTAGTGTATGACTAATGTGTGGAAAATGTCCATACTCCACTCACAGAAGGGATTGGAAATTCCTGGGAGCGGGAGGGGTCTCAAAGGCCAAAAACTTGAAGGAAATGTATGAAACTTAATTGGAATTTCCAGAGGGGTTGGGGGAGAGGTCCTTAGGTAATTCATTAACCACACAAACAAACATCCCCCTGTACAGTTATTTTTGGTGTATCAGCATACTTAGTTACTGTTAGATGCAGAAAATTAGAGATTTTGTTATAAACTTCCTTTAAGAAAATACACTACAGTTTAGATGTGGCTAAATTTAAGTTAGGCTACGTTAGAATTGAGCAAATGCTGGTCAGCAGCAATGGTGGGACCAGTAGTCACACTCTGAAGTGACATACAGGATTTCGCAGCCAGCTGGGTGAGGTCGTGCAGTTGTTTCAAGCTCTGAAATGTGTTTTAGTGCTACAGTTTGCCCCCCTCACCCTCCCTCCCTCATTCATGGACTTTGTAAGTATAGGGGTTGGTAACATCTCCACTGATCTTTTCAGTGTGATGGTGCCTGGTAGTGGTGGCCACCCCGGGGTAGCCATGGGTACCTGTGTGCCCTACTTGAGGCTCATAATTATTTTGCCTGGAAACGCCACCCTCTTTCATAGGAACCTTCCCCAAGCTCATCTATCAGCGATGAGTTTAATATAATTTTACATCCTCACCTGTGAGAGTTGTTCTGTGATAGATGCGGTTCTACCCTTGATGCCACTGTCAGCAGGCACACTGCAGAATAAAGATAGTTTCAGTGCTGATGAATGACCAAAAGAAAACATATAAAAACAGCTGATGCTTTTAATAATTTAATTTCTTTTAAAAAAAGACAGTGACAAATATCCAGGACCTCTCTGTAAACCAAGTCAGTGAGTGGAGCCTCCAATCAACAGATTGCTTGTTTTTGACATTATTCTCATGCACAGAAGGTGATAATTTACTGGTCTTACTATCCTTGATTGCTACAATTGTTATATGGTTTCACTGTTTGTTTGTTTATCTAATGATCTGCCCAAAACACAAGTGTAATATAACAGGACATGAGGTACTTGATTCAGAAGAACTACACAGATCTGCATGTATGGACAGTTTGAAACTTAACACAATTACAGTCGAACTTCTTTAAATATACGGACACCAAAGGGATAGGGAAGCAGGGATCGAGACTAACGGTAGCCAACTAGCCAAAGGCTACTAAAAATGCAGTTTTGGCTAGTAGGTTTTGGCCTTTCACTAGCCAAAATGGCTAGTGAAAAAATCAGGCATTAGTGGCAAGAAACCGCATTTATTAAAATCGTCTCTCAGAGAATATAACTAACAAGTAAACTGTTGACATTATATAATGTGAAGCTGTAAACAATCTAGTTGACAAAAACGCATGTACATACAACTGTACATTTTTTATAGTGAAGAACAAAGCCCAATTTTGTAAGAAAAACATCATGAAGATTTAAGGATCATTTTACGGCTCAATGTTTGAACATTATCGCACATTGTTTTCACCCCCCCCCCCCCCCCCCCTTAAAAGAAGAACTATGCTTAAAAATTGTGGTTAGTAGAAAATAAGTTTTGGCTAATGAAATCAAAGATGTCACTAGCCACTTGGCTAGTTAGCAAAAAAGTTAAGTCTCGAGCCCTGTTTGTTTTGGACCAAGGGAACTGTCCATAATAGAGAGGTGTCCATATTATAGAGGTGCATATAAGGAGACGTTCGACTGTATTAAATATTGAATATTCGATGAAAAGTGTAACAGATGCTAGTTAAGACTTGCAACTGTGTGTTAATATTTTACTTAAGTAGTAGATGGGTCAAGTTAAAGACAGATTAAACCTCAATAAAAAATAAAAAATATATAGTGAACAGATTCATAAAAAAAATACACATTTGCACAAGTTCCATATAATGCCATTATCCCAGCCCTGTTGAAATCATTGCACTTACTTACCCTAGCTGTGAGACTGAGTCTGTGGACCTTTTTCTTGTACCAGACGGCTCAGACAAAATGTCAGGCAGTCGATCTGTGTTTTGAGGAGCAGCAGGTTCCTGGACTGTCACTGGAGAGTCTGAAGTTGTCTCTCTGTTGGACTTTATCTGTTAATAAAATCACCTAAATTCAACCTTTTATGTAAAGGCAACAGACGAGCTTGATGCACAGTAATTCCACCATTAATTTGTAATTCAATCTATGGGCATGTACATACCCTTAGAACTTCAACTTCAAACAAGAGTGAGGAGTTAGGAGGAACTCTGGAGGGCACACCCTGTTAAAGAAATAGACAATTAGTAAGTAAGTAACTGGATCGTACTTTATTACAGTCAAGCTTTGGCTAATGGCTACCTCTTTAAACAACCAAAGATTTTTTTTTGGTTGAACAATTGCCTATCCAATCTGTCTTCTGTTACTGAAACCTCCTTGCAGCAGTTACATAAGAAAAACAGCCAGTTCATCTATCCCTAGGATGGCTATTGTTAAGAGTGGTTCAACAAGAGCTGTACAGTCTATAAGACTGTGCCAATTGCTGTATTTCCTACCTTTTCTCCATATGCCAGAGCTGAAGGAATAGCTATTATCCTCTTTCCACCTTTCTTCATGCCTATTACTCCCTGTTCCCATCCCTTGGAAAAAATGTTTTAGAAATTTAAAAGGGTTAACTTCATTTTAAATAACATACACAGTTAAACCACTGCTAATGAACACCCCAGGGGGGTACTCGGGATTTCAAAGACGGGGATGATGGAATGGAAACGAAAATCAAGACCCAAAAAAATCCCTAGGGCTTCCAACAAAACCCAAAAAATCCCTGGAACAAAAACCAACCCCAAAAAAATCCCATGCCAAATTTCTGGCCCATGAAATTTTTCAGAAAGGGGGAATGATCTGAAGATATAACACAAAAAAAACATTAGAAACACGTTCAGTATTTGTACTTTATTCGCAGAATTATGTTGTCAAGGCACTACCATGAATTTTGAGATTGTTTTTAATACCCCAAAAAATCCCTATTTAAATCAAGCCACCCAAAAAAATACTTGCCAAATTTTCCGGAATCCTGGAATCGAAAATTTTAAACCCAAAAAAATCCTTCGATCATCCCGGTCACTTTTAATCCCGAGTACCACCCCCCCCCCCCCCTGGGACGAACGCCTCCCGTAAGCAGACACTTTGTCAGGCCCCAGCCATACGTACATACACTACATTTTTAACCTCCTATAAAGAGACACCTCTCCTAAGTGGACACTTTCAGGTCTGCTTAAGGGGAGTTCAACTGTAGTACTAACAGTGACAAAATAATAAAAATGAACATAAAATGTTCTGCAAAAAAAATGTTCAAGATAAACTTGGATTAATAAAAAGATTGAAATAGACTAATAGACAGACAGATTGGTGGAGAGGGATGTACTGTACAGGCCCACTTCAATTGGTCAGTGGACCAAATGATGGATGAATAAATAAAAATAATAAGCATTATTTTGATTATTTAAATCAAATGTGCTATTACCTTGATAACCTTTCCTTTTCCTGTTTTAAATTTAAATGTTTTGTCTGTCTCAGTGTTGCCATCAAACACCTGGAAAACAAAGCACATATTTAACAACATGATAGTGTACCAAAAATTCCTTTATAGAATATTCAGCAAATGTTCCACCTAACAGTGAAAACATTAATTTTCTGGCTTACTTTTCCAAAATTATTATTTGCCCACAACCATCCTGTATACTTCACTTCCAATGCATCTCCCATTTCAATAGCCTGAATTAGAAAGGAAGAAAAAAAGTAATTTATACGTCTATTTTAATAAAAAAAAAAGCAATAGGCCTCAGTATTGGAAAACAGATTAATTGAAAAATAATTTGATCAACAAATAACTGTTCATTTTTTTATGTACAAGTAGAAACTATTTAGATGTCTGATGAAGAGACCTCCATGCCAGACCTCCATGTCCTCAGTACAAAAAATCACTTGGTCACTGAGAGACAACTGTGTACATCCATAATACAGACTGAAGTATTTGGCCTGAGACACACAAATTCATATTTTAAAAATTCCATCTTCAGTCTATAATATGGGCTCTCATGTCTGCCTTAGTTGTTGTTTTGGTTAAGAGGAGTAGTCTCAGAAAGAGCAAATAATTCAGTATAGATGTAAAAAATTGATAAAATGTCACACAATTAGTAATACCAGCAGCTATTTGTAACAATCACAACTAAATACAAATACAATAACTTAATCACAACTACCTGTCCATCACCAGGGATAAGGTCTTGAGTGCACAGATTTGATGAAGCAGAGTTGAACTTTGACAAACAAACCTATAATAAAAATTAATTCAACAAAAAAACTATTTTTCAATGTTGCTGACCTAAAAGTCTAATTTCTTATTAAGTGATAGTTTCGTCTTCATTGACATGGATTCAATACGGCAGGTGTGGGGCTAGTGGACCTGAGCAGTGGTGATTTACAGTGAAAGGAGTGCAACCATTTCAAAATTGATCACCAAGGCAACAGCTAATTACAAGACATCTTCAGTGGTGGTAGCTGACCAGTGCAAAAGCTAAACACTGATGTCCTCACCACTTAATAAATCACTTTTAATTATCACTTTTAGTGCCAATAATTAATGCTATACTAATTAAGGACACTGCAAAAAAATAAATAAACAAATATTGTAAATAGAACAGAAACTTGTTAAAAATCCCAACTGGTAGGAGGCTGACCAGTTGGCTATTTACAAAGCGTGGAGGAGCTGAGAGTTGGACTACTGTCAAATCCATCAAGTGGCCCATAGACAGGAGGATTTGAACTGAAGGCCTCTAAATTACAAGTCCAGGGACCAAACCACTAGAACATGCTGCCGCCTTAACCACCATTACATGAAAGTTGGTTTACAAGTCTATTAGTTAAATATAATGTGACGACAATGAAACAATAGTATCTCCTTTGCCTTGAAGAGGATAAAGAAACAACAGCTTCCCAGGGAAAAGAATATTTAAATGTACACATACCTGTTTAGCAAAGTTTGTGATATTCTTTTCCGAGTCAAAGCAGAGTGACCATGTTTGTCTTTGATCATCATAAAAGCTTGCATAATTGCTTCCTTGCACCTACAAAATGAAAAAAAAATCAAGTACATATCAAAAAATATGCAACTATATTTTACGATATCACTTGTCTGTCATGAAACACTTGAAATCCAGAAACAATTTATGAACAACATTTATTACCGTAAATGAAAAGTTTCCATGAATTTTTCCTGTGGTGACTTGCTGTTGCTTAGATGCATAAATGAGTATCCTGTACTGTAAGAAAAAATAACATTTCCAAGAGAAATAACTGTAATTTCTGTTTATAATGCATGTCTTGTCAAGCAGACAGAAAATGAAATACAGACCTCGTACATACATGCATGTAAAAAAGATTATTAAGCCAAGGGTATATCATCTATGGCATTATATTAAAAATTTGATACTTACATCATTTGCTGAATGATTTGCCAAAACTGCTGCACCCAGTTTTCCCTGACTGGCGTATTGACCATTAACACTAAAACAGAGTGCAACATAATTAGTTTGCTATGTCTTGACTTCTCTGTATCACAGCTTACAATTTTTAAGAATAACAAAGAATTTAGTACAGTGTAACTGTTATCATCTAGTCCTAAATGTAACTCACTATTTGTAGGCATGAACTGCTGTAGCACAAAGGAGTGCTGTTTCCCCACCACCGGCCTGTGCTGCTCCCGCTAAATAACAAAAAAAAATAAGATGTCTTGAATACTTATTGCTGCGAAGCCTTAGCATAGCAGCACACTGTTTGTGACTGTCCGCGTGGGGCCTGGGCACTTTATATATGCGACACACTCGATTTTCGACTTTTTCGCTGGCGATGATTTTGAGTACCGTAAAAACTCGTGTATAAGCCGCACTCGTAGATAAGCCGCACCCCCAAATTTCAAGCATGATTTTGAGAAAAAAAAATAAAACCTGGCGGAAAAATACCCAGTTGATTGTGAAAAAATGCTGGATTATGAGGAAATTTCAACAATCATGATCAATAAAGCTAAATTTGATTCCTTGAGCCTTTCCGATCGATGTGCAGGATGTACTATAAACACATAAACGGAAAACACTTCAGTCTTACCCAGAATTTTAGAACTTTATAGAATAAACATCATTTCTGCCAACTTTAACATTTTTGATCTTTTTCTGCCATTCGTTGACAGGTATTTCTTCGTTCATCACATGACTGTTTTTACATCAAATTTTGCACCTGATTTTGCGCTGTGTTCGTAAAGCGTTCGTAGCTTAGTAACCAGGCACTAGTATCCAGGCCCATCGCCAAAAGACACGTGGAACCCCTGGGGGTTTAAAATTATTCACGGACGAAAAGCGTGGTTTTCGTCGCTGTTTTGAGAGGAAAAACTTTTTCAAAATGATTAGTCTCCTTGTTATTTTTGTTTGTGAGGATAGTAAAGAGCTGCTTTGTCGCTTATATGGAGCAATTTTTCAGTTTTATGCGCAAAAATGCGCAGAAGATGCGGAGGATGCAGTGTGAGCGATTTATGCAGATTTATGTGGACCCGCACGGCCGCACCACCGCACCCTGTCAGATGCCCTGTAAAATTGCATGCAATGGTCTCGTAGATAAGCCGCACCCACGATTTTGAGCCTAAAATTTCGGCAAAAAAGTGCGGCTTATACACCAGTTTTTACGGTACATGCAGTACCGTATTTTCTCAAATAAACGCCCCCGGCATTTAAACTTGACTTTGTGAACCCGGCGTTTATTTGAAGCCGGCGTTTAATCGGGGCCCGGCGTTTATTAACGGACAGCAATTTTCTGCCAATTTTTCAGATTGATTTATTGTTACCAATCTTCGAGTACGCCTTTCTCGATTATGCTAGCATTTTTTTCGGCATTTTTTGGGAAAACGAGCATTTTTTTCGTTTTTTTCTTCAAAAAAGAAGTGCTAGCATTTTCTGTCACTTTTCATGACTGTGATCCAGATTTTCAGCACTCAGAAGGATAAATAATTCTAAAGTTTCACAATTTTGATTACATAATTTGATTGTTTTCTGTCTGTTTCGACTGTTTGTGCGTTGTGTTACTTGTGTTGTGTTACTTGTGTGTGTTTTTTTATTTTTATTTTTTTTAAATATTTTTTTTTATAAACAAACAATTATTAAGTATCACCTGTTGTTGATATGAGCATATAATGCGAGAGTTTGTATGTTTTGTTTGAAATAAAACAAAGAATTTTTTGGAATTCAAGTGGCATTTTTTAAGGAAATCAGGCATTATTTTAGCATTTTTTGGGCTTATGCGAGAATTTCTAGTAGCATTAAATGCCAGTTTTACTAGCATAATCGAGAAAGGCCTATCTTCGAGACCAAGGGGCATTTTGTCAAGGCGGGACAATTTTTCTCTTCGTTCTGCCCCGAAAAAGTGTCCCTGGGTATCCAAAGGTGATTATTTCCCAAAGGTGCACTATTACGGATTGGATAGTTTATGTTGCAATCGAGATTTGTGACAAACAGAATATATTTACTTGTTAGCTTGACCTCAAATAAATGTTGCAGTTAATTTTTGATCTCAGTTAATTTTTTATTTTAACTAGTTAGTTTTTTCTAACTAGTTGATTTTTTTTAACTAGTTAAATAATGGGGTTAGGGTTAGGGTATCATATATTTTAAAAAAATAGTGGTTCACCCAACGTTTCCTGCGTGGCACAGTGGATAAGGGGTTGGACAGCAAATCCAGAGGTTGAGAGTTCAAATCTAGTGCAGGTTAGTAAAAAAGAAAAATAAATAAATGATAGTACTTAGGGGAGAGGGATAGTAGCAGATAGTAGGGGAGGGTTAGTAAGGATGGGGGGGGGAGGGTATGAGATATCAAGGGGGGGAGGTGTTCTACTTTTTCTACTTATTAACCAAGAATAAAAAAAAAAACTAGTTAGAAAAAAAACTAACTAGTTAAAATAAAAAATTAACTAAGATCAAAAATTAACTGCAACATAAACGCCGGGACCTCGAACAAACGCCCCCGGCGTTAATTTAAAAACTAGCAATTTTGACCCGGCGATTATATGAGGAGGGCGTTTAATCGGGGTCCGGCGTTTAATCGAGAAAATACGGTATGTATGATCAGCGGCATGTAAAATGTGGAAGCTGCATTTGTCTTTTGCGATGTCCTTTTCGCTAAAGAGCAAGAAGTTAAATTGTAAATCGCTGCCCCTTGCGCTTCTGTTCATTACTTTAATGTAAATGCTTCCCAAGAAACCGCTCTTGAGCAAGATGGTCAAGTATAGTGCTGGAGAAATGGTCTTATCATCCCTTATGCGCCATCTCTGATGAATAACCACTTTATGGGGCCTTCTTATAATTCGCTTTCATAATTATCCATTACTAAGTAAATTTAAGGAAAAAATTTCTTTCTGTGTCTTAAGTGCGAAATATGTACAGCCAAAACTATGAAGATTATTTGCAAGGGTTCCATGAAAACGTTTTCACAATGACCGCGCGCTAGAGTGGAATGAGCTTTGAGCTTTTTGACGTCATAAATTGGTGTTTCCGATGGCTTTGCGATCGAATTGCATGTGCTATCTGAAAATAATAAAACATTCCTATGACCTTCCGTTCCGCTCCTACTATTATAATTATTATTCTTATAACTCACTTCGCAGCACTTTACTTGCTATCAGCAACTCCTAGTTTATGTGCTATATTGAGCTTGTCATCTATATAGCAGCTTGAATTTCAAATGATCATTGGGTCCCATTTCATTGCGGTTTTCTGTGATATGGGAATTCTGAAATTCAATCCTCAACCAACGGTTTACACTTTTTGCTGCCATCAATCATCTCAGCAGACCTCTCGAGAAACAGAAGTTCACTTCAACTGGGTCAAAAGGTCATGTCTGTCAGTTGTGATTGGTAGATTTGGATTCCTTTTGGTTTGTTTCTGTTTTTCATGGTCCATTGGCTGTCACCATAATTTTGATTGACAGCAGCGAAAAACGCAATCGTTAGTTGTATTTTGAATTTCAGAGTCCGCATATTACTGAAAACCGCAATAGGACAGGTTTCTAAGAAAACTTGAGTACAATCAAGTTGCCACAAACCAGACTGTTCACAGCCTCTCTATTAACTTTCTCAATCAAAGAAAAATACGAGAAAAAAGAGGGCTGTGAACAGTCCACCCCAAACTGCTGAAGCAGTTTATATATTTTAATGTTGCAGCAGAAAGCTCACTTTTTTTCAGGAGCTTGTCTTAACTGGTGAACTCGTACCAAATTATATTATGTTTTCTAATTAAAGGATATAGAAATTAATAGGAGAAGATCCCCTCTATTCTTGTCACCTGTCTGCTTGGGAATGCAGTGATTTTGCAAGGAGAGATTGCATGTAACCCACTTTATACTTGGCAGTTTAACATTTCATGCACAGAAATGTGAAAAACAAAATTCTGGGCACTGATCAGAAAATAATTCAACGATCGATTTTAAATATAGGGTATAAAAACAAGGGATGTGGAGATATGAAGCACTAGGGGAGGGGAAGGGGGAGGGTAGCTACATTTGGAATTAACTTATTTACGCCTGAAGTCCCGTCTTCTCAACAATTCCTTGTTTTTTATATGTTTTCTCATAAAGGCAGTTGGATTGTTTGAACCAATACAAACATTTGATCCCACATTGCAATTTGTAATCCCATTTCCTCTTGTAATATCTAATTATAGACTTGAACAAGTTTGATTTATTCGATCTCCTTTAAGCATAGTACCTGGTTTCTCCTTCTTTGGCTGTTTAGGTGCCGTGTACGTCAGCGATTCATTCCCTCCTGTGAATGATGCTCTATCCTGACCAAATAACGAGGCAAGCTTCGAGGAACTATTCAAGACAGACAGATCACTGTCACGCGAGCTCGATTTTCCGCCATCTTGGACATCTACAGTAAAACACAAAACGACGCAAAAAAACTGTGACAAAATGATAGATTACGCTTACCCTCTACCAGTCGGGGACATGAAATCTCCTTCATCCTCATCAAGAGGTGATGAAAACATCTTAAGCCGTGTAACAAACTAATAAAAAAGCTGGAAATGGACAGTTTTTCGGCAAGCAACCCGTGATTGGGAAATCGAAAACCTTCGTTTACTTCCTCTTTAAAGACTGGGTACTAGTTTTATGCGGTATACCGCTGGGAGAGAACGAGCCCCCCCCCGCGTTACGCGTTAGCCCCGCGCGCGTTTGCACTCACTCATGATCAGGAGCCAGAAGACCTCAGAAGGGTATTCCATTCCAGTTATTGGGTTTTCAGTGAAAATTTGAAAGAAAACATGATTATGTCTGTTCCAAGTACAATTTTAGCCAGCTATTCTCAGCGTGCGCAGTTGACCAATCGCTGAGCCCGCCTCACGGTATAAAACACTTTTTATCCAGGCATGGGGCCGAAAATATGTCAGTTCTGTCTATAAAAATATCCTTGTTTTAAAGGCCCTTAATCAAATCAAGGGAGAAAACGTCCCCTACTTTAATCCCATTACAACAAGGCGCAACTTTGCACAACCTTGATCGCAGGGTCTTTTTGGTCCCTTCAGGAAGGAAGAAAAAGAAAGAGACGAACCCAGTGGGTACGCCGACCCTTGAGCGACCTCTGTGATTATACTGATATCGTGTTCACTCCTGTCTTACCTTTAGGTTCAATTGGTTTCTTCTTATACGACGTCCTTCTTAGAGGTTTATAGTACTTCAGTCCTTCCGGAACTGGCGGCGACTGATCCTCGTCAATCTCGTTTAGTTCTGATTGGCTGCCTGCTATCTCAAAGTCCCCTTGATTGCTCGCTGACGAAGCAAAGAGCAAGTTCAGTGAACACATGATATTTCCCGCAGACAAAAGTCTGTTTCAGGTAGCTGCTTTCTGCTCCCAGATTGTGCGAAATGAACAAAATGAAGTCGTACCGCGCCGCGGTATACTAAGATTAAAATGATGATCTAAGAATGAAAGTTAAGAACTATAATTTGCAGAGTTTTACAACCCGGTAAAAAGAGGCGGATGCCGCGCTAGCTTCATCTTTTCGAGGGTCTCAATGGGGTTAACCGTTAGCCGTAAAACGGACAAAAATTTAGCCGTTAGGCGTAAAAATTGGAAAATTTTAACCGTTAGCCGTAAAATATGTTAACCGTAAAAAATCGGTCAGTAATTATAAAAGCTTATAAATAAACAAAAATAGTCCACTTCATCGTCCCAGAATGGCCCTGAGACCTAAAATATGTTTTTCAATAATACAAATTAATTTTTAACATTTAAAAACAATTAAAATTAACTTTTTACTTCTGTTAACCGTTAGCCGTAAAAAGGCCAAAATTTTAACCGTTAACCGTAAAAGCCACCACCCCATTGAGACCCTCCTTTTCCGCCAGAATCATTCAGTTGTTACGTATCACTCCGGCACTTTTTTAGGCAAGGAAGTCGGCGAGACTCAGAACCTTAGAAACCCTTTCAAAGAGATTACTTTTTCCCCATTTTTTTCCATTCCAACTTAAGGATGCACTAGCTTTATAAGAGGAATTTGTTGTATAGTCACTGTACACATAACAGAGCAATTGCAGTATGCGACAAATGCAGACAAGTGTATGTCGTGTACCACTACCGTGAGAACTAACCGTAGCCTGCCTAGCAGGCGCCTGTGTAGTTTTTGGGTGCGCATTGGCGAACCGCGACTAAAAGGTAAGAGAAAGTCACGCAAGGAGAATAAGAAAGGGCCTTCTCGTACCTAGTGTGTTTTAATGCGCGCCCAAAAGCTACAAAGGCGCTTGCTACGCAGGCTAAGTTAACCGTAGTTAACCGTAAAAACTCTAACCAGAGCATATTTCATATTTCTGTTTCAGTGTAACAGAAAGTTACTCAAGCTACTCCGAACGCTTTTCAGCCTGACCGCTGTGCGAGTCTGCAGGTCTGCACTCTACATTTGTCGCGCACAAGCAACTGTCGGTTCCGTTTTGTTCCGTTACATACATAGGACCTGTAAGTAGGCCTTTCTCGATTATGCTAGTAAAACTGGCATTTAATGCTACTAGAAATTCTCGCATAAAGCCAAAAAAATGCTAAAATAATGCCTGATTTCCTTAAAAAATGCCACTTGAATTCCAAAAAATGCTTTGTTTTATTTCAAACAAAACGTACAAACTCTCACATTATATGCTCATATCAACAACAGGTGATACTTAATAATTGTTTGTTTATAAAAAAAATAAAAATAAAAATATTTTTTTAAAAAAATAAATAAATAAAAAAAAACACACAAGTAACACAACACAAGTACACAAGTAACACAACGCACAAACAGTCGAAACAGACAGAAAACAGTCAAATTATGTAATCAAAATTGTGAA
Organism: Oculina patagonica; assembly: GCF_052425735.1. Lineage (NCBI taxonomy): Eukaryota > Metazoa > Cnidaria > Anthozoa > Scleractinia > Oculinidae > Oculina > Oculina patagonica. The sequence goes on along the minus strand of NC_135758.1, from coordinate 39,042,632 downwards.
ACTTTAGGATTATTTATCCTTCTGAGTTCTGAGTGCTGAACATCTGGATCACAGTCATGAAAAGTAACAGAAAATGCTAGCAATTCTTTTTTGAAGAAAAAACGAAAAAAATGCTCGTTTTCACAAAAAATGCCGAAAAAAATGCTAGCATAATCGAGAAAGGCCTACCTGTAAGGGTGTGTACTTAATGGTTCTTCTGTGGTATATTCCCTAAAAATTCATCTGCGTAGAAATAGCAATTCATTACAAAAGGGCAAATAAAATTGAAATAATTCTAACTTCGTACGGCTGTATCTCCGAGAATCTCGAAGTCTTCATATGTTCCTTGATACAGCATGGTGTTTGCTGGGGCGACTGTGGCAATTCCATGAGACTCGTCAGCTTTAGGAATGTGCGATATCCAATCTGTGTACAAGAGAACGAGAGAAGAACAGGATAGGCCGTGCGTATTTAGCGAGCCCGTCGCGTAGCTTCGTTTTTAAGAAGGCAATGTTCAAATGTCCTACTTCAGGGCGCTTATTTTAAAGGAGGACATAAATTACAAAATCAGCGATTAGGCTGATTAGGCCAAGCCAGAAATAAGAAGCCCTAGGCCATCCCAATAAAATGTTTCGTTTCCCATCGCCCGACCGACCCATTTTTTTCAAAAAGTAAAAAAAAAAAAAATAAAAATTGCAGATTCGCTAGTCAAAGAAACAAGTACTTTAATTTACAAGCACACGATCATCATCTTGTTTTATCAACAACAATTGACATTATGTGATGTCCTTACCTTTAATTTTGATTAAAGAAAGAATAACGGAAATCACGAACGAAATAGGCACCTTTTCGCATTCGTAACCCGAGGCTTTCTTCCTTCAAGCATTCCATCTTTTTTCTTTTTTTTTTTTTTGCCCGACCGACCGACCCACCATCACAAGAGACGAGGCGATGGGAAACGAAGCATTTTATTGGGATGGCCCTAGCTGTTTAGTTATCACACTAGCCTGTGGACATGTGTACAGGCTCTCCTCCTAGTCCCTTCTTGGCTCGCTTCGCTCGCCGATCAGATCGGGAGCCCGCTCGCAGGCTATTATCACACCAGATTTGGAATGCAGATCGAGCGTATAGTTACGTACGCTGACACCAACAGTCACAAAGACGTTCATTTCTCTTCATTTCATTTCGTTACCATTTTGCTATTTTGTGCGATCAGTTGTGTACTCGGCCTGCAAGCAGGCTCTCCCTTCGGGGGCAACGAAACGAGCACCAAAAGCGCGATCGCTTCGCTTTCCGAAACTCGCGCCTTTGGCACTCGCGCCGTTGCCCCCGAAGCGCGTACGTTGTCCCCGTCCCCGAAGAGAAAGCCTGCTCAGCTCGCGGGCTATTGTTGTGTGATCTGTGCAACGTTACCCGTGACTCGTCACGCAACGACACGTTGAACGGAAACGCGCAATAACTTCGTTTCGTTATTCAACCCAAAAGGTTCAGAAGGACATGATCGTTAAGGTTCATGGAATTCAAGCAAGCAGCACAAATAAACTCTGATATATAGCGACTTAAAGAGCTTATAAAAAGCTTCTAGAATTTGTTCGATGTCCTGATCGACATAGATATTCGTATGCATAGTATATTAGTGCTTCACCAACCGTATCTATTCCCGATCATCATCCGTATTGCATCCCACTATTTAGCTGTAAACAGGTGGGTAATTTTGCCCAGAATTTCCTAACTTAATGGGACAACAGATTACAAAACGTGCTGTTGCCATCGTGCTAAAACACGTGAAAGCGATTGAGTAATACTGCGAGGATCGATCGATATTTGACCAGGCTCGCATTAATATTTTCGTAACAACTGTACATTACCTTTGTCTTCCGTAACATAGTCGGTGGAAACATGTTCTTTTCCGTGATCTATTGCTTCTTCGTGCCTGATTTCCACAGAATCTACGAATCGTATAACACTGTTTTCCTCCGCGGTACTTTCTACAGCTCCCATAAAGTTCTAAAACGGAACCACGTAGTTGCGAAAGCTTTCATATTCGCCACATTGGCTGCTGAGAAAATAGATTATGAAATCATCGATATCATCAAAACCTTTACGGATATTAGCTTAGCTTACTCGAAGTTATAAAGTTTTTACTCATAAAAATTTTGAACAATAAAATACGACAAAAGAAAAGAGAGCCCGCAGTCATTGGAGCGTACCAAATGTAAACAGCTGACTTCGCAATTTGCATATAATATATAATTCCGTGACAAAAGAGCAGTCTTGCGTGACAAGAAGCAGGAATGATCTCAGTTATCATGGTTATTTTCGGCGATTTCTCATTTATCAATTAAAGTTTTAACCCATTAATTTTTCCAGCTATCAGTAAATTTTGCAGATCTCAGATCTCAGCTGATCTTAAAATTTTGACCAATTTTCGCCCATCCAAAGAATCAAAGGGATCTACAAAAATGTACCAAAAGGTCGTGAAACTGCAGATAGAACCGCCTTCGTCTCCCCTAACGGATTTAGATGATCTTTTGAAATCGAACTAACAAATTAATCATTCTTAACTTAGGTATTCCGTCGGTACTAAAACTGAGGGTCAGACGGCATTATAAATGCTATCATATGTGTTTAATAAAAACGGGGTCAAAATTGTATCATAAAGACTCTTGGTTTTAGGCCATCGTAATATGTTTCATATTTTTAATCAAGGGTCAAAGTTGTTAACGATGGGCCTCAAGGTCCTAAGACCAACCTGGTTGGTATCCGCAAGTAGTCTTGCAAGGCTCTGTAATCTCCATGTTCGAGCAGGGCTAAAGCAAAAACTCGCCCGTTCTTCGCCCTCGCTTCACTAACTGATTGAAAGAGAGACTGCTTACAGCGGTCCCTGTACATGTTGCAGTCCCTGTGACAGCCAAGAGACCAACAGTTAGCAATTTCAGTATTACGGTCTATAAAAGCGTGGTTGTTGTTTGTCGCAAATAAAAAGATCTAGGATCATCTGATGAACCTGATAAGCTGTTAGCTGTGTTTTCAGTAGACTTTCAAAACACACATTTATTTCGGCGGAGCCTAATGTCGCTTTCGGCAAAAAAACATTTTTAATCCTCTTGGTAGAAGCCTTTGTATTCCAAACCAAAATCATGATTTATCATCAGTGTTGTTGTTTTTTATTATTATTTTTTGTATCCATCCTCAAATATCTTTCACTACCATGTTCAGTCGCAGACGTATAATCTAACCCCGGCTAGTTTGAGTTTCGTCTGCGGCGCAGTCTAAAAGATTTCAGCTTAAATAAAATTCTGCATACTGATATAAATATATAGAATCAGATTAGCTGCGTTAAATTTTTATGAAGTGAAAACACGGATTTCATAGATACGTCCTAATTAAGTTCAGCTATTCCCTTAGTTTTAATGTAATATAAATTATACGTTAAAACGAAATTTAAAGAGACCGTTCTCGGTCGTTTGCTTTGAAATGATCTACGAATGTAACAACACCTGTCTTACGAGAATGAAAGTCTTTTTCTGCATATATAACAATGGAGTTCAACTCAGTTCTGACATCAATGATGGTCATTTGGGGTACACTGATTTTCTCAACGTGTGATCTTGTTGCGTTTGTCAAAACTCCATTCACAACGGTGCTATTTGGGATTCAGCTGGCTCCAATGAATTTTGCGCAGTGGTGAGCCTCGACTGTAATGATTGAGGAGTTTGATTGCAATTTCTTGGGTTGTCGACCGCGATCAGGAAGATCAAAGCACTCAATAAAAGTTCCATTATTCTTAGAGTTGTTTGTATGGCGAACCAAGGCCAAGTTTTAGCGTAGCTCTCTCCGGTGAAAACTCCAAACTCTCCAACGCTTATGTATAAAGACACGGAAAAGTTACACACACCGAAAATAGAGGCAGCGCTCATAAACAAAAACAAACGCTTTAGTTTTTTTCACATCACGAAGGGTGCATTTATCATGTGAATTGTGCGTTTGCAGCGTCGATCGGAGATTTCGCCACATCCTTAAGCCTGCGACAAAATAGCCGGCGAAAATAGCTACCCCCCAAATAGCGAAAGTAACGTGACAAACAAAAATCATGACTTTAACTCTTGGATAAAACCACACAATAAGATCAGACAAGATCAAGTATACGATGTTCGCAATAGTAACAGAAACTAAGAAAGGCAGGTTTCGAAGTTTCGGTGGTCCCAGCTTAGTGTTGGTGGTTTCCAAGAAAATTAACAGCATTATACTGAAAGCTGAGGTCATGCACGCTGTAGCGATTCCCCAACAAGTCAAAACAGCTAGATTTTGAATCGTCGATGAAGATTCACTTGACGTGTAAGGATCCCAGAAAAGCGCGAGGGATCGCCCGAAGCCCGCAGCCATCAACGCGTAACTCATGACCCTCAGATGGACTTTCTGCCTCGCGAAAATTGCTTTGCGAAACCGATAAAGAGAAAAGGATGCGTATAACGTCATAAGAGCAAACAGGCTTCCAAAGCCGTAAACATGAGCAAACCACATCCAGCCCCACTCTTCAATGGCTAAAGTCCATTCTGGAAAAGGTTCGGGCCAGACCTTCATCGTATCGAGAGCTGAATCATTCACATCCGAAGCCATCTGTTTTGCCTTTAGATTGGCAGCTAATCACCCAAGAACTCTATTCTCGAGTCCCTTATGCTGTGCTATTGTTTACTGAGATTCGATCCTGCATCGAGGTATTGCAAATAGGAAGTCGTCTTTACAACGAACGTTTGGCATTTGCTGAAAAGTAATGGGCGCAAAATGGCTGAGTTCGTTCAACACTGTTGTCGGTGAGGATTATAAAAAGTTCGTTAAAAGAAGGCCGCGCTCACAATTACTTAGAGTCGGTATAAAATATGATAATGAGATGTTGATAGTTTCGACAGCTAGCATAATTACTTTACCCTCGTTCACTTTCTTCTAAGTGCCATGCGGTTTTTCAGACTTTTTGTCAGTTGCAAGGGACGTATTTTGGTGAAAAAAATAGTTTTCGGTAATATGTTGTTTCCCTTCCATCAGGTTTGAGGTTTCGTGATTTCCATGCACCTGATTCAAAGTTTGTTAGCTGAATTTAATTGTTCTCCAAACTGACCATTTTCAATTGTGTTATTCACGGACACACTGACGGATAATTAATTAAAACTATTTTTCAAATAAGTTGCATTTTTTTAGAAAAATTAAAAATTACACCCAAAATTTTGGGTCATTTGCTTCAAAACGGCTTAATTGGGCTTAATTTTTCAGCATTTTCATAATAAAGTTTTGCGGCGCTACATTTTGGTAAGCGCATACATGTCCAAAACCAAGGCAAGACTAGAATTTTAAAATGCCGGCTTTTCATCAATCTGAGTATGTTAACATTTACTTTGAATCGCGAGTGATCGCTTTATTAATTTATCACTCTTCTAGAGATGCAATGTTTTCTTATTTTAATGGATTTTTCAGTAACCAATAATATTCATAATTTGCTGCAAAATGAAAAATGAAAATTGTATTCTGAAACGTTTTTAAACGCAAGCAAAAGTTTCGAACACGCCCAATAGTTGTTACTGAATTACATTCAGCGAAAAAGTAATATCTATTAAGACAAAACAGAAAGGCTATTATTTTTTTCCATACCTGTGTAAACGATTGGTTTTGTTTTTACAGTAGATAAAAGAAAACGTGACCTGAATATATGACCATATTTAAAGGCATGCAAATTTCAATTTCTATTATGATTTTACTTTTCAAAACTCAATCAGTTTCGTAAAGGATTTCTGTCTCAATCATGAAACATATCGCCCCTGCTCCCTAGCTAAATCAGTACTCCAGAAAACAGTCGGAATATGAGATTTTTTTCCAATCGATCAGGAGAACTTTATCATACACGGCAGCTGGGCAAGATTGAGTCATCATTTGTTTTGTGTTCGCGTACATATGAGCTCATATGCAAACCTTATATATACTATTCTGTTCTTATCTCTTAATTGCAGTGATCCAGCAATAATAAGGAACATCAATTTCGTTTTCCTCCAGGCTAAAAGTCTTTCTGCTGTCAGGGTAGATTAGTCAAAACATCAGTAGCCGGTGGCTTTATGATTTCCGCTGTATTCTGCCTGCAGCGAAAAACTGCCGCGTGTTGCGAAGTAGCACGTTCCAGGCGCTCGGTAGTTGGGGGAGAGCGAGGTTTTTTTCTCGCTCGCCCTCGTTTTTCGCTCTCTCCAACTACTGGGACAGACTAGTTGCGAAACCGATCATTGGGCTAGATGTTCAATTTCAATCTTGGCTGTTGCTTTCAACCTTGTATAAACTCGACTGAAATTCGGAAAATGTTTCTTTGGGGGTTATTTTCACACGACCGTCGTCATGTATACGTACCAGAACCAAAACGATACCTTGCTGAAACGTATATATATATATAAATGCTACGTTTTTATCTAGAGCCTTGAACTGTTGAAGTCAGTCAATCGAAACCAAGGCAAAATTAAATAATTAGGCAAACTACAGTCTAGCTGCCTGTAAGCCTTTAGATGTAATGCGTTGTAGTCAAAACCGCCTCGGGAGCGACTGGGAACGAGTCTAAACACAACGCCTAAAACAAGTCCTAAAGCTGTTAAATGAACACTACTATACAGATATCTCAGCATAACCTACCGACGTATACTAGGAGGCTTAACAACGTAATATGCCCGTGGGCTTTTTTTCGGAAGGGTTTTTTGTCACAATAATTTTTGCACTGAGATTTGGGGGGCTTATCTTCGGGGGAAGGGGCTTGTTTTACGGGTGTGTTTTTTTTTTTTGTGGCGAGAGAGGGGGGGGTGTATTTACGGGAAATAATTGCGAGTGGGGAAGGTTAGCTTCGCAATTTTACGTAATTCACAGGTCTAACATTTTCAGATGCAGCATTCGTTTCAAATATAAACCCAAGCATTTCTACATAAAATAGATTTTCTTTTGACAATAATCCTCCCCTACAACGAGAAGGCCTCTTTTTTTAGCCCAGGGATTATTATCGGTATCTGCGCATTTCTTGGAAAGACTATTTCTTGGAAAGACTATAGAGTGAATAGACAAAATGGACAACAAAACAAAACTTCCACACAATTTATTTTAATGTCTGCCAAACTACATCATTTTGAGAAATAAATTGTTTCTTCCCGCTTTCTCTAATCCTCAATACAAGAGCTCTCATCCATGGAACTTCTTTCTGATAATGGCACCGTCTACTTTGTTGTGGGAAGCTTTGAGTTGTCACTGTAAATAGAAAAAAAATAACAGCAAGCAGTGTTAATATATGTTGTTATTAATAATTGTACTTTGTCGTTTCTAACGCTGGGCTTGTCAACTTTTGTCAATTTTCCTGAGGACAAACAATTGCAACACATTGTATATGCAACGTCATCCCATTTGATTGCAATACCTTAAAATACGCGACCGACAGATAAATATTCATTTTAACTGAGTTTCGTTTTAAAAATAGTTTTAATATAAAAACCTTTCTACTTAATATTCAAGTTGTATTTATTAGCTTCTCGTTTCAGCAGAAACTATTATTAATATTTCAAGAGCGGATTTTTCCTGGTCCCTATTTGTATCTAAAAATTTCTGAAGATACCTTATGGTTACTTTTGTTAGCGGCTAATAATTTTAACAATTTTAGCGAGTAAGGCGAAAATCGCTAATTTAGTACTCTCTAAAATTTTTCTTGATACCCCCCCCCACCCCCTTCTTACCCCAAAGAGGGGGCGTGGTGGGCGTGTGGGGGCTCTGTCAGGATGGCGACAGCATTGCGTCCATCCTTCGCAGTAACCAATAGCATCCCCGTCTGAACAAGAGGGCACAGCTAAGCAATTGTCGGTAGGATGGACATCTCCGCAACGAACGAACTGCGGCTTGTTCCTTACGTATTCACCTGTTAAAAAATCAACATGGATAAATATCTCAATTAGTAATTGACACCGGCCAGCAAACGTTTTTTACGGGCAGCTCAAGAAATGTTCGAACCCGAATTAAAGATCAGTTTTAATGATTTAGAAATCAAAACAAACATCGATGAACAGTACAATATCATAAACTATCTTATAGTCCAATCTCTAAACTCTCTCTTCCCCACCCTATAGAGGGGTTGAACCCAGGGGAGGGGGGGGGGGGGGAGAAGGGAGAAACTCTCTGTTCAATTCTCCCGCGTGGGTTATTCCTTATATAGCGCAGGGATGGGAGAGTTCAGAGACTAGACAAAGCTGATTAACAAGATGGCATCCGGAAAAAAATAGCGGTGATGGCCGAAGATGATCCCATCATCAAGAACTCGATCATGAGCGAGAGGAAGCAAGTACAAAATGATACAAAACCTAAAAACAAATATGATACAAAGGAGGATCGAGATAAGACGCACATAAATAAATAATTGAAAAAATACAGACCTTTTAAAAACACTGATTTGTCAAAAAAATGGAAGAGATTATTTTCTTTATATTGTTTTTTTTTTTCTAAGAATACAGTGCTGCATACACAGTATCTCCCTTTTGATAATTCAGCATTATTCTCTTCATCTAATTTCTTGGCGCTGTATTGATATATTTACATGATTTAGGATAAATTTTACGCCAATCACATTTGTGGTCATAAAAAATCTTCAAGTCATTTTAAGAATGGTTAGTAAGCGAGAATTTATCGACATACCTTTTTGGTGATCGAATTTGGGTCCTTTGTTGGGAGGAGCTGCCTCCAGCATCAGGGCGGTCAACAAAAGAAAGAAGCAAATAGTCTTCATGATCAAAATCCTTTCCGTTCAGCGTCGTTGTAAAGAGGGAAGAAAGAAAGAAAACGTCAGTAAATAATCAAAGTTACTTCGTAAGGAGATTTTAGAAGCTGGACTAGTTATGTTTTCCAACTGAAATATGAGACTGAATGTTTGCCATCGCACAAGCGAACCAACGTAACAAAATAAGTAGTCAAATAAGCAATCTAGAGACTACTTAGAGACAAGCGATATCTTTTAGCTATATAGATATCCATAAATCTCCAAAGAGCCCTTTTTAAAGGTCTTAATTTTATTTTGAGAACATCCCCCAGAAACTCGTTAAAGCAAAGCGTCTATGTGTAAATCTGATAAAGCATGAAGTCGGCTAAAACTTTAACCCAAGGCCAACCTCGTAAGCCAGCCATGCAAATTTTATTGTTTGGAAAATGGCAGCATTTTGTGTAAGGATTTTCTTTTAAAGATGTGAAAATGATAAAATTAAATCCTTACCGTTAGGGTTTCAATCCAATTTAACGAAAAGAAGAAACTGTATAATTCTGCAAAAAGCAAAAACGATATCGTTAAGTGCTCTGTTCACTTACCTCGTTCAAGACCTCTCGAACGATTGAAACATCACACGTTTTATTACAGCGTTCACTGGCAACAAAATAGTGCCGTGCCAAGATTGGTCCTCAATGATGTCGTGCTATACAATGATTGGCCCGGCATTTGGGTGGGTAAATTCTACAGAAAATGCGACGATATCAATAATGAACCGCCAATTACTATGCATAACAAGCTAAGTAAGCTTCGCAATGGTTTCCTTGGAGATTCCTTCGTGTAAAAGTTTTCCAACAAGATTTATATTATTTCTTCTGAATAAATGAAGTATACTAAGATTTTAAGGTAGTGCTTGAATTTTTCTTACTGATGATATGCCATGGAATATAAATATCCCAAACATTTTGTACGATAAAAAGTGCAGCCCATCGTGCTTTTTATCTAACTTTGATGAAGCTTCGCACAGCAATTAAAAGGAACAATAAGATGAAAAGTATAATGCATATAATTGTTTCGGTATTCTTACTCTTTATAGAATCTATCATCATCATCTTTTTCTTTTCTCTAAGAGAGAAATAGAACCTTAATTAATAATCTCCTCATCTCAACTACTTGTGCTGTCTTTCCCACGCTATACATTGTTCTATTCACTTCGCCATTCGCGTGAAAGAAAAACCTAAATGAACTTCAAGTGATATTTTATTGACCAAGTTTGAGAATTTTCGATTACTTTCATTTTGCACACTACCAGGCAATATTTGTAATGAGGCCCGTTAGTGTGGTTTACTTTATCCCTCAGTATCCAAATAATTTTGAGCGCAGTTATTCCCTATCCCTTAAATTACCAAAGCTGTTATTCCTATTATTTTTATCCCTAAATTGAGTTGTTATACTTTATCCCTACAAATATTTAAACATTTATCCCTTATCCCTAAAATAATTTTGTGAGATATCCCTTATCCCTTAAACCCTTAACAGGGCTTCTGTAATTGTAGTTTGCCGCTCTTAAGGTGGCTCAAAATAGTTTCAGCACCTCAACTTTAACGGATCAATACTACCACTCTCTTTCAGTTAAAGCAACAATTATGGTATCAAACAGATGGCCCATCATTGGTGAACAAGTTGTGATTATTTTCCTGACATAACAAGTTACTATAGCAACGGTATAACCTGTTGAAAACACCCTTAATTTTAGCTTTAACTGCTAATAACTCACAAACGAGCTGGGTGACCCCTATTTTATATTGTTAAACTTTGATCAGCAAGACAAGGTGCATCTTTTGGCAAAGTTTAAACAAAATCTGTACATGGGGTTCAGGGCCAGCCTAAATTTATGAAAAATTTAAGGTGGCTCTGAACACACTTGTGACACTTGTGTGGCTCAATGACCCTTACAGCTACAGCGGGGAGCGGTATTTTTTTTGGTTTGAAGCTTATTTAAAAATAATTTATGAGGGGATATTTTCGAGCAGGAAGGGGAACGTTAGTTTCGCAATTTTACGGTATACACGTAACATTTTTCAGATGCAGTATTCTTTCCAAATATAAAAATAAATGTTTTATTTTGACAGATATCCTCCCTACCAGAAAATAAGCTCACCAAAAAAACCTTTTATTAAGGTTACTGATAACCTTTTTGGGTGCCTCTCGTAAAACGTTTCGTACGCGAGTAATTTTCGGTGAACCAGGGCTAACTATATATCTCTGGAAAGGTTATGAAATGTAGAATCCAAATATATCTTAAGAGGGCGTCTTTCTTAGAAACACCCACACAATTTCGCGTAAAAATAATTTTGCCTGAAACTCTGTCAACTGAAAGACTTTACCGAGGTTAGAACTAAAACAGATTTGGTTTGATTTGAAATGATATTCTGGCCGCGTTAGGAGCCATAAAATATTTTCCCTTGTCAGCCCCCGTCACAACGTCTCGAAAATTGAAAAATAGGCACTTTTCGTAACACTGTAAAATATTTCTTTCGCATCATTTAGCCGCAAATTTTATATCAACTTGCTCATAAACCTTTCTAGTTTTCCAAGAAAGTCACAATTTGCCTCTCAATTCTCCTGAAAAGACAAAATGGAGCGTAATATAACCACTACTAATCGCCTTCGAGCGAAGGCTGTAAATTGGCTTCGATTTAGAGGCTATTTGTTAAATTTTGGGACCAACCTAATACTTCTAGCCTATACAGCCGACTAGAGTAGTCGTTAATCTGCAAATATGTGCAAAATCCCATGTACGTTTTCAATATTTCAAAAGTTGTGACCGTTTTTATCAGCACATGTACCAGCATTTTCGATTTTTTAGCCTATATTGAAATCGAACTCTCTCGAGCAGATTTTGACACACATGCAGCCTACCTGCTTCTCATCTCGGTTTATGTCCAACGTTAGACGGTTAACAATCCCCAGACTGCTAAATTCCATAATAACTCCAGCAAATTGGTAGGTATTGCCTTCAAAACTTGAGCACCACGGCATCTATCGAGTCCCTTGTTGGCGAGCGAAAGCCTGAATCCAAGGCTACATTTCGCACTAAATAGCCCATTGAACACCGTTTCAGAGCCGTTTTTCTTCAAGAATCAGTCAAAAGACACTCCGAGACTGGTATTCAGAGAACATAGCCGCGATTTGAGGTCTGAATTCCGAAGAAACATCACCATTTACAGCGTACATCTCGACAATATCGATACTGTACTGTGTGATGCTGCTTCCGCAGAGGTCCGCATAAATGGGGAGTCCGCTGATCGCTTGTGCCAACAAGGCAATGTTACTATCAATGTTACTATAATTTTTTTAAATCAAAATTTGGAAAGCGCGCAATTTCGAGTTTTAAATAAATCAATCCTATACAAACAGGATGGGCCCTAAGCAAACCGAGGAGCAACTTTAGAATTTCGCAGAAGGTTAAAGAATACCTTACGGCACGGTTTACACTAGGAGCATGAACTTGGCGAAAGGCGGATCCTTCCCCATAGGTGTACAGGCCGGGGAGGGGGGGGGGGCAGGGAGGGCTGCAGCCCCCTCAAATTTTGGGCTACTCAGATTTTTTGGGCAGCAAGAGAAATTTGGGCAAAGCCAGTTTTTAAAGAAGTTTTTTTTTTTCGAAGAGATAGATATTTTCTATTTTAAGGGGATCATTTGTTGATATACATTTTTGTAATTTTTTTACTGTTGGGCACTGCCGGCACTGCAAATATCTGTCACAGTTAAACACCTGATATAGAAAGCTTCTCTGCGTTACTAAATTTTATAAAATCGACGGAGACATTCTGGAAGCCGAGCAGAAAATGTGCGCGAGTTTTCGTCGTGTGCGCGGATTAGGCTACATGTCTGTTTCAGAAATGCAAGAGAATGATCTATTTGATAAGTTTTCAGAGTTTCCTTACGTTCTTCATATCCGTGAGTGATACCTGCTACATCGTGTTCTGCAAAACGATCATTCAGTGCGTTGCGCAGATTGAAAACTTACCTCCGCAGCATGTGATGGGGCGACAACGTGTCAGTATGGCCCAATTAAAAAAAAAAAAAAAAAAAAAAAACAAGTGTTTCTCGTCCCCGCCCGCTTCATTTTTTGGGGCCGCCTCTCTTTTTTATTTTTGGAAAAATTAGAACGAACAAAAACCAACAATTTTTACTTTCACTTTGTACGGAGTAAGACATGGCTTTTGTCTGCGTTTAATACAAACTAAGGCCCAAAACTTTAAATCCTTGTTACACTAGGTCCGTACTGGATAGGTCAATTACCTTGCAGGATTTATTTTGCATGGAAGTTCGCTTCTGGCCTGGAGAATTTGACGATGGAGGAAAAAACATTAGTGTCACCAATAGGTGTTTAAAGCGCTAGAGCGATTGACACTTAATACAAGTTTACTACTTCTACATCAATATTCACATATTCGAACAACACAGGTATGGAATACAACAAAATAATAAATAATAAAAAAAATGCGCCCGGTCGCTCTCTTTTTTTATAGAAATCGGGACGAGAAACATTTGTTTTTGTTTTTTTATTTGGCCTAAATTATTACTTGCCATCGCACTTATTAGCATTTAATGAGCATGTTCTAACTCTGTAGTCAACAATGACATGGATTGTATGGTTGATATCTTCGGCCGTCGAAATGGTAGAGACAGCTATTTCTTTTAACGTGCTGTATGAGCTCATATGATAGATTCTTATATAAGAATTTTTCACTTCATTTCAAAGCCTATGTTAGTGCTTTGTATGAACTTTGTTTCTTCTAGACTGTTTCGTAAAAATTTGGGCATGCAACTTGCGAGAATTTTTTTGGGCAAATGTCTCACCGCCCCCCTGGCAAAAATTGCCCGTACGCCTATGCCCTTCCCAAGTTGCAGTAGACATGCGAAATGCCAAAAATGAAGACAATGAACGTATGTTTACAAGAACAGAGTGGCTGACGAAGAACCAAATCCAGCGCTTTTTCTCCCGACTAACAGCAAAACGTCGCAAGGATCAGGGTGTGGTCGGAATGTCACCCGATGACAAGGAAGATGTCCAATGCCTCCTGGAAAATTCCAACAGACAAGTTCTGGTAGATGAGGTTAATAGAGAAATCAACGTCTCGCATCCCATCTGCTACGGCACGTATGACCTCTGTGAACGTTACCACAGCAACACGCTTCAAAAATTCAATGTGGTCATGCTGAAAGCCATCTGTAGCCACTTTGAGATTCATGTAAAATCAAAAGAAAAAAAGCAACTTCTGATAGACAAGGGGACGGATATGATTCGTGAATGTGTTTCTGACTAAACCATGTTAAACATCCCGTAAGAGTAACAGACAGTCGTTGAGTAGTCTTAGCTCCATACCTTGACATAGCTGTGCTTATATTACGTTCTACGTTTTATTAAGTCCTCTCATCCCTCTCATCAAAAGGCAGGCAGGCTAAGAATACTACATCCTATAAGTGGTTTTCACTGTCACGCCGCCAAAAATAAAAGCAAAACTATTAAGTAAAAAAAAATATTGCAGGTTATAGAAAACTGCTATATAAACTACCGTTACTTGTCCAAGTCTCAGATCTGTACATTATTCTGTACTCTAGTTATCCGTCAAATTGTTTCACGCAAATTTGAAGAGCACAGACATGTGATCTGGCATTAAATTCTGCTACAAATCCGATCACCCTCACGAAAAAGTAAACATTCAAATAAACTCTTCCCGCAAAACCTCAACGCTCAAGTGTCCAGAGTATTGAAAATGGCAAGATGAGGATTTTTTTTAAAGAAAACGTGACAGCCTTCTGGCGGCCATCTTAGATCTTGTGTGGCGTGAACTCCGAAATTCAAAATGCTATATATTACAGTCGGCCGGACTCCAGATCGAACTGTCCGCGGTTCGATCTTTGTCCAGCGTTGCTGTATTGTGTTCTTTAGCAAGTCAATTTTCTCTCATAGCGCCTCTACCCACCCGGGTGTATAAATGGTTACCGGCAAAATAATTCTGGGGGGGACTGCGATGGACTAGCATTCCATCTAGGAGGGAGTAGAACAATTTTTAGCTGCTTAATGCTATCGAAACCGGGATAAGCTGTGACAGTATGGGCCGTTTGGCTCGAGGCTTCGCTTTTAAAATATATTTATTTATAGGATTGATTTCTTTAAAACTCGAAATTGCGCATGCTTTCCAAATTTTGATTTAAAAAAATTATAGTGACATTGCCTTGTTGGCACAAGCGATCAGCGGTCTCTCCATTTATGCGGACCTCTGCGGAAGCAGCATCACACAGTATCGATATTGTCGAGATGTACGCTGTAAATGGTGATGTTTCTTCGGAATTCAGACCTCAAATCGCGGCAATGTTCTCTGAATACCAGTCTTGGAGTGTCTTTTGACTGATTCTTGAAGAAAAACGGCTCTGAAACGGTGTTCAATGGGCTATTTAGTGCGAAATGTAGCCTTGGATTCAGGCTTTCGCTCGCCAACAAGGGACTCGATAGATGCCGTGGTGCTCAAGTTTTGAAGGCGATACCTACCAATTTGCTGGAGTTATTATGGAATTTAGCAATCTGGGGATTGTTAACCGTCTAACGTTGGACATAAACCGAGATGAGAAGCAGGTAGGCTGCATGTGTGTCAAAATCTGCTCGAGAGAGTTCGATTTCAATATAGGCTAAAAAATCGAAAATGCTGGTACATGTGCTGATAAAAACGGTCACAACTTTTGAAATATTGAAAACGTACATGAGATTTTGCACATATTTGCAGATTAACGACCTGTTTTAGTCGGCTGTATAAGCTAGAAGTATTAGGTTGGTCCCAAAATTTAACAAATAGCCTCGAAATCGAAGCCAATTTACAGCCTTGGCTCGAAGGCGATTAGTAGTGGTCATATTACGCTCCATTTTGTCTTTTCAGGAGAATTGAGAGGCAAATTGTGACTTTCTTGGAAAACTAGAAAGGTTTATGAGCAAGTTGATATAAAATTTGCGGCTAAATGATGCGAAAGAAATATTTTACAGTGTTACGAAAAGTGCCTATTTTTCAATTTTCGAGACGTTGTGACGGGGGCTGACAAGGGAAAATATTTTATGGCTCCTAACGCGGCCAGAATATCATTTCAAATCAAACCAAATCTGTTTTAGTTCTTACCTCGGTAACGTCTTTTAGTTGACAGAGTTTCAGGCAAAATTATTTTTTACGCGAAATTGAGTGGGTGTTTCTAAGAAAGACGCCCTCTTAAAAATTTATGGCCTCGATTAGCGCGCGCGAGCCTTCACACTCGACACCGTCGTTGTTAAACAAACTACACTATCATTTAGCACTTGATGTCTACCAAATAGTGTCTGGCTTTAAGGACCTTTCTATTGGTTTCTGAGAAAATATGCTTTGAAGTTGGCCAATAGAAAATTTTTCGTTTCACGTCACGCAAAGAAGTGTCACAGAAAAAAAAATCGGATATTTTAAAACCGGACACACTTTTGTGCAACAATATCTTTCGATCATTTCGGTCAAATTTCGTAAAAATCAGACAAATCTACATACCCTATTTTATTAATTCAACGAAGTGAACATCGACGGTTTCGAGTTTGAAGGCTCGCGTGCGCTAACCGAAATCATGAATTTTCTCAGAAATATTTAATTTAGATTCTAAATTTTATTACCTTTCCAGCGATATATAGTTAGCCCTGGTTTCATCGAAAATGACTCGCGTCTGAAACAATTTCTGAAAGGCACCCGAAAAGGTTATCAGTAACTTTAAAGGAGCTATGTCACGGTATTTTACGTAATTCTAATTATTTTTGTTAATTAAGAGCTCTAAACTTCATTTTGGCAGAGCAAAAGTCTTTTATAGGCAAAAGCACGACCACATTACAAACAAAGATGATTTTCGAGCACTTAAAATGACACTCTCATACAAACCGAGACAATTTAACTTGAAAAAAGTCGGCCGACGTTTTTCAGGTTTACCTGAACGCAATCCGTTTTAATCTTCTCGAATTTTGCCCATCCATGCCCCTTTTTGGCATTGTTGTGTTTCTTTTTAGTTCTTCTACAATTTTAAGCAGTTATTGTGATATTTCAGTTAATTCTATGATATGATGGTCAGTGCTGAAATTGCCTAAAATTGTGTGACGTAACCCCTTAAAGTCCAGGAATTTTCATCGGTAGTTAAAGATATCTGCATGCACATTTCTTGAGAAAACTATAGAGCGCATAGATAACACGGACAACAAAACTGACATAACTTTCACATGATTTATTTTAATGTCTAAAAAGCTAAATCATTTTGAGAATTAAATTTAAGTTTCCTCCGCTTTGTCTAATCCTCACTACGAGAGCCTTTATCCATGGAACTTCTTTCTGGTAATGGTACTTTCTACTTTATGATGGGAAGCTTTTTGTTGTTGCACTGTGAATAGAGAAAAAGACAGCTTGCAGGGTTAGTACATTTTGTTATTAACAGTTTTTCTATGTTGTTTTCTGTACTGGGCTTGCCATTTTTCCTGAGGACAAACAACACACTGTTTTTGCAATGTCATCCCTTTTGACTGCGATACCTTGAAACACACGACCGACCGATAAATATTCATCTAAAGTTTGATTTCAAACATACTTTTAAATCTAACTACATATCACTCAAGTTGATATAGGTTCCCGTTCCAGCGGAACCTACCGTCACTTTCCGCCTATTTTTACTTAAAAAACCACTCGAGATATCTATGTAAAGCGGCCTTCACACGACAAACTAAAGTTGGCAAACTCATGTTGGCAAACTCAAGTTGGTGTGTGTGAACGACACAACAACAGTTGGCAAACAAGTTGAGAAACTATTGGTGAGTATAGCGACAAGTTCTATTTTGTCGCCAACAGTTGGCCAACTTGTTTGCCGTTGTTGCGTCGTTCACACGCACCAACTCGAGTTGGCCAATAGTTTGTCGTGTGAAGGCCGCTTAAGAGGTATCTTCGGGGCGATCTTTGCTGACGTCATTGTTTACATTTTGCCTCATTAGCATACGACTTAGTGAAACTTAACAATCAGCGAAATTTTCAGCTCTTTACGTGTAATATTGAAGGAGATATTAGCTTTCAAAACCTGCATAATTTCTGGGTGGCAAAAGCGTGTTCTTCTGTATGCCTGTGAAACCTGGCTTGTCACCAAAGCCTCCAACAACAGGATACAGACCTTCGTCAACCGTTGTCTCCGGCATATCCTCCGAGTTCGATGGCAAGACAAAGTCAGAAATGAAGATCTATGGAAGAGAGCAGAACAACAACCTCTCCACCTGCAAGTCAGGAAAAGGAAATGGCGCTGGCTAGGCCATACGCTGAGAAAGCCCTCTGCCAATGTCACCAGGCATGCCCTTCGATGGACACCTCAGGGTAAAAGGAACCGAGGAAGGCCTAAAACAACATGGAGAAGATCAACTGAGGCTGAAGTAAAACAGACTGGGATGAGTTGGAACCAACTGGAAAAAGTGGCCAAGGACAGGGGAAGATGAAGAAAGAAAGATGAAGAAACCTTCAGTCAATAATCAAAGTTACTTCGTAAGGAGATTTAAGAAGCTGGGCTAGTTTCGTTTCTCAACTAAAAAATGAGACTGATTGTTTGGCCATCACAAATTATTTTAGCCAAAAAGAAACGTACGAAACAGGGCAAAATTTTAATTTATAGCGCTTGGTTTTTGCAACAAGCGAATTAACGTTACAAAAAGGGGTGCCATATCACCGTACTAACAGATAAGCGATATCTTTTAGATATCTATGTACCTCCCAAAAGCTCTTTAAGAATTTTTTGGAGACCATCCCAAAGAAACCCGTAAAAGCAAACCGTCTCCGCGGCTATAAATTTAAACATGACTGCCCGCAAATCACTTCTTTAATCGTTTGGAAAATACCAGCATTTTCTGTTAAGGATTTAAAGAGGTCAAAGTGATACATTAAATCCTTACCGGGTTGTGGCTTCAATCCAATTTAACGAAAAGAAGAAATTGTAATTCTGCAAAAGTAAAGTGGAAACGTCATCAATTTGAACAGTGTGAAAACGACATCGTCAAGCCGTTCTGTTCACTCACCTCGTCGAGGACCTTTCGAACTGGTTGACTGTAATATCGATATCGCGTTTTATTACACGACTCACTGGCAGCAAAATGGTGTCGTGTAATGATTGGTCTGCAATGATATCGTGCTGTGCAGTGATTGGTTTGGCATTTGGATAGGTGAATTTTACAGAAAACCGGAAGCTACCAGATCATCAGTGGTAATTGCCAATTTCTGTACGTAATAAGTAAGCGCAAAAAAGTTCCTTGTAGGTCTCTTTCTTTAAAAGCGTTTCAACAGGTTTTATATTTTATTTCTTCTGAATTAAAGAAGTATACTAAGATCTTTTGGTAATGCTTGACTTTTTCTTGCTGGTCAGTATTCCATATAACAATAATGGAAAAAATATTGTACGACCACCTGTGGTTTTCCAACTTTTGATAATGCCTCGTGCCGCATTAAGAAACAATGAGAAAAAAATTATGATGCATATTATTGCATATTATTGTTTCGGCAATCTTGCTCTTTCTAGAATCTATCATCATCATCTTTTCCATTGTCTTTCTGTGAGATAGGGCCTTAATTAATTATCTTTTCATCTCTCAAGCTACTTGTGCTATCTTTCCCACGCTATACATTGTTCTATTAATTATTTCCCGTTCGCCTTAAAATATCTGATTGAGAGCGTTGTAGAAAACAGAGAGCATTGGAGAAATAGAAAAGTATGCACCAACCGTGCGTTAGCAGAAATCGGCACAAAAAAATCGTCCAAGTGTTTCGCAACAGAAGATACCGTAGTCTACCAAAACATTTTGTGCTTGGATCATGGCTTCACGAACGTTTTGTCGTTCGTTCGCCATTTTGTCTATTCACGCAAATCACGTGAGTAGAGCGCGTAATGTGATTGGTTTAAAGTTAGCAACAAACCTTTGCCAATCGTTCACACTTTAAATACGAGTTTACCAACCCCAAAAACTTAATGAAAAAAAGTTGGAGAGAGTAGAGACAAGTTCTATTTGTTTCGAACAGTTTACCAACAAGTTTGCCAACTGTAGTTGTGTCGTTCACACACAGCAACTCGAGTTTGCCAATACTTTTGATAGCAGTTATTCTAGTTATTCCTTTATTCCTAAAATTACTAAAGCTGTTATCCCTATTATTTTGATTTTCATTATCCCTAAAATTGAATTTTTATACTTTATATCTACAATTATTTAAAAATTTATCCTTTATAATTAAACTAATTTTGTGAGTTATCCCTTATCCCTAATACCCCTAACGGGGCCTATGTAATCGTAGATGGCTTAAGCTGCATGTAGTCAACCAACAGTACTGTAGATTGAGACAAACACGTGAAATTGTGACATTCAAATTCACTCATCTCTTAAATAGCGTCTAGAGCCTTACCATAGGTCATCACTGACCTTGTGAGTGAGTGAGTGAGTGAGTGAGAGACTTTATTTAATGAGGGTGACCCGTGAGGGTGACCCGTGGTGGTGACACTTGTGTGGCTCAACGAACCTTACAAGTACGGCGGGCAGTGGTATTTTTTTTTTTGGTTCGAAGCTTATTTACGACGGGGATATTTTGGACCTGGAAGGTGGACATTAGTTTCGAAATTTTAGACAATACACTTCACATTTTTTCAAATGCGGCATTATTTCCAAATATAAAGTATACATATTCTTTTACAATACTTCCCCCACCAGAAAATAAGCCCACCGAAAAAAAAAAAAACATTTTTAAGCCCAGGGATTATTATCGTTGTTTTAAGGTATCTGCGCTTTTCTTGGGAAGACTATAGCGCGAATAGTAAACTTGGACAACAAAACATAACTTAGCTTCCACACGATTTATTTTAATATCTACCAAACTACATCATTTTGAGAATTAAATTGTTTCTCCCCACTTTTTCTAATCCTCACTTCATCCATGGAACTTCTTTCTGATAATGGCCCCTGCTACTTTATTGTGGGAAGGTTTGTGTTGTCACTGTAAATAGAGAAAAAGACAGCTAGCCGTGCTATTACATGTTGTTATAAACGGTTTCTCTTTGTTGTTTCCTATGCTGGGCTTGGCATTTTTACTTGGGGAAAGCAACGCACTGCAATGCAATCCCCTTTGATTGCGATACCTTAAAACACGCATGCGCAGTTAAAAATTCATTTCAAGTTAGATTTCATTCTCGTTCCCAGAGCCCACGTCTCCCTAAACGTTTCCCGACCGCTGGTCTAGGGGGACGCGGGCTCTGGGAACGAGAATGGTTAGATTTCAAAAACAGTTTTAAACCTTAATAACCCAGAAATAAACCCCTCCATGTAACGGCCGGTAATACGGCAAGATGTTCCGCCTTATTGCGAGTGGTATTTTAACCCATTGACTCCCTGAGATTTAAAAAAAAATCATATGTTTTGGACTGTTTTGATATTTACTGGTCAGAAATAAGTTGAAAACTGCCCAAAACGGCAATAGCAACAGGAAAGTGTGCCTTTCTTTTCACTAGCATCGCATTTTACAGCATTTGTGTTCGGGCATGCGCACAAATAAAAAATTGAGAATTTTTGGGCGAGAATGTGCCCTACCACTTTAGGGTTTTCTTCTTCTCTTATCTTTTTTCTGCAGTTAATTTCTTTCCACTGGGATTGCTTGCAGTTCAGGTAGAATTCCCGAGAAAGCATCATCAGGAGCTAAGGGTGGTTGAGAAGGAGTTTTTTAGTCAAATTTCTAAGCATTTTTGTGGATATTTTAAGCTCAATTGACCCAGTCACTCTAATCTGATGAGTACAGTCAACTCTCGTTAAAGCGGACACGCTCGGGGAGTCGTTTAGTGTCCGTAATAGCGAGAGTCCGTAATAACGGGAGTCATTTCCAGTCAAACCTTATTCGCCGGGGATCTGGATTTTGTCCGTAATAGCGAGCGTCCGCAATAGCGGGGTGTCCGCAAGGCGAGAGTTGACTGTATCAATGGAAAGATCTTTTCCCCCTGCAGGTATTGAGAATAAGCGATGCTTTTTTGGTCACTAACGACGTCAGAAGTGGAACAAAGGGCATGTCTGTCACGGCCGGTTTTGGCTGGCATAGGCGCCAATGGGTTAAGCAACTTTCACATTTTGAAAATTAAGGTCAAAATTAGTTTTAACATCAACAAGACTACAGAAACACAACATCTGTAAAGGAAACAGTCCAAATGTGATTGAAAAATTCACCTTATTTCATGGCAAGGCACAACATTTATGCCATCGGCCTTCGCTCTGTCCAGCACCTTCCCAAAATGGACAAGCTGGCACATCCATGCAGCGATCGTTAGAATCGACATCTCCACAGAAAATGGTGCGTTTCTGCTCTACATCTTCAGCTGTTTAATCAACAAGAGTTAATATCTAAATTAGTAATTGAGGCAGACCAGCAAATTTTGACCAACTTTGGGGAGTTCAAGAAATGATCGAACCCAAATTGAAGAACAGATTTACCGATGAACAGAGAATTTCGTAAAAGAAACGCTGATTATAGTCCAGTCCCGGAACTCTCCTTTCCTTATTGTAGATGGGTTGAACTCTCTCCACTTCTCCTGTCTGGGTTTAATCCCCACAGAGAGCGGAGACAGGAGAGTTCGGGGACTGAAATAAGCCGACTGACAAGATACCTTAAGGTTACTAATTTTAGCGATTTTTTTGAGCAAGATTAAGCGACTATTAAATTTAGCGATTTTCTGAAAATTAAAAAAACACACAATTTTGATATATAGCTTAGTTGGAAATAAGTCTCCAGCAATAGAACAAAGTCACTTGAAATTGAACAAACATTATCATTGTCAGAAAGAACAAAGTGAATTGCAAATATCAGAAAGTGGGTCCTCGTCAGGGAAATCAGTCATATTCTCCACGATGACGGCGATCAAAGCTCTCTCTCAAAGCTTCTTAGTTGTTGCCCGACCTTCTGACGTTGTCATATAATTGAACAAGGCCACTATAATTAATTTTGTATTCCTATGGCGGGCGAGGATATTAATTTAACGCATATTAAATTTGACCGAGACAAATTTTAGCGATTACCGCTAAATTTAGCGATTTGAGCCCAAGTTGCTAAAATCGCTAAAATTAGTAGTCGCTAACAATAGTAACCTTAAGGTTATACCGAATAGTAGTAAGGTTTTCTCGAATTAAATAATTTTAACTTTATGTAGCTAAGATATATTTTAATGTATAAATATAATGTGTAGATAAGACGCACAAGCATAAATAAATGAAAAAGTGCAGACCCTTAACAACTTCACAAAAAATAAACAGAATAAGATGATTTTTTTTAATGGGGAGCTGATTTCTTGACGGGAAGTACGGGGGGAGCTGATTTCTTGACGGGAAGTACGGGGGGAGCCGCCTCCAGCATCAGGGCGGTCAACAAAAGAAAGAAGCAAATAGTCTTCATCATTAAAATCCTTTCTTTTCATCGTCGTTGTAAAGAGAGCGAAAAAAAAGGAAAAAGTCAGTCAATAGCCAAAGTTACTTTGTAAGGAGGTTTTAGAAGCTGGACTATATTAGTTATCTTTCTCACCTAAAAATTTCATACTGAATGTTAAATTTTCTGAATACCTCCCGTAAATAAGTCCCCCCCCCCACCGAATATACTGCCGCAAGTAAATAATCCACTCCCCTCTCTAAAAACTCTTCTGACAATAGGTTTTAGAAGCTGTACTAATTATGTTTTTCAACTGAAAAATGAAACTAATTTTTTTTGCCGTCGCAAATTATTTCAGCCACAAAAAACGTAAGAAAAAAAGAGGCAAGAATTGACTGCACAGCGCAACAGCAAACTAATGTTACAAAAAGTGGTTAAATAAACGAGCAGAGACTGCTTAGAGATAAGCGATATCTTTTAGATATCCATGAACCTCTGGAGACCCCTATAAGACAACTCTTTTTGAGAACATCACAAAAACCTCGTTAAAGCTAGCAAAGTGTCTCTACGAAAATTTTAGCAGAAGTGCCCCAAAACACAAAACAAATGAGTCCACTAAACCTTAAACTCAAGGCCAGTTT
Organism: Oculina patagonica; assembly: GCF_052425735.1. Lineage (NCBI taxonomy): Eukaryota > Metazoa > Cnidaria > Anthozoa > Scleractinia > Oculinidae > Oculina > Oculina patagonica. Next base: position 39,018,801 of record NC_135758.1, on the reverse strand, counting down.
CGCAAGCTTTAGTCAGACAATGCAAATCTTATCGTTAAGAAAATGCCAGCATTTTGTGTTTAGGTTTTTGTTTGAAGATAGTAAAATGATAAAATTAAATCCTTACCCTTACGTTGCCACTTCAATCCAATTTGACAAAAGGAGAAAGTGTAATTCTGCAAAAATAAAACGGAAGAATCGTCAATTTGAGCAGTGTGAAAAACGACACCGTTAAGTGTTCTGTTCACTCACCTCGTTCAGTACCTCTGGAACGAATGCCTTGGCTGACTGTAACATCACTTTTTATTACAGGGTTCACCACCAACGAAATCGTGCCGTGCAATGATTGGTCCGCAATGAAGAAGTGCTATGTAGTGATTGGCCTGGCGTTTAAGAGGATAAATTTTTGCAGAATAGCCGACAACAATTGCCAATTTCTATCCGTAATCAGCAATCGCCGATTTCTAAACCAAGAGAATATTCTCTTATCTATAATAAGTAAATGCCAAATTGGTTTCCTTGGAGACCACTTCGGTTTAAAGTGTTCTAACAAGATTGATATTATTTCTTCTGAATAAATGAAGTTTACTAAGATGACTAAGATCTTCAGTTAGTGATTGACGTTTTCTTACTGATGATATGCCATAGTATCAAAATGGATATCTGAGAAATATTGTCGTTTTTCTGACTTTTGATAAAAACTCGTACCGCAATTAAGGAACAATGAGATGAAAATTATGATGCATTTAATTGTCTCGGCAGTCTTGCTTCTTTTAGAAACTATCATCATCATCTTTTACTTTTCTCTTACTGAGAAATAGAACCTTAATTAATAATCTCCTCATCTCTCTAGCTTGTTACTTGTGCTGTCTTTCCCATGCTTTACATTGTTTCAATATTCGCCGTTCGCCTGAAAAAAAATCATCTGATAGAGCTTCAAGTGATTGTTTTAGTTATAGTTCCACCAGACCTTCCCACGCCATACATTGTTCTAATATTTTAATTTTCAATATGACTTGATCAACGTATAGGCTTCCATGCGGCTTGCAGGCCTATACCTTTTATGTCACCATCATCCTATTTAATGTTCTTATTTTCTGTAGTTCGGCAAGTCGTTATGCTACTCCCGATAGAACAGTTGTTGAGTGTGAGAATTTAAGGTTTCCGTGATTAGCGCCATGCTCGCCCAACCGACGCCCAACCTACTACCGGCAGGAGCGGGAAGTTCTTTGTTTGTCTGCACCACTGGCGCCCAAGCTTACGATGAGAGGGTTTCACGATAAAAAGGTAGAGTCTGGAAACTATTTACCCTTTGACCAGAACCACACAAGCCTCACTACCGTGACAAGGTGGTAACTTATGGTAAGATTCGAGAATCTATGTGATGAGTGAATTCGAATGTCGCCATTTTACATGTTTTGCTTCTTTTGAACTTTATCTATCTCAACCTATTGTTGGTTGACTACAACTATTTAATAAAGATTTAAGAGCGGCCATCTACAATTACAAATTTCGCCCGGATGGTGTGCAAAATAAAAGCAATCAAAAATTCGCAAACTTGGGCAGCTTGTAGGTTTAGCAAAACTTGCTTAAAATCACTTGAAGTTTGATCAGATTTTTTTTTAGGTGAACGACAAATAACAGAACAATGTAAAGCGTGGGAAAGATAGCACAAGTAGCTGGAGAGAAATGGAGAAAGGGCCCTAGTATTTCCTAGTAAGAGTAAAGGAAAAGATGATAATGATGAAATTCTGGAAATTAAAAATATTGCCAAACAATTATATGCATCATATTTTTTTATCTCATTGTACCTTAATTGTGGCACGACTCATTATCAAAAGTTTCAAAAGACTTTTTATCGTACAATGTTTTTTGGATAACCCTTATTTATACTATGGCCTATCACCAGTAAGAAAAAGTCAAGCGCTACCAGAAGATCTTAGTGTACATCATTTGTTTAAAAGAAATAAAAAATAATTCTTGTTGCAATACTAGTAATTTAACACGAAAGGCCTCCAAGAAAACCAATTTGGTGCTTATTAAGTAAAGAAATTGGTAAACATCGTCAGTGTTCCTGTAAAATTAGCCCACCCAAATGCTGGCGGACCAATCACTACACAGCACGATATCATTGCAGACCAATCATAACACGACACCATTTTTCTGCCAGTGAACGCTGTCAACGTGATGTAACACTGAGTAAACTTAAGAACTCGTTTGAGAGGTGTTGAACGAGGCGAGTGAACAAATTGTGTTTTAAAACACAGTTAGCGGTACCGGTGTCGTTTCTCACTTATGCCTCAAATTGATGATGTTTCCGTTTTGCTTCCTGCAGAACTACAATTTCGTTTTTGCGTTTATACTTGTATTGAAGCCACACTGATAAGGATTTAATTGTAATTTCGCTTGATTAAAACAAAAACTGTAAACACAATGGTCGCATTTTCCGAACGATAAACTGGCAGGCCTACGAGACTGACCTTGAGTTTAGTTTAAGATTGAGCCGACTTGTTTGTTTTCTGGTTTTGGGGGCATCCATGCTTAAATTTATATAGCCTTCGCCGAGATGCGTTGCATTTATAGATTTGTTTATGATGTTCTCAAAAAAGTTGTCTCCAGGGGGCCGGAGGTTCATCGATTTTTGAAATAAATACCGCTTATCGCTTAGTAGTCTCTTATTTGCCACTTCTTTGTAACGTTAGCTTGTTGCAGAAACCAAGCGCAAGTTAGTTAATTTATGCTCCTTGCATCTTATGTTTCTTTGTGGCTGAAACAATGTGCTATGGCAAAAAATACAGTCTAATTTTTTAGTTAAACATTGACTAACGTTTCTTTTTTCTGCCTTCTTTTCAACAACTGAACTGAAAGGATTGTCGACCATGAAGACTATTTGGTTCTTGCTTTTGCTGACTGCCTTGATGCTGGATGCAGCTCCCGGACGGGATCATCAAAAAGGTATGTCGATAAATTTTCGCTTACTCATGCAGTACTTCTTTTTAACCGTGAATTGATCAGCATAAAATTATATTACTCCTGGCAACTATCAGACGAAGAGATATTAAAATGAGGATAATACATGGTTGCGCGGAGATATGAAATTTATGTTTAAAAATGATATCACACATGTGTGGATATCATTTTTATACACACATATGTGATACCATTTTTATCGTTTTTCTACCACTCGCTATACCACTGTAGTTTATATAATAAAATGATATTGTACAGTTGGTCGATGTCTGTTACCGACAAATCCGGTCCTTCGATTCGAGATGGAACATTTCTAATATCTCGCTACCCAAAGTTTGCTGGTCAGTCTTAATAACGAATTGAGATATTTATCCTTGTTGATTTTTGATAAACAGGTGAAGAAGAAAAGCAGAAGCGGATGTTTTCTTGTGGGGATTTCTATCAAAACGACAAGTGCATAGATGATGAATGCCCAGACAATATTGGAATTGGAGAATGCGAAAAACACATGGCAAAAAATGCTGTTCCATGAAATAAGGTAGATATTTCAGTCATGCATTAATTGTATGGACTGTTTCCTTTTCGGCTGCTGCGTTTCTGAGTTTATTCTGAAGTTAAACTACTTTTAACCGTAATTGTCAAGATGTAAAAAAAGGTTAAGATGCAACGCAATTAAAACGTTAGTTATGCTAAGCATCTCAGTGTCTACTACTTGCCGTCACATGGCGGGGTTTATCAGCTTCTGTTTCAAGAGGAAAAGGAACAAGAGTCAGTGCAACAATTAAAGCGGATGACATTAAGGGAGCTTAAAGATTATTGCCGAAGATACCTCTACCATGCATCTCCAGCGATCTTTAGGTACCAAAATGTGCCAAGAAAAAATCAGCTCTTAAATTATAATAGTTTTCGCTCGTAACACAAGCTAATACAACTTGAATAGCCTAAAACGTAGTAATTAACCAGTTAAAACGAATAGTTCTCTGTCAATCACAATTTAAGCGTTGTTGGTTCTCAAAAACATGGACACTTTTTTCCTATTTACAGGGACATCACAAAGCGCTCTTCACCTAAAGTAGAAATTTTCATTATCAGTATTATCAGAAAAAGAAAAAGGTTCCAGCGATGAGAGGCCTCTCGTGAAGAGAAGACAAAGGAAAATTTTCTCAAATTATGTAAATTTGCAGACATTAAAATAAATCGTAGGAGAAGTTATGTTTCGTTGTCCATGTTGTGAACTGAATAGCTCTCTAGTCAAAAGGCCTTTTCGGTGGGCCTATCTCAGTTTTGAGGGGAGGATTGACTGTCAAAACAAAATTTATTTAATTTATAGTAATCGGTTAATATTTGGAAAGAATGCAGCATCTGAAAATATTTTTCTCATGTATAGCCCCGCCCCTTTATCACAGTTGCCGAGACTCTTATTTCTCAGACACACAAGTCGTTCCTTTAATAGGTTTCTCCCCTCCAATTATTAGCCATTGGGTTACATGTAATGTTAAGAGCGGCTATAACTTCTTTTGACTTAGTAGTTTCTTTTCTGAGACTGACAACTTTAATTTTTGCCGCTTCGAGTGTTACAAGCTGTATAAAGTCACACCTTAGCTACAGAAACGCAAACCACGTATACTAAAATAAAACCAGATGTGGCCTTTTCCTAAACCATAGTTCCGATGGAATGGTAACTATGGTAGCTGCTGACTCACATTTCTCGAAAAGACAAATTTTCAGCAAACATGCATGGCTAGACCTCTATACTTGGCCGGTACTGGTGGCATTTGGTCCTTTAGTGTCAATTACTGGTATTCCAGCTATATGTTTAGACAAGAGCGCCTGTTTTTTACTGACTTTTTTTCATGTCGTAATTTCTGTATGATTGTTTTTAAACGCGGAGTGGATTAAGGCCAAATTATTTACTTTGTTTAATTTTCTTGTTACTGATCAAAGTAAGAGCTTCGTTCTTATTGAGATCTTCAACATTCCGAGGACTACTTCCAATTTTCTGCACAGAAATGGTATGTCCTTAAAGCCTCCAGCTCCCTGCGTCCATAACACAACTGCTCACGGTCGGCAAATGCTGGCGCTACCCAGTGACATCGAGCTGCTGTAACATTCTTCAAGTGACTCAGCCACCTCACTACTTCGATCATGTCGTGCAGTTTCAGCCAAGGATTTCACTGTTTTCTTCGCGTACATTTTGTACAAGTCGATCTCAATTCTTCTTTCTTCGCTTAGATCCACTATTGTATCTCCATTTTCATTCACGATCTTCTTGAAGCCATACAGTTGATGTCTTTTGCCGCTACCAGTAAATTTCGTAGGTGTGCCTTCCAATAGTAGTTCCCACAGCAGACAAGATTTCTTCTTCAAAAGCAATACACCCTCTTTTCCCATGTCACAAGGATCCAAGAACAACTCGCTTCCTATGATCAGGACACCATTGGGTCTGAGTCCTATTTCTATCTTGGTTGAACGGGTCACTTGAGTTTGGGGGCACTTCAATGTGCAGACGGACGTCTTGGACGAAGTGGGTTCCATGCCCTCCATAGCTTTAATATCACGGGTGAAATCAGTGGAGTAGTGATTCCCGTCATAGAAAATTGTATCCAGTTTCGACACCTTCCTGGTGGCCATCATGCAGTTTCCACTTTCGTCAGTATCGGCCTTGATTACGCCAGGGCACTTCGTCTGGAAAGACACAATGGCAAGCAGCCTTTTACCAATGCCTCCTTTGGGATGATTTCCATCGCTTGGCTCTCCTGAACACCTGCTTACGGGCGAAGCTGCTGCAGTAGAAGTGTCATCTGTAGAGCTGACAATGTCACTGTGGTCCTGCTGGCTTGAGTTTTTACCATATATCAAAATTTGTCTGCGATCTGCACGATAAAGAATATCATTGGCAACACCTGATGTACCAGTGTTGATAATTTTCAACAGCGGGTTATGATTATGGCATTTCAGTGTCTCCTCGCTCTGTCCGTTGTCTGTGTTATCAATTATCTTAAACTTAAACGGGACGTCACCAGGCGACCCAGCAACCTTTTTGATGTCGAAAATATAATCTGCTTTTCCTTTGAATTTAAATACAGTGAAATCGTCGCCCTTCTGGCTCTTTGTAGACGCAAACAGGTGTATAATATCTTGAAACGGAGAGGCGCTTAAAATCTTGATTCCTCTAACCGTGCCAACATAGTGCTTGTTGCGGTTACTTCCGAGAAAATAGTGCAACATTTGACTTTGTGGTTCGTACTCAATTCCTTCGATCTCAAGGTTTTTGTCTTCTGGCATACCAAGGAATGATAGCGTGTTATGACCAGAGCCTAGAATAGCCTCTAACCGGCCTTGTTGACGGCTGGGAAATCCGTCAATGTTTAACGCATCATTTCCATCCCCTGTTCGGATTCGAACCCATCCATTCTGGTGTAGATTTTCCATGTTTCCAACAGAAACGAGATCATCGTATGCACCACCTCTGCCCTTCTCTTTAGTATTTATGCGAATCGATCGAAGGTCTTGATTCAAATGAGTTTCCCGTTGCTTCTTTAATTCTGAACGTTGTACTTGATCGGTGTTGATGAGAACGATTGAACCTTTGTATGGCTTACTAGGTTTAAAATTATCCTTTCCATAATCGCCTTTAACAACTCGTGCATTTTTTACGAATCCAAAAAAGCCATAGCCTGTTTCGTCATTCTTGCTTTCGAGCCACATTTTCATTCCATCCACAAGGGTCGGGCAGTACCTATGTTTTGCAGACGAAGTCATTGGGTTACCTGCTTCAAATCGTTCGATACCTTTCCAAGGGTTTTTACACTCTCCTTTAATGAATACACTTCTTCGTGGGTTTTTGGATGCGTCTTCCCCGAATATTAATTCATTTTCTGGCTTAAAATATCTCGGTAAAAGTGCTTGATTGACAACATAGACGTCGCTTCTTTCCACCTTCTTTTCCGCCATAAATCGGTGAACGGCATAAAGTTGTTTCCTTGAGTACTGGTCTAGTTGTCTCATGAAACTCAGTCGTTGCTCACGTCTTAATGCATTGAGACGAGCTGGATCCGGATAATACAATTCAATCAGTGTGGCGCATATCGCCAGAGTGACAGACACAAGAGCACCGACAGGCCCGAGAACTGCACTGACAGTGCCTGTCGTAACAAGCGCGGCAACGAAAGTTCCTACACCAATTATGCCAGAAGCAATTCCAAGTGAAGCTGAGGCGATTGCTCCACGATTACAATTTCTGGGGTCATTGTTGCAATCTCTGATTGTTGTACTTAAAGCCCATGTGTTGATTCCAACCGAGATAGTATCGAACAAAGGGCCTAACACCTTTGCTACGGAATTCACGCGGAACAAATTCTTCGCCCTTTTGATGTACTTCAGTGTCTTGCTGTGTCTTGATAGTTTTGCCACATCGTCTGAAAAGGTTGACAATATTTTCTGCTTTTGTACTTTAAGTATTTTTTTCATATCAGCCGATTTTAGCGAAGACCAGCTTTTTCGGTTAAGTTGACCAACCATTTTTCCATTGTACACTTCGAAGGCTCTTCTTGTAGCTCGAAATGCACTATCCTTAGCAACGGTGTTAACGACATGCTGTACGCCAGGAACTAGGATGCCTCCTCCGATGTCCAACAATGCCAACGTGGAGATTACCTGATTCAAACTTTCTTTGACCTTGGCACTGTTCTCACGTCGTTGTAACCTGGACAGTGCAGCAACGGTTGCTGAGCGGGAGTAAGTGCCAAGGCCGACGTTCGTGATCTTAGCAAAAGTGTCGGTTACCTTTTGAAGGATTTCTTTGCCGCTGGCTGAGGTTGAAGGAGAGAATTGCAGGGATAGAAAAAATATCACAAGAACAGTTTCCTTCATGGTGTAGACCTGCAAGATAAAGGAATAATTTATGCAAAGGCTTAGATTCTCATAATGAAACATTCCAAGGGAAGAGGCTTCCTGTAGACCAGAGAAAAGGATGGTACCTGACTGATTAGTACTAATATTTTTTGGAAAGGTTACATCTGCAAGAGACTAAGGAACATCTCAGCAGTTCGGGTAATCACTGAAATACCTGATTGCTACTTATTTTCTCGGGAACTTAATTTCGCGAAAATGGAACGGGCATATTTTGCGGGACTTAAATTTTGCGATTTGGCTTAAAAATAGGCCAAAATTGTCAAGATACTGGTCTGAATTACCAAACAGTAAGTCTCAAAATTGGCACACTGTTTTAATTTTCCACTAGCAAGGAGCGAGAATCTGCCAGCCAGGTTTCCCATGGAATGTCGTTTGTGTTGAATATTCCGAAACAACGGAGTAATAAGAAGTTTTTAAGGCTATTTTCATATGAGCCCGTTCAACCTGGCTGTTCCGGGTTTTTTACTGCCAATATCTTGGCAACCAGCACGAAAACTTGCGCATTTAACCACTCCAGCTTGGTGTCGGTAACTGGGATGACAATTTATTTGCGACTGAAATAAGCTTTTAGTGCAAGAACTACCAGTAGTATTGGATTATTATGGCTTGTTTCGACAATTCTATAGACGAGGATGATTCCTGTTAGTCCGGATTTAAAGTAAACGTAAATGAGTTTTTAGACAAACGAGAGCGACACCTTTAGGATGCTAACGCTAATTCTTTCAATTTTACGTCTAGATGATCCCGTCACCACTTTTCATCTCGGTAAAAAGACAAAAGACAAAATTCGTTTCGCTATCCTGGCCAGCCCAGTTACCGGGCTAATATAAATGAGGCTGTATATAATAATTTTCAACCAGTTTGAACGAAATCGAGTCGAAGGCGGGTTTGCGTAGTGTTTAAAACGCCCAACGTTCGTAACGGCTTTTTGATTGGCATTTGAAGCTTTTGCTAATATCTGAACAATATATAACTGTGTTGCCTATGACTATTTCAGTTTGTTAGCGATTATCTATGAGTATTTGCCATTTCAAGAATTATTCATAAGTCTATAACTTAATAGGGCAATTTTTGTGGCAGATTTACAGAACGCTTGACATTGGAAGATTTGAAAAAGCTAACGAACAGGAAAGTGTGTGGTAGCAACAAATCTGCATGCCACTGACAATCATTTTCAAAACAAGTATTTTAAGTTAAATCGCGAGGTTCAACAGTCAGCAATGGACAATTGCTCCACAGCCTGCTGCAATAGCCGCAAAATAAGGGTAACATTACTAAATATGACCGTTGAATTCGTTTAAATAAAAAGAAACCCAGCATTAGTACAATGTACGACCTAAGTTATGAAATATCAACTGATTTACTTTGACAAATTTGAAGACGTTTTTTTTTTTTGACGTTTCCCATCAATCTCATGGCAATTAAACTGGTAATGCATTAATCGAACAATTATCTAAAAAGCAAAATTTACAAACCTTAGAGGCGACCTAGGAATCGGTTTAAGCACTTGGAATCATATTCAAAGGAAGTGTAAATCTCTCGAGCCAATATCGAAATGAGGCAATTCAGCCTTTGAATAATAAATGTATGGTCACATTTTTGCCTGGTTGAATAAACCTCATTAATTAATTGATCATACTTATAATTATAACTGTGACCGGGACCTTCCTCTGTCCAAGCTCGACCACTATGACCGCGAACAAAAGTTTACAGACGAAGGGATGTAGCCTGATTTTTATGTTGGCAGAGACTCTCGGGTACGTTTAGGAATTACGGGCTATGGATTGCGATGGGAAGGCGGGACCGTTGCCATTGACCTAGGAGAGAGTTGACAGGTACCTGACAGATGTCACGTAATATAATGGCATTATGACAGGCAGGTTCAACTTGGTAAGACCATCAACATGACCTACGTTTTTCGCGCGAAATGTTCACCTGATTGACAGATTCAACATCGAATTAACTAACCTCATTTTAACTTTCCACATTGGTAACAGACATTCATCAAAAATAATCTGTGAATCTCGTGGTTTCTAGTTGTTCTAGGGGGCGTTTAACCAAGGTGTATGATTCTACGTTAATTTTCTCACACGTACTTTCTGTAATTGAACGTCTCCTCGCCCAGTTTACCTATTCTAGTTCCATTTTACTGTAGTGCCCTCACAATTCTGTTTCATGTTTTACTGAGACATATTTCTCATTTTATTTGTATTTTTAAGACATGAATAGCTGTATGATTCTGGGACTTTCACTGTTAGCATTGGCGCAGCAAACGAAAGGTGAGTGGTGTGTAAAGTTAAATTAACTAAATGCAAACAGGTCAAAAAGGGACTACGTCATGGCTGAGTTTAGCCTTCTTTTTTATCGTTATACTAAATATTATGAATATTTTTGCGTTTTGCAAATGCTATAATGAACCATAATTGCTAACGAAGGATCTAAATGACAAAACCATAGCTTCATTAGAAACAAATATGTCTCCCGCTCGTTATAATTAAAAGTTCAGTACAAACAAATGAGATTAAATTGAAAACTGTGCAGCCTAACAGTTTTTCAAAAAAACTCACATCGCAATTTGTTTTAAACTTCTTCAGTTTTTGTCCATTCGTACCCCTCTTTTGTACTTTTGTTTACTAGTAAACTCTTTTATTTTCACCAATTTTTCTGCCTCAAACCACTCTAACCTGATTTAAAGTTTAACGGTATTGAACTTTAGCAACCTGCGTAACGGTTTTCAACTGTGCAAGGGGGACGATGGTGCCAGTCACCCGTATAGAAAACTTTAATGGACGTGAAATGAACTGAAATGAGCTTCACCATTTTAAGCTTAATAAATGAGTCCTCATGGGCCCGATGAGGATAAGTTTAAATGATATTAAGGCAACAACGATATACCTGTATTTCGACAGTTGTCTGACAACAGCATGTTTTCATCAGCGATATCGCAGTGCCCAGTTAATGTGACCTTCATCATGGACTCTTCGGAGTGCATTTCGCCAGCCAATTTCAAGAGGGAAAAGAACTTTGTCAAGCAGGCAGCTCTGAAATTAGGTGTAGCAACAGGCCAGAGCCGAGCCGCCATTATCAAGCTCAGTAGGTCGGTTTCAGTTAAGGCTGAATTAAGACAATATCCGTCTAAGCAAGAGTTTGAAAGAGCTGTGGATGGACTGTCGCAGGAATTCCCCAGAGCACCAAGTTACACTGTCAGGACACAAATCGACCTGGCACTGAATGAAGCGGCCCAAGAAGTCTTTGCAAAGTCAGCGACTAGCACGCGCAGGATTGTCATTTTACTAACTGATGGCAAACAGGTGATAGCAGCAAAAGAAAAACCAGACATGGAGATAGCTTCTATGAATTTGCGCAAACTAGGCGTTCGGCTTCTGGTCGTGACCATGGGTACTAGCAGCTATGCTCTTGATAAGATGCTTAAGTTGGTGACAGAGAGGGATGAGGATGTGGTGACGGCCGACCACTTTGGTGATCTGTTGAACAAACTTCCCCGTATGATAGCCTGTGGTAAGTATAGCCCAATTAAGAAAGGTATTATTCAGTCAGTGACGCAAGCTTCTAGGAAAAAAATCGAGGTCTCCCAACAGAAGTGGAACATATGACTAGCCTAGTGGCCAACTCCATCAAGTCCGGTCTCCTGTAGCTCAGTGGTAGAGCGTCCGACCGGTGTGCTTGAGGCCATAGGTTTGACTCCAGCTGGCGGAGGCCTCCGAATTTTCTGCTTGTCAGGAGTAGCTTTTGTCACTGACTAAGTGATATCTTTCTCATTGTCTTTCTCCAATCCTTTATTTCCATTTGCAAACACTTTTTAGGGTGATGTCAGTTCAAGGCCCACTTAATTTGGTCATAAATAAAACAAAAATCATTAGCCAGGTCTTTTCATAACGTTATTTCCCATCAGTTTATTGTATGATGATTTGGATATCGTTTATAAATATAGATTGATGATGATGATGATGATGATAATGATGTTTCAGTTTGCGTTCTGCTGTTCTTTTTACTTGGGGTTTGAACTGGTAAAAAACAAATTTTATTATTTGTTCGTCAGGTTCATGTGTGTGTACCTCTGGTAATAGCTACATTACCATAAACGATTTCCAATCCAAGAAGAAGCGCAAAGTAGATGATATCCGTTTTGAGTTTAAAAGCCACATGACACGTCCTGGTGTTATAATGTCGGCTCAAGGCAGCTTTGTAGATCGTATGTACGTTGGATACAAGGACGAACGACTTGGGTATAACATCAATCTGGGCGGAGGTACGACTTTTTCTTAGGCAAACCAAGTGAATTTAGGTGATCACAATTTTGCACCATTTTGTCAATATCAATGCGAGGGAAATCAAGTGAATTGTAACAAAATGCAACTTAAAACTGACTTCTTTTTTTTGCGTGTGAAGGAGTACTCATTTGATAAACTTAAATACTATTAAAGAAAGTGCCAGGCGGTTCGGCTACGAGCAAGTGTCAACGGCCGCTTGAACTTTCTTCCAGATTTGAAAAGGGCTGTTAAATCCTCTGATTTGGACGTTGTTTGCATGCACTTTCAAACAGACATTCCCATAGCCTAGTTAGCTTTTCCCTTGTTTTGGCAAGCTATGTTAAAATGGATACAAATATACAATAATCAGCACAAATTTGTCGCCAGAAATTATAAAAGTGTGAAAGTCAGGTTGCACTGTGACATTCCGTGGTATATCTTTGTGTTGTAGAAACTATTTAACAATTAGATTATTCTCTCTCATCACCTCATAGAAATTGAGAGTGAATAATCTAGAAGTAGAATTTTGGCTCAATTCTTTTTCAAATAATGATATCTAATTGTTTTTCTACACGTGAACTAGTATTAAATTTTACGCTTTAGCAAAATCGCGCGCCGGACTGAATTGTGATTTGAAACTTTCATCAGTTCATTCAGTAATTTTGTTAAGGTCAATTTCCTTCTTTTAGTCTTTTCGAGAATTGAATTTTCCAATAATATTTATAAACTTACTTCGAAACTTCGGAGGAACGAGAAAATGTCGCCATTTTGTAGACGACCTTCAGCTACTGCACACCACTAATTAACAATTAGACGGCGAGCTCGAGGTTTCTATCGGCTGATAGTTGGCGAGGGGCGAAGCCCCGAGTCAACTATCAAAAGCCGGTAGAAACCGAGAGCGAGCCGTCCAATACCCGATTCCCTCTATAGCGCGCGCCTGCAGGGAATCACGGTAGTTGTATTCATGAAACCATGCGCGAGACTCAGCAACGATGCACATTGCTAAGTCTCGCGCATGGTTTGATGAATACAACTACCGTGATTCCCTGCAGGCGCGCGCTATAGAGGGAATCGGCTATTGTGTTAGCATAACACAACCTATTGTGATCTATTAAACACAAAATATAGCTAGAGTTGATTTATTGAAGGTTTTGATTGATAAAATTCAGCGAAGACTAAGCGCGCGCTCCGAGAGCCTTCTACGGATCGATAGTAGGCACCTGTTTAGCCAATCAGATTGCGCGATTACCAATAGTAGGTCAGTGTGGTTATGCTAATAGCTGATAGTGTGCAATAATTAAGCTAATCAGATTGCAACATTTGAATGAGTATACTAGTAGAATTCTACTTATGCTGGTTAGCTGTTGTGCTGTAGTTTGAGTATATGGTTTCTCTTTGACCGAATCCTTTGCTTGCGTCATTTAGCGATCACACCATTCGAAACCGTGAAACTGTCAAAATTTTGAGATCACTAAAAAGTTATAAATTGAACATTTGTACGGATAAAAAGCTGCGTTGATGGCTGGCCTTTTACCCCGTTAAATTATGCCAAGATAGAATCTTTCTATCGAGTACAAGTTGGCGTCAAATCCAATTTTGGCAATTAATCAGTCATAAACACGTTTTACTTTACGTTACTGATTTCTTTTCTTTTCTGCTAGGAGAGAGAAGGATACAGAGTAACCAGCAATTGAACAACGGTTGGCACAAAGTCCATATAGCCCGCAATGAACAGTCTGTAAAGATTAACATTGTGGGTGCAGATGATGAAAGTATGTCCATGGCAATTTAGCCTCGTCCGCAGGCAACTCCACTGTTGGGAGAAGACTAGGGGCCAACGTTATGGGAGTGAACGAGAAAGACTAGGAACGAAACAAAATAAACGAGAAAGACTAGAAACGAAAGCGCGTTTTGCGTTTCTAGTATTTCTTGTTCACTTCCCTTTCGTTTAAAAATTCGAATTAATCAGTTTACACTGGCTAAAAATATTGTTTTTGGACGTTTCGGCCACTGCACTACTGTTGCCTTCTTCAGCAAGATAAAAATGTAAATGTTCAACGGCGTCCTGTTAAAATCACTCGCGCTTAAAACACGTATGAAAGAACACGCGAGGGCTATCGCAACATTGGATAAAAACTCTTCGTTGGCAAAACACCATATGCTTAACGACCATCAAATAGATTTGGAGAGCGTCGAAATTGTTGACAGGTCAACGGTGTGGAAACAACGACTAATTCTTGAAGCTTGGCATTCTGTGCGAGATAGGAACGCTATAAACGAACACATAGCGCTACTAAACGTTTACAATAGCATTAAGAATTCAGAGACTCGTTAAGAATGCTCTAGAGACTTTTGTTGCACTCGGAAAGTTCATTTAGTTTTTATCACACATTTGTTACATATTTTAACAGGACGCCGTTGAACATTTGCATTTTTATCTTGCTGAAGAAGGCAACAGTAGTGGCCGAAACGTCCAAAAATAATATTTTTAGCCAGTGAAAACTTATTAATTCGAATTTTTTAACATGCCTGGCTACAACCCGAACATTTTTTCCCTTTCGTTTGTTCCTAGTCTTTCCTCGAAAGCCGAGATGCATGCGAAGGAGGCTAATTTGTTTCTAAGCAATAAATAAATTCCAGTTTTAATCGAAAGGGCTGGATGCATGTTTGAACAAACTTCGAGGGATGCGTTTTTTGATTATCAGCACAAGAAAACGAACTCCCTGTAAATGTAGGAGTGAAAGTTATGGGGTATAAACTCTCTCATAAATATTCTTTCAGAGTATCCATCCATGAAATGATCACCCGCCCCTAAGTAGCTAATCGATATTTGTTTTATTTCTTTTATCAGGTTCAACGCCAGCTATTATACCTGGAAAGGGTAACAGCCTTGATATACCGTCATCAAAGGCTTATTTTTTAGGAGCGCCAGAAAGCAAGAATATGCCACCCAACTTTGTTGGTTGTATCCGGTATTTCACGGTTGATGGATATGAGCCAATTGTTAACGCCTGGGCAGGCAGTCAAGGCTCCTCCATAGTGAATCAGGGCTCTATGAGACCATGCACTGCATCTGATGAGATGCAAAGCTAACCAGCCTGGTTTTATAATGTTCTAATGATATTTTGAATGTAGATAATTGACATAAACACGAAGTATACGAAGGCAGTTTCTCCAAGCAATAAATGTTGTCAAAGATCTCTTGAATTGATTTTCTGTTTGAGTATATCACGTCATTGAAGAAGTCGAGCGATCTTCTATCTATTTTTTTTTTCTGAAAATAGCAGGCTAACGCGTTTTGGTTAGCCTTGTTTGTTGCCCCTCCCCCCTCAGGTGATGATGAAAACTTGGTCAAAAAATCCCGTCCCGTCCCGAAGTCTGGGACATAGTCACGTGTTGGTACACCTGCTGTTCTATGACGTTGGCCCAAGTTGACGGTATCTGACGTCCAAAGCAATGGAAAAAACTGGATTGGTGCAAGTTGCTGTATTTTGGAGGATGGTCGTTTTTTCTTCGAACCGCATGCATGAATCTGTACTTTTATACCGGGCACGGAATAAAACAGTCTCAGGTTTCACAAAACCCCCAAATCACTGCAATTTAATTTTCAATCCTGCCCACGATTCAGTTTTGTCTTTGACTTTGCCTGTGATCTCAGTTTCTTACTCTCGATGATGCAAGTGTTGCAAAGTTTCTCCAAATTCTACCGACCCCCGACCCCCTCCTCTTTTTTTCAGGTTTCTGTGCACACGGAGCTTGCTTTTCTCCGTCGTGCAAAATAATTCATCAGTCTGTTTTAAAACATCAAGAAATCGAACTCTTTGTTTTTGATCTCTATCTGGGTACTTTTTGTTATGGTACACAAAAACAGAGTCTAAAACAAAGACAAGTTAATATTCATTTATTACACTTAAACTAACACAATTCAACAACGTGTTTCAAATCTGATTTATAAAAACTTCCTTGAAAAGCTTAAGGAGGCTGACAACTACAGTTTCCAGCACTTTCCAGCTTGGGCCACTGAGCTCGTTATCGTTATTAGCACTTAAAGTTCGAATTAAAGGTGTTTTTAACAGGTTATACTGTAGCTATGGCAACCAGTGATGTTATCGAAATAAGCACAATTTGATTTGGCATTGGTTTGATACAATTTTTGAGCAGCAAGTGAAAAATATTTGTGGTATTGACCCATCAAAGTGTAAAAGCTCGAAAGTGCTCGAAACTGTACATGTTGTCAGTCGCCTTAAAATAGAATTATTTGACACCAAAATGAAAAAGCAATGTCTTATTTTTTAGTAATGTCAAGTTTGTAACTCGTAGTTGCAGTCACCTGATTTTTTCCAGCGTTCTGTCTTGATGTAGTTACATCTGCAACCTTAGATTGCAGATCAGTGTTGACATCCCCACTACAACATTTTCTACATAAAAGAGTCTTTAAAAATTCACGAAATTCCTTCATTTGAGCAAAGTAAATCATAAAATTGATTGCACTGCTGAAATATGCTGCAACGCCACCACCACCATAACGTATGATGAAATCTGTTGCAAAAGCGCGTTGTGGCTTAGCTATCTGATTGTACACCATATTACCCGCGTAAAACAAGTAGGGAATGATAAAAGCAAATGTCAGAGCAACGAGCAGAGATGTGCCTCTAATCCTCATCGTTATCAGGTTGGCCCTGAAGGAATTGCTTACTCCAGTACCGATTCTCCTGTTTCCTCTGTTCCACAAAATCTTGAGTAAGCGTATGTTGACATAAGTTACAAATATACCCGGAAGAATATACTGCAGTGGGAAAATGACGAATGTGATTTTAAATGGGTAAAAGTTCTCGTTATTAATACAGATAACAGTAAAGTGAGTGTCGTTAAGATCTACTCTTTTCCCGTCATATGCTGCAGCGGGAATTAACATGATTATAATACCTAACACCCATGCACATATAATTGTCTTACGGACTCTTGATGTGCTAAAAGTCCGTGGAACCTTACGGGTTGATAAGTACTTTTCAAGACTTATCACCACTAAATTATTGATTGTAAGAGCAGGAAACACAAAGTTAAGATATCGAACTATCTTGCAAGCCCAGCCATCTTGGAAGACATCGAACAATATTTGGATGCATATAAGAGGAAGCGACACGCAGCAAGAGAGAAGGTCAGACAGAGACAAACTTCTTATGTACAAGTTCAAATTTGTCACAAATCGACTTGTCTTGATTGGGTTTTTAGTCTTCCTTTGCCAAAGAAAGTAAAAGACCAAACAATTACCAAGGAATCCCACTACACCAACTGCTGAGAGAATTAAACACAGCACAAGTTTTGCGGTGGTCCCAACGGGAGTGAAGACGTAGATAGGATTGATTGTTTCTGTGTGATTTTTCAAATGTGTTGAATCATTTGCAGATGTATTAAAAAACAGCCATGACGTCACACTGTTGTCCATGTCGAGAAATGTAAAGCTATGAAAAAGAACAACAAGAAAACATGAGTACTTTTGCTACAATTTTAATGTACCTTTTGGCATCTTCCTTGCCCGGTTGTATTTGCGACATAAACTAAGAATTGTTTCTTTTTTCATAAAAAAAAGTTAGTCAGAAATTGATTATTTTGATCTACCGGTAGTTAGTTTTCAGTTCCAGAGTATTCTAACGTAAGACTTTGATTTACTGTTTGGAGATTTTCAATTGGAGCTGTGGCGTAGCGATATCCACTCTTCATTCGTATTCTAAGCGAGTGAGGTCATTCTACAGTTTGTCTGCAAAACAGGAAGCATGTCGCTAGGTAGACTTGCCCCAAGTCGCTCGTTTTTTCTTTGCATCTATAGTTACTTAAATAAAATCGCTTTAAAATCAAGCGCGGAAGACCACTTGAGTAAAATCGCCTTTGAAATCGCGCGCGAGAGATCACGCGGGATTCATTTGTGTGAACGCGCGCGCGAAAAAACACTTAGGAAAAGCTCGGAACGAGTGTTCCGCCACGATCCTCCGCCATTTTGATTTTCATGCGCGCGCGCCCTCCGTTTCCGTATCCAGCGGACTTCTTCAAATCAAACGAGCGACTTGGAGCAAGTCTAGTCGCTAGGGAGACAGCTCACAACAATATTCTGAACGAAGAGGATAAGTGCAATCTTAAGTTCTATTTTCTGCAAAATACCACTTTTCGGGTTTTTTTTGGCACTTGGCTTCTTTTTAGGTCACCTCACCTAAATTCCTTTTCATTTTTCTTGGGCGATTTCTGCAGTCACGTACTGAAAGTGATTTACCGTTAAAAACGAAAATTTCCCAACCGGCCAGATGACTCGCCGGAAGCGCCAGAAACTGGAAAAGGACAATCGGTAAGGTTTAAACCTTGAAATTTCAACCTTTTTGTAGGCTTCCGAAGAGAAATTAAAAAGATAGCAATTTTTTAGATCAAAATTTTAATCTTTACAAACGGTTACCCTTAAGTACGTTTTGACCAGGTGTGTGTGGGTTTTTTTTCACTTAAGTAAATAGCACTTCAAGTTTACTTTGTTTGTTGCGTGCAATCAGACACGGAAAGTTCGAAGAGATTTAAATGAACGTGGAATTAAGATGAACGCGACGGCTAATAATTTTGAAAAATAAATTACTAGAGTATATTTAACCTGGTAAGCCCACTTATTTTAAAAATAAACGGAGAAAAAAAATCAGTTTTCTAGACTATCTTGTGATCATGAAACCGGCGGAAAATGAACAAACTTCTTTTTAAATTCTCTGTTGCTAGAGTAAAAGTAGTTGGATGCCACTATAGTCTATTAATGATGTTTGAGTTAGTACTTTTAAAGTAAAGGAAATAATTTCACTGGGTGGTTTAAATTCACACAGATGGCAATACTTCCTGACTAGATCTGCGTGAACTGGCAAATTTTAGAATGTTAGAGGACGTTATGGTGGATTAAACTGATCGGTACACTCTTTCTTTTTATATAAGAACCTTTTTTATAAGAACGTCGAGGCTGAAAAAAGGCCAAAATTTGAGAACATCCTAAGAACATGCCCAAGGCTAAAACTTGGTTAGGACTAATTTTTTTCCTATTTGTTGTAAGTGACAAATCGGTACGAAATGAATACATCATTATTTAAATCCTGACCTGAAACCAACATTGTAATCACCCGTTGGTAATGTGAACATGTACATTTCGATTAGAAATGAATTTACCGCAATGCCACTTTGTTTTTAAAATTTAAAAACTAAGAACATTTTAGGCTCAAATCTTCGAAAAATTAACGACCGAAAATAAGACGTTCTTGTATATAAAAAGAGTGTAACTGCTAACCGCAAATGAACCGACCAAAAAATAAAAATAAATGCGAAAGCTAAAACTGAGTAAACTTACCCAAGATATCGCTTATAACAAACAGAAATACCAAACGGTGGCGCCGTTTCCAGCAAATCCGGGTTTCATATGCCACTTGATCACCGATAAACGCTACGTATCATCATGCAGCCGGATATTACAAGCTCGAAATGGCGCTAACCATAGGTTGGTTAGCAGTGTGCTTACAAAATGTATGCTAACGAAGCATTTAGCTTATCTAATTTTAAAAACAATTAGTTACTGAATTGATGTCTCGCTTGCATTGTTCGTGCACAAAAGGGCCCTGCACACTCAATAACATTTGTTTTGAAATAATTAATAGTCCATTGCAAAATGTTCTAGATAGTTATCCATCGGCTTCCTTTCAACACCTCTATCTAATCCCCGGGGGGGACTCCCATATGAGAGTGACGGGGATGCTCGTCGTCTCGCTTAGGGGTATAAATTTCGGACTTTGGGTCTCGCTTAGGGTGTTCTGGGGAAAATGCAAGAAAATGACAATATTTTTAGCCGTCAGGGTCTCGTTAAGGGTTGCACACGATGAAATATACAAATATAAGTTCTTTTTCTCAGAATTTTGGTATCTTTTAGGGGTCTAAAATAGCTTGAGCATGCCCAGATTGGTCTCTTTTAGGGGTTCTTTTTAAAGTTTCCGACGAGCATCCCCGTCCCTTTAATATGGGAGCCCCCCCCCACCCCCCGGGATCTAATCGTCCCAGCAGAAGAAAAGCCCCTTTTTCGGAAATTGCTCGAAACTGCTTCCAAACAACATTTGTCTTGCGATGACAGTCAAATTTGAATATCTATTACTTACTAATTTTTAAAAGACAAACCAGGAAAAGTAATTTGAATACCTTAAATGAAACTCATATTTTTGTTGACGTCGATTCAGAAAAACACTGGAGTACTGGCCAAATCTAATACTAAATCACCAGATTATAAATCGTCCGTGGTACGCCCAGAAATCTTGATAGTTAGCTGTTTCACTAAAATGGGACATTTAATGCAATCACTAACTAAAACTCCTTATGCTTAGAATTTTGTCAATTGTTGTCGTTTTCTAATTACATACATATTGTTTGTCGATGAACGAATGCAGGTGGAAACGATAAAATGCATGTACGGCTCTTTAGATCTCAGCAAAACGTGACTGCATATCCGCTAAACACAGGCCGGCATGATCAGTGAATTAAGGTTTGGTCACGAGTGGGGCAGTTTGAGGGATCCTTACAACAGACTGGTGACGAAACAAGATAAAAGTTTCGTTTGATTATATTTTTGGACGTGATGGTGAAGTATTTAATATAAACCTGTGAATCAGTAGTACTTTAAGCCTCTTCTATTGGCTACTCAAACTCCGGATTTCTTTTGGAATAAAAAACAAATGTCCATTTATGGCCAGGAAGACCTTGTTATCTGACCTCTGTACCAAACAGATAACATGCGATCAGTACGTAGATTGCCCATATTTGGAAGAGGCGAAAACTCGTCCAAGATCTAGAAAGTACTGCACAACCTTAATTTATTTTGCTGTAGCATGCGATTCATTGACAATTTATTAAATAATAAAACAATTATCCTGCTCAATCTTGCGGAAAAGCGTCTGATTTTTAGCCAACGAGGCCGTAAGTATCTGGTGATTTTTTTGCGCGATTGTTTATAATACCACGCCCGACAAACATGGTCGACAACGAAAGTCTTCGGTATTCATTAAACAAGATTTACTGATATTTCGGATTTGTTTTATGAAACAAATATTCCACTTGCATTTGCTGGATGTGAGATGGTAGATAACCAACGTGGCTACACATTTCGCTACAGACTTACATAAAACGCGCGCATTCACCCTTGGCCGCTATATTTAATTGTATTTTTAGCTATACCAGAGAATAACAATGCTACGTTAAGCGGTGTTCGTTGGTAGCTTATCTGCGTCACTTCTAAAATCGCTTAAAATACGGCGCAAAATGTTTTGTTCGCTATAAGCTAGAGTAAGTAGATGGAAGTGCTCAGGGGAGAAGCTTCCAAAAACTGGCCGAGTTTAGATCTTACGTGACCTCGTAGCTGAATTGATCTTCTCAGCGAAAACTTTGCTCTTGCACTTGCTTTTTGGCAAATTTTAACGTGTTATCAATTTAGAGTATATTCTGCAAACATTTATCAACAAGTTCTACAACCTTAGTCAATACTTCTTGAGAAACCTGCTAAAACTGCGCGCAAAAACACACTTCGTCGCTATAGTCATAACCTATTAGTCAACGAAAGCTTGGGAATGTTGATATAACAGATTATTTCAGTTCGCTCCTCCTCCTCCCTTTTCTGAAGCAGTGTTGAATAGGATGAAAACGATTCGGCATGCCTAACGTCCCCATTTTACCTGGGGAGGGGGGAAGAGTGGGAGATTCAGCGATCATGTGAGGAAAAAGAGAGGTTGTAATTGTCAATGTCCATTTGTGAAAAAAACCATAGAATACCCCCACGTCCACGCTGACATCTTTGATTCTTAGATACATCGTGTAATAGCCGACCATAAATTCTCCAACCAAGGCAGTTTACTGAGCTGTTTTCTCAACTCACGCTTAAATATTGGCCGACTCATGTACCACGCCAAAAGTTCCCTTATTTTATTTTTTATAAGAGCGTTGAGGGTGAGAAAAGCCAAACATTTTCGAGTGGCTTTTTTTCAGACCCTCCCATCAGAACATTGTCATCGCCTACCAAAACAATAACATGGACGTCTGTGAAACACCAAACAGAAAACGCATCTTGGCTAAAAATTCCCGGTTTTAAAAAGAGTTTACCATCTTCTCGACCAAAATTGAGTTTCTTGTGTTAAACAAAAGAGCATAGTACTGTATATCAAATACTTATGGCAAGCTCAAGAACACAACTCGCATCCTGAGCTTCGAAATGTATTGTGAGTCAAATGATGCTTTGTAAAACCATAGTTAGTAGAGTGTAGTAAAACGCTTGTACACTCATGATCATTACGATTTGGCCCAAACGACGGCTACACGGGAGACAAAGAAGCCGTATCTCTTAATAGATGACTCGTACATCTCTAATATTTGATATATATCGCCAATATCCCACCTAGACCTGGGGGTTAAGACATCCAAGAATTGAGAGGCAGGGCTACTACTTCACGAGGAGCCGCTAGAATCACGTGATTTCCGGTCAAAGTCGCTACTGAGAGAGCAATCCTGGAGCTGAGAAGGATTAGTTAAAGAGATTTCCCTCGATTCCAATCTTAGCAGAGAGACGTCCGAGAGCTGAGAGAGCCTCAAACCCAGTCTCCCCAGCTTCTTGCTTGTCTGTCTCATCTGGCTGCAGAAACCTGTCGCCTGTTTGGTCACTAGCATAATGAGAGTTCGATGCAGTTTCCCGCGGGACAGTAATCGCGGGAGAACCTGTTAAGTGGCTGCCAGCGGACGGAGGAGGAAGAATATTATCCTGATCAACTGCTGGCTTTGGTACAATGAAAACATAATTCCCAGTTGTGTTCGCGTGGGAGGTGCTTGTCTGCGTATCTGGTTGAAAAAGAACGCAAAAAGAAGGTTGAGTTTTGAACGGTTTTAGTTTAATTGCAGGCAGGTCAGCGTTTATTATTATCAATATACAAGGCCAAATAAGTAACATCCAGATAACGGGTTAACATTTTCAATAATCAAGTACTTCGCGTTGAAAATTGTGTGCTATGCTTCACTGAGGCCTGTGTATTTTACAGGTGTAGTTGAAACGAATTTGCAATGTTTCTGAAAATAATCAACAATGGGTTGAGAACTCGTGGATAATACGTTATAAGTACTTAATTTCGCGATTTTGGCGAGACAGTATTTCGCGGATCTTTAATTTCGCGATTCTCATGATACTTTAAGAACTTCCATTTTCCAATTGAACCTCGGTGTAAATTCCCAAAGTGCTTCAGCTAATTTAGCTCGGCCCGAGAAACACAAATTCAAGTACAGTGGAACCCCGCTTTACGGACACCCGCTTAATACGGACACCCCGCTATTACGGACAGTTTCGTTGGTCCCGACGAAAACCTCATACATTTTCTCTTTAATTAACCCGCTTAATGTGGACACCCGTTTTAAATACGGACAACGGACACTTCTCCGTGTCCCGAGTGACAAACTGCCATACATTGTCAACCCCGCTTTACGGACACTGTTTATCTGTGCACTGTCAATTTTTATTGTCGTTATAATTTGCTAACTTCACCCTGGTCAAATAATAACAGAATTCGACGAATTGAAACGATTCTATTACAAAGAGTAGCTTAATAGCGTGCCTTGCAAAGGTTTTGTCGAATCCGTTCAGTCCGTCTGGTTGTGTCGCAAGCTAAAAGCTTCCGTGCAAAGTAAAGTTACCAACTTTTACAAATAGGTAAGGTAAGGTAAAACTTTATTTATGCAGGGTGGCCCATTCAGCACAGTGGCTGGTCTCCAGAGGGGCCCTGCTAAATACAATTTCCAAAAAATATAAAATATCTAATTGTTTAAATAGTTATAAAAATAGAGTTTAAAGCTAATGTTTAGTAATTAAAATAGTTATATAAAAGAGTTTAAAAACTAAAGCGAATTACAAGCATGAACTGGTATATAAAAAAGATAAAAATCGTAAATTAGGTGCTATGAATAAAGTGGGCTTTGACAAGATTTTTAAAAGAGGAGAGTGATACAGCTTTTTGGATTTTTAAAGGTAGTGAATTGAAAAGGGCTGTGCCAGAAAATCTAAAAGAACGCTTGCCAAGCTTAAGGCTAAGCTTGGGTTTAGGTAAATGGAGGTCAGCCTTCCTTCGAGTGTTGTAGCCATGTACATTGTAGTTCCTAATGAAATAGTTACTTAACATTTGTAGAGTTTAACGGTCACGGTCAGAGGTTCAGTTACAAAGGCAATTTTATAGAAAACGTTATGTTGCCGTTGAAATGCGTTTTATTTCTTGTATATAGTAAAGTTGCGACATTTTCAAATAATTCCACTGTTTAGTTCGAGAGTTCGCAGTTTGTAATTCTTACAGTTACAGTACCTATAAAAAAAAAGCCGGTTTTGTTGCCGTAGAAAGGCTTGCCTTCGTCTTTGTGTCGATAAAACATGTATCCGTGACTTTTTTCTGAGACCCCACTTAATACGGACAATTTGGCCTGTCCCCTCGGTGTCCGTATTAACGGGGTTCCACTGTACACCATGTTTCGTTACACGTAACTAAAGACAAAAAAAGGTTGCTCTGTTTGTATCTTCGTCTTGTGCTTTTGCTTCTAATTCCGATTTTTTAACTGCATTTTGTCCCATTTATAACAAATAGACGTTGATCTTTCTTTCCAAATACTATTCGCTCAGCGAGAAGTGTTCGAGACTGCGTTATTCCCTTATTATCAAAACCTATAAATTTCCGCTCTTGTTTTAAAGGATCTGAGGAACAGAGGGCAACCGTTCGCAGTCAGCACATCTAGAAAATGCACTGAAAAGAACTCCTTCACGAGAAAGACTGGTAACTAGGGTCTCCCGGACAGGGGACTGCCTGGAATCAGGTTCAAAATAACCTCTACTAGTTTACGCACATAATAAATCACCTACACACTCGAGCTCTAGTCTTAAAATGCATAACGTACCTGCCGGCGAAGTACCTCCATGAAATGAACCATGATGATGCACCATCGCCTGATGTTCTTGAAGTCGCTTTGCATAACCAAAACGCCTGCCGCAATCGGAACACTGAAAGCGAAGAACAGGCGGAGGTTTTTTCCAAAGTTTCGTTGACACATCGGGAACATTCGCCTCACCCGATGGCTCTATCGACCTGTTCGCCTTACCCGATCGCTTCTTCGGCTTGTTCGCCTTACGCGATGGCTTTTTCGGCGCACCTTCGGTTGATGGCGAATGTTTCTTAGTAACATGCGTTTCCAAATTTCGATAATTGGCGAAGATCCTGGGGCAGTGTTCACAATGATACTCGCCTCGCTTGAGCCGAGATTTCTTGCTGGTCGATTCGCTAGCTTTCGCTCGCTCAACCGTCATTTTCACGCATCGCAAGCGGTGTTTTTGGATACCACGTCTCGACAGAAGCTCCTTGCCACACAAGTCACATTTTTGTATTCTTTCTTCCTTGTTTTTGTGCGTGAGTATATGCCTCTGGTAATTGGAGCTTTGCAGGAAACATTTGGAGCACACATGACACTTGTAACGTTTAAATCCTTCGTGCATTAGCACGTGCTGTTTGAAGGTGGAGCGATGTGTGAATTTCTTATCGCAATGAGAACAACTATGGAAGAAAAAAAAGAATGGTTTGACCTCTCGGAGGAAAAACAAGTATTTACTGTAGTATCAACTTTCTTGTACAGTCCACCCCGCGGAAACTTTCCCCAAATAGTTAACACCTTTTAGCGGGCAATTTGTCGTAGTCACACTTAATAATAAAGGGCTGGGCTGCGCTCTTACACACACACACAAGAGCGATCCTTTTACCATATGTTACGCCGCAATATGTAATACTAACGCAAAATGTAATAACAATCGCCGCAAAATGTAATACTGACGCAAAATGTAATAACATTGACGCAAAATGTAATAAAGTTGTTAACGCAAAATGTAATAACTTTTTAACGCAAAATGTAATAATTTTTTTAACGCATAATGTAATAACGCAAAATGTAATAACTATAAAATTTATATATATTTTGAAATTGTTTAGCCAAGTTGATCAGCCGAGTGACATTAACTTTTTGTTGGTTTTACGCGAGTCCAGCATCAACAAATGCCCCGCTTTAACTTAACTTTCAGACTCGGGGAGGGATATGTTGATGTGCTAGCAGGGCTACGAGTATGTCGCATTGCATATCCTTCTGAATTTAACTCTAAAACTTTGTACTTTGTTTGGAAGTCCTGCCATGTGCACGATGTAAACTGAAGACTGTGGTTTAATAAAAAAATTGTTTGAGTTTAACTTTCACCTAGTAATTCTCCGCCTTTGAAGTAATCTACAGGATATTCCTCGACAAAACAGAACAAAAAAAGAGAGTATTTCTGGTTTGAAATGAAACAGAGATTTTGACCACTTGAATACAAAGTTGATAATATTGTGAAATCCAGGGGGGGGGGGGGAAGAAACGAGGTCTGGGACCGAGTAGCGATGCTCTCACAACTTGCAAAGCGATCAATTCACGATGTAGTCAGCGGTTTTTGGACGATGATGCAACAGGCAATCTTTTCCCGCGAAATGGAAGCTGCTATGTCGTGGAATCACTTATTATAAAGGGGTTCAATTCTCTTAACTAAAAATCTAAAAGCAGCGTGTTTAAATCCGAAAATTTCGTCATCGTCGTGTAGTTTTAAGAACGCAGAATTTTGTGATGCCGTGCTACTTTTCAGTGCTGAAATGCAAATGTTTGACATGTTTGTACCACGATTTTCAACTGGCCCACATGGGGATTGTAAATGAAGTAAAACAAAGAAAGACCAAGTCAACAAACAACCTCAAACAATAGAGCAAGAACAATAGCTCCGACCAGCGCGGGAATATTCGATCGCCACGTTTTCATTACCATTCCCGTGATGGTTTTATTTCATAACAAACACCACATATTGACACCAAGAACCTTTTCGGAGAAATTTTCGCTGCTTTAAAGTCAAAACTTAGAAAGTCTTTTTTATTACTACATATATAAAAAAAATCGAACTCTCTCACTGGTCCCATGTTTTTGTTTTGGCAAGTTCACAAAGAAAGGAGCTGCTCATGCGCCTTAGAGACATCCGCTGACTACCGCCCCGATGATTGCTTTGCAAGTTGTGAAAGCATCGCTCAGATTTCATTTAAGAGAATGTATGGGAAGTTGCTCCCCCCCCCCCCCCCTGGTGAAATCAATGAGCGTTTTACATTTCCCAATTAACTCGAAAAGGCAGAGGCCAAAGGATTGCAAAGCCGGCTGCAGAGACAACACATCAAGGTTCCTGTTATCAGTGATCTTATTTACCATTTTAAATACTTTTATGTTCTAGTTAACCTTCTCCAATGAGTAAGTATTAATTGAATAGGATAGGTGTCAAGGAGACTAGAAACTGCGAGCAATCATATTTAAACATTGACACGCCTTAAAGTGCTAGTTTTTGCGGGTGGCAAAAATTGGCGTACAGTTGAAAACGAGGACTATTTGCATGTATCTGTTTTGCTATTTTGGCACATGGGGGGGATTTCTAAATCCGTCCCTATTTGTTTTCACTTGTCTCCGATGCAAGCTTAGAGGCCAATTTCGCCTGTTCTTATGAGACACGTTTTGTTCGCTACTATTTTTGTACAAAACATACCCAACCTTTTAACGGATAAGAATCAAGGCTCCATCTCCACCCCAATCCGATCTAAAAGAACATCGTGGTTGGAGGAGGTACAAAATTCCTAACTCCAATAAGTACCTGCCAGGAAGAAATAGGTCTTGCGGGGGGAGGGGGTGGGGAAGCAGTTCCTATTCGGTCCTTGTTAACTTACACGAGGTAAATTATTGAATGCAAATTGCTTAATTCATGAACAAACATGTAATTTAAGGGTTATTACATTTTGCGTTAGAAAAGTTATTACATTTTGCGCCAATTTTGGTACATTTTGCGTTATTATTACATTTTGCGGCGATTGTTATTACATTTTCCGTTAGTATTACATTTTGCGTCGATTATTACATTTTGCGGCGTAACACCATATGCTATCTGGTAAAAATGTTGCCGCATTCTTGGCGAATGGCGAAACGTTGAGAGCTACAAGTGCGAGTCGCACATGGTGTAAATAATTACACTTAGATACATGGGTAGGTAGGTAGGTAGGTAGGTAGGGTAGAGTAGGGTAGGGTAAGTAGGGTAGGGTAGGGTAGGGTAGGGTAAGTAGGGTAGGGTAGGGTGAGTAGGGTAGGTAGGTAGGTAGGTAGGCAGGTAGGCAGGCAGGTAGGTAGGTATGTAGGTAGGTAGGTAGGTAGGTAGGTAGTCAGTCAGTCAGTCAGTCAGTCAGTCAGTCCGTCCGTCCGTCCGTCCGTCCGTCCGTCCGTCCGTCCGTCCGTCCATCAGTCAGTCAGTAGGTATATTATTGTTGTGCACAACCAGATGGTAGAGTGTACTCAACAAGGGCAGGAAAAAAATGACTCAAATCGTGTAGAGCGGAAATTGAATTAAATAAAAAATGGAAGTAGAAAATGAAATTATTATTATTATTTGTTTTATTTCTTTCCTTATTTCTTTCTTTATTCATTTTTTTTTTTTTTTTTTTTTTTGGGGGGGGGGGGCGACAATACTGACTTCCAAAAACCGAGCTCGGTTAGGACTAGAGTACTTTAAACCGAGCCAGGTTAAAAGGGACGTAACCGAGCTCGGTTTCAACTGGACTTAACCGAGCTCAGTTTACACTGGACTTAACCATACTAGGTTTAAACTTGGACTAGTATACCGAGCTCGGTTTAAACTGCACTTAAACCGAAATTTAAAACCGACGTCGGTTATAAGAGAGATGGCTAACCGAGAACGGTTAAAGAATAACGGTTTTTGTGTACGATGATCGGTCGGCACACTACACTACAACCAAGCTCGGTTTATACCAGCCATAGACGCCTTTTTTTACCGAGGTAGGCGTGTTCAGACCGAGGACGGTTTCCCAGAAACAAAAATTGATCCGGGGTTCTACCGAGGTAGGTGTGTTCTGACCGAGGACGGTTTCCCAGAAACAAAAATTGATCCGGTAGGTGCCTGCTTGTGCTTGAACTGTAAGCTAAAATTTCAGAAATAATAAGTTAAGGCACTTAACTCCAGGACAGGATACATGAATGTTTTAATATGTGACTTTTACATCCCCTTTCAACATTGAAACCTGAAGGAAAATTGTCAAGCTCACCTGTACGGTCTATACCCAGTGTGGACGTTCTTATGTTCATTCAGGTTGTGGGAGTAACTGAATGTCTTGCCACATGTATCACAATGATATGGCTTCTCTCCTGTGTGGTGGCGCACATGGTACTGATAGTGACCCTGCATGTGAAACGCCTTGGGACAGTACTCACATTTATAGGGCTTCTCACCTGCCAACATGACGGTCGTTGAGTAAGAAAAAGTAGTTCAAATCTGAAGAACCAAGTCAAATTTTGTTAATAACAAAACAACAACACAACAAGGGAAGAAAAGGGAACCCCGCAAAAAGCATTTTTGTTTTGACATCTCGCCTCCACTAGCTCCGGGTCCCACAACATTCCGTTTTTGACCCAACCGGAAGTGAATTTCGATTCGTTTTAGCAGCTAAAACGCGATAAAGAGAAAGGTCCCTCGAATTTTTTTTTGATGTTCACATCAGAATCACATGTAAATTCAAGCAAATAAAAAGTATCTATCAAATGCACTTTAAGGGTATTTCTTTAAAAAATAATTGTGGAAAGTGCAAATTTTATTTAAAAACCACACTTACATAATTGTAAAGTTTTTATTGGCTAAATTTATCCCCTTTTCATCCATTTTGTACATTTATTTTGTGACGTCTTTTTTAAGAGTTGTACTTAGATTTTTTTAGCAGCACAGCTTTTATTTAGAATCAGAGTCATGTATAGTACTTAAGTTTCATAGTTGGCATTATGTAAGCATTTAGCTTTAAATCACTTTTGATATTTATTGTGGGGCAACTTTGGTTTTGCATGTACTGGTAACATGGTTTGGTCTATAGAATTTTTATTGTTTTATTGTGTTTCCTTTGGGCACATTTTCTTGCAATTTTCCTTTAACCTTTAGAAAACTACTTGGTGGTATAAATAATGATGCCACTTACCTGTATGCTTTCTCATGTGGATTTTCAAGTTACTATGTGCTGAGAATTCATGATGGCATACATGACATTGATATTCCTTCTTTCCTGTTAAATAAAAAAAAATATTTAGAAGCATGCAAATGTGCAATAACTATATACTCCAGGTTGCATTCCCTGTCATCCCTACAAGAAAGTAAACCACGAGAGATAAGGATCTGAGAGTCAGGAGAGAGAGAGGAGGGGCCAGGAAAGTTGTTACCAACTAAAATGCTCAGTAGGAATAAACCAGTCCACTAAGAGTTCAACAATCCAAACACATATTAACAACAGCTAGGTCAAGAATGTGACACGTCTTTGGTCTATATACTTCCAAAAAAACTAAAATGCTAGTAATATAAGGATGTTAACAAAAAATACCTTCTAAAGTGTTCTTAAAAGTCCCCATAAGTGCTTATATATCGTATTAATTTTATTCGAAAAAGTACCCATCTTGAATGGAGGGTAGACAAGGGTTTATGTGTGACATGTGAAAAGGCTAAAAATTGAGCGGTGAGGCATGAAAATAGATAGAAAAGAAATGTGATTTGTGAATTCTGCTGGTTTAAGTATACGTGGCACGTGAATTTGATTAAAATCTGTGCGTGAAACGGGATCACGACCAACTCTTTGCTACCCTCTCGAATAAGCACCCAGCCTGAAGGTAAGAAAAGTTAATAAGCGCCCACCTCCCTACTCCCCTAAAAAGAACTGAAGTGCACAAGAAGAGTATTGATTATTGAAATTGACTAAGTATCACTTTAGAAGTGACTAACTACTTGCTGAAAATGGTAAAAATTTAATAAGCGCCCACCCTCAAATAAGCCCCCACTCTTGAGGTCCAAAAATTTGATAAGCACCCAGGGTGCTTAATGGAATAAATATGATAACTCAGCAATGCATGTAAACCTTGTTGTACCCTCAAATGTTCACTATATATATCTTACATATGTTGTGTGAATTTGATAGATAACTGAGAGAGTTAGTAATCCATTTCCTTACTCTCATGACCTGGCCTGTTACCGGTATGTACCGTATTTAATATTTAACTTTGAATATATTATCGCAAAAGGAGAAACCAGAAGCTGATCTCAGCCTTCCTACTTACCAGTGTGAGACCAGTTGTGATTTCCAAGTTCTTTTTGTGTGTTAAATGACTTGGGACACAGGGGGCATTTGAATCTCTTGTCCCCAGTATGTGTTGTCATGTGCCTTTTTATATCCCATTGAAATGGAAAGCATTTGTTGCAAACATTACACTTGTAAGGTTTGAAGTCAGTGTGAAGAATCCAGTGTCGCTTTAGATGACTTGAACTACAGAAGTCTTTACTGCATTGATCACAAGGCCAGCGAGTGCCCTTATCTGATTGAAATGGAACAACTGAACCTACAGAAGAAAACAAAAAATTTAATATGCACATTTGTACAAAAATGTGTGAAGTGTGGTGACCCAATGGTTAGAGCAATGGACTCTGGTCAGGATCGAGTGGTTCAGGTTTCAAACCCTGGCCGGGGCACTGCATTGTGTTCTTAGGTAAGGCACTTTAATCTCGCAGTGTCCCTCTTCACCCAGGTGTATAAATGGGTATGAACCGGCAAATTTAATGCTAGGGGTAACCCTGCGATGGACTAGCATCCCATTCAGGGGAGAGTAGAAATACTCTTAGTTGCTTCATGCTATGGAAACCGGAATAAGTTCCGGCCTGATGGGCTACTTGGCTCATATGCAGACTTAACCTTTATCACTGTACAAAATTATTGTAACTTGTTGTTACTACAGTCTGCTACACTAACATCCCATGGGGGGAGGGCAATACTTCTAGCTGCTTATGCTAAAGAAACCAAGCTTAGTTGTTCAAATGGTGCAAAAAAATATCCACTGAATAAATCATTTTCCAGGGGATAAGCATTCTATATAAGACAAACTACGCTATCCACTGGCTGGATAGTGATTTATCTGGTGGTAAGCATAAACTGGTCCTAACGGAGGGTAGCCTGGTAATCTACAGGCTTGCAGACTTTAATCCTTAAACCAATAAGACAAGTATTGAATTAAAATACCAGCAACTTACTTACCTATATCAAAATTAAAGTCTTCTGGATTGAACTGGATTTCCGCAGGAGCCTTGAAATCAGGTTCAAGGGTCTCGCTTTTCTCATCTGCTCTGTCACCATCAACAACACCATCGCACAGTCTTGTCTCTGTGCTCAAAACAAATCCTGAGATATTAGACTCTTGAACAGTTGAGTCTGGGGGATCATTAACTTCACAGTCAACAAATGGAAGTTTTTCAGGAGAGACATGCTCGTGCTGGGCAGGAAGAGGGCGACCAGGACTAAAAGCCTCAGGACCTGGACCAGGCGACAGATTTGTGGAGCTGGGTGATGACCAGTGATCATGGCCAATGTCCCCACAGAGATCATCTGAAGAGGATCCCAAGCCCTCACAAGGTGCAACATTTGAACATACATCACTTTGCGTTTGTGACCTTGATGAAACAGATTGATTGCCACTGATTTGTTTGTGTGTTCTATGGTTTCCTGCATGACTTCTCTCAGAAGATGCGATGTTTACTTCCGATAGTACTGGTCTTTGGGTAACTGCACTGACACGCTCCCTGGATGCTGTACTCTGAGTGTGTTCTGGGCTGGGTACAGCTGTCATGAGAATTAAAGAACCAGTAACATTAATGGCAAGAATCTTTGCAGTAATTTTCAAATGTTAAAAACTAATAATAAATCTATGTGGGTGCCAACATGGCAGGGTTTATTAAGCAAGAATCTTTGCAATAATTCTCAAATTCCGCCTCTTTACAACTCGCCAAGGATGTCCATTGATTAGAGCAACGAACAGATCACATATAATATGTGATCTGTTCGTTGCTCTATTTGACAGTCATTTCCACTCTTATCATAAAAATGTATGATCGTGTTAGAGTTTCTGACATAAGTTGAATTTGCAATTTAAAAAATCGATAAACTGTCAATAATTAACTTGGCATATTGAATAATAAACTGACCCTGATAACGCTAACTCAAACTGTTTTCATTTCCCTTCAGAGTTCGAGTTATACTGTAGTCACGTTTACAACAGAAAGCAGCCTAATGTTTAGAACATTTTGCATAATTTCTTTTTAAAATGCTTTTTTTCAGGGGGCTTGGAGTGGGTGAGGGGTTAGTTGTATGAAAAAACGTTTGGAAATTCTGAAGGGGAGGGGGGTGATGGTGGGGTTCTTATCTGAAATCCATGGTGTCAGGTGAGGATATGGATGGATGTTCTATGGAACCACACAATACCCACAATCATTTTACCATAATGTTACAAATTAACTCATGACAGAACAAGGCTGTTTCAGCTTGTTTCCAAATTAAATGACCAGAAACCCTGAAAAAGGTCAGAAAAGTGAAGGATTGGCTTTTATACTGAATATTGCCGGCAAAAACCTAAATCCCATAGGTTTGAAGAAGGGTGTAATACTTCAGTCAATTCAGGAATAAAATTACAATGCCCCCTCTATGTTTTATTTTGTCTGATTTGTAAGGTAACAAAAATTACCTTGAACAATTAAATCATACTCAGGATGAGTAAGTGAAGTGTTGTCAAAAGTGACCAAACATGGTAATTCTCCATTTAATAGCCGTGGTTTTACCCCAAGTAGGATACCACTGTATGCGTCATCAGTTGAATAGATCAGCTTTAAAAGACCAAGAGTAATACCACATTCTGCTTTGAGAATTGGCCGATTATCTTTGTACAATGTGATCTGAAAATGAAGAGAGTTTAAACCATTATTTCTGAATAACGAAATATAATTTGCGTAGTTTAAGGCTAAGTAAAGAAAGCTTTTTTCTTTTCTGAAAAAACCAAATGGCAGATTCCTTTGTAGGTCAAGTTTTAGAAATTGCAATAATGGGAACAAACCGATGAATGTGTAGATACTAGTATTAAACTGGGCCAAAGAGGAAGGATAAACATAAACATAAACATCAACAAGCCAGGATTGCTTCGCGAAAGCAGGCAGTAAAACTGTAAATACTTTGTTATACATTTGAGCTGATATATAGTCGCTTAACATGTAGGGAGAAACACAAGATATAATTTTATGCAAAGACCAAAGTAAAACGTAACATGGAATTTACAGCACCTCGTTTGAACCTTCAGAATAGTCGACAGTTTGCAAACCAACTCGACATCTGTCCGCCATCTTTGTTTATGTTGCGCGAAATGGGTTATGGGTAGAGTACCGCGCGCGACCGCGCGCACACAGTGTTATGGTGGATTTCCACTGACGCGTAATTTTTTAAGCGCGTTAACGTACGTGAAAAAATTTAAAGACAATGTAGGCTTGTGTACATGTTTACGCAAGTTGTTCATACATTGTCTTAAATTTTTTCACGCACGTAAGCCCCAGAGGGGTACTCTGGCTTGTAAATGACGGGGATGATCGAATGGAGGCAAAACTCAGGGCCCAAAAAAAATCCCTAAGTCTTCCGACATTACCCAAAAAAATCCCTGGACCAAAAATAACCCCCCAAAAAAGCCCTTGTCAAATTACCCCTAAATTGCCAGGAGGGGCAAAAATATAACACATAAAAGTCTTAAAAATTAAACGCCGTGTTTGTTTATTCATCATACCAAAAATAAGCTAAAAAAATCCCCTATTTAAATCAAGTCACCCAAAAAAATACTTGCCAAATTTTCCAACCCAAAAAAATCCCGGAATCGAAAATTTCAAACCCAAAAAAATCCTTCCATCATCCCCGTCATTTACAAACCGGAGTATCCCCCCCCCCCCCCCCTGGGACGTAAGCGCACGTAAAAAATTACGCGTCAGTGGAAATCCACCATTAGTTATTTGGCCAAAAAGTAGCAAAATACTTATATGACTTATGTCCACCCTATCGTTTTTCATAGCTTCAGTTCACATTGTTTTCGCCTGTCCTCGTTATAAAAATACTGAATGAAAACACTGCATGGGGCCCAAGACTGGACATTGCGCATACTCAGAAGCATATGCGCTTCCAATTTTTACCAAGAACGCGGACACTTGCAAGGTTCGATTAGCCTGCAGAACAGGAAGGGCAGTTTTTTTTCCTCTCGTGCTCTGCGCTAGCGCTCTTCGCTGCTAAACCACCTGGCAGGCTAGGCTCGATTTGAAAGTCTGCGATTAATGGAGTTCTGCTAGAATCTGATTAGCCTCGCATGTAGTCGTTTCAGGGGCGATCGTGTTTCACTCCTCATGAAAAAAACGCTGCGTGCAAGGACTGATTCTGATTGACTAACAATCAAAAATGTGCACTTTGCGCGCGCTTAAAAGTCGAACCAAAGTCCACGTTTTTGGTGCCGACCAAAGGAAAAACAGGTTCGAGGACGAGATTGGTATTGGTGTTATGTGAAATGATTTTCACATCAGCATTTTCGAAATTACTAAAGGGGTGGTGTTTCGTTTTCAAAATTCTCCACTTTACAAAGCGTTATTCAAGTCTTTGTTTACAAAAATACGGGACTCCTGGCGAAAACGATGTATGGGACCTAAGCATGACAAGCAATACGATGCGCAGATTCAAACTAATCGCATCATTTCCGCATTTCCGAGTGGGGTGGTTACGGGGTAATTGCACAAGCAAGTTTCACGATCCTTGTTTTCAGTGCTTGTCAACCATTCGTCTGACTACTCGTGATAGCAGATGGTTGAAGTGAGTTGCGGCGAGGAGAGGGAAGGGGAAGTAAATAAGGGCCCAGATCAACTGAGTTCACAGAAAATGAAACGATCATTTCACGATCTGTCCATTTTATGAACTTTCACGCAATTCCAGGCGAAGGGTCACAAAATGTAATGCATAATCTTGTGGAAGATTTGAGTAAGAGATAATTCGCGGCAAATTAAGAACTCAATTCTCGCTTCATGGAGTTCTTGGTAAATCACAGTTCATACTTATTACGCAGGTCATGATCACTTTTTTTAGCCACGAACCCCACCCCTCCCCCATCCGCTGCCATACCATCACCACCACCGTATACCCCCTTTAGCCACCCTTCCAGCCTACCGTAATGATTCGATTTAGCGCCCGGGGCGCTTATTTACTCTTGGCACCTCAAGGGAGGGCGCTTATTCGAGACAGGGCGCTTATTCGGGACAGGGCGCTTATTTAATTTTTCGAGAAACAACCAAATGTTCAAAACAAAACTTTGATAAATATTAGCAAATTGTTAAAAATTAAGGTTACTTTTAAACGAATTGCTCATTTAAGCAATAAATATATACATGTACGGTACGGTAATGTTCATCAAGCGTTTATCATTTCGACGTCGATGACTTCAGTAGGGGAAGTTATCCGCAATAGGGGGCGCTTATTAGAATAGGGGCACTTATAAGAATGGGACATGGGGACGCTTATTAGAATGGGGGCGCTTATTGGAATAGGGGCGCTTATTTACAAAAACACATTCGAAGGGGGGCGGTTATTCGGAAGGGGGCGCTTATTGGAAGGAGGGCGCTAAATCGAATCATTACGGTAGTTCCCAGACGTTCCCTTCTCACTCACCTGATATGGCGCCAAATTCATGACGTCACTGAATAACATGTGACGTGCATTCAGGCCCTTACGAGTAATTCGCGCTCGCCCACGCCACGAGTGGAGGAGAACACCTGGGACCCAGCCTGTGCCACTTTCATTTTATACTCAATACACAGCACAGTTGTTTTGAGAGAAGTAAGCTTTTTTCTTTTTAATAGCAACGCACCAGGTGCACAGCAGCTAGCTCTTAATCTTATCACCTCTGCTAGGAGGCACGTTAATATTGTATGGACAAAATTTACACATAACTACGACCTATTATTTATAGTACATTCATTTCTTGAATAAAAAGGGCGTTAAATATTTTGTTCTTTCTTCTGGCCAATATATTACAACGTTTTGACGGCAGGCGAACGCGAGCCAGCCCTGTTCTGGTCACTAACAAGAGCCAAGTCGAGCAAAGTTATTTTATACGTTTTGACTTGAATCCTCCTGAAATTACAAGACTAGGATTGCAATTGTTTATGGTCAGTTTAGAACTTGCCATATATTACAACTTAGCAGCTTGTCTAGCCCCCTCCCCCCTCCCCAACCACGCCCAGCCCTACTTTGACACGATAGCTCGAACTGCGATACTAAGGTTAAAAGTTTCTTTCAATTTTAAATTCAAACGCTTTTAAGCTTTTTTGATGTATTGTCCGTCGTCAAAATAAGAATTTTTAAAAGCAACATTTCAGAACTTCTCCGACGTTACAAAGCCACTGTTTGTTGTCGTTGATGTTGTTGTTCAGTTTTCGTTGCGTTGCGACGTAAATAACGACTGCGAAGAAGGCTGTAGTGCTTCTTGTCTCAAGGACTGTCACTTCTGGACATGGTGAATATGTTCTCTGTCTGCCGGCTGTTACTCGCTTTTAAACGTATCTCGCTGGATGCTGTGATAAATGTTGATGGCATGGTTAATTGAATTCTTTATAATCTAAAAGGAAAGAAAGAAATGGAATTTAGGCAGTGAAAATGTACAGTTTCAAAGTCATAAAGTCGCCATTGCGGGATACATAAGCGTCCTTCAGATTACAGTACAAGTACGAGATGGAGCACAAGCACGACTTTCAAATTTCAATCCAGTTATGTTCTCAAAGCCCCCTCTCTCCTCCTATTGCTGACCAGTTGAATAGGAGACAAACGGTTGAAGTTTGGTGGGGAATGTAATAATCGAAAGCACTAGGTTTGAAAAGTCATACTCGTACTCAATCTCGTACTCCTACTCCGATCTAAAGGTCTAACATACACATGAAGACCTGTTCCGACATACAATATGATCCGCCCAGTAAGATCTGTAATCAATTTTCTAACGCTAGTTTCACGTACCTAGGACCCTTTCCAAGGATCAAAAGCTTGCGGAACTCGGCGTTCTTGGACTCGCAGAGAACAGTGGCGTTCCGTACTTTTTCTGCCTCGCGCGCGAGTTTTGAAACCACACTTGCGTGACTCTCTTGCTAAGACCAGTTAGCTGCGCGATTCGTTCCAGGTCCTGCCCGTCTGGATTGGAGTCGATGTTGAAGTTAGCCTGAAGGATCTGGAGCTGTTCCTCGGTAAACGTGGTGCGAACTCGTTTGGTTTTATGGCACTTGAGGATTCCTCCACTGGAGGGCGAGTCTTCGCTGTCTGCATCTAATCAAAGAACAAACATCACGCGGTAAATACCGATGAACCTTCAACTTCACAGAAAAGAACCTGCCTGTTATATACTTTGCAATGTTTGGGGATATCTAAACGAATTTCAAATAATTCCACTAGTGAAACTTTTAAGTGGATGGCGTTATCCGTTTCTAAACAATTAACGAAGGTTTGACAACTGAATCACGAAACAAGGGTTAAGCTACATTCCGATTGAAAGCAACTTACAACTTAGGGAACGTTTTTTTTTTCAGGTTTTTTCACAGCTTTAAACACAACCGTGTCTAAATAAAGGTAATTTATTTATTTTTATTTTTTATGAAATTTACGGGAAATAATATCATGAAATTTAGAGCAAAAATCATTATATTTACGGCAAATATACAGGAAGACGGGCCATTCATGAATCATGACCATGTAGAGGGATTGACTACAGTTTGCGGTGACAACGGTTCTGATAAAAAAAATATATCGTCAACGTGATCGCTAGCCGAATTTGCTTACTAGACGGA
Source organism: Oculina patagonica (assembly GCF_052425735.1). NCBI lineage: Eukaryota > Metazoa > Cnidaria > Anthozoa > Scleractinia > Oculinidae > Oculina > Oculina patagonica. The sequence goes on along the minus strand of NC_135758.1, from coordinate 38,979,819 downwards.
TCGAAAGATCTCTCCGAACATTGCAAACTACAACATTAAACTGCCCGCTAAAGCGTGTCAAATTAAACCGAACAAACGTCTTGTGCAATCACCTTGAATCATGTCCTCAATCCCTCCATCACTCTGGGTGCAGAACGAAAGGGCAACTAAGGAAGGACAAAGAGAGAGAGAGAGAGAGAGAGAGAGAGAGTTGAGACTTGTAAACCACTGTATAGTACCAGGACTAACCAGTGAAGCCAGAATTGCGGCACTGCTATAAGCGACAAAAATGTGCAACTCCGGTTTAACAAACTCGCTTCGACCGCCGCGATATCTGGTGTTCGTCACCCGCGTCATAGCATGTTGTAACTTAGCGCGCTTTCCATTTTTCAGAAGTGGCCGGCCGGTCCGGTGTTTTTGAATGTGAAATGGGCCTTTTGCACGAGATTTCCCCATGAATCCACCACAACAATGTATAATATTTATGTATTTACTGATTTGACAGGAAAAATCTGACTAACAACGGAATTCTCTTCTCGAATATACCGGTCTAGCCGGCGAGTTCTGACAAATGGAAAGCGCTCTTACATTCAGTTTCAAAATCAAAATGAAATTTTTGTTATAACCCTAGTTTTCGCCTGTTTTAAAATATGCAACTGTTTCATTAGCTTGTCTTAGTTACTGTAATCACAAACTAGGATAAAATCAGATCGATATCTCAAATGTAAAACGGTGCATTGCTTCTCCGATAAGTTGAATATCCGCGGCGAAGCAATGCTCGTTATTTCCGAACGTAATTACAATAAATATGAACTTGGCTTTTGGGGCTGGAAATGAGTTAGTAACAAGCGGCAATTCGATTAATTTGAGTTCGCTAAACTAGAGTTGCACTAACAAGGGTTTAACATTAAGACAACGATCCCTGTATGTCGCTAGGGGTCACATGATCGGTTTGTTCTATCTTCAATTATGAGCTATAACTTAAAGAATACCAGTCAATGCTAAAAGCAATATAAAATTCATAAAACTGCTAATTGTGAAGCCACTGAGATTTTATGGCAGTTTTCAAAGAAAATTAAAAAAATTATATAAGGGAATTTGCACGGGCAAAAAGTAACCTAAGGGTAAGCTTTGGTCAATGATGCCTTCACCTAAATATTTAGAAATTATCTAAGTATTCACAATTCAAACTTTAAAACTTCACAATTCAACATAGTGCTAATGGGAATAACCCATAACGTACGTAAGCCGCTTATAGCCTCTGCATTAATTTTGACAGGAAAAAAGTTCGGACCCGATAGCACCATTTCGGTCGCAATTTCTGGTTTGTGCGTGTCTTTGTGCTACGTTAAAATGCGTTATGCGTCTTTTCGTTTTTTCTTTCAGTCCGCACGGTTTAAAGATCGGCGGGTCCACCAGCTGCCTTGTGCAGGCTTTGTGTGCCGTTAAAGGGACCGCGGAAAAAACTGCGTAAGTTCCATTAATTATAGATGTACGTTAATTACTGTTCCTGAGAAACGCCACAATAAGGCTTCAATTTCACACCTCCGAAAACGTCTTTTTCATACGGCTTTACTAAAACACTCTTTGTAATGTAAAAACCAACCTGCCGCCAACTCGAAATGCGAGTAGTTTTGATTGTCAATAAACGCCGTTCAGTTAACAGTTTCCTGGAATATTATTTTTAGTCTACCGCTTAAAAAAGTGAAATATAATAATTGAAAAATATATAACAAAAAATAAAAAAAGGAAAACGCACGTAGTAGAATTTCTCCTGTTCTGAATGTATTTTATTCAAGCAGGTTAATCTGCGCAAATGTTACAATGCGTATTAATAACAATTTGCACCGACTACTAGCATGGAATTAAACGAACAAACTAACAATAACGAATTAAAAGGAACCTTTCAGAGTTCTTGAATGAAACGGTTTGTTTCCAGACAGCAATCATAAACGCCAGACCAGTTAAAACGATTAATTGTATTCAATTGAAAAAACCTTTTCGGGCAATCTATAAAATGAGACCTTTTACACAGTCCTCGGCAGACGCGAGTAAAACGCAAACCGGTACATGTCTTTTGTTCAAGGAAACTTTCCAAGGCCTTTTCCGCTCAGTTCAGCTGTTTCATGACATGGAAAAGGGTTGTTAAAGTTTCAAACCACAAAAAATATACTGAAACTTATAACAAAAAGGAATTTAGGGATAGGTCGGCAAACGAAAAAACATTCCATCTCGAAATGCCTTGATAACCAGAGCGAAATGAATATCCTTCTTACGGAATTTTCTTTTATTTTTTTTTACACTCCATCAGTTCATGATCGTGCACCTTGGTAATACGAGAAATGTGTTACAGCCAGACTATTTTCTAGTGAAAGCCCGATTACAATAATATTCATTAGCTAAAATGCACAACAAAACCAACTTACCTTCTTGAGAAGAATTTTCGGACGGGAAAACTTCTAAACTCTCCAAGTAGTGTAATTTACAGAGAACGTGCCCCTCCTTTAGCGCGAACTCCTCGCCAGTGGAAAGTTGCCGCTTGCACGCGTCGCACGCGAAACACGCGAGATGGTACACGCTGCTTCGCGCGCGCCTCACCCAATCGTTCGCGTGGATGCTTCGTCCGCATCGGGCACATTTGGTGCCGAATTGTCTGTTGACGTTGAAATAAAAACAAAGATTAACATCCTTGCCGATAAGGCCGCGTGTTCGTACAAAAAAGGGGGTGGAAAGGTAGGGATAAAGTTATGTTCTGGCGCGTAAAACACGTTGTTTCTGCCCTTTTGTAACGTATAAAGGTCTAATATAGTGACATTGGCATATGAATGATGTCTATGAGCGGTCAAACAATGAACGACAATCAGTCTAGTTTTCAACGAAGCGTGGAACACGCAGAGACGAGGTTTCTGGGGAGAGGGAGGTTCTCGTCTACATGAGTACCCCAACAAATACAAGAGAACATAACAACAAAACAAACAAAGATATAGTCTAAACAAAAACCTGAGGTGTATCAGCATCGTATATTATTAAAAACAGTCATAAAGAAGCTGTGTTTAACTCGTCCTTTCTCTTTACATTCATCGCCAGGGGAGTCAGCGCTCTACGAAAACTATTTCTATTAGCTTCATTTAAGTTTCGTTATTCGCGCATCACAAATATTATCTTTAGATGCATTAAAACTTGTAGAATTAAAACGAGTCAGACCAAGAGCCGTTTTTCTTAAATTTCTGCATACTTCGCAACTGAGTTAGTTTTTTCTTATCGGGGCACTTATGATGACTGCAAAGCACCGTCTTTATTTGTTTTGTTTCGTTTTATTATAATTACGTTTTCATAATGTTTACGGCTGGAATTGTTAACTTCAAAACTACCTGGCAACACGAAAAAGAAATTATCGCTTACAGAAGTACACCCGACCAGTTTTGGTTAAATGTTTCCGAACTGAACCAAAAACAGATGTACCAAATGGCATCAAGGCGGTCGCATTTCTAAGAAATAACTTCTCAAACCCTTTTTGTGCTGGACATAATTATATATGGAACAGTCAATTTCAATTTCCAATAATCCAAAGCGGATTTCCTTTTTTTCCTGGCGCAAAAACGTCCAAGAAATGCGAACCTTAGACAAAAAGTGTTTTCGATGCAATAGGTAGATCGTACCACTTCTAAACACAAATAAGGTCACTGGTCTACCGAGGTGAGAAAAATAATTTGCAAGTTTGCATTTTAAACACAGTTCGCTATGTTTACATTCACACCTAGAGGACAGGTGGTTCTCGACGCCTCTACCTTTCGTCACAAGGCCAGGCAATTCAAAGGGAGCAATTTTTCCTAACCTGAAAATTTACCAGATTAGGCTTGCGGCTGAGAAGAAAAAAATAAAATAAAATATTAAAAAAGCGCGCGCAAATCAAAAAATCCCATTTTTGATATTCTCCGTGAAACCGATAAAACGGATCAAACACATTACTCATGCAGCCACTTTGTCTTTCTCGTAGTCTCTCCGCCGACAATAAAGCGACGGCCTTTCAGCCGTATTAAAGTATGAATCGCCAGTTCTTGGCACTTTTTATGTTTCTGTTTCACAATCGCCCAAAATTACCCAACGAAAAACGAAGGTAAACGCGTTTTGAACGCTATTCGAGGGTTCTTAAAACTGATATTGTTAGAGATGCCGTGCTTGGGGATTAAGGAATAATCTGTTAGTTACATAAAAGACTATGACTGTGGTATAGTTAATGTAATGTCCCACGGTCCTTTATTCAACTTAGCACTGCCTAAAACCAGAAGGGAACCTTTGTTGCATTTGATTGTTTAACGGGCCAACAAGCTCTCGCCGAAACCGTCTGAAAGTTAAACGCCAAAATGTAAATAAGACGATTTTACCAAAAATCTCCACGTAAGGTTTTCTTATCGGAACTAATCATTTGGATTCGCTTTATATTGTCATACTCCAAATCGATGCCAGCGTTTTAATGTTAAACAGGGAATTTGGTTAAGCCAGGAAAACTCCGATATTTTACACATTAATGGCGCGCGACACAGTAGAAGTCAAATTAGGATACCAAAAGTAATTCCCACTCTCTTACTAATGGAAACCGCAAGTTAACAAAAAAACTAGAGAAACCTGTTAATATCTCTGAAGAGACGATGAACACAAATGAAATAGCCGTTCATCCTGAGACGATTTGTGGCCAGAGAAAGCAATTAGCAAAAAAGACCAACAAATATAATTTTTATGAACCGCTTTGTATCTTGGCTGGTTTAAACACCATTGCGGTAAAACAAATTGCAAATAATCTTTACTCATCGCAGCATAAAAGCAAATCTCCGAGATTATTACTATTTTTATGCTACTCAGACTTTCGTTGAAACGATTGTAACACAGCTTGTTCACGATTATTAGAGACGCGCAGTACAGTAAATTTCAAAGAATAAACACAAAATCATTCAGATGAACAAGCAAATAAACAAACCTTGCGTAGTCGGTTTTACAGTAAATCTTGTCTTCTTTAGTGTAGCAGGTAGCTTCTTTGCCAAGCTCCAATCCACATGTACAGCATTTCAAGCAGCTCGTGTGCCAAGCTTTACCGCTAACTTTTACTAGGTATCTATCCATAATTCTGCCCTTACAGCCTGCGCATTTCTCCCCGTGTACCTGGAAACACGAAAAACACACGATAGAGTCAATATGATTAACAACCCGTGAAGTCAGCGACTTCGTTGTCTAAAATTAACTTGCCCTTGATATTTGCCCCCGAGGCGTTCGATAAAAATTAAAAAATATATATATTACATTTAATTCGCGAGAAACAGATCTTGAGCTTTAATAAACTTCCTCAGGAACTCTGTTGTTACGCAGAAATTCTCTAGATCACGCTGTGTTCGTTTTAGCACATCAAGCAAAGTTAAAGTTAGGTCCTGTTTCAAACAGGACCTAACTTTTGTCCAGGAAGGTAAACAAACAATTTTCCACACAACAGCTTCTCGAGCACACGAGAAACTTGCATTCAACCATGTTACAGTAGTAAATACTAACGCAAACATCTGAAACGTTAACTCACCGAAGACTGCTCGCCAACTTCGCGAGTAAAATTCGCCGCAGATTTTTCCTCGCAAGCAGTGGTCATCTGGCGAAACGGAGGCGCAGTTAGTACAAGGACAAAAGCAAGAGCTGGTTAAAGTATTTAGAACGGCTTTGGGCCTGACCAAACCACCCGCTATATACTCAAAGTTCCTCGAACTCTCGCAGGTTTCAAATAGGCCAATACAAGATGACATGATAATTAGGCAGCTCTGTATCATGATTGGTTGAACTGGCTAAGAGGGCGGAGCGCACGTCCTCAGGGAAATCGATATAACACACAAAATGTTGCTGCCCTTTGTGTTGTCTTGATCAATGAAAGTTGTTTTGAAATGGACAAATATTGCTAAAGTGATGCTCGCCTTAAATACAAGGCCGTACCTCGTTCGTCCCAAACTAGGATACACAACGCACGAGACCCCAGTTTCAACTAATTTTTATTGTAGAGTAAATGCGGTTAACACTAAATAATCCTTTTTTACCCGTGCCATTTTGGATATCCTTTAATAACACCACTCCGTGCTTTGTTTATAAAATTCATGTATGAGCTATCCGCATGAGTAATAGACCGCGTTAAAACTATTAAAACCGACCACAATACTCAAACGCCCGTTTTGGCGCTGACTCAAAAACCAAACATTCCCAAAACATTTGTCCGGTTTGGAGGAAAACGTGGTAATGTTAAAAACAACGAAACCTGGCGCCGGATGTCTGTTCAGAGCCACCAGGAACCATAATCGAATAAAAAATACGACAAATAAATTCAAGGTACTAAAAGGAACTTTGTAAGTCACTTCCTGTGAAAGCGCCGTCAATATTTGTAATGGAACTGAAGCTATTAGATCGAAACTGCGAAACCTAAAGCAATTTCTTTTCGGACAAAAAGAAAAGCCTGACAATGTGATGCACGAATTTTGTCGCTTTTCTTTTCAAGCCGGAAGATAAGTTGGTGCAGGCTGCCATTGAGCAGTTTAAGGCTTTTTAGGCAACTCATGCAGCGGCGTTAAAAAGCGAGGCACTCGCAAAACAAAGATTTTTCTTGACGAATCTTCCATAAACGGATTAACTGATGCGCTTAGAAACGTTTGGTACAAGGCTTACAATTGGTTTTCGATTTAGCTATACACTTGTTATACCCACAACGACAGCAAAACGAAATATCAAACAATGAGTGGTAATAAAACGACCTTAAGGCTCCCAAACAACGAACGCGGTGAAGAAACTGACGAACATTTTAAGTGAATAAATATCTTAGGGGTGTGCTTCTTGGCAAGTCATTCATCGTCGTTGCCATTGTAATACTGGCAGGAAAAGTAAAATAAAAAGACTGAAAAATTATTTCGAGACCGGATGGGTCAATTTTAATTATACCCTTTTTGCTGACAGTTCGCCCTAACGCAACAATTAAGTCGCTTTACTTAACTTTTGTTTCGCATAAGAAGCGATTTCTGGCATTTTGTAACAACAGAGAGGCATGGAAGATCATTTAAAAATTTGCATTCAATCTTGTTTTTAATAGTCATTTAAAACAAAAGCAGCGAATTTCTGAAATATTTTTCCCTTAAATAAAACGCGTGGGCTGGACACTTTTGTACTAGGAATCGAAACGTGCTTCAAATATAAAAACAAAAATATCAGTGTAACGATAGAGGGATGAAATAAAATTGCGATTACATATTAAACCAAACAGTTAACAACTTAAGATCGAGAACTTGATTAAACACTAAGTCTAGACAGACTAAAGATGAGAGCATTGCTTTGTAATCGACTTCTAGTTTTTTTGTTTTACACTTCGTTTGAATAAGCAGAAGATTTTTGCAAAAAGTGTACATAATGAAAGTTTCTACATGGGCGATTGATTCCATTTAAAAACATCATTCATTTTTGGGCAGATCAGAACAAAATTTTGAGAGCGTACAGGTGTCAATTGAGTCATAATTTGTTTCGCTACCGGAAATAACGGTATTTAAAGCGCGGTTTTATTTTTGAGGCAATTGTTTCGACTGAAAAGGCTTCTGGTGATGAATTATTGATAAGCTCAGGATTAACTTCGTGTTGTGAGGCAGTAAAAAGGTAGGGAGCGAGAGCTAGCTGGTGGAAACTTCAACGGGAAATGAAGTAATGGCAGAAAAACGCGACACAAGAATCAAGAATGGCAAACAGTTTCAAAAGTGGTTTAAAGAATGTCGAGCAAATAAAAAATCAAAAGTAATTTTGACAACTAAAAGCAAATTAAACACACTGGCAATCACCTAGAAAGCTTTTGTTGTGTAACAGAGTGATTAAAAAAACACGGTTATTTTACGTTTAGTAAGTTCGAAAGAACGGAGAATCTTAGCTGGTTCGAAGACAATTTAACAATCAAGTACTTCTTTACTTAGCGCAGCCAATGTCAGTTAAGATTTAAATAACACCCTTTGAGTATTAATCTACCAGAAGAAAAAAAATAACAGAACCTATATCAGGATAGATTTTAATACAAAATTCACGACAGAAACTAAGGCCAAAGCGCTAAGCAAATAGTATAGTTCATCCACTAGCGAACGGGATAAAATTAATGAAAATCGACGCCAGCAAATAAACTCCCATGATTTCAGAGAGATTTGTAAAAAGAAATAAATAGCAGACGTGACAAGCAGATGTTAAATTGAGACATTTCAAGATTTGGCATTTTCACTCCAAAATAAATAAGCGAGTTTTAATTTCATTAAAACCAATTGCCACTGATAAGGCCGTAATTTGAACAGAAATATCTTGCAATTGTTAAAAATAGAACTTCTTTTTCTGAGCCCAAACTGGTACGAAAGTTTTGTTTGGTTATCAACCAAAATAAAGTAAAAATCGCGCGAAAATTCAGTATGAGTGGCGTCGAAAAGGCTTTCTTTTTTCTTGCATGCGTTTTGCAGCTTAAAAACGCACAAACATGACACATGATGTTAATTTAAACCTATTCAGGATAATTTCACGCTTCGCACGTGCGAGTTGTAAAAGCGTGCAGGTGCATTTTAAAGACGATAGAAAATTCGACCAAAAACGTCGAATAAGCTTTAATTTGTGGCTGTTTTATTCTATACACGCCCGAAATTAAAATCCTCTCAAGTCAATACAATAATTAGAAAGAGCACGATGACTGTAACTATCTATAAAAAGTCGAAGGCATTCAGCCATAATTTTCTGGACAAAAAACTTAATGTAAATTTAAGCAGCTATTTCTTAGATGTAGCAACTTTATCAAAACATGCACTTCCCTTCGGCTTCAAAGATCATTTTTAACCAACAGGAAAAAAGAAAAGTTGTATGACGCGAACCACTTTGAAAGCACTGAACCTCAGCAAAACTTTAGAGAGTTATATCAGTTAAGTTTACCTTATTGTTCAAGAATAAATACATACTACACGAAACAATTATCCGTGAACAAGTGACGCGTGCCAGAGGAAAAAACAAGCGAACTGCCTTCCATACTTTGAATTCTTTCGTTATACAAAGGTTTCCTTAAATAATCTGTACATACAGTTCATAGTTCATTATTTTGGCTTAATTTGCGCTAAGTCTGTAATCTGTAAAGTACTTCTAGTGTAGCCGAACCTCCTAAATGCGCACAACGAAGGCGACTTGAACATATCAGCATCCGTAAGCTAAAGACGGAGGTTATATCAATTTTGCTCCCGTTTTTCAAATATACTGTCCGTAAATACGAGGTGTCCGTATTTTATGCGTGCCTTAACCGAAAGGATTCACTGTATCAAAAAATATGTGCCTAAAAATTGATACTAGCAGATATATACCGAATGCTGTCAAGTAAAACTCCGCCATCACTAGACGATCAAAGTTTCAGACGTAAACTTTGACTGGAAATAACAATTTTCAGCGCAAGGTTCTTCTTAAACTGGCAAAACAATAAAGAGATTAAGGTTACCTGAAAGGGTTTCATCCTCTTACACTCCTCTTTTATACAGAGTAACGACATGATTCAGGTTGAACTCTCCCGCTGTTCCACGCAACGCACGCTGCAAAGACTCGATCGTATACTGCGGACAATCCTACGCTAGCAATCTACAAGATGGCGGTCACGGTCTCAGATTAAACGGGCGGCTAGAAGCTCAAAGACTGGCGCTTAGCACAGAACCGTACAAAGGCGGCACGAATAACAAAAAAAACGAAAAAAAAAAAGAAAATAAAAGAAACATAATGCGGCCATACAAAGACGACCCGCTGGTTCGCAACACACCTGGGAAAATTCAGCGATTGAAAAAAGTTTCTTATATTGAAAAATATCTGAACGACTTAAAAGATTTTTTTTCCTCTCTGAATATAGTTGAACCATGAGTAAAATCCGTTACTTTGACGTTGCTTCGCGATAACGGCGCGAAAGCGAGGAAAATTACACAACTGTTTAAATGTGGCGGTATTCGTAACTGATAGTGGAAGGAATAAAAAACAGTGCATAAAAAAAACGGACAAAAAACAGTGCATGTTAGCGCAAAATATAAGTCGCTGTGCAGCACGTTTTCAGCAACTCAACACCGACCGTCTTTAAATCTGCGATCAGGCGGTCTTTTTTTCCGCGAAAAAAAAGACCGCCTGATCGCAGGTTGCGACGGCCTAAAATAAAATTGCAAGTTTAAGTTTTGTAGTTCTTCCAAAAAAAAATAACAAGCAAACAGCGTCAACACAGAGGTAAAGTGTTTCTCTCGTTGTACTTTCACTCGACAGAAAATCTGGGAAATTGTCTTCGTCCACCCAGGCTCGCCATTCACTCGCCAGACTGATGAACGCCGCAACAAAGATGTCAAGGGCACCCTCGCGCGCTCTTGGAAAACGGCGGCAAAAGATTTACGTTTGTTCGCTTGAAAGTCCGATTCTTTCTTTTAAATAATCTGGCCCAAAGAGTCACCGAAAAGAATTTTTGAGAAGAGCGCGGCATTGCTAAAGTTACTGCGGCAGAAAGGATTGGTATGCATTTCTACTCTGAGCATGCCGGTACGGGAGCGTTCGCGACTGTCTCTTGTTGCTTCGTAAAAAAAAGGTCAGCGCATCTACGTTTCCTCGGCATTTTCTCTCGATTCTTGCAATAAAAAAAATATCGGCAGGTCTCTTTGATTTATATGAGAAGTAGCAGTGCGTTCGACCAAAGAAAATGAGAAAACGAAAACATTGCATTATTTTTTTCTTCTAGCCTTGTCTTTTTGAAGCAAGCACGGGATAGTATGTTTAACTGACTCCACATTTAGACCGGTGTCCTTGCTGATAAATTTGGACCGTTTGATTCTGGACTCCGTTTATATGCACGCACAAGAAACATGAATCCGATATAAAAACGTTCGGCTTTCGAAACTTAACTGGAAAGTTCTAAAAATTAGAATCTAAAGCCCTGGTCAAATGGAAGTCGCAAGCACTCATAGCTGAATGGAAAAAATAAACTTGGGTATAGACAAGGTATAGATTATTCTCGCTAGATTTCGGGATAGATGGCCAATTTGCTCGCAAGTTTACTCGCAATTGACGCAAGTCGAAAGAAAAAATGATGTTTATGGTCGGGTTCATAGAACGACTTGTGCAACGGTGAAACATTCTAACGACTTGTGTGCAAATTTTATTAAGATCAAAGCGTACGCAAGTCTATGAAAGTGCGCGCAAGTTCTGGTTAAACAAAGCCTCCAGCAGAGAGAAGTTGTAATCTTGTCACTACCCGTTTCTTTGTTCCAATTGGTGATTTAATTTTCTTGATCAAGAAGGAAAGAAACACTTCCCGGTTTTACTTCCCTTATATTATTTACATGTGGTTCTGACTACCAAAAACAATAAGTCGGTTTTTGGTCGTTCATCGTACAAGTACCCGAAGAAACCCGAAGAGCTTCTGATTCTTATTGTCCAATCAGAACTACCAGGAAAACTGCGTAAGTTGTCGCGTTAGCGACGACCATGGCGCCATTACTCAAAAACGTTGCGCCGACGGAAAATATGTGCGAGTTTAGTCAGCTCGCGCCTCTCCCCATTCCCCTCGCAGACTGTTAGTTTGGTTTTTCGTTCCGAGAAAAAAAAAGCAAAAAAGCTTGGCCACACAGACTATTACACGTCAGACCAAAAACACTTGTTTCTTGACTGTTGTGTAACATCATTCACAACTATAAAGATATCAAATAAATTGCTATATTTAAGGACGGTGCCTCCTATTGCTACTGCGCACTTGTTCTGCGCATCACGCAAAGCATCGATCACACTGGGCGCGCGCGCTTTTAATTAATTTGCTCGCTCAAAATGACGAATTCAACTACGCGAACAAGCGCGCGACTAAAAATCAAGAAAGTTTTCTCTGCGACGAAATCCAGTTTATGGACATATCCTAGGCCAGGAACAGCGGAAAAGCAACATATCAGTAACCATTGACCGCTAACCACTGAAATGGCTCACATTAACAGTTAAAAACAAATCGCTAAGCGCTAAAACGTTGCCTGAAAACTGCTAACCGTGACAAATGGCGTAGTGCACGCGCGAGATGCAAATATTCAACTCGCTAGGGAGGGGATAGGAAAAATGTAACAGACCCCAAAAGCGATTTCATAGAACCTGAAAACAACTGGTATAACTTTTTAAAACGCGTGGTGACCCCTACTTTTTATTTTATAAAATGTAAGTGGTAAGTCTATAGAGCACATGTTTAATTTTTCATTAAGTGAAAAAAAAAATAGGATGATTTTCTGGCCGTGCAAGTGACAGCTGCTAGAGTCAAGAATGGCTCAAACGCAATTATTTTGTTAATAAAAACGTGGATCACGCAGTTCCGAAGACATTTTATGTTAGTTTTTGTAAAGATTGTTATATTTAATTTTGATTTTGTTCATGAAAAACCAATTTCAAATGGAATTTGCAAGGAAATTGTATTTAGTTTTACTTTATTTTAAAATGCCACGTCAGCACTTTTTTCCAGATTTCAAAGCTAATTATCTCGAAAATTTGCGTGGCTACCTCCAATTTTCTTTTTGAATTTCAGTAGCCCTTGGTAACGTCTACATTTCTTGTATAGTCATCGGCCGGGCAAAAACACTTTGTTATTAGTAGGCACCGTCCTTAAATCAATCGATTTCTACTTCTCAATAACGCAGAAGTTTCGCCTACTTCGCCAAACTGAGTAAAGCAAGTGCCTTTGGTCACATATACCTGCATGCATACAACAATGTCGGTTATAACATTGCCCACACAAACATTCCTCTGTTGTAGCAAAAAATAATGTTTAGGATTAAGCTTTGGCTACGTAACGAACCACTTTAAAAATTACACACCAGACAAGGTATTCTAAGTCAAGCTAGCCGATTTTGCCCTTCTTTTACAGTACAAGGCCTTATTTTTTACTCTTAGTTTAAAACATCTTCGTGTTGAGGTACCAAAAAAATGTTATCAGTACACGGACATGGCTACCATCAACATTGCTTCACACTGTACCCATGGGCACATATTTAAACGATAATTCGTAAAAAATATAGTAATTGTGTCCAAAAAGTCATGTATCCTCTAACGTGAAGGCAGAGATAACGCAAAAGCTCTTAGGCCCCCACAAGGGTATTTCTTTTCACGACCTTTTTTCAGGAGGGGGGAGGGGGCCTATTAGAGCCAAGAGGGGGCTTTTTTTAAACCATATGTCAGTTGAGAAACATTTTGTATATACAAGTTAAGTGGACTTTTTAAATAGTAAGTATAAAGAGTAAAGCAATATGATGGATGAATGACTCAAGTTGCCTGTGTACTGCCGTTCTCCTCCCAATGGCTGTGCACAGGCCATAACAAAAGTAATTTACATAAAGTTACCTTTGTTCTTGTTAAAAGTTGTCATGATCTTCCACCTAGGGAACAGGGGGCTAATAAAAAAAACTTCCTGAGGGGGCTTATTAGAAAGGGAGATTAAAAGAAAGTGGGGGGGAGGGGGGGTGATGGTATCAGAGCTTTTACAGTACCTGTAAATTACTGAGGAATTAATGTGTACCTGTGTATTTTATACCATTATAAGTCTCCTTAATTAATAGAGAAGGGGATTATTTCAAATCATAAATCACCAAAACCATAACAAAAACATGCATTGCCAAGAAATGCTTAAATGCTTATTTCTGTTTCGGAACACATTGTAATGGTAACAATACCAAATTGGAAAAGGGAGAGGGCTGGGGGTTTATAGAGATTGGGGGGGGGGGGGTATAAAAAAGCTATGTTCTAGACAAGGTGCAGTCTAAAAGGGGTGTTGAAATATAATTTCTTTTCTTTTTTCAATGTATTGACAACAGCAGAGAAAGTTTTTTAATTAATAATATTGTACTCCAAAGTGATAATACCAGATGAGAAAAAAACGTTTAACAAGCCATCAGGCAGCAAATATCTTAAGTAAAGAAATTGTTTTAATGGCACAAAACTCTCAACATTTCATTGACTTTTTAGTCAACTGACCTTATTCTCAATATAAAAGGATGTTAGTTTTTAAATGACCTACTTACTGCCCTTTTCCATTCAAGGCCATGAACTTACAGGCTGCTAAACAAAAGTGAAATGAATCTGTGGGATATTTAAGCCTGTTTTGAAGATGAGGGGGAAAAAAATGTGTGTTTATAGTGGTCATAAACTTAGCTTCATATCTCAACGAGATAGCTAGTTTACAGGCATGCCACTGAAACAGAGGAAACAAATAATTTATAAATGAACATAACAGGGTTAAAAAATTCCAACTGGCAGGAGGCAGACCAGTTGGCTATATACAAAGCGTGGTCGAGGATTTGAACTCGGGACAACCGAGAAACAGGAAACCTTCAGGGAACCTTCAGACACAAAGATTATTAGCATTTGCAACCTCCTTAGTTCACTAAAATACCTTCAGTACATCTACATGTATTTGGTAATGCAAGATGGTTAAAGTGTGAGTAGCTGTTAGAGAGATGCGCCATTTTGGCACAAGCGATGTGAAAAATTCAGTAAAGGTTAGTCTGCTTGGAGCAAGACATATTTTTTTTTGTCATGAGCACATGCATGAATATAGTCATGAGTTTGATTTGATTAAACAGTCAGGCAAGCAGTCCTCTACAAAGCCATAACGAGTTATCACAACTTAAAATTGAAGAAGGATTCAATTAAGATTCAATGTCAGGTTTCTTCAGACATACCACTGATTGGGAAATTATGTATTTAGATTATCAAAGTTCTTTCTCAAAAGATAAGGAAGGCTAATCACATCCAGCGACATAACCATTTTCTTGAACTGTGACCAAGTCTATCAATTAGCCTAAAAATCAAATGAGTCAACATCATCTCTCCAGTGATTTAAATGAGTCCGGTGAAAGCAAAGCTTTGTTTTTGAGACTTTTTTTTAATTTGACTTTCCTGTTGACAAGGAATCTCATTTTAAATTCCCAGCAAAATAATTTTCAAACTAATAAGACAGAAGTTGTCAGTTTCCCTCATAGTCCCTCACTTCTTTGCATTTTGCATGACTATTGTACTGTAACAGTTTTCCAAAGCATTTAACTTCGGTATCTACATCTTTATATTCTGACAGAGAACATGTCACTCTGTTTTCTTTTTTTGTTGAAGGGCCGCAAGAACTGTTACCTACAGTCTGTGTTCTGTATAAACACCATCCCAAGTCACACAAGAATGATGTGCTGTTACAGTTTTTACTCAGATTATGAAGGGTAAAACATGGTTTTACTTTTTAAAATCAACGCAGTGGATCCCACAACCTACATGTAAATACTTACTAGAAGATTCTACAGCCAATGATAAACAATCCAACATTTGCATCTAGCAACAAATGTTGAACCTGCACATGTGTATAATATCATGAACTAAATGTTGAAAGGCCCTTGACATGTTGCTTCATTAGACATGTTCTATTTGACTTATGCAACCAGTTGCAACTTGTTGATCATCAACAAAAGAAAACAACAACAACAACAAAAACTCCCTGATGCTTAAACTAGTAATATGTTCATTACAATTATTAATTACTGTTAAAATTGACAGGTTGAACAGATTAGCTACCAATATAAGGCTGATAAATGGACAATATTTGTCTACAATTTCATACCTGTTCTAGTAAAATTAGGACTCTTTTTCTCTTCCCACAGGACAAAGAAAATCAAAACTATGTGCCTAAAAGTTATATTTTTTACATGCAAACTAGACTGTTCAGTTGATACTTTTCATGAAAACTTGCAATGTATAGTATTCTCTATGGGGGTCCAACAAAAAAATACTCCTATAATAATAAAATGTCTGTGATTTATCTTTCGGTTTTGATTTTTGGTTCAAATATTTCTTAAATAATATGTAACAAATCACGAATGTTTTGTTTTAATTTTATCAAAGTAAGTTTTTGAACAAAGTGATGCCTTGAAACGTGATATGAATCCATAATTTTAAATGTGTCTGATATGAATCCATAATTTTAAATGTGTCATATTTTTTTTTTTTTAAATGTCTTTGAAACTACCATGTGAGTGTAACGAAAGAAAAGGAAGCTGAAAATGTAATTGTTTTCTTTATTTAAACGCTAAATAATTTGCGACATTTTCTCTATATAATGTAGAGGGTACGTAACTGACAGAATTCAATTTTAGAATTCTCATTTTCCTTTCGATCGGTAACAATAATATCAATTTTTGTTTAAATTCTTTTGAGGTTTAATGTGCTGATCGTCTCTAAGCGCAAACCTCGTGTCTCGTGAGATGAAAAATTAGAGCTGATAGAAAATTAACATGAAAGATGAGCAGGAATCGGAACACGAAGCCATTCAATCCACCTGAAGTCAAATCAAAGTTTTCAAAATCAAAGTTTCTGTTGTTTGAATACCTCTAAGGTTGTGTTACATGACATTTGAACCCGATCGTTTTACTGATTTGCAAACGGACCCGCTGCCTGTCCATTGCAAAGCCGGTGTAGAAACCTCGATCGGTATAAACTTGAAAGCGGACAATGAACAGCTGTCTGATCTTAATAAGGCTTTTACAACAAACACTAGCGTCTTACCAGCATCACCGCTTGTTCCCGATGTCGGCCCACCATGAAAATCTCTGCCCAAGCTCCTCACATATAACTCTAAGGCTACCAAAGGATCATGAACAAGTATGTTTGTGATCACTCGAGTTAAGTGCGTCACAATAAACACTGCAGAATTCGGAGAACTTCCGCTCATCGATCCAATATCCAATATGGCGGACAACCATTATTTACTAGAACCCAATCTCTATCTGTCTTTTGTTTCGACAAAAGACTGAGGCGGACTCAACCTCAGTTGGCGCCAGTCTCCCTCGTTGAGTCAATTTAATTTTTCGCGTTTGATCAAGGATGGAAATGGAAATAGACACCTGATCGCTAGCCTGCGAGAGCAGACGCATTTCCGGAAAAATGACTTAAACTTGGTAATGGCAGGCGTAGCAAAGGGAAAGAGAAAGGTAATTTGGATGCGCGCATAAATCGAGAGAAGAAGGGAAACTTCCCATTAGAACTAGAATCGACCAAACTGCTTACAAAAGCTCACGGGTGGCAGGCAAAGAACCCCAAGTAAGGCTTAAAATTTTCTTACATCTTTATGACAGAATCAAAGATCTCTTCGAGATATCGACTTTTTTTGCATGAAGTTAGTATGAGTAGAAGGTTTATCCTGGGCATTGTTGTTCGAACATATCATGGAAGAATTCGAACGTCTTTCAGTTCAAGCATTTTTTTATTTTCGCGGAGTAAATGCTGTACTTGTCAGTCGCGATGGCTGGGTGCTTTGCGACTCATATACTTTGGCTTGGTTAAAAAAGGTAAACTTTGACGTTTGCCTTTAACATGTTTAATCGAAATAGTTGTTTCCTTTCGAGTTAGAAAGATTTTTACTCGGCTTAATGCAGAAAAATAACGCCTGATCGCAGGTTAGGTTACGCACGAGAGTTACCTTTTGCCTCGTCACGCAATCTTAACCCCACATTGAGAAGTAAATTTTCGTTTGGATATTACCAAAAGCCGCTTCTCCTCGTTATTCTTTACCTTACGGCTACACATCCCATTTCTAACGACTACATTTCCAGCAAAACAGTTGCTGTTTATTTTTCTAATGGCGATGCATTAACTTCTGAACGGAAGAAACGTTTAACGTTTACTGCTTCCACCGGAAGTAATTTCACAACAGGCTACAAAACCGACACTTAAAAGAAGACCACCAGCTGCAAGTCTACAATGTACAAGACCAGTTTTCTGTTTTAAAGAAATGCCGCACGAAGTTGGACTGTTTAATTTACGAAATGCTCTTTATTAGAAACATAAAGCCGAAACTTAACACGCAATCAGATTCTGTGCGTGCTAAACTGTTTATTTAAAATCTTTATATGCTAATATATTATCACACCCTAGATCACTATATAAGCCTGAACTCGGTATTAAAATTTTAACTTGATAATGATGACATGGCGTCATCGAAACGTCGTTCTATTTTCCTATCGCTTATTTTTCTTCTCAAATGCTTCACAAAACATCTTGTTATTCGAAAGCTACAAAAACACTTACAAATATCACTTAACACATTTGATGATGTTGCAATTAGCGAAGCGCACTAATGACGTCACAGAATTTGACCCCCGGTGTGAGTCAAAATTCGGACAAACAAACCACTCTGTAAGAGCAATGTCCCGGGGGGGGGACTCCCATATGAAACGGCCGGGGATGCTCGTCGGAAATTTTGAAAAGAACCCCTAAAAGAGACCAATCTGGGTGTGGCTCAAGCCTTTCTTGACCCCTAAAAGATACCAAAAACTTAGAATGGAGTTTATATTTGTATATTTCTTCGTGCGTAACCCTAAACGAGACCATTATGGCTAAAAATACTGGCGTTTTGGGCGTTTTTCCCGGAACACCCTAAGCGAGACCAAAGTCCGAAATTTACACCCCTAAGCGAGACGACGAGCATCCCCGTCACTTTCATATGCGAGTTCCCCCCCCCCCCCCCCCCCGGGAGCAATGTATGGTTGGCGGGCACTTTGGAGGCATATTTAGCGATTGTTTCACAAAACATGACAAAACCATGGCCAGATTGGCTCGGACTTCGGAAAGCCTAACCTGTGCAACGTAGAAAGCTCAAACCGTGGTTTGAAACAAAAGTTTTGTCAAACAGAGCGGTTATTCAATAAATGTGTAAAATGTTTTACTCTCAGTTATTGAATGGATTATGAAGGCCCAATTTGCTGCCGGGATTTGCTGAAAAAAAACATTTATTTTTATGAGAAATGCAAAACGTTTACACTGTTCTTAGTGGCACATTTTGCAACACAACAGAGCTAACCTCAGATTTATGCCACCACAAAATTACACAAAGAAACGTTCGTCCAATCGGTCCCCTTGCCTGACCCGAATATTTAAAGAGGTCAATTTCGTTACACAATTGTCGCGGCAAATACTATTTAATATACACTGTTCGAGCTCGGCAGCTGTAGCTGCAGTCTGTAATAGTAATGGGGATAAATAATAGCTTTATTTAAATCAAACCCGCCGTCAATTCCATTAGAAAGGCGTTTGAATAGCATAATATTTTCGCCCTCTATCTATCATGTGTCGAAACAGATCGGATGGCCGGCGATCAGTGCCGTCAAATTCGGGAAGAATTCTGAACTTCTTGCAACCCTCTCGACGATCTTTCCGGGGCCTAAATGAAGCAAACATACAAGTGCTATCCTTCGCAATTATATAATTCGATAGTAATTCGCATTCGGCAGCCTGGATAATTTTGCAGTGGAAATCAAGATGTCATTACCGGATCTTCGACTAATTAATTCAATTTTGGGCCATTTTTACCTCATGGTAATGAGGTATTAAAAATGACGATTTATTTCACTCATGGACTCACTCACTCACTCCATTCCGATATAAAACCGCAATTAATTCATGTATTAAACGAGAAACGTGCTGACAGAAGGGTCCTTTAAACGCATTCAGCACATGTCAATCAGAAACAAATTATTCTTCAACCTCGTTCCAGGGTCTCTCTCTTTCAGGGAACTAAATTGAATTTCACAAAACAAATCGAAAGAGGATCACTTACACTTATCCTCTGGTGATAAAAGAGAATAGAATTCGCTCAACGAAGCCTCAGAGCATAGGCTATCAATGACCCATTCACGTAAGAAAACATTCAAAGAAGCGTTTTAGTGAACACAACATTCATGCACGTTTTTGTTTCGCGTCACATCATCTTCGTGTCACGTCATCCGTTCTTGATCTATTTAAGTCGTGCAGAAACGCGCATCTTTCTCTCAAATTTTATTCGCTGCTAAAAAAAGTAAACATATTCACAAAACAAATTTACTTAATGCTAAAAAGATTCAAAGGTTACACTTAAATATTTTTGTGATAAAATACGGAATTGGCGCTATGAACTACATATAGTTACGCTTAAACTGTTATAAAAAATTATTACGCTCGCCTTGTGACGTGTTTTAGTCAAGACAACATCCACGGCACGTTTTTGTTTCGCGTCACGTCACCTCGTGTCACGTCATCCGTTTTTTTCGACTTTTTTGCTTGTTTACAAGCGAAAGTAGGAGAATAACAGTTATGTTAGGGAAAATTTCACATTCTTGTAGACTCTCAAAGGATTTTTTTAATTTCTCAAGGGACTGTTTTAATTTCTCAAGGGATTACTTTCAGCTGTTGGTGATCACTTGCGATCTCGTGGAAAAAAAACGTGACTTGTCACATTTACAAACGTTATATAACAATTTAAAAAGTGACATGTCAGCTTTTTATCTCAACGCACGTGTGTCTGAAAGGCGATTTATAAAAAGCGTCGCACAAACAATGGATTGCGTAACTAAAACACGAATAAATAATCACTAGCACTTACATCGTTTAAAAAGTTACAAACGTCAAAAATAAACCATACCAAAAAAACTCACTCTTTTCAAAGATATTTTTTAAGTTAAAACAAATGCAAGAGATGGGGGCTTCTTTTAGCTTAGGAGCGGTTAAAAATTAGGCCAAATTTGGTCGCTACAAGCGCCATTCTATTTCGTCATCAGCCTAGGTCGTTAGGGGCGTGACCTCTCGTTGACAGCAATGTTGCATGAATCGGCTTTACAACATGCGATCGTATCGACGCAGTTCGAGTGGAATTTCAGTCAAAGGCAGCAAAATTTTTTCGTATTTCATCTTCAAATATAATTCGAAAGCATTCACTGTATATATGGCTTTTGTTTAATCCTTCTTAAGCCCACGAAGAAGCTGTCTTGATATCCGATCCTCGCAGAGCCTAGACAAAACGCAGCTTGAGTGTATCGATTTGTTTACGCCGCAATAATATGCGCAATGTTTTCTCCGACAGTAGTCGGAAATATCCGTATTTCTTTCGTGCTTTTTCGTCGCAAAAACAAAGCGTCGAACGCATATTTTGTTGTTTCATTTGCTAATTTCGCTGCCGTAATCGACTGCCGCGAAAGGTCCTTGCAATGTTAAAGTATAGAATTGTCAGATCTCGGTGAAATTTGCACTGTTTATTTGTGTAATGTTGAGGAATATGTGTATAAATACCCGGCGCGGACGAGCCATTTTTGACAAAATTATATGGCTGCATTTCCTCCGCGAAAATAGGAAATTGTTAAACGAAACTACAAAGCAACTGTAATGATAAGTTCGAAGAACAATGCACAGGATAAACCTTCGACTCATACTTCATGCAAAAAAGTCGGTATCTCGAAGAGACTTTGATCCATCTTTTTGAGTCGAGCAGATACACGAAGTGTTCAGGCGTATCTTTTCTCTCAATTTTTTTCCGCTGCTCAAAAATAACGCTATACGTGCTGACAGAAAAGTAAACATATTCACAAAACAAATTTACTTAATGCTTAAAAGGATCAAAAGTAATACAATAACCAGTAAATATTTTGGTTGTGAAAACTGAATAGCGCTACGACCCCTGCGAGCACGAGCCATCAATGACGCAACTCACGTGGAAAAATAAAGCAAAGTGAGATTGCTTTACGTTACTGGACACTTATTTAGAAAAAATGCGGAGGTCGGCACTTCATTCATCGAATTACCATGAGGTTGCTCGAAGAGCCTTTGATTTGGATACCAGCTTCAATCTGTTTTTCACTTACTAAAGCAAAAATGTTTGAAATCTATCAATCTATTCGAGCCTTTCGAGAATCTCGGCCTCAAATTGTGCCTTTCTCGCCCTTTTTTTCTTGTCAAGAATGCGTCCCCTCCATACAAAGCCTTTGCCAAAACTAAAATTGTTGTCCGACTCACGACTCACTGTGGTGAAATCTATTTTTAGTAATTAGTGCGCTTTGCTAGATGATGTTGCAATTCTAAATTGTGCAACTCAGCAGAAATAATCAATTGTCACGAAATGAGTTCCCTTTGGTTAACTATTAGCAACGTTTTAGTGTGTTCGTACAGATCGTGCGGGTAATGTTTGACCTCCTGACCTCTTTCAGTGCTTTGGCTAAATTAAAGGCACGGCGCCGCACAGTAAAATCTTTAGAAAAGCAGTCACTTGAGAAACACACAAGTCGTGTTTGCGTTAGTCACGGAGTGAACGTGACTTGAAATTTCCTTTACCACGTCATCTTTTGCTTTTCAAAACCACATGCCTAGCCGGAAAAATGCCTGCTTACGCATGCGAATATTTATTTTGTTCCGAATGTTCAATAAAATAACCCAAACCAGTTCATTTAAAAGAAAGCCAAATCACGCCAAAATAAAGAGTAGACTATACAGGCTATCCCATTGTGTTTCTCCGTTTAGCGTCTTCCGACAAGCTTTTGGTAATTCTCCTGGCGCGATGACCTGTATCCCGTGCTTTGTCACATTCTTGCTGAGCTTGCAACTTACGTTTCGATGACGTTTCGATTCTCAAAATACCGTAAACTCAAAACAAAAATTGGGATATCCAGAAAATAAGTCGTTGTTTTGCAATATTTAACACGTTCCGGGTAAATTGTACGACTTGTACTCTCTCCGAGCCAAACGCTTGAGTAACACAACAATAAATATTTCACACAAACAGAGCGCAGAGTATTCAAACTGAATGATAGGTGAATGATTATTTATAGCTACAAGCGAGAGATCGCGTGACATGGGTCTGACGTAGTGGTAGTTTTAAATAGCTTCACCTTGGACATGTCCAAGCGGTCTTTGTTTTCGCTATGTGATTTTAGGTTAAATTAATATTAGCGCCTAAAGACTTGTACTAGTAAAAATTGTGTTCTTAATCGTTTTAAACTTCGCTGCCTTCGAGCGCTTAACCCCTTACATTCTTAATTGGTTATGTGACGTAAGATTTGGGCTACTCACGTTTTTGATTCTTATATAATGTTTGTAAATTTGACAAGTCACGTTTTTTCTACAAGAACGGAAGTGCTGAAGCACAACTATAGAGTGACACTTTACAAGTCACGCGCTTTGATCACTCACAGCGGAAAGTATTCCCTTGAGAAATTAAAACAGTCCCTTGAGAGTTAACAAGAATGCAATCCCTTCCGGTTTAGATTTTAGCCTATGTAAACGCTAATCTCCTGATTTTTGCTTGTAAACAAGCAAAAAAAGTCGAAAAAATGAATTGGCGATATTTTTGATCGAATTTCCGTAAGGGAATGAGGAGGCGGTGGTGGGGTTGAGGGAGGCGCGGTGGCCTATATGGTTAGTGCGCTGGACTCCGGATCGAGCGGACCGGGATCAAGCCCTAGATGGGGGACTGCGTTGTGTTCTTGGGAAAGACACTTTACTTTCATAGTGCCTCTCTTCGCCCAGGCGTATAAAGGTCTTGAAATGCTCGTAAAGATTAAAGCGAACTACAAACAGTTGTGAATCTTCTACTAGCGTTTTGTCTGTAACACTCGTGACTCTTACAACCTTAATCAACCATCAAACAAAATCTTCAGTAAACTTTTTAAACGTGCGCTTTATTTCCATAAGGGAATGAGGAGGCGGTGGTGGGGTTGAGGGAGGCGCGGTGGCCTATATGGTTAGTGCGCTGTAAAATGTAAAATGCCTCTTTTCTGACGATATATTTATTTTAAATTAATAAATGATGGTCACCCAACTAGTTTAGCTTTTTAGTTATTTTGGGTGACCAGCAACTGTATGTATTTTTAATTTATTTACTGTTTAAACATTTATTTTTTGTAATTTACAGTTCAAATAAACTTTTGTTGTTGTTGTTGTTGTTGTTGTTCCATTATTGAATTATTTTAACTTATAGCTGAGAAAACTTATCTGATAACTGAGATTCCAGCATTCATCCTGACCCATCCTCAATGGTTATTCCAGGCAGCCAGCTCCTACCATAACTTATCTGCTCTCGCCATTTTATATTTTATAATATTTTCTCTCTTTTTGTTGCTGCTGTTTAAGTACTTTGGTCCCGTTCTAATACGTTTCCTTTAGTGACAACAATCAATGTAAGGCGAGAGTTTAAATAAAATACTCGAAAGTTGTTGCGTAACACTTTTCGTTCGGATTCGGAAAAATAAAATTATTGTTGGTTTCCAGTTCTTAGTGTCCACCCAGAAAAAGCTAACGCAAGCGCTCATGAGTTGACTGCGAAAACGATCATGCGGAGGAAGAGAAAACATGGAGACTAGGTAGTGCACTGAATACATAAAGTCGACTTAACATCCCGTCCCATGCGCCCATACGTCCTCCCCCCTGGAGAGAGTGAGGGGACTCCTATAACAAAGGGACGGTGATGTTCGTTGCGTCGCTTACGGGTGTAAATTTAAGATTTCGGTCTCACTTAGGGTGTTCCTGGCAAAACGCCAATAGTTTTAGCCGTCAAGGTCTCGCTTAGGGCTGCACGCGAAGAAATATAGAAATATAAATTCTATTTTTAGCGTTATTGTATCTTTTAGGAGTCAGAAAAAGCTTGAGCCACGCCTAGATTGGTCTCCTTTAGGATTTAATTCACAATTTCCGACGAGCGTCCCCGCCTGCTTCATATGGGAGGCCCCCCAGGCCCATAAGATTATGTTAATTGAAAGCAGTACCTGCAAGGATGTATGCTTCAACGTCGCCCAGGATATTCACCCATGTCTTTATTAGTTGGATCGCCTGCAATGAAAGTGACTTGAGCACAAAACAAGTGTAGGGTTAAACACGTGCCACAGGCAAGTGTGTTTCTTCAGCGCTTTTTATGCTAAGCTTTTTACTTACCGTATTTTCCATTTCAAACTTGGTCTGGTGGACCCGGCGTTTATTTAAAGCCGGCGTTAAATCGGGGCCCGTTAAATCGGGATCCGATACCTAGGGCCAGTTTGTCAAAGCGGAACAATTTTTCCCTTTGTCCCTTTCGGACAAACTGTCCCTGGGTCTCCGAAGATGATTATTACCAAGGGTTACAGTACTGCATACCGAAACAATATATAAACACACGGGAACAAGTAAATGTTACGGATTTAAATTTTGAAGTCCATAAACGGCAACGTCTGGACCTTCGTTCTCTAGTCACTTCCTTGAGTGCTTTTTTATTGAGCAGTTTCCAATTGAGTGTCGTAAAACTAAAACCAAAGTAATTACTCTGGCCAATCACAAAGGACACAGACAATCCAGTGAACCCATCAAAACTTGAAGCAAATACATGTAGCCAACACGAAGCGCGGGAAAACGTGCGCGCGCGAGTCACGATTGGTTTTGGTTTTACTCCTGATTGGCTGAGAAAGTAGCGCGATATTTTTAAGCCAATCACTAAGCGTAGTAATGCAAAACCAAAGCAAACGCAATTTACTTTCGACACTCAAGTGAAAACTGCTCTAACATACCGGTAACAAAAAAACGTTCTCCTCGTAGTGTTGAGTTAAGCCTGGTTTTTACTAGCGACGCAAGCACAAGCGTAATCACGCAAAAAGGACAAATTTTGATCCTTGTGCTTGCGGCAAGCATAAGCATCAAAATAAAATGCGCTTGTGCTTTCAGCTTGAGTTGAAGGAGTTTCACGGTGAAATAAGAGCTGTTATCCTTGCGCTTGTGCTTGCGTCGCTAGTGAAAACCAGGCTTATCATATTTACTTGGGAATTTTTAAGAAATCTGAACTTAACAATGCACTCGGGTGCGTTTTTTTTTATTTCTTTAACAAAAGCACTGTAAAGATTTTTTTATTTGTCAGTAAATAAAAATGGGGGCTTTTTGGATACTTGCGTAAGATTTGCCGAGATTGACACTTGCTGCTAGGAGAACGAAACACGTTTTCACTCTCTTTCCTATTACCTCTTCTTTACTGCGTCTTATCTAAACGTTCCGTGATGGAAACAGACTCGCAATAATTTCAGAAAAGGAGCAGCATTATTAAAGTTTTAATGACGTTTCAACAGCAACGCCTGCTTTCGTCAGATGATAAGGACGTACTTGTGCAATACGGAATAAAAAATTTGGTCAAAATAATTAAGGTGGAACTTTGAAATTCTCAGTAATCTTAAAATGGTAACAGAACAATCAACGTAAGGCCAAACAAAATCAAAATCACTTTGTCATGGTATTTTATTACAAAATGTTGGCATTTTATTACAGCATTAATGAGGAGTTTAAAAAAAC
The DNA here is from genome assembly GCF_052425735.1 of Oculina patagonica. Lineage (NCBI taxonomy): Eukaryota > Metazoa > Cnidaria > Anthozoa > Scleractinia > Oculinidae > Oculina > Oculina patagonica. Next base: position 38,953,719 of record NC_135758.1, on the reverse strand, counting down.
TGCAGACTTTTACCTTTTTTGGTTTTGTTTAATCTAAAAACTAGTATACCCCAGTTACGAATGCAAACCAGAACGTAACCAGAAGAGTTAAATGAAAATACATGAGGCAATTCGCTGTTTTCACCGTTCCCATAATACATCTTGTTTACCCCCAAAATTTTTGCATAAGCATTGTTTTCAATTTCCCTTGGGATTTACGATGACGTACAATCGTCCCAAGAGAAATTGAAAACAATGCTTATGCAAAAATTTTGGGGGGTAAACAAGATGTATTATGGGATCGCGAAAAAAGCGAATGGCGAGGTGCTTTAAACATCGCAAGCTATACCGTGGAAAGGAGATTAAACATGAAGTTTGTATTAATGAAATAAGGGAAGTGGTCACAACAAGGAAACTCGAGGAGGACTCGCCTAGTTGAGAGGTAGGGGAATATACAAAACAAAATCTATCTGATGAGCTTCGTGGAAAAAATGAATTCAAGAGGTTTTTTCGAGCCTGTTGTTGAGTGGGCGCTATACAAGCAAAAAAATTGGCCAGTTTTTTTATAGATGCGTCGGCCGTTACGCAGCTTCTTTAAAGAAATCCCTTTAACTCACGGTAGGGGTGTGGGGAGGCGGGATGTACAGGTCGTACACACGACTCCACAAGCTTTTAGCTGCCTCGTACCCAGACACCTCTCTCTTGTTTTGGGGGACATGGGCGCGCAAGTCAGTCTTTATTACAGCGAAAATCAAGGCTCCTGTGGAGGAGGCTGAGCTTTCAGGTTTAATTATTATCGTGTTTAAATAAATTTTATCTATCTATATTTTTTTGCTGCCTTCCTCCACAGCTAACAACTCTGTACCAGGACTTCTGGCTGCGCTTAGTTTTACCTGTAGTATCTTTAAAAAATATCAAGGGTGTCATCTAGCTGCAATTCTGCAGACCCTTTTCTGGATCAATATTTATGTTCTGATGGAAAAAGTTTTCTGGATCGTACTTCAGTTTCAACTCCTTGAGTCTGTTGTGGTCTTTTTCTGCCTCAGCGCCTTCTGGGCAGATTCCATATTTGAACAATTTCTTGTCAATGTTGTCAGTCCACAATTTCACAGCGTCAAAGAAGTTTGAGTCGTGTATTGCAGCTACAACACCAATCCAGTATCTGTCGGGGGAAATATTGAAGATTCAAACAGTTAAAGGACCCTAGTCAGCACGCCTTGAAATTTCAGTGTAAAATCCGCCATTTTTGATGCCATCGAAACAGTGATAATTGTATGGTGAAGCGAAATCTTATTACATTGCCGCACGTTGTGTTACTGGAAGTCTGTTTAATGACCTTCTGCAGTTTCTCAACGATCTCTTTCGTTTAGACGTGGTTTGCGTGATTTTGTTTACAGAAAATCCTGTATATCAACAAAAACAAAGGCGTGGCTGACTATTGCTTTAAATAATTTTAAAGATTACCCTTGAACCAATCAACAAGAAGCAGAAAGAATTGACAGTCTTCGGTCTGTTTTTGGTTAGAAAAGGTTGCCCAAGTTTTATGATTATGAACTATCTTGTGATCAGTTGCCCTTACTGACTTGAGAACTGCTCTAAAGGAAGATTCTGACTTACTCTGCTTGTCTGAAAGGAAATGGGCTACTCTCAGCTGGAATTTCCTTCAATTTTCCTCCAAGACTTGATATGTAAATGTTGGAGTCAGTTATGATGCGTGGATCGGGCGCTTGGCTGATCTCATCAAAGACGATATCAATGCACTCGTCAGTTAGTTCTAAAAAAAACAGCAAACATACGGGAGCTATGCTCGTTCTGTTAAAAGCTATAAATGAATACACCGGTAACCACTGTATTCGAGTTGTCGCCACAGATAGCATCTTAAAGAATTCAGCCCAAAATTTTTCACTGGCAAGTCTATTGTTTGTAATCCATGTCTATCCTTCTCAATCTTAAGCCCATTTAAACAATTTTTGTGGCACTCACCGGCGCTGCGATTTCAGCGCAATTTGAGCGCAATATATTGCTAGAATTTTTACCAAATGTGATAAAATGAAAAGAGGTTTTGTATCAGAGCATTCACATGCGTCTCATAAAAAGCTCCTATATGAAAGGGGGGGATGCTCGTCGGATATTTTGAAAAGAGCCCCTAAAAGAGACCAATTTGGGTGTGGCTCAAGCTTTTCTTGACCCCTAAAAGATACCAAAAAAACTAAGAATAGAATTTATATTTGTTTATTTCTTCGTGTGCAGCCCTAAACGAGACCATTGTGGCTAAAAATATTTGACGTTTTGCCCGGAACAACCTAAGCGAGACAAAAATCCAAAATTTACACCCCTAAGCGAGACGACGAGCATCCCTGCCCCTTTCATAAGCAAGCCCCCCCCCCCCCCCGGAATTAATACACTCACGGCCTTTTACACACCTTTAACAAAATTTCCCATCGTAGCATAGTAAACACGCCCTCTGGCAACCAGCCAATCACCGCTCCTCTGGAACTCATCAAACGGAACAGGCTTCACTTTGTTCACTAATGGCTTTGTCAGACTTGTTAGCTCCATGAGTAGAACACCTCCCTCCTTAGGTGGGCCAACGAACAGGAAACGACAGAGAGCTTGAGGTCTAAAAAAAGAGATAAATGGAAGATGTAACAGAAACACTGCTGAGACAATAACTACTTTGTTGAAGCTGGGCCATTCCAAATAAGTGGTGTAAAAAGTGAGAAAACAGTTATGGCAGGTGCTATTACAGTAGAACCCCGGTAATGCGAACTCTGAAGGAAAACGAAAAACAGTTCGAGTAAGCGGAGTTTCAATTTATTTTGTCAAGTCAATAATTGATAGTTTACTGATTTTTCAGCACTTTAGTATACAGTACAGTGCAAATTGAACTTGTCTCGTCAAAACCTCTAACACGATCATACATTCTTATAATAAGAGTGGAAAATGGCTGTCAAATACATGATCTGTTCGTTGCTCTAATCAATGGGCAATGGCATGGCGAGTTGCAGGAACCAGAGTTCGAGTTATCGGGGTAAATTTGACCCAAATTTTGATGAAGGGAAACAAAATTAAGTTCGAGTTAGTTCTGTTTCATTGGCGCAAAGGGTTTTTAGTTGATTCATATATTTTATGGGAAGTGGGATTCCTAAGATGGCAGGAACCGGGAGAAAAAGAGTAAAATTTTGCAACATTTCGTTATATTTTGCGAAGAGGAGGGAACCACCCTGTCCCCCTGTACCCCTCTGCACAGTAGATTTTTTCTCCAGAGAGGTGGATAACACTTACCCACTGCGCTTGTAATGCACCATCAGGTAAACAGAAAGTCTGTTGTCTGCCTTCTCACGAACAAAGTCTCGTATAATTTTGAATGCATCAGGTGCTTTAGATATAGGATAATACAACTCTCCTCCAATTATATTGTCTGGAATATCATAGAGCTGATATTTGATGGAGGTTACCACCCTGTATGAAAAATAAATTAAATACATCCAGAGGGCTATGTAGCTGTAGCTCTTTGTACACATTGTGAGTCTAATGTACTAGGCAATACCAGGCATCACAGGGATGCAATGTGCACAGCAGGGCAATACATGCAAAAGGCTGGGTAGCTGTAGCATTTTATACACATTGCAGGCCTATGATACTAGGTAAGGCCTTGCATCACAGGTATGCAAACTGTCCACACAGAGTGCAATGCATGCAAACGGCTATGTAGCTGTAGCCTTCTGTATGTATTGCAGACCTAACTGTAAGAACCTGGCTATCACATTGCAATAAAGGCATGAAATGTCCACATAGGGTGCAATGCATGCAAAGGGCTATGGAGCTGTAGCCTTCTGTATGCATCGCAGACCTAAGAACCTATGTAACACATTGCAATATAGGCATGCAATGTCCACATAGGGTGCAATGCATGCAAAGGGCTTTGTAGGATGTAGTCCCTCATGCATATTGCAGGCCTATGGCACTAGGCAACACCTTGCGAGTAAGTTGTCTTTCTCATTCACTCCCCTTTTGTTGGTCCCTAGTCTTCTTCCTCAGCAGCAGAGTTGCCTGCGGAGGAGGCTACCTTGCATTATAGGTATGCAATGCACGCAAAGGGCTATGTAGCTGTCACCCTTTGTGCTACATTGTTCAAATTAATGCTTTATTTAATGGCTTGGTAGCTAAAAAGTACAATCTTGGACAAAACTAGTTGACACATACGCATTTCGCGCATTTTTCACAAATGTCTCGACTTGAAAGCGGGTTAATCTTATCCCCCTTCCCCCCTACTCAATGTTGTTTCTTGGGGTTTGCGGCTCGACAGGCTTTGTTTTAAAAACACTAAAGCATTTTATTGAAATGTGGGGAGGGGGGTTGCAAAACTGAACTCCTTTGGCTAAATAAGTGGAAAGTTGCTAAGTGTTTCAACAGTTTTGTCCAAGATTGTAGTACTTCCCGAGACATCACAGACTGGAAAACACTGGTATGAAGTATTTCTGTTCCAGTCCTTATTAACGGCTTTACATAATATAGTGAAAAGTTACACAACATGGTTACCACATCAACTAAAATTTCTCTTTTAATTAAAATAAAGTTCAAAACAGCCACCATGTCAATGATCAATGAGAAATTAAATCAAATAAAAGTTCATGACATTCAAGATTGAGTGACTGCTGTTTGATTTGTTCAGTTAAGTAACACTGAAGTTGGCCTTACCCAAAATTGGATCCAAAGCCTTTCATCCCCCAAAACAATTCTGAATTTTCATCCTCAGTGACTTTTATAACATCTCCAGAAGCTGTAACTAGCTCTGTATAAAGAACAACATTGGAGCAGTTTTAATCAGTGAAAATTAACATTCATTACAGTAACACTCCACAGAACTGTTCAAAACTAGGCTTATTTTGTGGTGAGAATCTCATCACTGCCAACTCTTATCTTAGTATAGTCAGTGGAGATTGTCTGCCATTGCAGAAAGGAAAACACTGTACATGTTGGTTGATTATTTTTAACTTTATGAGTCCATTATGTTCGAAACTGTTTGGGCATTTAGTAATGATAAAAGCTTTCGAAACAGTCTGTATTGTATCTGACCTACAAGCAGGGTTGGAAACTAAAATTTCGGAGCACTCGCCATCTGGGCGAGTGACCTTCAAATTGCACTCGCCCAGATCACTCGCCCAGTCTCCTCCATTTAAGAAAGGAAAATTTAGCCCCTCACCCCCCACAAAAAGTTGAAATATATATCTTAAATTTTAAATCACGTTCGATACTCATCGTGCCACCGTTAGTGGTCAATTGCGATACAGACTGCAATCTATTTTTTCAATGAAAATCGCCAAAAATAGACGTTACTCCTTAATAAACCATGAGTACACTTACTTCAAAAGTTGAAACGCAGTTTTTAATTTGAAACGTCTTCCCAAATGCAAAGTGTCGAAATTGTGCAGAAAAAGAGTCAAGAAAATCGGGAAATAGCGATCTTGCCGCATTTCGCGGCTCGGTAGACGAGTTAGTGTGTTTATGTCCAGAGGTATTACTTTATAAAGGTACGAACTACGAACGCAGCTTTGTTGGAGATTTCAAAATGTTGGTAGGCTTGTGGACAGTGTCACTGTGTGGATTAATTCGAAGTTTTTTGAAAAATTTAATACTAGTAATACTGGATATGAAAATCGTACTCGCCAAACCGGGCGAGTGATCCGTGATTTGTACTCGCCCGACAGTTTTCACACTCGCCTGGGCGAGTGGGCGAGCGCTAATTTCCAACCCTGCCTACAAGAGATAAAAATATTTAATTTTGGCAGCCCTTCTGCTGTTGTTGTCACAGTAAAATGATGACTATCACTAATAAACTAAATGATAATAACTATAATTATTATTAATTATTAATTATGAGGGATGCAATGAAAGGCAGGTAAGAGTAGAATGTAGAGATTGTAAGAAAAGGTGTTTCTGTTGATTGTTCACTCTATGTTCGAGCAACTCCACATTCTTTGGATTATTATGTCATGCCTAGTCATTTCTGCATATATTGTTTAATCATTTAGCCATTCTTGTTGCCTCAAGTGCCAGGTTTATGCCCCCTTCCCTTCCCCCTGGGAGTGTTCTATTATGTTTTATCATGTTAAATGGGGGTCGTACCTAGAGGGGGAGGGCAGGAGAGCAGTTTCCCCCACCAGGAAAACTAAAAAACTACGAAAGCTTAAGAAAAAAAAGAAAAACTATATTTTTTTAAAAAAAAAACCAGGAAATTTGGAAATTTGGAAAACCAGGAAATTTGGCCCCCGCAGACAAAAATCCTAGGTATGGCCCTGTTGGTGAATAAAGTATTTTCAAAGATGGCCATTAGCTTACCAAACTCCAAGGCATTATCAGCAGTACAGCCATAGGACCTGCTCAAGAAACTTGTCCCTCCCAGCAGAGTGAAACCTGCCACGCCCAGCTCTGAGTAGCTACCAAGGGGTGTCACTAAAGAATGACGCACTGTTTCCTTGTCAACGTCACTCATTTTTGCACCTGCACCCACAACAACAACCTGAAATGGTTCACATAAAATAACACTGATTGAAAACATGCCACTGGTCGGGTGTAAATTGAAGGCGTAAGCGCAAGAAACGCACTTTGTGTTTTGGCCAAATTGAAAATTGTCACAAACAACTCCAAATTTCGCACGCAAGTTCGTTTACATGTGCTCAACACTGCCCTGTATTTAATTTTGCTGGTCTTTCCTTCGTTTTCGAAAAATAACACATGCAAAAAGACAAGGTTTTTGCTTGCGCGGCGTCTTTTGAATTTTCTTTTACAAACCTTTTGTTTCTCAAGACAATGAAGTCAGCTAAACTTTTAGGGTTACAGTCCTAGCCCTAACGCAAAAGGTAACCCCAAGGCCGTAGGGTCGGGATTAGAGTTTCAGATTAGGGTTACAGACTTAGCCCTAACGCAAAAGCCTAGCCCTAACGCAAAAAAAAAAAAAAAAAAAAAAAAAAAAGTTTAACACTAACCCCAAGGGATTAGGGAGTTAAGCCGTTTCAAGTTAAGTTTAGGATCAGAGTCAGCCTCAACCTTTTATAGATCGTGCTTTTAATGCAGTAAGCTTTCACGCCAGTTTGCTTGCAGCTAGCTTTTACTGCAGTCGGTTTGCAGTTATCTAGTTTTTGTTGTTTCGGGCAAGACTATTTTACTCTGTTACCGTTAGCTGTAATTTGCCGAGGTGAAATTGAAATAAAGACTGATTGTTGATTGAATACGTTTGCTCGTGTTGTCACATTATACTAGTTTTGCTTTCAGTTGAGTGCCGCCGGCTTGCTCTCACTTCCATCTCCACTCCTTACATCATCACACATCTACAAAATCCCGCGAAAACAAGATAAACTTATGAGGTTTTCATTCGCATGAATCGATAGATTCATTGATGAATATTTAATGAGACACAGAAAATATTTTGCGAAGGGAAGGTGCCCTGGGGAACATATAAAGAATTTTTTAAAGTCTAAAACCAGGTCACTTCTCGGCAACTTTGTCGCGGCAGCACCCAAGCGGATCCTGCAAAACTCGCGTTGACGAAGTTCCCGGCAAGAAACCTCTTGTTTTAGACTCTCTATGCCGCCAGGCTCAAAACTACCTCGGTTTGTGCAACGTTTTTTTCCGAAGCGCTAAACAGCGCTGTTGTACAAAACAAAGGCAGAAACATCACTCAGTTCTTCGAGCGATGCTGTAAACTTACGGGTATTCAGACTTAATGATGTCCTTCAACCACCTGGCAGCAGCACTTACGCTAAAACTAACCAAAGGCTTCAAATGATTTTCAGGAACAAACGGCCATTTTTTTCTCTCTCTCTTTCCTCTCACGTGACGCCTATCAGGTGACATCGCGTCACAATGTGTTCAGTCCAGTCCTTTTCTTAAAGCGAATCCTCAAAATGGTGGATAGGAACTAAAATCATGGCTCTGACACGTTTTTCAACCTCCCCGGACAGTTAAATAACGCTAGAAGGAAAGATTTACACGCGATGTGTGGAAAAACTCATGCTGCTGGCTGACTGTGGAAAACGTAAGCTTTGCAAAATGCCTTTGTTCTTTGCATACGTAATTTCTAAAAAACGAAGCTAGATTCAGCGAATTTGAATACAGATCAATGTTAAGCACACGTAAACGAACTTGCGTGCGAAATTTGGAGTTGTTTGTGACATTTTTTTAATTTGGCCAAAACACAAAGTGCGTTTCTTGCGCTTAGGCCTTCAATTGTGGTTAAAAGTAAGTGTAAGCAAATATTGGAAGCTCAAACAAGATAAGTATCATGAGAATTACAGTCGAACCCCTATTAAGCGGCCACCCATTAAGCGGCCACCCCCTATTAATCGGCCAGTTACTTAAGTCCAGAAAATATTGTCAGTATAATACTGTAAATATAACCCCTTTTAAGCGGCCACCCCTATTAAGCGGCCACGGCCACCTTTCTGCCGTCCCGATGAGCGTTCTTCTATTGTTTTTACCTCTATTTAGCGGCCAATAAGAATGTCATATACGATATTTAAATTAATTTCCAACAAGCTCAGAACGCGACGGCCGATAAAATCATTCAAACACAGGTTTATTGTCGTCTTCCTGTGATTCCGTTATTCCTTTTCACCTTATTTTGAATTGAAATAATGTTACCTTTTAAAAAGACCTTATGCTAATTTCTGACAAACCCCTATTAAGCGGCCAACCTCTATTAAGCGGCCAGTTGCCATTTCCCCGAGGGTGGCCGCTTAATAGGGGTTCAACTGTAATGGTCAAATTTTGAAAACAAAACTATTCAAATGTGTCTAGATGTAACTATCATCAAATGTGTCTAGATGTAACTATCATCAAATGTGTCTAGATGTAACTATCATGAAATCCAAAATGCATATGGCATCAACTAGAAGTGCAGGTAGTTAGCCGTAGGGTGGAAAAAGAGAAAATTGGCTAAAAAGTTTTGTGTAGTGTACCCGAAGCGACACTTTTGTCACATGTCCGTAAAACCAAGTGCTTTATGTAGAGTCCACCCGGCCATCTTCTAATACAGATATTGTTGTGTTCCCGAATTCTTGGTGTGTTTCTTCTCTTACAAGGGACACTACAGATTTCTTCATACCAAAAAAGTGTATACACATTGTAATTTGAACATACCTTGCCTTCCACATCCACTGTGACAGTATTTAAGTCAGAAAGGTCCATTACTACAGCACCATCTGCCAGTACAAAGTCACTGTTCTTTGCCGCACATACGCACATCTCAAGCTTATAAATATGGAGGAAAAAACAATGTTTTTTACTCAATGTGTAAGGTTAAATCTGGCATGAAGTAAAATAAATGGAACAGTGATCTAATTTTGCTGTCCTTGTCTGAGAAATTAAGACAAAACACATTTGATATTATAACAGAATTTTTTCAAGAAAGTTTAAATGACCTTGCATTTAAAAAGTAAAATGCCTCATATATATTACACTGGGCAGTTGTATAATAATAATAATTATACAGGAACTAGGAAGTAAATGTACCTTCCTAGTTGATAGCTGAAAAGCAGGTTTTAGGTCACAATAGTCCTTGTGAGTTTACATGGTGACCTTTAATAAAAAAAACTAAGAAAATGGGGTAGATTCTTTCACTCAAAAATATGGGTCTCACAGAATTCAAATCGAATCCTGCAGGTCTTGGCATCTCAAAATAAATCTAAATAAAGTCTTGATTTCTTTTGCAAGTCAGACTCTGAGAGAAGATAGTAGTCTCCTCATCCTCGTCACAGATTTACCATTAATAATAATAATAATAATTAAAACATATTTATACAGGATTGCTGGCAGCTGCTTCAGTTTTAAGAAAAAACTGGTAATAAGTGCAGGGCCTGTTATAAAATGTAAAAAATATGTATGAACAATTACAATATTGAAAAAATGCTACATTAAAAATATGCTACATTCGCCACCCCTTCTGAAGGTACACAGTAAACTTGACAGGTGCGTAAACAAGGCTTTCAATATGGGGGGTGGATCATATTTCATGTCAGAAAATAGACAATTTGTATTTCATACAGTACGTGTCTGTACAGTTGAGGACCATGAAATCACAGTCTACGGAGAATTTAAACCTTGATTCTTTCGTTTACACCTTGAGCAAATCAAAGCCTAGGGAAGGGAGGGAGGGATCCTTAATAAGGCACATTTGATCCCGGCGTTCAAAGAACGTGGTTCCGATCATACAAAGGCCACAACTGAATGTTTTTGTGAACCAGTACACGAATATTAGAACCGATACAAAAGACCAGACAATACACTACAACTAGACAATGACTCCTAAACAAAACCAATACATATTACCACACCACTGACACCAGGAGAGAGCCCCGCGCGCCTTCCAATCCTTGTAGGTCAAGCAAGTATGATCCCAGGAAAAGAAACGATTTAAAGTGAATAAATCCGATTACAACAGAACTGACGCATAGATGAACTCACCTCGTTCTGTACACAGAACTTGATAGTGTTCTTTACATCTTCAACAGTCGCTACCCTGACGAACGCGGCTGGTTTGCGCGTTCGAATTCCAGCATTCCACGTTTCGTCGATCTCCTGTTGATACGCTTTCTGATTTTCTGACCTAAGAATGATTTTCCCTGACAGAATACTTTTCAACTGTGAAAAATCAGCCATCACTAGCTTTGCAATGAAGTGCTTTTACGCAAATTTTGAGAGCTAGCAATAGCCCCGCCAAAGTCATTAACACAATCAGCCAGGCGTTACAATCATTCAACCGAGGAAACACTCGACAGTTCATGTACCTGGGGATGAGTTGGCCAGGTGGCTTAGCAGCCGCGCAGTTATGAAAATTACCGGGAAATGTTGGAAGGTCGTGAGTCTCGTGAGACGGTCGTGCTGGAATTTCACGGCAAAAGAGAACAAAAATTTTCTGGAAATCCACAAGTTCATTTCCACGCAACTGTCGAGTAAGAAGAAGCAATCCGCATGTCGAGGAACTAAGTTGAGGAAATAAGATCTCAAAATCTTGACAGAATATTCTCGATCGCTCGTAAAAACGTGTATGGTACAAAAAATTCTGAACGATGTAGATCGATATCGATCAATTGATTCGACGATTTATACTGCAATCATTTTCCAGTACCTGACTTATGCTTAGACGTGGTATCTCTATAAAGTCGTCAACTTTCATCATTCGACGTTTGTTCAACATAATGTCATCAAAAACACATGATTTGCAAACTTCTTGCAAACTGCGGTGTAATGGAATTGGTCTCTGCCAATCAAGCCAGTGCATAATTAAGTCACCGTTTAGAACAGTTTCTTCTTGCTCTACAAACAATGGACAAGGAAAGGTAACAGATGAATCAGTGGACTGCAAGTCGAGAGAAAGAGGAGAAATACAATGGCATAAACTATCTGATGATGAAAAAAATATTTATTTTGCTCACAAGACTGCATGTATGGTAAGCCCAGAAAATTCAAATTCCTTGGTGAAAAAAACTCTGCCAAAGGCATGACTTAAAAATGCCAGTACAGTCAACTCTCGCCTTGCGGACACCCCGCTATTGCGGACTCTAGCTATTACGGACAAAATCCAGATCCCCGGCGAATAAGGTTTGACTGGAAATGACTCCCGTTATAACGAACTCTCGCTATAACGGACACTAAACGACGCCCCGAGCTTGTCCGCTTTAACGAGAGTTGACTGTATACTGTAAAATTATGGTTATAAGCCCCCCCCCCCTCCGCCCACTTATAAATCCCCCCTCTGGTTACAGGTCCATCTACCTGGAGATAAAAAAATACATCCGGTTTTGAACCCCCTAGATATAAGCCTCCCTGTGCTGGATGACAGTACTGAATAGGGCTAAATGCTGCGTTCTTTCAACTTTTTAACTTACAAACGTATTTAGACCAACACTGATGTGGCTCCAACCGATTTCTTTTTTTTTTTTCGTTAATAAGCCCCACCCCAGATATAAGACACTCTTTTTTTATAAGCCAACACAAAACGCCTTAAGTAGAAAGTTGTATAAGCCTAGGGCTTATTACCGGAATTTTACGGTAATCAACATGCAGTTACCAGTCTTTAAATAGGATCAGGGCACCTTAATGTTGGTTGTCCCAACAATAAGCAAGTACCTTTTCTAAACTCAGGGTTGGATTGAGCTACTTTGAGAGTTTTTACGGCCAGTCAGTACCCCTGAGGCTGTGAAGGTTTGCAGTGAAGGAAATTTTAAAGTGCTCAAAAGTGGAGAGCACCATGTTAACATGCAATAACTCCTTACAATGCCATCATGATTATATTCATGATTGCTTGCAAATTCACGTTTCTTTTATACACTAGGAATTGGTCTATATTTAGTTTATAGAAAGAAAGATGTTGCTCAATTCAAAACAAGAGATAAAATTGATGAGTCACAATAGATAACTATTTTTCAAGAAAATGACATACTGGCGAACTCCAGCTGTAGAGAAAAAGCCACCATTTTTTAATGTCTGCACACTAATCACACATTGAATTAGGCACAGTAGGATGTACAAAGCAGTACAATGGAATAAAAGTAATTGAGGGACGAACGTTCAGAATTCTCAAACTCATTTCTGTTTTTGTAGAAAGGGGAAAATAGTTATGCAGATCCTGTCACTGGTTATATGGTCTTCACAGAAGAATTTCTTATGAAACGTAGGAGTTGTTGTGGAAATGGCTGCCGACATGTAAGTTCTTTCACCTTGTCACTTAACTTTATTCTCAATGTTGAGATCAAACAAATATTTAACACCACTAGACAGATCTATAAACATACCATAAAAATAACTTTTTATTTTTTAGTGGGTATGGACCCACCTCTGGTCATTTGAAATTCCGACTGGGCAGGGGACCTTGAGAACCAAAATTTTCAAAGGAAAGTAGGGAGCCTTACTGGAATTTCCAGAGGGGTGGGGGGATTCAAACCAAAAAACCTTTTGTGGGAGGGGTATGGATATTTGCTGGAACAACACATTTTCAACTTTAAAATAATGCCTTTCGATTTTTACATGTATCACATTATTAGACCTAAAATAACACTTGAACTCTGCTCAATTGACAGTTTTGTTTTTTGGCTGCTGTCAATCATCTTAGCAGACTTCTCAGGAAAGAGACACTCACATCAGCAGGTTCAAAAAATCATGCCTGTGGGTTTTGATGGGTTATACATGGCTTAACTAATTCACTTTCAATTCACATTTGTAAAGTACCATGTACAACTAGTGTATTTGGTGCTATTAAAGAATTTTACAAAAATTTAAACAATTTTAAAATTGTTGATCCAGACCTCAGATAAGGGGGGGGGGGGGGGGGTGATCATCCAGACCCTAGAACAAGGGGGGCTGCTCTTGAAAAAATTTTCTCGGCACTTCGGGCCTTTATTTGTTCTAAAAATAAGGGGGGCCTGGGCCCCCTTGGCCCCTCCCCTAGATCCGCCACTGAATGCTGTATATTTGAATGTTTGGTTTCAGGAGAAATCACTTTAAAAATTAAACATATTTGTTATTTGTTATGTTGTAGTGTCCATATGGCCATGAGAATGTACCACAAAGTCAACGGAATAAGAAGTTTAACTCTGCATTTTATGTGTGAATTCAGATGGAAAATTTTGCCCAATAATTTATTATATATCATCATGTCCACCTCCATGTAAGAAGAATAGGGACCGAATCAAATGTTCAGCCACCAGAGGTGCAGTGAAATCAAAATGTAACTTGTTTATGAGGTAAAGACCTTAGCTAACTGGGACATCGGTTCTGTTAGATAAAGAGAAACTAAATAAATTATTGACTGTCATGGGAGAGGTTTGAAAAGTGATCTGTGCTTTGTGTGGAATTGCCATTTCTGTTTGTTTGTGTTTTCATTTGTTTGTTTGTTTAAGTTTGTTTGTTTGTTTTTTTTGGCCAAAAACCAAGCGAAAATGATCTTATTTACAAGAGACATTCAACTAGCTTGCACACAATTTTTCTTCCAACTTGCAACCCAACAAATGTTGCATTGCCAGTTTCCAATTTAACATATAATTGGGGAGCAGGGATGGCGCAGTGGTGAGAGCGCTTGCCTCTCACCAATGTGGCCCGGGTTCCGGCCTGGTGTCATATGTGGGTTGAGTTTGTTGTTGGTTCTCGTCCTTGCTCCGAGGGTTTTTCTCCGGGTTCTCCGGTTTTCCTCCCTCCAAAAAAACCAACACTTTCAAACTCCAATTAGATGAGGAATACACGGCCCCACAAGCTTATAGCTTTAATCCTTACCGTGTCTAAATAAAGGTAATTTATTTATTTATTTATTTATAACGATTAACGCATATTTTTCAACATGCAAAGCAACAAAATGTTGCAAGAAAAGTAGAGCTATCTCTACTTTTCGCAACGTTGCAAGACAAGTTGCTGCGTGTGACATGCCAATCGCAACTTGCAACGCAATTTTATTACAATGGGCCAATCAGAACGCGTCCTTTGCTCGCAGGAGATTGTAAGATGATAATTTCTAACGTGTCTGTGCGTTGCAAGTTGCAATGTTTTTCAGTCGTCAACGTTGTGTTGCAAGTTGCAAGGAAAATTGCCTGGTGTAACATGGCCTTTACTGCAACTGGGGTATTAAGAATAATATTATAGCATGGACTTCATGTTTTTAGTGTAGTGTTTGAACTACACTTACCTTTGGTTGTGGGTGAGGAAAAAGTGCTACCAGGATAACGCTAGGTGTGGACTAATGCTCACTGAAGTGGAACAAGCGTGCCATTCATTTCGAAAGATCGCCTTTCAAAAGATCGTATGTTATTATATGCAAGATTCAAATCCTCGCGTTTCCCAGTATGAATTGCAAGAATTTCTTGTCTTTCGCCGCAAAAGAAACAGCAAATACATTCCAAAAACTTCGAGTTGCAAGTAAAGTTTATTTTGTCAAACATGAAAGCGAAAGTTTTTAATGTACCACGAGTAATTTAAAAGCAGCATGCTCTTTTCCTAAAACATCAACAATCGGTCACGTGACGCATTCTTAATAATAAAAACAACATCCCGTCACGAGTTGATCTTTTTCTCATGTTTTCTCAAGTCTTTCCTTCCATGAATGAAAATTTAGCAGAAGAAAAAATCAAATTTCCAGTTCCTCACCCTTTACAGGAACGTAAGATGAGCAGACTTGAGCAGAATTTCTTTGTCCTCGTGGAATTTTGATTTTGAGCAGAAAACTTGATTTCTCACGGGCATACATTGCCGCGAGCGTCATTTATCACGTGATGCATTTGTCCCTTCATCGGCCATTTTGGAGTTTATAGAGTCTACGTAGCTCGAGTGGTAGGAAGCGATTCATTGCTAACCTCGCGAGATCATGATTGATTATCACGAGTATTTGACTGTTCACATTTTATGTAGAACACTGACAAAACAACTTCTAACATTCCTGTGCAACCCATGATCTTTTCTTACTTGCTTGCTAACAATATTTTATTGTGATTCCAGAAAATCTTTGTACCGACTCCACAGAGGTTCATTGAAAATTCGGATGGGGGAGGGGGTCTCACAATTAAACTTTTGAAATAAAGTATGAAGATTAACCGAAATTTCAAGAGATGTTGGATGTTGGGGGGGGGGGGGGGGGTGGTTATTAATATTTTCCTGAGTAGCACATTTGTATCAAACACTACACTGTCCGTACGGACCGCTCGTTATCTTTTTAGTGCATTTACTCCACGATATGTGCAATCATCAACTTATACTTCCAGCTCATGGTAACGCAATCATTCGAGCACGGTCAAACGACAGAAATTTGCACACAAAAAAAAACGAAATAAAAAAACAACGAGAAATAAAAAAAAACAAACAAGAAAAGTACTTCATAGAATTAATTTTCACTGTTCAAAGTTCAATACATTGCCGGTATCCTGACAGTTTATTTAGTTTTTTGGAGCTTTACTAAAAAAGTACTTCACGTTTGAAAACATGGTAATAATGCGGACTTTGGCCGCATTTGGTTTCTCGTCCGGATTTCTAGAGAAAAAGAGAGCGGGCGGGCGGGCGCCTTTCTTGTTATTTGTTATTTATTATTTTGTTGCATTCCTTACCTGTGTTGTTCGAATATCGATGTTTTTTCCTCCATCGTCACACCGTGCATCGTCAAATTTTCCAGAAGCGACCTTGCAAAATAAATCCTACAAGGTAATTGACCTGTCCAATACGTACAAAGTGAAAGTAACGCCTGTTGGTTTTTGTTCGTTCCAACTTTTTCGATAACAAATAATACAAAAAATGGAAAGGCAGCCCCGAAAAATGAAGCGGGCGGGGACGAGAAACATTTGTATTTTTTTACTTGGACTTTTCGGCGTCATTTGTCAAAGCATTTTGGTTCGGAACATTTAAAAAGTAAAAATTCTCGTTTATTTGAGGAAATGGAAGGTATTATCACTCAGCAACTGTTTTATCTGTCCTTGCTCATACTTCCACTTTAATATGAACGTTCGATAAAGTTCTACTTCAAAATTTATGGCTGCTAATGTTTATTGGGCTCGCTCGATGAGGGCTACGCCGGGGAGGGCTAATCGACTTCGGATTGAGGGCTAATCGACTTCGGATTGAGGGCTAATCGACTTCGGGTTGAGGGCTAATCGACTTGAGTTGGGGGCTAATCTGCTGAGGGCTAATGTGCTTGAGGGCTAAACGACCTACATTCAAATCCCCAGAATTAAAAAGAAAAGAAAAGCTGAGACGTTTGACCGCGGTCAACGCTATCATGGTCACCCTCAGGCTGTGAATCGAGCGGCTCTGGGGACGAGAATGCTTGTGAGTTATCCTTCCCTGAGGCCGCGTTTCTTTTGGTCAGCGACCGCCTCATCAAGCAAAGAGTTGATTGATCGTGCCATGGGGATAGGGAAGAACACATTTAGTACAACTGTTAGATATTTTTCGCGCCGGTAGAATATTAAAACTTAAAACAACAAAACCTTCATTAACCTTGATCACAAAACTGAATCAGAAACACGGGCACAGATGTGGGTAGAATGATTTCGACGCCCCCAAAACATATTTTTCGTTGCATCGGACAGCTGAAATTTCTCCCGACCGTCTCAAATTAATTTACAAAGTATGAACTTGAGTTAATTGAAAAAAATCGCGAAAACACGCTGTCTTGTGTGAAAGCAGATTATTAAATTAGTTATTTTCATAATAAAGCATTCTTTTCATCAATCCTGGTTTCAATTATTTTTATTTTTGTCCTGCTTTTGTACTCGAATGAACAGACGCACTTGTTGGCTAAAAAATATCAATGAAAAGTTAACAAATATTCAAAATATCGTACTGTAATCGTCAATTTGAGTACATTGCTCTAGTTTGAATCGAAAACGGTTTTTCGGACGCCGTAAATCTTTTTCGGACGCCGATGTATTTCGAATGCGATTCAAATCGGATACATCGAAGTTGTTTAAAATTTGTTTCAAAGTGTTAAACATAGATTGAATCAAAATGATGAAAACAAAGTTACAATTAAAGTTTTGCCGTCTCTCTTGGAAGATATTAAGACTGCTCTGATATCCTTAATAATGTGTAAAATCTCGTTAAGTCTTTCTTAAAAAGTATAACCTTTTAAGTGTGTTGTTTGTAGAGATAAAACACAAATGTAATTGATGACGGTTTCAGTTTGAACATTCGTGGCGACCGAATCAATTTTGTATGAACACCAGTTCTGAATTTATAGGGTGAGAGTTTTCATTTGAGATTAACTGAAAATTAAATTCTAAATAACAAATTAAATGGAGTATCCCCGTTGTTTTACAGAGAAAGTCGCTTTTTGTATACTATGTCGAGTTTCTGGTTATTAAAACAATTCAGGTTTTGTCTACAAATAAAATGATTTTTGTTTCGACAAGTAGGTAGCGACAAGCACCTACTTTCGGCCGATTCACTTTAAATCCCAGCAAAAAATAAGATTTGGTAAAAACCCAAAAATATCAATTATTTAAAATGAAACGTTCTTCGCCACTGCATGGCTATTTGGATAAGTACGTATTTTTTTAAGTTTACTTTAAACAACGTGAATTCTAAATTAGCAACTGATCTAAAACGTTCATTCGACGAGAATACACCTTTAACTTAAACTGTACTTGGCAGAAAAGCTCTCATTTAGGTATAATAATTTTGTTAATTTCCATTTCTAGACCTATTTTTTTATTCCTTTATTTCTCCACGAACAGCTGGGAGAAATATTTTTTTGTCGGTCGCAGTCTGATCGGAAATGAATCGAAATGTTGTTTTTTCTTTCGCTACTGACTTGAACATTAAATTTGTATTACTCTGTGAAAAAAAAAATCAACTTGACGAAAGTGAAAATGACATTTTGTTTTATTTATTTTCGCTGGAGGACCAAATAAAAATGCGATTTAAAACGCACCAAAATGTATATTGCTAGCCGTACGTTCAACGCGAACTGTACTCCAGATTCGTTTTGCCCACATTCAATATTCGGTAATGTATCCCTTTTCTAATTAGGTTATATTTGTTTATGAGAGGAATACAGGTGGAAAAAGATGTTTTCAATTTCCACAGCTGAATTTAGTCCAAACATGACACATCGCGAGAAGCTAATTAAGACTATATAATTTATTAATTAACGGGGAAGCTAAAATTTTTCGGGAATTTTCTCCATCGAACAACAGCCTTTACGGCTCAGTCGTAAATCTCGAGAAGGTGGATTTTGTTGCTTGCTGGCCCAAACGCACAATGGCATTCCGCTTTTTTCAGGGTAAAAAAACTCAGCATTTTTTCTTTGTAAAGCAATGATAGTTTCTTCCTCAAGTGTACAGAACTCTGATTGTTTTTATCAGCTTTCCGGAATTGTGTGTTTACTTTTCATTACAAAAGACAAAAGTAACCGAAAACCAAAAATTCTCGCGCGATTTCAACGAAATATTGTCATACTGAGTAAATTGCGGTAAACCCTTTCAATGCCCTTGGAGTTTTTTTATTCCCGCCAGGGAACCCATTTCAGTGTTGTTTTCGTCAGAAATTGGCACGTGCCGCCACGCGACGCCCCCGAGATTAGCAAAGAACCCAACAAAAGGTTTAAGCTTTTGTTTAAACACCTTGCAAATCGCAAGGAAGAAATATACCAAGGTCGTATAGTTTTTAGAGTTTATGCGAGTAGCCAGCCCACTAGAACGATTGCATTAATCTTGTTAATTATACCCGCAGTGCCGAATGATTAAAGATCAAGACTTGCCACAGAACTTGGGCGCGTCAAACTTAAACGAAATTAAATTTTTTTTCTCAGACAATACGTTCTGTCAATATAGCTGGCAACAATGCGCCTTGTGTACATCTTACACTCTGTTGTTACCTTTGCAATCAGCGAAAACCGCCATCATGAACATATGCAGAACAGCGTGTTGACGCTGTTAATCGGCGTAAGACGCCTCTAGACGGCGTGATACGTTTGAAATTTTGACAGGAATAAATCATAGAAAAATTGCGGTTGAAATGTTTGCTTTTGAGTCGATCAACTTAAAAGGTTTTCCTATTGAAGGTACACTTTAATTTCGAAAAACGCATGCGCGTACATTATCACATCGTTCTCAGTTTTGTGAAGTGTTTTGCACAGTATTGCTTTCCATTTCACACGCAAAATTATTCAAACAAAATGTATTAAGAAAGGGTTTTACATCCTATTGATCAAGATAAGTAAACTTCAGGCATCTTTGTTTCAAACAACCGCACTCAATCGAGTCCTTTTAATTTTGCTCTTTAGAGCGAGATTTTGTTGTGTTGCGCAGAGCCCTTGATCACAATACCCCGTTTAAGAGACCTTAAACTTCTAAGAGGGGGCCCTATTCTCTCTCAACAAACGCACAAAAAGCATTGTTTCTCGATTTGAATTTGAATAGGGACAGATCTCTCGAACGGAAACAAAACTGACACTTGTTTGACACACACGTGCGACTGTATTTTGTTCCGGAGCGCGAGTCAAGTACTCTTGTAACTCGAAGAACAATTTCCCCATTTAAATGCAATTTACTCTCAAGAGAAGTCGGAAACGGGCCGCTATTCTGCGGATCTCGCCGCGCTTTAAAGCGAAATGACGGCATAGGAAGTTTCTAATTCGGCTCATAGGACTTGAATTCACCTGTTCGCGCCACTAAAACATATGGAAATTACTATGCAATATTTAAATAAAGGGTCCATTTCAGGAGGGGTTCCATCCTTAAAAATACACAGCTGCAACGCTCGCGAGATATTTAGCTAGTGTGGTGCGGGCAAGCATTCACCGCAACGAGCCAAGCTACGCCGGCCAACAATCCTGATCAATTTGCTGGAACCACTTGGAAGCGAAGTCGCTTTTCACTTGTGCATATGTTTCGAGATCAGTTTCAGGTAAAGAGTGATGTGATTTGAACTTGCAATGGCTTCCATTGCTTTTTGCGAATTGATGGTTCGTGCCGAAATGTTTCATGTGTCAAACTGACAGCGTTGCTGACGAAGAGCTTGGAAGGTTTGAAACCTCGCGAGTCGCTGCGAAGGCAAGCTTTCACTTTTGAGAATTTTTTCTTAAAATTCTTCTCACGCCGGTTTATCACCCTTTGCAGTGTATACGTCGGCAAATTTCTGTTTTTAAGATCAATCCATTTTAATTCAAAGATCAAATGTTGTTCTGCCTTCTTTACGATCATCCGGAGTCCCTCAAACCACTGTGTTAACGAGAGTTTATGACTTGCCTGGGCGTGTGAGATGCAAAAAATGAACGTTCTCTATTCGAATCTCGCGAACCCGTTTGAGATGCGCGCGAGCGTTCCGAAGTTTCAAAGTATCGTTATTCACAAATTCGAGAGATAGTACTTTGCTTGTTTAGTAACGACATTTCCAGACCTTCAGTGGGTATTTAAACTGATATGAAAGTTACAACGAAATCGACTCATTTCATTTCACCTGCATTTTTTTTTATTTCGTTTAGAAAACAATAATACTAGAGCGAAATAAATAAATGTTATGCTCGTAGGTAATGTTTGGCCGGAGTAATTTAGCGTAGAACTTAAACACTGATATTCTAACTACTTAATTACGACCAGGGCTTTGTGTTTTGAGATTCGATAATTTGAAACCAAATTTTATTTTATTTCTCTTTATCTATTAATGGTGCTGGCTTTTGGAAAGAATTGAAATTAAAAATGTTTAACGAATTATATTTTCTTCATTTTTTTCCTCTGGGTTTAAATATTTAAATACTCCGTCGATTCGTTTGCTTAATAAAAAAAAGTAATGCTGATCAAAAGGAAGTATTTATTTGAAAAGATTACTGGAGGAAGAATCGTTCTTTAGTTGTTATAAATTAGCGGAAATTTTATATCTGTTTTTGTTAAATACTGTTTAATCGTGCGTATTATGGTATTCCGCCGACGAGCAGCCGTTCTCAACGAAACTTGTTTTCTTTTCTTTTTTTCGTTTCTTTTTTCAGTAAATTGGTTAGTGTTCGTTCGGTTCGCGACTTGAATAATTGAACAAGTTTTAACCAGCGTACATTTAAATATAATGCGTATCTTTTCGAAGCTTTCGTTTCGGGTTATCAAGATCTTTAATCTGACCAGCAATTCTTTTTGCCTTCAGAGAAGTAAAGACTTATTCGATTTAACAGCCCAACTTGTTTTCAAATCCGGTTATATTAGCTTCGTTTTTTCGTCAACTCGAAGGTATGTGCGATATATTACTAGAAAAAGAAAAAAAAAAGCGTCAAACGGTGGTCGCTGTTAATTTTGTTCTTTGATAAACTTCGATTTAAATGTGGAATGTTTTTATAACCAGAAAACCCCCCTTTGACAAGGCAATAAGTTGAAATAGATTATGTTTTATTTTTCATTCAAGGCTTACATTTTTCAATGTCACTTGCTGTCAATAGCCTTGTCATCTCGTTTATTTATCAGTTTGCGAGCTTTATCTCGCTGGGATATTTACAGGGCCGTAGGCGGTATAAAAAATACTAACATAATTTCATTCAATTCTTAAGGAATTAACTAAATTACCAACCGAGTCTGCCGGTGTGCAGTTTTACGTTTAACATTAGCACACGCGTATAGCTTTTTAGTAATTAATATAAGAAAAGAATTTTATTTGCAACAATACAAAAAAATGTAGCTCTGTTCACCGCGAGCTACCAGTTCCGAGTGTGAAAGCAAGGAAATCGAAATTTTGTACACGAAATTAAAATGGATTGTAGCTGTATAGTCGTCGCATTATCGATTCATGAAGTGAATTATGCGCATTTGATCATATTCTTTGTTAAGAGTTTCATAAATCTCTTTGCAATCTTGAAAAGCTATTTTTGATCACTAAATACAGTTCTTTGGCACACGAATTAAATAACAGGTGAAAACTAATCGATTTCAAAAACTTGTCAATTATTTCAAAAGGTAAACAGTTTGGCTCGATTTTACACATGTCAAATTTTCTTTTTATTACTTTGTCCTTTTAAGACCCATTGTTTAGCCTTTCAAGGCTGTTAGCATAGAATCAAAAGGTCCTTTACGCTCTTTTGTACTAGTCGAGTTAAGAAAACATCATCAAATATTCTGCGCACAATTAATACCGTTTATATTGAGTGCTGAGAGCGAGCGAAAGAGCGCGCGTGCGATCTCATTGACGGGTTTTTGCTGACAAGTGCTTTACGCCTGCAAGACACATTTTCTCCACTTAAAATTTTATCAGAATTATTAAAAGTAAACACAAGTGGAAAACGGAAATATAGGTAACAATGATGTATCAAACGCGGAACCCAGTCCAAGTGTTTATTCACAAACGTCAATCACGACCCAGCGACGAAACCTGATTGGCTGTGAAACTGTGAAATCGGCCTCCGCATTGCTACGTATGAAACGAAGTTGTGTTCACTTTGGTCTTCTAGCTGAGTGCACTGCTTAGGGTTTATTTTCTTCAAGTTAAAACATATAACTGATTTTTCCCAGCGTGTGGCGGAGATAAATTGATTTATTGAAAAAGAGCACCTGCGATTTACAAGCCTATTAGAGCGCCGCGCCATCTAAAGTACTAGTAGTTCATATTCAATTTACTGACGCGGTCCGTTCTGCGAGTTGTACCACAACTTAGTTCGCTGGTAAGTTTACTTGGTAGATAATATATAAGTTGCGTCCACCTGAAATCTTTCACAGCAAAGAAGACTGAATTCATTCAATTTTTTTGCGCGCAGTTATGCTCAAAATCCCTCTGAACATTTAAGTATTCAAACTTCATAATTTAGTTATTGTTGAAGATTATGCGGTGTGTGTTAGTGGAAAATTATTGAACCGCCCAGGAAGCGAAAAGAAAGGTCTCGTTTGGTTTCATGCAATGTGCATGAGCGCCTTTTAACTCGATGCCGGGTGGCCGGTAAAGATATCGCCAAAAAGAACTTTGTAGAAAGCTCTAATCGAGAGGTTGTTGTTACTTACTTGCACATTTATTCTTCGCAAACTGTACAGTCCAGGGTAATAATTAATTTGGCTGGCTGTGTTTGTATTTGTGTTGTATTTGAAATTAACACAAAGTATGCTAATGCCTGTTAATTCAGTACAATACAGGACATTGCAAATATTCAATAATGGTTTCTTATCCCGTTTAACTTAGTTAGCTATCGGTAGGAAGACTACTTGCGACGATCACAACATAATTATAGTGCAAGGGATTGTAGAAACCGTGAGCAACCGTTAACAGTACCTCGGAAAGCAAGAAGATCAATAGCGAAATGAAGAGGCTGTTTATACTGGCTGGACAGTGCGCTTCCTTTGCTGAACAAATAGCAGGGAATCACACTCTTATAGTCATGTTTGACACCAATGCTAGAACTTATCAATTTTAGAAGAACCAGGGCTTGCACAAGCCAGTTCAATAACTTAGCTACAAATTGCGTTCAATAATTCGTGCATTCTTTCGAAATTCACAACAAAATCGCTCCAAAGTCGAAATTCCCGACAGCGACAGGGGGTCATTTATAGCATGGTCGATTGTAGAAAAATCGTCCAACTTTCTTGCTTCAAACGTCACTTACCATAAACCGCCTGTACGATTCTCGGCTACTTTTGATCAATTCAACGATTAAATTAGGCATTACATAACTCATTTTAAGTGGATACACTTGTATATGTTTATCATCGGATTAACAGGAAATTATTCATTTCTTTCAATCGTCGTCTCGTTTTTATCTCACTTTTAGAACATGCCAACGGCAGACCATGTCACCCTGGACGATAAAGGCTCCTTCTGTGCTGGTTGTGGCGCAAGAATCGTAGATCGTTTCTATTTGATGGCGGTTGATAGAGAATGGCACGCTGAATGCTTGAAATGCAGTGAGTGCAGTTTACGACTAGACAACGAACTGACATGTTTTACGAGGGATGGAGCCATACTATGTAGAGAAGACTACTACAAGTAAGACACCATCAAATTTCTCGCACGGATCTTTTCTAGATCTCGTGCGCTATCTGTATTACTTATTTGCGAAAACATCTACAACCGGTTCATTTTATTGCTGCAACCGGTTTTATTTGTTAACGTTGATGTCTAAAAGATGGTGGATTTGTAATCCCGCCGAATCAGAAATTTGGTTTCGCTGATGTTAAGTTTATCTTTAGAAATTTAAGTTTTTAAATTTACAGGACCTGCTGTTGTATATTTTCTGTTATCACACGTATGTGCACTTATCTAGCCCGACCCAGATACTTCATTTGCGTGTTAAATCCGTTTGTAAAAAAATATGCTTTATTGTGAAACGTTAATAATACGTAAAACTAAAACTATCACTAATTCGGAAATTAGTTTTGACTGTTGAAGCGATATTCGTTGATTTAAAAATTATTCATGGCACGAAGTTTATACATATACGGTAATAATAAAGCCAAAGAAGAAAGGATGCTACCGTTATTCTCCAACAGAAATTCAAAACATGCACAGTTCCAATTACCTTCGCAAAAATACCTTCAAACGGACCGACTTTTTCAATATATTTTCCTGCAATTGTTGATAAAACACGGATTTGTTTTTGCTTGTGGCCTTACACTTTATATTTGTCCTTGCTTATTTTTTTCTGCATAGGATTAACAAAGAGTCTAAACATAAAATCAACCTTTCCATTACAAAAGCATTCGTTTTTTCAAGACCAAAAAGGACTTACAAATTCTACTGGCATACCGCAAACGATAAACAGATTCAGAACAACTATCAACAACGGATTTCTTTCGTCAAAAACATGTTACTTGCCTGTAGGCGTTTACCATTTACAACAATTTAAACAAATCACACACTTGCAAACACTCAGCAATATCAACAAATCAGTGCTGAAGAGTGCCAGTTTATAAAAGATACCCTTGCTTTTAGTTTTATAGATTATCAGCGACCATTGGTTAAGGTCTCAAATGCGATATTGTATCTACGTCGATTAAGAACATTTGTTTTTGGCGCCAGCAAGCCTGGAAAGTAATGAAATAACACAATACGCGCGTAGATCACATGAGAGATTAGTGTTTTGGGGGGTTTGAAACTTATCAACACAAGCTAGGCAACGCGACAAATGCTTGACTTGGTTAAAATAATGTTTCTGTAATTTAAACAGAAAAACATTTCTGGTCGTCGAATGGTTTCCAAAGAAAGCACGTAATGTTTTTTCTTTTTATCAGAGCATTTTAGAAACGATCCATTATAAACAATTTGCGTGGTTTTACAATTGCAACCTTTTTTTCATGTTTAATGAACCATTTTTCATTGTCTACATGTGGCATTGTAAAAAGAAAATTGAATAGGTACTATTGAAAACGTTTTGATGCACTTGATAAACCATGTCGATTTTTTTTGCGGTCGCTTCGCGTTTCCATGTTCCCACGAAAATAAAATATTTCAGTGACGTTTTCAGGAATTGCAAAAGTGTTAGCTTTTGTTTGCCATAACAACATCACTTGTCAACATCGCTGTTTCATTGTTGTTTTTTCTCATCGAAGGAAGAGAAATTATCAAGAAAACACTTTAGTTATTCCAGCTGTGATCGACAAGACATCCGATGTGATAGAAAAGCTAGCTAGTGGTCGAATTGTCAAGCAGGAACTTAGGGCGAGAAATCTAGAATGGTCCATGTTCGGGTCATTTGAATATTGAGGTAGTAGAAGATTAATGTCTAGCAAAACTTCTGTTCAACGTGAAAAACGTTTTATTCGGCAACCATGCGAATTAATATCACCCTGTAACAACTCGGCTTCAGAAAGTGGCTTGCTAGTTAAATGGTTTAAATTCAAGAGCAGCAATACTTGCTGCAAATTTGACGTGAATTAATTGTAGTCCATTTTTAATGGCCTGTTCGGCCGAATGAAAATTCTATTCTATTCATTCATTACGCAGACGATAGAATTATAGCTAAACGGCCAAAGTAACTTTTTTGTTTGTGCTCATGACACGGAGGCGAAAAGTACACAAAAATATCGACCTTATAACAAGTAGACATCTCATTTCTCAATCAGATTTTTCAATGATTTAACCTGAACTTTCCAAAGACAAAATCCTTGACTTTGAGATCATCTCTTTCTCAGTTATTTAATCTCCCTCCGTTTAATAATTGTAATCTAAACTGTCTTTAAATATATTCGATCTGTTTGATTGACGGAGATGATAGAATTTCGTGTAATAGTTGTTAACTGTCTTTTCTCGCCGTTGTAAAATGTGCAGCACCACAATAAATACGACCATTTTCGCCATTTCTTTCTTATGGGCGCATGAACTCACTGCTTTTGCTTGCACCACACTGACTCCAATTAATTTAACTTTCTCTCCATTAGACGCTTCGCAGTCAAAAGATGCGCTGGTTGCAGCCAAGGAATCTCAAGCAAAGAGCTAGTGATGCGCGCCCGCGAACACGTTTACCACATCAGCTGTTTCGCTTGCGATCGCTGCAAGCGGATGTTAGCTACTGGTGAATACTTCGGCATGCGTGGAATGCGAATATTCTGCAAAGCGGACTACGAAATATTACTCCGAGAGGAAGCGCAAGCTTTGAAATCTTCCGTCGTCGAAAGGAAGGCCGAGGAAGAAAAAAATTTCCGTGCCCCTCGAGGGCGTAGCGGCATTATCTGGTGAGTCTTAAGTTAACAATACACGCTGATTACACAAACTGGCGCGTAATAAAAGGTGATAATCGCTTTTATTAGCTTTGCTTGTGGCTCTGAACAACGGAAAGCTTTACTCTTAGCTTTTATTGTTGGTTATGTTGTTGACATCTTTCTGTCGCGATCGTGTATTGTGTTTATTGTGATTCGAGCTATGATTGATAACGGCTTTCCACTTTTCGAACTTAAATTACTTTGCGCCGAAATTGCTTGTCTCTGTTTAAGCACGAAACTTGATTAAAGTGAATTATATTTTTAGAAACGTAATTTAAAAGACTTCTATTGTATTAAGCTATATTAACAGGTGCCTGCCCTAAAGCGTGGCCAGTCTAGATAAGCAGTCTACAACAGTTTATATCTTCCATGACTGATGATAAGTCGTAAAACTCTGGCGACATCTGGACGGCAAAGATAAAAGCCTTAACGTTAACAAATCAAGTATCGTGCACGCCTCTTTTTCATCTTAATCCAGGATTTGAACACTCGTTTCCTCGTGGGATTTATGATTACAATACCTTTTCCCTCAATAACTGCTGTTGTTGTTTTGTCAAAAAATTTGCACGTAATTTTCAACCACTTTTCAATTCTGCCAAGTCTTTCATTTGCACGTCAATGCTAATTTTAACAACAAAGAACTTATTTCTAAAATGAAGCGAAAGTGGTTTTTGCTCGAGTGGCAAGGCGTTACTTCATAAAAACGACGAATAAAGGCTCCTGCACCTGTCGCCGACAGTAACTACTAAAAAGTTCGCCGCCGTTTTTCTCATTGCTTTATTCGTGTATTGTAACTGTTATAGAAAAATATTGCTAAAACGATAAGGTCAATAAGTTATTTCTCTTATTGATTATTTCTATTGAGAGCGGCGTTTTCTTACAATGAATGAATAACGAAGACTCTTTTCGAAAATGGCGCGTGTTGTCCGGTCAAATTGTAAAGCAATATCAGATCTTAACTGTCGTCGATTTGTCAATGTATGAAAGAAGGAAAAATAAAAACATGAATCGCTTACACTACGGTAACTTGACATTGAAAGCATCATTACCAGTTGTCTGTTTATAAACGAACAATCTTTCACGAGACTATTATTTTTATTCCTTTGTTTAACTTAGGCTGCAAGCTCGTGTTATTTTTCTACTGTCTTTGAAGAGGTCGAGCAATTCTTTGAAACACTCTTGTTACAGTACTATGTTATCGTGGAATGTAGATCGGAAAAGCTAGTTTTACCCGATCTAAACTTAAAGGTATTCATTCCCTTTTTTCACTCTCTCTGATCTCTTACAGCTTGGCCACTTATTGAATATTAAAAACTGTGTACATCTAATACTGAGACAGTATTTGAGAGAAAGTGTTTTGGCACTCTCGCAAAGCTTCGCTGCGTTTTAATATTTCCGGGCCGCTTTTTCAAAAGCCGATTAACGTCTCGCTGTTTTGTACAGCCTTGATCATGAGATTATTCAAACTCAAATGTGAACTGTAAAAATATATATCAACAGAAAACTTCGTTGAAAATTACAAATCTTAAATCAAAATTCCTGTTAATCTTGGATTATTCTCTTGACATTAATGTCTTTGTTTTGTATTTTCATGTGCATGTTTTAAATGCTAATGTACCATCTTTCAGTATTTAAATCCTAGCTACTTGTTTGTCACCTTAGTCTGAAGATGATATAGAATTTTATCGAAATATAACAATTAAGTATACCAACGTTTCCTTGCATTTGTTGTCTAAATCTTTGACCTGACAATGCATTTACTCGGTATTTCATTCATCCTTTACCTCCTAAAATTATCAACGGGTAATGTTTTTTTATTAGCTTAATTATGCTTAAAACCATCATTCCCTGTTTAAGTTTGCAAAGTTTAACCATATTTCACTTTAAACAGCCTTGGATGTCTACTAAGCTTTGTATAATGGATAGACAGTCCGTTGCTTCGATGAAAGATTATAACAGTACTTTTCTGTTTATTTTCGTCAGGTTTTACCATTTCTGAGACGGATGGTCATCTTGGACAACACAATGGCGACTCAAAGCCTAAACGCATGCGTACCTCGTTCAAGCACCATCAACTTCGAGCAATGAAAGCGTACTTTGCAATGAACCATAATCCCGACGCGAAGGACTTAAAACAACTCTCACAAAAAACCGGCCTATCAAAACGGGTTTTACAGGTCTGGTTTCAGAACGCTCGCGCGAAGTACCGCCGAACGGTGTGTAATCCGCAGGCTCAGGATTTGTCACCAGAATCTCAGGACCAGGCCTCCCCGGTCAGCGAATTTTTAGAAGCCGGAATAGTGTGACTACGTGTACATAATGCGCCGTATTTACTGAATATTCAACGCCCTGCTGCTAGTGTGATAAAATATTTAAATAAACGCCGCAAGCGGGAGAGTACGTAAAATCAAGAATTTTTATATTGGTACTGGTTGTAATGTTTTCTTAAACAATAACCTGTCTGTTTGGTGCTGTAAACTCAATTCAACCGGATCGATAATTTAGCCACACGCCTGAGTTCAAAAATTATTCTTTATCTAATCATCCAAAACAAAAGACATCTTAAGAAATGAGAGCAACTGAACCAGCGAAATCCTCATGGTATGAAATGAACGTCCTGAAAGTCTTTTCGCGCAAGTACTGTCTAAAGTCATTTTAAAATAAAGTGTTAAAAATAATCAGCCTATAATTGAAAAACTAGGCAGTAGGATAGTCCATTGACACCTGTTTTTCATTTCACCTTTTATAAAATTCTCTTTCTCTCCCATTAAATTAAAGATGATTTTATTGTTGAGCTCGTCTGACTTTCCCCCGAGGCCGCCTCTTTGGTATTACTGTCAACTTTCTCTAAGTGGACTTGGTTTGGCTGGCTGGTTCTGGCCGAATTTCACTTTTTTTCTTTGTAACTAAACTCTCTTTTAAGGAGATCCCACAACTGTTTAAGGCGAACAGCTAAAGTTGGTCCTAAGAAAGAGCTAACTGTACAGTCACACCTTCGGTGATACCCTTCGGCTTAAGACCAGAAAAACTGTCTACCCATTCTCTCTAATATATAAGCACACCCCCTGGTCACCGCCCTGCGCCTGCTCCTCAAGAAATAGGCCCCAAGTTCCATGCAGTTAAACCGAACGTTTTAACGTCGCGGCGCGAAGTTCCAATGGTGATTGGCATTTTCCGAGCATTTTGCTAGAAGAGCAACTTGAAAATTCAATGCAAATTTGCTCGAGCAAGATTCCAAATTTCGTTTGAATTTTGACAAGTTCCTGTTTTAATTTTTCGCGTAAAAACTGAAATGATACCACTTCTGTGTCAAAGTAATTGCCTATGGTCAGCTGTTTATCAACAGACTGAGAGAAATTTGCGTCGCACTTCAAAATTCAAATTTGTTACGCTTACGATAACAATTTTGAACCACAATTGCCAACTAATTTGAAACAGAAGTGTTGTTATTTCATTTTATACACAAAATATGAAAACGTAACTACTTATAGGGAAGAGTAACGAATTCTTGCAAGGGTTTTGCCACATAGTTTTTCATATCCTGACCTATTTCAGACCGTAGAGGCAGTCTGGTTGAGTGGTTTAGGGCGCTGGTCTCCGGGTTCAAGCCCTCTACCCTGCTACTAGCTGAATTTATCTTAGTCGTCCATTAAGCTTTGTATGTGGCCAACTGGTCTGCCAGTTTAATAAGTAGTGTGCCTAGAAACTAGCTATTTTGAAGGCAAGTTCATGACTACTGAAAACAAACCTTTAATTACATTTCTAAAATACGCCACTTCCATACCCGTTTTCAGACCTGGCCGGCTTATATATAATATAACTTTGCAAGGGGTTTTGCTTGGCCTGGTAATAACTAAGCGAGCCTATATCAGGAGGGGCTTATAATGGGCATAAAACACTGTCGGAAATTACCTGAATAGAAAACGATTTTAGGACTGTGATGAGGAATACATTGAAGAAATTCCACTCTAAAAGGTTTTGACGTCCACTCTACTTGCAAATTTATTAGTGGTCATTTCTATTTGAAGTACAAAGTTCTGTGAGGCCGTTAGTAAGTAAATATGGGAAAGTTGGATATGGAAGGCTTCGGGGTGGGGGTGGGGGGTATAACGAATTCTTTTTTTCGTTAGCAGAAAGATGGGTCAATAATCGGATAGATTGTTAGCGGGGGGACGGCGTAGTTATAACCGGCATTTTACGGTCTCTTTCTCATTTATGTTTGCATTAATACTTCCTCCCGGTTTTCATTATAAACCAAACCTAATTTCAGACGACAAAAACTACAAAACATATTCTTTGGGTCGGCACAAATCAACAAAGCATATTGTACTTAGGAAAGTACCCCCAACCCAGGAAGTACCAAATTACTCCGTATAGTAGTCAATCATGGTAAGGTTTCGAATATCCTTTTGATAGGCAGCGATCAAATAGAAGCAACCTAAGTCAATAGACTTAGGACACTTAAGGCTTGGAGACACATCGACTTCCCTAATATTCTTAGTACAGAACAGCTACAGATAGAACGGTAAGCCAAAGAGTGCAAAGAAAGTTTTAAGTAAAATTCAGATATTCTTAAATTTTTGTACCACCCGTTTATTCACTTCAGGAAATGCATACATTCTGTTTATTATCGTCTGACTCTAACTACTGATCGTTACTTGTACTTATTCCACTGCTAAAAAGCTAGTATTAAAAAACACAGTTGACTTGAGCGGAAAACAACTTGTCCCCTAAATCATATCATATCTGCTACCAGAAAACTGCTCGTTTAAGAGTCTTGGCTTTTCTACTAATATAAAGCCTATATCGATTGTTTTAAAATCTAAGGAAAACACGTGAAACTAATGAGACACAAGCAAACAGCAATAATTTTGCAGTGCAACTCAAAAATGCCTTTTGCACGTCCAAAACTGTATCACCAGTCAAGTGGCCTTTAAGCAGTTAGCTCTGCAGGGCTCGCTGACTTTGGGTCAGAAGACTCAGCTCCACTAGTAATGGCACTTAGCAAATCTGTTACAAGCTTCGTGAACCTTACTTTCTCTTTGATGACCTTTTTCTGTTTTTCCAGCCACTTGTCTACGTAGTTCTGGTCTGTTCCTTCTGTAGGAATGGCTTGGAAATCGGTCCTCACCGCTGGCAGGACTGCATAGAAGGACTGGCAGATCGATCTCATCTCTTTGGCCTGCTTGTTCATCAAAATGTAGTAAAGCTTCTTGGGAGACTTCTGACTTTTGTCGGCATTGCCTTCAAACTTCTTCATTTCATTCTCCATTATGGAGAAAAATCCTGCTGCCTTGGTGATACCACCAATGAAGGCTTCAAGGGCGGGGATCAGAGTTTTGCTGACGGTGAGTGAGGCAGCCTCTTGGATTTTGGACTCTGCACCTTTAGCAACTGCATGTACCAGATCCGAATTCGATGAAGCCGCCAACATTGGGGTTGCGATCACATTGACAAAAGGAACGAAGGCAAGCCCAATCGCCCAGGAACGTTTGGTGGCAGCGCTGTCTTCAAGTTCCTTTTTCTTCCTTTCAAATTCCATCTGAAGGTCTTTGAACTCTTTAAGGATAATTTGTGCTTCATCCTGTCTTTTCTTAAGAGGCACCAGAATATCTTCATGCATCTTCACGAGTGACTCAGCCAGTTGTCTGTAGGCAATGGTTTCTTCAAGAATGTCGGAAAGCATCTGATTCCACTCGTCGAACTCCAGGGCTTCGTAGAATTCAAAGTACTCGCTTATGGATGCAACAAACTTGGTGGATAGCGGCAAGACACCTTTGAGGTACACCATGGCGTCGTTTCTTGTGTCATCTCGGAGCTTCCTGAACTTTCGGGCACTTGTTGTGTTAGAACCGACTGCATTCTCAGCATAAAGAGATCTCATGGCAAGTGAAAACACTCGCATGTCAGTGGGCATGTCCTGCAGTATCGTTTTAAGGCTCAAAACGGCTCCTTCTGCTGATTGTGAAACCTCTGTTCCCGCCATCTGTGAGTAGATTAAGAAGACGAAACATCAGTCTTACGTTCTGTATGGTTTGCCATCCTCACAAGTGAGAAATCTCATATATTTTCAGTATTTCCAGTTTGTTTCTCAGTTGCTTAGGTAAAAATATGGATATCAAAATCAGCAGGTTATGCAATCGTGATGCGATACGTTTTTTAGTGGATGTAAACTGTCCCTAAACTGTAAAGCGGAAAAAAGAAGAAATGGAGTTGGATTGGAAACGTTTTCACAGAAAAAAGTGTCTCTTATTCCGACACTCTCTTTGTCGTAAAATCCTTCAGTCAAACTGATGTTTCCAAGAAAGAAAGAAAGAAAGAAAGAAAGAAAGAAAGAAAGAAAGAAAGAAAGAAAGAAAGAAAGAAAGAAAGACAGAAAGAAAGCTGCGCAAGGATACATGATCGGAGGTTATTTGTTAATACAGAGACAATTCTCAGTCGAAGAATTGATTTATTAAGCCAACCATAAAATACTATCTGAAAAGAATTGTAAATTGAAGTTCTATCTTTTCCTCGGCACATGTATTTGAAATCCTGGTTCCAGACAGATTGCCATTTTATAATCACCGGTCCATAAATTCTAGGAATCGAAACGCTGAAGAAAAGAGCTAGTAATGTAAGGCAGAAGGTTTTATTGGCTATTTTGTATTAAAGATAGCTTGAACTATTTTCACCACTTGTTGGTAAAGCTTTCTAACTTAAATTAAGCGTCAGATGGTTCTCTAGTGTTTTTTCCGTCCCAGGCTAAATATTCGTTTTTTTTTTCTGCCGGTGTAAGGCTAAACGTATTCTTGTGCATATTCTTAGATTATAGCGTATGACATTCTCGTTTGTGTTGTATACTATACGGACTTGGCGGGGAACGCTTGAAAATTCACTGAAATCTCGTCACGAATTCCTGGTACGCAGAGATCTTACTTGGAGGGTCTTACTACGGACGTCAAAAATAAGACAGAACTTGGCTACAACAGTGGATGATGGCTTCCACATTCGTAACCATCGATGTATTCGAAGAAATTTTAAACTAAAATCCTTCTAGGTACAATGTACAAGTCTCTTAAGTAAAAGGCCAACCCGTTTTCTAGAGCAAAATAATTCAGAATATCCTTTTTAAGCTCAGCGGTTCTTAATATATTGTTTGACGAGCAAGAACCTTCCCTTGAAATGATCTCATGCAATAGGAATGTCTAACAAAGAAATTATCTAAACACGCAACTTAATAAGTACAAAATTCATCATGACCGTAAGCGAAAATGTACAGCTGTAGAAGTACAAAGTAGATTTTGACTACGCAAAAATGTACAGCAAGTATAAAGTTCATCATGACTAAGCGAAAATGTGCAGTTGAACAGGTACAAAGTTCGACGCGACTAAGCGAAAATGTGCAGTTGAGCAGGTACAAAGTTCGACACGACTAAGCGAAAATGTGCAGTTGTACAAGTACAAAGTTCGACATGACTAAGCGAAAATGTTCAGTTGAACAGGTACAAAGTTCGACACGTCTAAGCGAAAATATTCAGTTGTACAAGTACAAAGTTCATCATGACTAAGCGAAAATGTGCAGTTGTACAAGTACAAAGTTCATCATGACTAAGCGAAAATGTGCAGTTGAACAGGTTAAAAGTTCATCATGACTAAGCAAAATTGTTCAGTTGTACAAGTACAAAGTTCGACATGACTAAGCGAAAATGTGCAGTTCTGACAGGTATAAAAAAGTTCAACATGACTAAGCGAAAATGTGCAGTTGTACAAGTACAAGTTGGACATGACTAAGCGAAAATATTCAGTTGTACAAGTACAAGTTTGACATGAACTAAGCGAAAATGTGCAGTTGAACAGGTAAAAAGTTCGACACGACTAAGCGAAAATGTGCAATTGTACAAGTACAAAGTTCGACATGACTAAGCGAAAATGTGCAGTTGTACAAATATTAAGTTTAACATGATTAAGCGAAAATGTGCAGTTGTACAAGTACAAAGTTCGACATGACTAAGCGAAAATGTGCAGTTGTACAAGTACAAAGTTGAACATGACTACGCGAAAATGTGCAGTTGTGCAAGTACAAAGTTCGACACGACTAAGCGAAAATTTGCAGTTGTACAAAAAGTACAAAGTTCATCATGACTAAGCGAAAATTTGCAGTTGAACAGGTACAAAGTTAGACTCGACTAGGTTGTACAAGTACAAAGTTGATCGACACGACTAAGCGAAAACATTCAGTTGTACAAGTACAAAGTTCGACATGACTAAGCGAAAATGTGCAGTTGAACAGGTACCGAAAGTTCGACATGACTAAGCAAAAATGTGCAGTTGTACAAGTACAAAGTTCAACATGACTACGCGAAAATGTGCAGTTGTGCAAGCACAAAGTTCGACACGACTAAGCGAAAATGTGCAGTTGTACAAAAAGTACAAAGTTCATCATGACTTAGCGAAAATGTGCAGTTGCACAAGTACAAAGTTCAACATGACTACGCGAAAATGTGCAGTTGTACAAGTACAAAGTTCATTATGACTAAACGAAAAAGTGCAGTTGTACAAATATTAAGTTTAACATGATAAAGCGAAAATGTACAGTTGTACATGTACAAAGTTCATCATAGACTACGTCAATTTTACAAGCTCCGGCTTTCTGTGTTGCTTCAACAACATTCTATCAAAATCTTACTGACGCGGTAAAATCGCTGATAGTATTGAGACCTTGTTGTCGCTTTATATTTGCTAGATTTGTAGCAAACGAAAAGCGTATAGGACTTATTGATATGCAATTTATTACACTAAAAAAGTTTAGGGTTACCTTAGAGTTACTGTAGATTATATGTAGGTTTTAGAGCCCAAATGTCTTCTTGGCAGACGATGTCAACACTAAAACGGCAAGCCCAAAAAGGGCGTGAAGTTGAAGAACGCTATTCTTTATTTCGTTACGACTAATATAACCAAATCCTTCCCCTTAAATCTGATTGGTTTGAAGTTGACCTTTCGATCGAAATTTTCCTGTCAGTTTTCCTAGAAAAGAGGTGTTTTCGATTTTCCTTGACAACGGAAAACTGAATCGTACGTGATGTTATCTCAATTGATTGACATTTTCCAAGAAATGTTATAACCGCGTACAAACAAACGTTAAAGAGGCCCTGTAGGTAGAAATTCCGACGCTTCAGCGTTCCATTAAAGTGAGTTTGGATCACACGACTTAACTGCGAACACTGTTTCAAAACTTGAAACAAACCCAAAATGAAGTACCTTGAAACTACATTATTCTATTTGCGCGTTTTCCGAACAGTGTACAGCTATAAAAGTGTTGTCATACACCGAAATCCTTCAAAGGAACGATCGAGAAAGTCAAATCGCCCGAGGAGTTCTTCAGTCCAGTGACCAAACCAATGAGAAAGCTAAACTGGGTGCGCAAGCATGCTTTAGTTTGATGTTATCTTGAACTGCTAGTCAAAGCAATTTAATTGCCAAATATTTTTAAGTGTTTAACACTGTATGAAGGGTTTTATCTCAGTTTCTTACTAATTCAATACTCTCGCCTAATGAATAGCAAAGAGTCTTTTCTGTTTAAAAATACCGTAGTTGTAGTCAGGCATGATGATAGCTAAAAAAATGTTGTCACTGACTAAAATTATAAAAAAAATGGGTCGTTTCGGTAAAATACTGTATCTTTCTTTAGCACGCATTAAAAACGGCGTCCGGATATTTTAGATTTTTTGACGAAAATGGGTAGTTCACACGACGGGACTTGTAACAGCAACATAACAACAAGAAGCTTAAGCTGGCCGGTCCCGGGACAAGTCGCAGGGACTTGTCTCCTCGAGTCACTTGTCTTGGACTATGAATATTGAGCCGCAATTAAAAATGGCCGCGCCATACGAAAGATTATAACACTGTTTTCTTGTTTAAATTCGTCAGGTTTTACAATTTCTGAAACGGATGGTCATCTTGGACAACACAAAGGCGACTCAAAGCCTAAACGCATGCGTACCTCGTTCAAGCATCATCAGCGCTTCGAGCAAAACCACAAGAAACCGGCCTATCAAAACGGGTTTTACAGGTCTGGTCGCGAACTACCGCAGAACGGTGTGTAATCCGCAGACTCAGGATCAGGCCTCCTCGGTCAGCGCGATTTTAGAAGCCGAAATAATGTGACAACGTGTACATAATGCGCTGTAATTACTTAATTTAACGCCCTGCTAGTGTGATAAAATATTTAAATAAACGCCTCAAGCGGGAGAGTACGTAAAATCAAGAATTTTTATATTGATACCGTGTTGTAATGTTTTTTTAAACAATAACCTGTCTGTTTGATGTTGTAAACTCAATTCAACCGGATCGATAATTTTACCACACGTCGTTCATAAATTATTCTTTAACTAATCATTCAAAGCAAAATAATCTGAAGAAACAAAAAAACGACGAAATCCTGGTATTCAATATTTTCGCGCAAGTACCGTCTAAGGTTAATTTCAAAATAAAGTGTAAAATATTTCAGCCTATCTTTCATCGGCCCCTATTTTTTTCATTTCACCATTTTTAAAATAGCCTTTTTATTTTCCATTAAATTAAAGACGATGTCACTGTTGGGTTTGTCTAACTTTCCCACAAGGCAGCCTTTTTGGTACTACAGTCGACTCTCTCTCTCTAAGCGGACTTGGTTTGGTTGGCTGGTTCTGGCCGAATTTCATGATCACTTTTATGTCTGTGCCTAAACTCCCTTTTCTCTAAGGCGAACAGCTGAAGTTGTTAGAGAGAACCGACTGTGGCAAGATTCCAAAATTCGTTTGAATTGTGACAAGTTCCTGTTTTCATTTTTCGCACAAAAACTGAAATAATACTACTTCTGTGTCAAAGTAATTGCCTATGGTCAGCTGTTTATCAACAGAGTGCGAGAAGTTTGCGTCGCACTTCAAAATTCAAATTTGCTCCGCTTGCGATTACGATGTTTGAAGCACGGTTGCCAACCAAACCTGTCGCTAATATGACACAGAAGTGATTTTATAAATTTCTGATTTCACACACAAAGTATGGAACACGTAGCTACTTTAGGGGGAAGTCTTGGTAGTATAGTCTTAGAATTCTTGCTAAGGTTTTGCCACCCAGTTTCTCCAAATCTTGACTTATTTCAGACCGTAGAGGCAGCGTGGTTGAGCTGCGCTGGTCTTCAGTGTAATCTGGCGCGCCGGTCCCAGCCCGATTCAAGCCCTCTACTCTGCCACTAGCTGGATTTACTCTCGGTCGTCGGTTGTTCAACTACTCGATTTCGCATTGTATGTAGCTAACGGGCCTGACAGTTGCGAATTTTAGCCATTTTGTATGTTTGAGTGGTGTGCCTAGAAACTAGTTATCTTGAATGCAAGTCCATGACTACTATAAACAAACATTTAGATTTTTAATTACATTTACATATATGCCATTTCCACACCGTTTTCAGACCTGGCTAATATATGACTTTGCAATGGGTTTTGCTTGGCCTGTTATAACTGAGTGAAGCTTATATCAGGAGCGGGCTTAAAATAGGAATGAAACACTGTTTGGAAATGACCTGAAAAGAAAACTACCTTAAAGACTCTGATGAAGAATACATTGTAAGAATTCCACTTTGAAAGGTTTTGACGTCCACTCTAGATCTTTTTGGAAACTTATTAATAGCCTATCTCTGTTAAAGTACAAAGTTCTGTGAGGACGTTGAATGTGGAAAAGTTGAATAGGGAAGCCTTCAAGATGGAGTGGCGGGGGGATGTATAACAAATTCTGTTTTTTTTTTTCATGGTTCGTAAGCAGAAAGATAGGTCTATAACTGGAAGGGCTTATAAGCAGGGGGTCGTTATAACCGGCATTTTACGGCATTTTTATGATTTATGTTCGAAGATGAAAAGCTCAGTCGAAAAGCGGGCAATAATACTTTCTCGCGGTTTTCATTATAAACCAAACTTACCAAACTTAATGTCAGACCGCAATAACTGGAAAATCATGACCCTTTGGGTCGGTGCAATATCAACAAGGCATAAAGTATTTAAGGAAAGTACCCCCGAGCCCAAGAAGTACCCAATTACTCCGTATGGTGGTCAATCATTCCCGCGGGGCGGCGGCCTGGGGGGGTCTCTACCCACATCCACTCTCTCTCTAATCACTTCACACACTCTCCCCTCCTCCCTTCCACGACCCTCCCTCCTCTCCCTTCTTCCTCCACACATCTCTCTTCTCCGCTCTTCTGCTCCTCCCCCAGTCACTCTTCCGGTCCGCATCTCACACATTTCGGTCGTCCTTCATCTACTACATGTCTTTCTCCCCCTCTCCACCCTCATCACTCATCCCTTTCTTTGCTCACCGCCGAGCTACATCTTTCGCTTCTGGCACTCCGCTGCCAACTCAACATTGCTCTCTTGGTCGCAGTTCAGCGACCAAAGACACGAAGAGGCGATCTTGTACGGACGAAAGTAACAGTTTACTGTCACATCTAGCGACAAACGAATGTTCTGCGTTCGTGGCACGCGTGCAGAACACACAACGACAAAAGGATCGATTCATGCGAAACGAGTTCGTCCACAGTTTCCCGCCGAGACTCCCCAATCTCGGGGCGGCCATGAGTCCCCTCGCGCGCACGGCTCGATTCATCCGCATACAGTCACACCTACCAACTCAAAACACGACGCAAACAGAATTAGGCGCGCTCTCCTTCGTCGAACGCAATAAGTCTGCTTACCCCAGTAAGTCAATACAATTAGAGACACATCGACGTCCCTTATATGAAGCATATTCTTAGTATAGTGTGCAAAAGAAAGCTTGAAGTGAAATTCAGAGATCCTTTGAATTTTGGTACCACACATTTATTCACTTCTAGGAAATGCATATATTCTTTTTGTTATCTTCCAGTGACTAAATCTAACTTATTGTACTTATTCCACTGCTAAAAAAGCTAGTTTAAGGAAACACAGTTGACTCGAGCGAAAAACAACTTGTCCCCTAAATCATATCATATCTGTTACCAGAAAACTATTCGATTAAGAGTCTTGGCTTTTCTACTAGTATAAAACCTACACTTATTGTTTTAAAATCTAAGGAAAACACGTGAAACTAATGAAACACAAGCAAGCAGCAGTAATCTGCAGTACAACGCAAGAAATGCCTTTTGCACGTCCAAAACTGTATCATTATGTCCAGTGGTCTTTAAGCAGTCTAGCTCTGCAGGGCTCTCTGACTGTCAGAGGGATGAGAGTCAGAGCTCTGCTCCACCAGTAATGGCTTTTAGCAAATCTGTTACAAGCCTCGTGAACCTTACTTTCTCTTTGATGACCTTTTTCTGTTTTTCCAGCCACTTGTCTACGTAGTTCTGGTCTGTTCCTTCTGTAGGAATAGCTTGGAAATCGGTCCTCACCGCTGGCAGGACTGCATAGAAGGCCTGGCAGATCGAACTAATATTTTTGGCTTCGTTTTTCATTACCTTGTAGAAGGCGAACTTCAAGGGAGAGTGCTGCTGGCCTTTGTAGGCATTGCCTTCAAACTTCTTCAATTCATTCTCCATTATCGAGAAAAATCCTGCTGCCTTGGTGATACCACCAATGAAGGCTTCAAGGGCGGGGATCAAAGATTTGCTGACTGTGAGTGAAGCAGCCTCTTGGATTTTGGATTCGGCACCTTTAGCAACTGCAGCTACCAAATCCGAATTCGATGAAGCCGTCAACATTGGGTATGCGATCACATTGACACCAGGAACGAAGAGAAGTCC
Organism: Oculina patagonica; assembly: GCF_052425735.1. Lineage (NCBI taxonomy): Eukaryota > Metazoa > Cnidaria > Anthozoa > Scleractinia > Oculinidae > Oculina > Oculina patagonica. Next base: position 38,912,889 of record NC_135758.1, on the reverse strand, counting down.
AAACGCCCAGGCACGTTTGGTTTCAGCGCTGTCTTCAAGCTGCTTTTTCTTCTTTTCAAATTCCATCTGCAGGTCTTTAAACTCTTTAAGGATAATATGTGCTTCGTCTTGTCTTTTCTTAAGAGGCACCAGAATATCTTCATGCATCTTCACGAGTGACTCAGCCAGTTGCCTGTAGGCAATGGTTTCTTCAATAATGGCGGTAAGCATCTGATTCCACTCGTCGAACTCCAGGGCTTCGTAGAATTCAAAGTACTCGCTTATGGATGCAACAAACTTGGTGGATAGCGGCAAGACACCTTTGAGATACACCATGGCGTCGTTTCTTGTGTCATCTCTTAGCTTCCTGAACTTTTGGGCAGTTGTTGTGTTAGAGCCGACAGCATTTTGAGCATAAAGGGATCTCATTGCAAGTGAAAACACTCTCATGTCAGTAGGCATGTCCTGTAGTATCGTTTTAAGGTTTAAAACGGCTCCTTCCGCTGATTGTGAAACCTCTGTTCCAGCCATCTGTGAATAGATTAAGAAGACGAAACATCACCGTTAAGAAGCTAGTTCAGCGCTCATACGGAGATATTAGAAAGGTCACGCATACAAAGGCAAATAAATTAAAACTTCAAAAAAGCTCAGTTATGTTCAATATGGTTGGCCTGCCTCGCAAAAACATCTTATTTATTTTCTGTTTTTCCAGGTTGTTTCTCAGTTGTTTAGGTAAAAATATGGATATCAAAATAAAATGAGCAGGTTATGCAATCGTCATGCGATACGTTTTCTAAGAGGATGATGGAAACTGTCCCAAAACTGCCGAACGAGTAAAAAAAGAAGAAGTGGCGTTGGATTAAAAACGTTTTCACAGAAAAGAGTTCAAAGTTAACCTTAGCAAGTCAGTGAAGGATGCATGTAAGCTTCCACTACACCCACATTTTCTGCATGACGTGTCTCATTCCGACACTCTTTGTTGTAAAATTCTTCAGTCAAACTAATGTTTCCAAGAAAGAAAGAAAGAAAAAAAGAAAGGAAGAAAGCTAGTTGCGCAAGGATACATTATTGACGGTTATTCATTAATACAGATACAATTCTCAGTCGAAGAATTTATTTATTAAGCCAACCATAAAATACTATCTGAAAAGAATTGTAAATTGAAGTTGTATCATTTACTCGGCACATGTATTTGAAATCCTGGTTCCAGACAGATTGCCATTTCATAATCATGATCCATAAATTCTAGGAATCGAAACGCTGAAGAAGAGAGCTAGTAATTTACAGGCAGAGGGGTTTCTTGGCTATTTTGTATTTTGTATAAGAGATGGCTTGAACTATTTTCAAAAAAGCTCTGTTTTTAACTTAAGTGTCAGATGGTTCTTTAGTATTTTTCCCTGCGCCCCAGGCTAAATATTCTTGTTTTTCTGCCGATGTTAGGATGAAAATATTCTTGTGAATATTCTTAGATTATAGCGTATGACATTCTCGTTTGTGCTGTAAACCATAAATACGTGACGATAGGATTTACGGGCTCTGAAAATTCACTGATATACGTAAATATCAGTGATGTCAATGAAACAGACGTATTTATATTCCTGCTTCCAGACAGATTGCCATTTTATAATCACCGATCCATAAATTCTAGGAAATGCTGAAGAAAATAGCTAGTAATATAACGGTTTCTTGGCTATTTTGTATTTTGTATTTAAGATAGCTTGAACTATTTTCACCCCTTGTTGGTAAAACGCTTTTAAACTTTAATTAAGTGTCAGATGGTTCTCTAGTGTTTTTTTTTTGTGCTGTATACCATACATACTTGGCGGGGAACGCTCTGAAAATTCGCTGAAATACGTCACGAATTCCTGGTACGCAGAGATCTTACTGCGGACATCAAGAATGAGACATACCTTGGCTACAACAGTGGATTATTGCTTCCACATTCGTAACCATCGATGAAGTGGAAGAAATTTTAAACTTACGTGCTTCTAGGTACAATATACAAGTCACTTAAGTAAAAACGCCAACCCGTCTACTAGAACAAAATAATTCAGAATATCCTTTCAAAGCTCAGCGATTCTTAATTGTTTGACGAACAAGAACCTTCCCTTGAAAGGATCTGATGCAATAGGAATGAAATTATTTAAACACGCAGCTTAAAAACTACAAAATGCATCATGTCTAAGCGAAAATATGCAGTTGTACAAGTACAAAGTTTATTATGACTTAACGCAAATGTACAGTTGTACAAGTACAAAGTTCAAAACGACAAAGCGAAAATGTGCAGTTGTACAAAGTTCGACACGACTAAGCGAAAATGTGCAGTTGTACAACAATTACTTAGTTCAACATGACTACGCAAAAATGTGCTGTTGTACAGGTAAAAAGTTCAACAAGACTTAGCAAAAGTGTACAGTTGCGCAAGTACAAAGTTCATCGTAGACTACGTCAATTTTATAAGCTCTTTCTGTGTTGCTAAACAACATTCTATCAAAATCTACTGACTCGGTAAAATCGCTGAAAGTATCGAGACCTTGTTGTCGCTATTTATTTCCTAGATTTGTAATAGCAAATGAAAAGCGTATAGAACTTATTAAAGTGCATGTGAAACGAAATTTATAACACTAAAAAAGCGATATTAAGTTAAGGCTTACCTTAAAGTTACCGTAGATGATATGTAGGTTTTAGAGCCCAAATGTCTCCTCGGCAGACGATGTCAACACTATAACGGCAAACCCAAAAAGGGCGTGAAGGTGCAGAACGCTATTCTTTATTTCGTTACGGCTAATATAACCAAATCCTATCCCTTAAATCTGATTGGTTTGCAGTTGACCTTTTGAGCGAAATTTTCCTGTCAGTTTTCCGAGACAAAGGGTGCTTTCCCTTGACAACGGAAAACTGAATCGTACGTGATGCAATGCCAATTGTTTGCCGTTTTCCAAGAAATGTTATTACCACGTACAAACAAACGTTAAAAAGAGGCCCTGGAGACAAATTCCGACGCTTCAGCGTTCCATTAAAGTGAGTTTGGATAAAACAACAACAGCGAACGTTTCCAAAACTTGAAACAAACCCAAAATTGGTACTTTGAAACTACATTATTCCATTTGCGCGTTTTTATAACAGTGCACAGCTTTAAAAGTATTGTCATCCATCGCAATTCTTCAAAGGAACCAGTGGAGGGAGAGAGACAAATCGCCCGAGGAGTTCTTCAGTCCAATGACCAAACCAATGAGAAAGCTAAACTGGGTGCGCAAGCATGCCTTAGTTCGATGTTATCTTGAACTGCTAGTAAAAGCAATTTAATTGCCAAATATTTTTAAGTGTTTTAACACTGTATGAAGGGTTTTATCTCAGTTTCTTACTAATTCAATACGTTCGCCTAATGAATAGCAAAGAGTCTTCTGTTTAAAAATACCGTAGTTGTAGTCAGGCATGATTCTTTTATAGCTAAAAAAATGTTGTCACTGTCTAAAATTATAAAAAAAATGGGTCGTTTCGGTAAAATACTGTATCTTTCTTCAGCACGCATTAAAAACGGCGTCCAGATGTTTTAGATTTTTTGACGAAAATGGGTAGTTCACACGAGGGGACTTGTATCATCAACATAACAACAAGAAGCTTAAGCTGGTCCCGGGACAAGTCGCAGGGACTTGTCTCCTCGAGTCACTTGTCTTGGCCTATGAAGACTATGAATATTGAGCCGCAATATAAAATGGCCGCGCCACACAAAAGATTACAGCATTGTTTTTTTTTTTTGGTTTTATTTCGTCAGGTTTTACAATTTCTGAAACGGATGGTCATCTTGGACAACACAATGGCGACTCAAGGCCTAAACGCATGTGTACTTCGTTCAAGCATCATCAGCTTCGAGCAAAACCACAAGAAACCGGCCTATCAAAACTGGTTTTACAGGTCTGGTTTCAGAACGCTCGCGCGAAGTACCGCCAAACGGTGTGTAATCCGCAGGCTCAGGATTTGTCACCAGAATCTCAGGACCAGGCCTCTCCGGTCAGCGCGATTTTAGAAGCCGGAATACTGTGACAACGTGTACATAATGCGCCGTATTTACTCAACATTCAATATTCAACGCCCTGCTAGTGTGATAAAATATTTAAATAAACTCCTCAAGCAGGAAAAAACGTAAAATCAAGAATTTTAAGAATTGATTCTGGTTGTAATGTTTTCTTAAACAATAACCTGTCCGTTTGATGTTGTAAACTCAATTCAACTGGATCGATAATTTTACCACACGTCATTCATAAATTATTCTTTAACTAATCATTCAAAACAAAATAATCTGAAGAAATAAAAACAAAACCGACGAAATCCTGGTATGCAATAAACGACTTGAACGATCTTTTCGCGCACTAATTAACGTATCAGTTGAAAAACTAATTCCTACTTATTCCTTCTAGCTAGCTCTTTAAGTTGTTCTGTTCACTGTTCCGACATTTTGTACACGAGTTGCAATACCCAGATGAGATCTTTATGGAGAAATTGTCAGGCCATTAGTTTTGGATGAGACGGAAGTTCGGTTATTACCCCCGATAGTACTGACCTAAAGAATGCGCAGGAGGGTTTTATGTCCTTTGCTTCCTTTTTCATTGTTTTGTAGTGATAAAACATCTGCTTCAGCTGGCTCTCCACGGCTTTGCCTTCAAACTTGCATAATTCCTGCTCCAATATAGAAAAAAAACTTGTGAACTCCCTGATGCCACCGATGAAAGATTCAATGGCAGGGATTAAATTTTCTCTTACTTTGATTGCAGCAGCCTTGTGAATTGCTGCTTGTTCGCTACTAGCATCTGCTTTCTTGGAATCTGAACGCGCAAAATATAGTAATGCAGGGGTTGCAATCAGGTTAACAATAGGAATAAAGGCAAGAAAGATAGCCCAGCCTCGTTTGCAGCTTGCAGCCTTTTCAAGCTCTCTTTTCTTCATTTCGAATTGCGTCTTTAGTCCATCGAAATCTTTCCCAACGGGTACTGCTTGGTCTTGTTTCACTTTAAGGCGCATCAAGCTGCCTTCATGGACCTGAAGAAGCCTTTGACTACGTTCCCGGTAGCTAACGGCCCTCGCAAGGATCCGTGGAATATCTTCGCGCCACTCTTCGAACTCCAGAGCTTCATAACACCCAAAATACTTGCCTAAAGATTCAACAAAGTGAAACTCGATGGAAATCGGGAGGGCATCGTTGAGAAACACCAGGGCGTCGTTTATTGTATCATCGCGCAGTTTTCTATACTTATTTCCAGCTTCTGTGTTTATGCCAACACTTGCTTTCTAGAGTGATCTCACTGAAGTGGGAAATGATTTGACACTGATTGCCATGCTTTCAATTTGCTCTCGTACCATCACAACTAGAGCACTTGTTTCCGATGTCTCGTTGTCTGCCATCTATGTGTTTAAAAGAAAAGCAAAGAAAAGTAAAGCAGATGGTTAACAAGGCCACTGTGGGAGGCGCGGTGGCCTAATGGTTAGTGCACCGGACTCCAGATCGAGCGGTCCGGGTTCGAGGCCTGGCCGGGGTCATTGTGTTGGGACATGTTTTTGGGCAAGACACTTTACTCTCATAATTTCTCTCTACTTCCAGGTGTATAAATGGGTACCGGTTAAATTGCCCTCCGCCTCGTTAGCATGCTCAAACAACAAAAGATATTGATCCTGCAACGTAAGGCATGGAGGGAAATTTGCATGTACCCTGCAATGGACTAGCATCCCATTCAGGGGGAAGTAGAAATATTCCTTGCCGCTTAACCCTTTCACTCCTAAACGCGCATTCAGGCGCTATTTGGAGGTGCAGTCATTGATTCACTTGTGACGTGATCAATAAGCACGTCAGTGGAATTTCGTGATAAGAATCGACCTTTCTACAGGACTGTTCATTTTTAATATCGGTTGCATTCTGACAGAGCTAATCAAATAAAAGCACAATCCATTTTTAGTGCAAAATCGTTGCTTAAACAGGCCAGTACACCTGTAATTGGTCAAGGTCCCCTTTTCAGTGTTTTCCAATGACAACGTCAAACCTTTTTTGGCCAAAAAAGGATGCGAAGAGTAGAAATTAAGAAGAATAAGAAGGCAGAAAAAAAGGAAGCAAAAGGAGCAAAAAAATTTTTGGAACGGTTCAGCAAAAAATAAAAAATAAAAAAATAACGCATGCGCATGCACCAAAGTAAAATATTGTATGTTTTTACACAGAATCTTTATCAAAATGTTGCTTAAGTGTAAAAAAGTGCTTCTTTAGCAAAGTTGAGGTAAATTCAAGACATAGTACCAAAATTTCAGTTTAGCGGCTAAAAAAAGCGTTTTTGGGGGGAAAATTTGGGTGTCAAAAGGTTAATACTACAGAAACCGGGATAAGCTCCGGCAAGTATGGGCCACTTGTCTCGAGGCTTCCCTTTATTTAACAAGGCCACACTTCAAAATCAGATCGGGTAAAACATTCAAAGCGAGCAAATTAGCGCTGGCTGTGACATAGTGGGTCGACCACTATGCCGGAGAAGCCATGCCATTAATTTTTTCAGAACTACTAAAATCAATTGCAAATCGATCTCATGTTTGACCAGGAGCCGGTGTGGCTGATGATAAGCTAATAGGAATGAAAGGAGGGACGTGCTTCTTTTATGTCTAGAAGAAAAGAGGAAGTGTAGTAATATGGCAACTGGTGATTTGATTTACCTCTGATGTTCAATAGCTCTGACGCAAAAAAATAAACTCATCAGGGTAATCCCCTTTATTGCTAAACAAAGGGGTGGCCGAAGGGCTGAAAATTTCCTGCCGGGTCATTGTGCTGTGTCCTTCTGCAAGGCACTTTACTCTCATAGTGCCTCTCTCCACCCAGGCGCATAAATGGGTACCACCGAAATAATGCTGGGTAACGCTACGATGGACTAGCATCCCATCTAGGCAGGGGGGTGGGAGTAGAAATACTCCTAGTCGCTTAATGCTGCAGAAACCGGGTTAAGCTCCCACCTGTCACGGTTGGGATTCTCTCTGATTTTTACGGGTAGGTACAAAACGTGGGGCAGGCCATGGCCTAGGGGTGGTTAATTTTCTAAAATGAACAAAAATAATAATTCCACAAAAATATAGATTTTTAAATTAAAAGAAAATTCAGTTTCCCGACTCCCAGCTTATGTCACTACCAATGGCTGCATGACTGACCAGAAAAATGCATTTATGTTTATTTTGTCGACTATTTCCACCGGAACAAATTTTGTCGGCGGCGCGTTAAAAATGTCCAATTTGGACTACATTTGTCACGTCGCGACGAACCACCCGCGCTTGTAGAGTGTTGGATGATAATAGAAAATTTAGCTAAATAAAAAACGTGTTCCCAGTGCAGATTTACATTTTGTAAACGATGTTAATTTAGGAATCGTCCTATGGCATGATAAACAAGCAAGGATCGAAACCCACCAGTGACAAAGCGGTGTTCGTTTCATGTTAATTCCACAGAAATGAGCCGCAAGTTCAGAATATCATGCTAGCGGGCTTTTGGCGGATTTCGGTCCTTGTTTGTTCAGCCTGTCGAAAGACGACGGCATAAAATTTATATAGCCAGTTTAAACTTTCGTAATTTCTCATGCAAAACGTTGTCTTAATCCCGTTTTAATACAAATCATGCAACGCTTGGCATTCAGTTGGAACATGTTTTCCATGACATGATCACTTTTACGAAGAGCCGAAGCCGTACAGTTAACACTGCAATCAAGGATTTCTGCTAAATAATATTCGGGGGACATTATGAAGTAATGGAAATCTCGTTGTTGTAGTTCGGTGCAACACACAAATTATAAATCAACGCTTTACTAATCCAGTTCAATCCACCACATTTTAGTCTAACAATATCCTCCAGGATACCTCAGGTACGTGTGTACTGACTTGGGATCCTGACTTGAAAACTGGGCTTGATTGTCTACTCGAGATCCGTGCTTAAACTCGAATTCCTGGTTTAAAGAATAGGTTCCCTGGCCCATTCTATGTTAGCATTTTATATATCTTAATACCAAATACATTAATTTCATATATTATTATTTTTTGTATTTTTGTTCATTTTAGAAAATTAACCACACCTTGGCTATGGCCTACCCCACGTTTTGTACCTACCCGATTTTTACCGACATTTACTCATTATCAGTTGAACTTTTTCTAAGGAAACGATGAGTTAAAACTGGTAAAAACTGATACCTTAAGCTTTTTAGTATCCGTGTGCTTCAACAACCACTCTTCTACGTAGCTCCAGTCAACGTTTTCAGTGGGAATGGCTAGCAATTCGACTCTTACATCGCGTAGGACTTCGCGGAAAACCTCTAAGAATGATCTCAATTCCTTGGCTTTCCATTTCATTGTCATATAGTTAATGCAGCGCTGCTGCTTCCCCGCCTTGTTCTCAATCCTGCGCAACTCGTCTCCCAGTACAGAGAAAAAAGATGCTGCATTTTGAATGCCGTTTATGAAGTCGTCAAGAGCAGGAATTGATGAACCAGCCTCACCAACTCTTCTCTTAATTAGCAACAAGATGTCTTCATGTATCTTCAAGAGCGCTTGACATAGTTCTCTGTGGCCAATGGTCTTTTCAAGGAAGTCACAACGAATCTCACGCCACTCCAACGACGACGCCACAGTTTCACAAAACTCAAAATGTTCACTTGTCGGTGCAACAAACTTGGTGGAAAGTGGAAGGACACCTTTAAGGTACACCATAGCGTCATTTCTTATGTCATCGCGGAGTTGCCTAAATTTACGGGCAGCTGCTGCATTCCTGCCAACAGTGTTTTCTACATAAAGGGACCTCATAGACAGAGAAAAAAGTCGCATATTCTTTCTCATGGTGTTGAGCTCCTCTCGAAGTTCCACAAATGTTTGTTCTGCAGTCCATTTTAAATTTATTTCAGAGAACGATCGTGACCATCCGCGTACACTAGGCTTTATATTTTTGTGTTTATATTCAGACTTTCGTTTAAAACCGATCGTAGTCGTCGATCTTTCATGAGTAACAGTTATTGAGATCGACCTAAACTTAAATTTAGGAACGAGTCTTTTAAGAGGGTCTCTTCTTCAGTTACCTTCGTTTCTAACGGACTGAACAAAAAATGTGCAATGTAAAACTTGAGAAGGGTAACGAGAATACTTATTTTAGATCAACTCAGTGTTACTTCATAGAACATCTAACGTATAAATTATAAAATAACTTACCTGAAAGTGGTCGTTGAGGAAATGTAATGAGAGAATTTTCTTCTGCTCAGACTGATGTGCGAACACTTTAATGCCACACACAAGAGGGCGTGTTGTTAGAGAGAGCTTTTCTTTACCCCACCAAGTTGACCAACTGCCCAAAGCTGATTGGTTTAAATCCGTAATCTTGTTTTGAATAACAAAAAAAGAAATTGCAATCTATATTTTTTCTGTCCAAAATGAGTTGCGCCATTTAATTTATAGTGTCAGTAAATAGCTAAAAAGGTAAATACAACAGAGGTCGCGTAGAAACAATGACGCAGAGTCAAGTTAACCGAAGATGCACAAAATTGCAATCAACAACAATGTATTAACGTAAAAATACTTCTTACAACGTCGAACTATAGGCTACTCTAACGAGAAACAAAATGTTTAGAAAAAAATGTGAGATATCTCATCTTACTTACATTTATTTGTCATTTAGCTGAACTTCAGGCTGACCGCCATGATCAAAGGCTATATTAAGTAAACATCAGCGAATCTGTGCTGTCAGTAACTTAACTGCACGGTATATTTCACGGATCGATCGAGTACAAGACCTCAAGCAAATTCAACGAATGCTCTACACAGGAAACGATTTTCCGTCCCACATGTTGCACTTTTTTTTTCTAAAAGCTAAGTTGCCTGAAATCCATTAAACCTATATGTTTTATTCAGTTTACGCAAGCAAAATATTCAGCATTTTCGCCAGTTGGGTGATTGACAGTTCCTTTGTTCTTGTCGTTGTTGATGGCTAAAGATTTCTCGGAATTTACGTCATACCTTCTCGGAATCATCAACTTGCAAGACACTGGATTTGGTCAGGTAATTGGACGCAAATTAAGAATAAACCTGTCTTAATCCCAGGTTTGTAATTGTGGGACGGCTTATAGATTTTTCTGTCCTCCTCGGGTCGCTTTGAAGCTGTTTTCAGCCTGTTACTGCGGTTACTACGCGTTAAGAGATAAAATAGGGCCTGCGTGAAATTTCTAACATTTATATCGACGACCCTAAGCGGATACGTCCGTGAAACGCCTCTTCTGACCACCACACAAAGAACTTTTATTTAAACAGAATTCTGCACAGGTGGTTTTGTTTTCTTCTCCTACTTTTAAATTTTGTCGTGTAAACGACTTTGCCCGTGCCGAACCAAAATTTTACCCGTGCTCGGACCTATTCGCGAGGTGGTCCGAGCACGGATAAAATTGGTACGCACTCCTGAAAATCTAATCCGGCTCGAATAAAATGTGCAGTGTAAACGATTAGCCGTACTGAGCCAACTCTTTTCTTATGAAATTTCATTCAATAAATTTACAGAAATTCCACCTGATCGACATACTGGTGTGAGAAAAGTGTATTTTAAAAAAAACACTGACCAAGAAAATCTTATGAACATTTTTCGAAGAACTAGCGTGACTTTTAGCAGCCTTCTCTGGTCACTTTCTCCTGAGTTCGTGATCGCTTATAGTGACCATAGCAGAAAGCAAGAATTCTGCCTTGAAGAGCATGATGTAAGGAGTTGATCCAAACAGTGCGAGGAGAATATCAGTAAAAATAATTGTCGTCGTTTATAGGAGAGTTACAAGCCATCACTGCTGCCATTAGAATAAGAACAAAATACCTTCACCCTTTCCTAGTCTTCGCCTTCTGGGAAAAAGGCGAAAAGATGCGCGACTCGTGTGTGACGTTTAAATGAAATAGCAGCATGCGCACTAAGGATGAATCGCGTAAGCTGGCCAAGGTTTTGAGCCTTTTACCCGCACCAAAACATTTTTTAACGCAGTTTAGCACGGTAGAAAAGAGGACGTGTAAACAGGGTATCAGTGCTATTTTTTGGGTACGCGTACCAATTTTATCCGAGCCGTGCCACAAATTTTCTGCCGTGTAAATCGGCCTTTACTTGCTCAATCATAATTGTACCACCTGTGATCTCTGGGTTACACCCATGGATTTCGATTCCCTACGAAACTTGAGTCTTACCACAAACCAGAATCGACAAAAAAATCCAACCCGATTTTTGGTTCACGTTTCCTGAATGTAGCGTTTGTGGATCAAACAGAGACACGATTTATCAGCACAACGTTTCAATCCTTTATTCAAGATGGCGACCTCTTTTACTAAAGCACATGGTCATTTAGAGAGAAGGAAGAAAAGTAAGCCTGTTACGATCACTATTTTCTTTTTCTGTTTACTTATATCTCTGCAGGAATCAGGAGGCCAATTAAAATAGGAAATTTGTTGTTTTAAGAAACGGTGAATCATGATCAGTCGGCCAAATCTCAACAGAAGCCTTATTTAAACCGTCGAAACAGAAGGGCCTAGTCGTTGTCGTTTAAACGAATCTATGTGGAAATGTTGCTTTGGAAGTGGCAGTTTTTGCCAGTAAATTGGAGAGTTTGTCCCGTTTGCGCTTGAAAAATAAGGAACTTGCACCAACTGTATTCATTTTTGGTACGTTCCTTAAATACAATTTGTAAGATTTGTAAGTCTGCACCCAGGTAACGAGGACCTAAGAGGCCAGGGACACCTTGACTTCCCTAATATGAATAACATTCTTGGTATATACTGGTAAGTGTGCAAAGAAGGTTTAAAGTAAAATTCAGAGTTCCTTTATTTTTGCACCATACATTTATTCACTTCAAGAAATGCATACATGCTGTTTCTAATCGACTGACTCTAACTAACAAACATAGCCGACTTGCGGGAAGATAATGCCTGAAAACTGCTCGACTAACAGTCTTAGTATTTCTATTAGAGTACCGGTATATACACAGGCTAGTTAGTCACGTGCAAGCAGCAATTCACATTTACCCACTAGAAGACCACTAGAATTCTACCGCGCGTATACAGTGGCTATATTCTCGGCTAACGTATAATAAGACTGCAATATAACAAAGATAAAATATTCCACGTCTTAAGACATTATACCGGTGTCCTTTACTGAGCAGTCAGCTCTACAGGGATGACTGCTTTAATACAGGGCTCACTGACTGAGGGTCAGAAGACATTCCTCCACCAGTAATGGCTTTCAGCAAATCTATTACAAGCTTCTTGGCACTTACTTTCTCTTTTATGAACTTTCTCTGTTCTTCAAGCCACTTGTCTACGTAGTTGTGGTCAGTTCCCTCTGTAGGAATGGCTAGAAAATCGGTCCTTACCGCTGGGAGGACTGCATAGAAGGCTTGGCAGATCGGTTTAATCTCTTTGGCCTGCTTGTTCATCAAAATGTAGAAAAGCTTCTTTGGAGATTGCTGGCCTTTATAGGCAGTGCTTTCAAACTTCTTTAATTCATTCTCCATGATCGAGAAAAATTGCGCCGCCTTGGTGATACCATCGATGAAGGCTTTAAGGGCGGGTATCAGAGTTTTGCTTACTGCTAAGGAGGCAGCCTCTTGGATTTCGGACTCGGCACCTTTAGCAACTGCACTTACAGCATCCCAAGTCGATGAGGCTATCAACAAAGGGGTTGCGATCGTATTTAGACCAGGAACTAAGGCAAGCCCAATACCCCACTCACGTTTGCTTCTAGCGCTGACTTCAAGTTCCTTTTTCTTCTTTTCAAATTCCATCTGCAGGTCTTTATACTCTATAACGATATTTTCCGCTTCGTCCTGTCTTTTCTTAAGAGGTACTAGAATATGTTCGTGCAGCGATACGAGTACCTCAGTCAGTTGTCTGTAGACAACGGTTTCTTCAAGAATGTCGGAAAGCATCTGATTCCACTCTTCGAACTCCAGGGCTTCATAGAATTCAAAGTAGTTGCTTATGGATGCAATAAAATTGGTGGATAGCGGCAAGATACATTTGAGATACGCCATGGCGTTGTTTCTTGTGTCATCTCGGAGCTTCCTGAACTTCTGAGCAGTTGCTGTATTCGTACCGACAGCACTCTGAACGTAAAGGGATCTCATGGAGAGTGAAAACAGTCGCATGTTAGTTGGCATGTCCTGTAGTATCGTTTTAAGGTCCAAAACGGCTGTTTTCGCTGATTGTGATACCTCTGTTTCAGCCATCTGTGAGTAGATTAAAAAGATGAAACATCACCGTTAGGAAGTTAGAGCTTATAGTATTAGGAATATCACGCATACTTAAGGCTTCTGGATTAAAGTGTTGAAACTGTTTTTGGCATATTTCAACAAATAAAACTTCTAAAAACCTTTCGCTCTATATGGCTGGCCTGCGTCGCAAGTGAGACATTTCATTTATTTTTCGTATTTCCAGTTTGTGTTTGTTTCTCAGTTCCTTAGGTTAGAATCTGGATATCGAAATCAACAGGCAATGCAATGGTAATGTGATACGTTTTTAAGTGGACACGCGTTATCTGTCCCTGAACTGTAAATTGAGCAATAAAGGATTAGTGTTGGACTAGACATGAAGAAAACGTTTTTAACAGGAAAGGGTTCAAGTTAACCTTAGCGAGTCAGTAATACATGACAGCTTTCACATCTAGATTTTTTTCTGCAAAATGTGTCTCATATAAATTCCGACACTCTTTATCGAAAACATTTTTCAGTCACACTAATGTTTCCAAGGATCTAGGAAGAAAGAAAGCTAGCTAGCCACACGAGGATATATTCTCCGCCGACAAACCAATTCCAGTTTATAGGCTGTCAAAGCTATTCTTCAGTGACAGAAACAATTTCAGTTGCAAAATTTCTTCAATAATTCAGTCGTAACTGAAATACGGTTTTAAATGATATAAACTTATAGCATTTGTTTGTGGGTTCCCGGCTCCAGCGGGACGTGTATAAGTTTCAGTACACTCACTGATTTAAAAAAATGCGAGCGAGTTAAATAGAGGAGTTGGATAATAATTCGCTTGTATTTACTTTTGTAGCACTGAGAGTGAATATTAACGGCATTTAAGTAAACGTTGGTTTGACATCTTTAAAGTGCGATTGCACTTTTATGATGGTTAAGTGGGATATCGTCTGCTAACCCCCTAAATCGCTAGACCACTACGGCGCTATAGCGTTAACTTTGATAGTTGTTAAAAAAAATCTCGATTTTAGTCGAAAAGGCTCGCAAAGGATTGCCAAAACGCTCGCAAAGGATCAACGGAAGTGCCGCAAAGGCGTCGCACTGTTGAAATCGCAAGAAACATTTGTTGCTTGAAGACATGGCTGAAACGTGTACCTGAAATTGAAATGACACCGAATGATGACATGGAAAGCATAACAGGCGTATCATCCAGGGAAAAGGAGTTGTTGTCAGCGACTGAACGTCGTGAAAACAAGTGGAAATCGTTTGCATCTTACGATGTAGTATTAAACAGAGGCGTGAACATTGTCATGCAATACAAGGTAATTCGTTTCGCTTACAAACTGTCAGATTATTTGATCCAAAGAGTGGGTTGAAAAAGGATCAAAATTATTTTCTCGAATCTTTGAATGTGCCATACTTTGTTACTCGTGGAATTTTTAGGTTTTTTGGTGAGGAAATTATTGTAAGTTCATTTTGAATGTAACAAGCTTGTGTGTTGTCACCACGAATAAAAAGTTCACGTGTTCTGCCTGAATTTTTGAGGTAATTTCTGGTAACCTATCAAGCCGCCTAGTGCCTTCCCGTACCCTGACTCGTTTATGTTTTATTACCGCTAGGTTACATATTCGATTTGAATTTGTGAATTTTTTTTTAAGATAGAGCGGTGTCACGCAACATTAGGAAATTCCGCAGCAAACAGTGTCGTGTCGTACACGGCACAGTAAAAAAGAAGCCTAATAGTGGAGTCCATCGACATCAATAATTAAAGACGTCAAATGGACTCCACTTTTCGCGCCAGTCCCTTACACACAAGTATAAATAAAAGCCCTGCATCTCATTTCGGCCCAGTTCGCGTAAGAATCCGGTCTGTTGGTAGCCGAGACTTGTTGTTTATTTCTTTCGCGCTTGCCTCCTTATGGTAGCTCAACTGGATTTTCAAGGGGTAACACCGCTCAAGTTTGAGAATTAACTACGTCGCCATTAACAACGCTATCGAAAAACGATCACCACAGTTGTATTAGATAAAGATGAATTTTTTATGACCAGTGTTATATTGACATCGTAGTTGCCATAGCGACGAAATGACGTCATTACTTTGTTTACTTTCGCTCGTATTCCTCGGGACCAGGAGATTTTTTCGAAAATCGCTCAAAGAATCTTGTACCACACATAGCTGCCTCGATTTTGGCAAAGTTTGAACAAATTCTATACCGTTTGGGGATGAAGTTTTCGGGGCTATAAATACAGTCAAAAACAAACTAACGAAATGGGGTAATATCTAAAGAAAACGAAAACGCCTGTGAATTGCAATTTCATCTTATAGTAGTTTGATTTCCTTTAAAATCGTGTGTAAAACAGTAGTGGGGATTGCTTTGGTCGATTGCGAGAAAAAAGAATTTGACGAGCGTGCGTTCCGGTGCTCTTGAATATTTTTTAAAATTTGACAAACTCGAGGTTTGTCATCAATTAATATAGCTTGCAAGTTTCAAGCTCATTGAAAACATTTAAAGCAATAAAACTGGGCCTCCAATGTACTGATTTTTTCTCGCAGATTTCGTGTTTACAAGCGAGCGTCCTCATTATTTACGGGTATTGTTTTCAAGGGTCATATCTACGTGCGCCAGAAAAGGTCGCAACCCCCTTGTCTACTTCGATACTCTTCTCGACTTTCCAAATACCTCAAAAGCTCTTACAAAGTTACAAAAATAAAAAAATAAAATTGGCAGTTCTCTCTCCCTTGACTATCCTTAACAGATTGCTTTACTAACATCTTCCTCGATCGATCTAATTTTTAAGCTTTACTTTCTATGCATTCAAATAGTAATTTAAGTGGGTTGAGGTAACATATTGAAGTAGGTAAGAAGTAGATAATGCACGAGGGATTCGTAATTATCGGGATAAAGATTTGACGGCCTATACTCCAAAGGAATACAGTACTCCTAGTCCAGAACGTTAAACTTTCTCGTCCATAATCTAACATCTTAAAAAGGCTGGACATCTGATTCTTGGTTTTAGATGGTAAAATGCTTCACTTCTAATAATAGCCAAGCTATCCTGACTACATGAATCTCCCTCAGAATTCGAAAACAAATTCTAGAAAATGCAGGAAGTCTACAATGCAAGAATTAGAATTCTATAAGTCCGTGGTGTCAGGTTTAAGAGCTACTCCGAAAAAGATTCTCGACGCTAACAAGCATACATCGTAACATTATTTCCACGGAAATATCTGCAACAGCAGGGGCTGTATCTCGCTTTTTCTGGTAACCTTTGCCTTAGCTTGAATTTTTACTCCCTAGCTGTCGATCTACATTTAAAACTAGAATTTCGGAGCCATACATTCAAGACTAAAGATAAAGAGATGAAGGCTTTCAAGAATCAAGACTAGCAGAGACTCGAAAACAGGTAGTTTGAACTTTGCTTAAAATCTTACCGGCAAAAACAACACGTAAAGTTAAAATGAGATCGATTCTTTTCCCTCTCAGGTAGATCTAATAAAGGAGCGTTCGGCTTGCAAGTAGGAAGAAGACCATGCACTGCCACATACAATAAAATATTTAAGCCATGATGATATCGTAGTCGTAATCAGACAGCATTTTAGATGTTTACCATGTTTTTAAACAGGTTGGTTTCAAAATAAATTGATTCAACCGTGTTTAATATTTATTTTGCCGGCAGCCCGTTTAAGTGACCATTCGCTTATATATATACACTTCTGTGTTAATATTCAGACTGAGGTGATTTAAAGGGAGTTTGCATCGCCTAAAATATCTTAACTGGGGCCAGTTGGATCATACGTCGAAACTTTCATGTTTCGAAATACAAGCACATTTAATTTATTGGGTGTTCGACCGGTTTGACTGTCTTAATTTAGCTCGACTTATTATTATTTTTTGATCGTCCAGCATGTTCTTTCAGACTAAAGCAAACGTAAAATAACGACTGAAGCCGATCGTGTGGGACGAGCACTCGCCGATCTTTCATGAGTCAAAGTTATTGAGATCGACCTAAACTTAAATTTAGGAACGAGTCAGGAACAAGTGTGTTTCGTGCCTTCGTTTCTAAGAACTGCCCAAAAAACGCGCAATGTAATTATAAAACTTGAAAAGGGCATCAAGAATACGTATAGCGGTCTATAGCGGATCAATTCAGCGTTACTAAAATAGAAAATCTACACATGTAGATTACATAATTACTTACCTGAACGTGGTCGTCGAGAAAATATACTGGGAGAATTTTCTGCTGAGATGTCCGAACACTTTTAGGGCCAAGTACAAGAAGGGCAGTAAGGGCGCCGTTGTAATAAAAGAAAGCTTTTCTTTACGCCCCCAATTGAGCAACTAATCTTTTGGAATGCATTCTGGACCATAATCGCATTCCGAGAAATCTTTCGAAAGCGCTTCATTTTCGGTGAAAACACGGCAAACTATACATCTCTGAAAAGGTAATTAAATGTTTAATCCAAATAAATTAACATTATAACATTTTATGGCTTCATTTGACACGGTCGATTTTCAATTCGCTGAATTACCCGCCTTCCCATTATCTCGTGCAACAACACGAACTGCACTATATCAATCAGCACTTGATAGAGTGTGTCGGGTTTTAAGTTTCAGTTTTCTGAGAAACTAGGCTCCAAGGAGATCTTTTGGTTTGGAGTCAGTTACCAAGAGGGCATCTACTAAAACCAGGAACACCGGAACACCCCGGAACACCCCGGAACACCCCGGAACATCACGAAACACCACGGAACACCGAAATTTTATAAGAACTTTTTGGGAATTTGACAGTATTTTAGCGAAATGAAACGAAGCGATTAGCTTTCCCTCCGGTTTGCTTGCGGTTAGTTCCACTCCGGTTTGCTTGCGGTTAGTTCCACTCTGGTCTGCTTGCGGTTAACTTTTACTCAGGTTTGCTTGCTTGCAGTTAGCTTTTATTTGTTGGTTGAGTTTCGTTTCGTTTCGGTGGTTTCGTCGTCTCGGGTTTTAGTAACTGCCTAAATAAACGAAATGAAACGAAACCTAACCAAGAAATAAAAGCTAACCGCAAGCAAACCTGAGTGAAAGCTAACCGCAAGCAGACCAGAGTGGAACTAACTGCAAGCAAACCGGAGTGGAACTAACCGCAAGCAAACGGGAGTGAAAACTGTCAAATCCCAAAAATTTTCTGTTAAAATTTCGGTGTTCCGGGGTTTTCCGTGGTGTTCCGTGATGTTCCGTGATGTTCCGTGATGTTCCGGTGTTCCGGTGTTCCGGTGTTCCTGGTTTTTTTCCTTAGTTTTTAAAAGCCCGGCAAACTTTTGGCACCAATAACCTACGATCAAATTTGGCCTGCTAATTTCGCAAAAAATCTGACAACTTTAGGCTATTTGTGGAAAAATAAACTCCAAGTTTTGGCCCGAAAAGATTTTACTGGTTTTCACACCTTGGCAACTCTCCGCTATAACTATTGCACAGTCACGTTAACCGAAGATGCACAAAACTGAAATCAATTATACAACGTCGGACTTCTGGCTACTAGGTTAACGAGAAGAAAATTCTCAGAAAGAAATTTGAGTAAATAAAGATATAAGCAAATAACACGGTTAAAGACGTTAGACCATTAAAAATTCATTGGTTATTTGCGACATCCCTTAATTTAAATTCCATACAATTTTCGCCAGTTGAGTTGACAGTTCTTTTGTTCTTGTAGTTGTTCATGGCTAAAGACTTCTCGAATTTAGGCCATAAATTATCGTAATCATCAACTTGCACGAGACTGAAATTGGTACGGGGTCAGGTAATTAGGCCCAAACTTAGATGAACAAGTCTTAAGACCCGGCCAAACGCACGCAACATTTCAACGCAACATATCCGGCAACATTGTTGGGTCATGTGACCTAGTCATGTTGTGAGATGTTTTGAAGCAGCTGGCCAAACGCACGCAACATTTGAACGCAACATAGCGCGCAACATTGTTGTGCACAACATGTTGCAAGCGTTTGGCCACCCTGTTGCAATATGTTGCAGCATGTTGGATGGCGCAAACTGAACTAATGCGCATGCTCCGGCGCAACAATGTTGCGCAAACGTTTAAGCGCAAACGTGGCCAAACGAGTACAACATCATGCAACATCCAAAAATGTTGCAAGATGTTGGGAGAAAAATTTGACCATTTTCAAACTTGGTCCAACATCATCCAACATGTTGCAACATTTTTCCGAGCCATACTTCTTAGTTAATTATAAAACCTTTTAACGTCAGACTATAGGCTACTTTAACGAGAAACAAAATTCTCAGAAAGAAATGTGAGTAATTTCATCTAACTTGCAAGTATGTATCTTTTAGCCGAACTTCTAGCTGGCCACCATGATTCAAAATTTATAATGTGTAAACATCAGCGACTCAGTGCTGTCAGTAACTGCACGGTATACTTCGATCGAGTACAAGATCTCAAGCAAATTTAACGAACGCTCTATACAGGGAAAAAATTCCCGTTCAAATAATCCTGTCCCTCATTTTGTACTTTCTTTTTCTTTTCCAAAAGCTAAGTTGCCTGAGATCCATTAAACATATATGTTTATTCAGTTTACGCAAGCAAAATATTCAGCATCTTCGCCAGTTGGGTGATTGACAGTTCCTGTGTTCCTGTCGTTGTTGATGGCTAAAGATTTCTCGGAATTTACGTCATACATTCTCGGAAGAAGACTGAAAGTTGGTCAGGTAATTGAACGCAAATTAAGAATAAACCTGTACCTCGAAATTGTGGGACGGATCATAGATGTTTCTGTCGTCCGCTTTGAAGCTATTTCAGCCTGTTAATGCGGCTAATGCGCGTTAGAAGATAATACATAGGGCCTGCATGAAATTTCTAACTTTAATGTCGACGACCCTATTAGCGGATACGTCCGTGAACCGCCTATTCTGACTGCCCCCACAAAATACTTTTATTATAACAGAATTCTGCACAGGTATTTTGTTTTCTTCCTCTACTTCTTTTTACTGCTGCTGTTGCTGTTTACTGTTGCTTTGTTTCTTTTATTTCTTTAAAAAAAAATTACTTGCTCAATCATATTTGTACCACCTGTGATCTCTGGGTTACACCTATGGACTTCGATTCCCTTCGAAACTTGAGTCTTACCACAAACCAGAATCGACAAAAAAATATCAATCCTTTTGGAATTTAACCCGATTTTTGGCCGGTTCACGTTTCCTGATTTGTGGTTTGTGGATCAAACAGAGACACAATTTATCAGCACAACGTTTCAATCCTTTATTCAAGATGGCGACCTCTTTTACCAAAGCACATGGTCATTTACAGATAAGGAAATACCATATATGGATATACACTTCATCTCTCGCTAACTTACCAAAGAGTCTGATAATGTCTTATAAAGACAAATGAACTAAACTGGGCGCTTTCAGTCGAATATTTCAAAACGAATGAATAAAATGTAAGCAATTAATACATGGTAAACAGGCTTGAGTTCAGTCACTTTTGAAAAATAAAGTCCTTCATCCTCTTAAGGCTCTCTCTTTCCCTGACTGGTCGTCCCTCCGGCCTTTCTAGAGCTGCATTCAGTGGAGGAGATACA
The DNA here is from genome assembly GCF_052425735.1 of Oculina patagonica. NCBI lineage: Eukaryota > Metazoa > Cnidaria > Anthozoa > Scleractinia > Oculinidae > Oculina > Oculina patagonica. The sequence goes on along the minus strand of NC_135758.1, from coordinate 38,892,134 downwards.
GTTTGTGCCCCCGGTTTGGAAATCTGGCTGGATGCCACCTATTGGATCTTGCTCAAAACTATCTCCTTGCTTGGATGTGTCATTTGTTTTTGACCGAGCAGGGAGCTCAGTTTCTGTAGCACTCCTCTTCCATCACCATTTGGTGATGGGGGGTTAATCCAAAATCCAAATTGCCTATTCACTTTATCTATCACATCAAATGCATGATGTTTCTCATGTTTGTCAATAACCTCATGTTTCCTGCTGAACGGAATTCTTCGCATTGGCTTGAGCAACATGTGGCTTCTTTGCCAGACAGTTATCATGTTCAAAACACTAAACAAACTAACGCCCCCATACATGCAAGATCTGTTCTCCGCTCGTGATTTCAGTTTTCTACAGTATACATTATTCTAAGAACATCCTGCAAGTACCCAAACCAAGAACTGCCGATTATCTTAAACGCAGTTTTAAACGCAGTTTTGGTTATTCTGGGGCTGTTCCGTTGAACGGACTGCCATCCAGACCATTGCAACCTTTAGAATTCAAAGGAATCAATGACTTTTACTTCCCAACGGGCACCCACACAGCAAACACGGAAAACAGTATTAATAATAGATAAGTTTATCATTTTTTACTAGTGTGTTTACCGTGATTAAATAAAGCTAGTCATTCAGTCACGGCAGTCATTTTTCTTATCAGTAACGTTTCTGGATTCAAAGGAATTTACAGACACACCGTGCTACTTTCAGGACAATCAATTCTTTAGAGGAGCCACTGCCCGGCATAAGGAAGTACTCAGTCTGCAAAGACATGATGCATAGGCATAAACTATCCTGTTACTCATCAACATCTCTAGCTTTCCTTTGGACCCGCTTTATCAAACACTTCCTCATCCATTACGTTGCAGTTAGTACCCGAGGCTATGATAACACCGACAAGTTCATTTTCAAATATAAGAGGTACTTGAAGTGTTTGACACACCATCTGAGGCACTGAAGACATGGTATCCATCGTCCATACTGACATCGCTTCCCTCCACATCACTTTGGTCAGGCTGGTCACCTACCTTTCGTATGCCTTGTCATTTTCTTCCAGATTTACCTCTTTCCTTGCCCTGTTTATTTTGTTTCGTACGACAACAGACCTCCATGTGTCCACGATTTCCACATTTGCAGTATGTTTAATTTTCAAGAAAGTTCTGAAACTTTACAATCGTTGCCCATGTGACCCGGCTTTTCCCATCTCGAACATCTTTTCCTGCCATGGCTGCTTTGTCTTTGCTCATATATCGACTTTTTTTGGTCTTCCCAGGTGCGATTCGCAGTGTCCAGCTTTGCCAACGAGAATCATGGAATCCTTATGGTGATAGGTGCTGACGATTTCCAGTGGTCTGGTCAGGCAAAGGTTTGCTTCGCGGTACAATTTTCTCTTCCGTTTCCTTATTTGTGACATGCCAAATCACAATATTTCTTACTTGGTTGTCTTCTACCTCGCCATAGTCACAGTGCCCCGCCAAACTCTTCAAGCGCGTAACGAATTAAGTTGTCGTTCGTTTAGCCCGGATTCGGTTTGCTTTCAAGCAGTTTTTTTCGCTACAGATACATTCTTCTTGACTTTAAAGGGATTCGACAGACATGTCATCACTTTATCGAACTCTTCAGTCTCACCTGAATACGTCTTTAAGATTTCGCGGACTCCTGGACCGGAAAGATGCAAGAGTAAAGCTCGCTTTTGCAGTTTGTCTTCTACTCACCAACGCGGAAATGTACCAGTTCTAACTCAGCTTTCCACTTGCTCCAGCGCTGTGCTGGTGTGGTCGGCTCCCCAATGCAGTCGAAGGGAGAAATACAAGGCAAACCACTTAATATGGCCGCCAACACGATTTAACAACACAACGTCTTAATCCTCCATTCACGATGGCGTCCTCTTAACCCAAAGCATACACCAAGTCATTTCCGAATAAGAAAATACCATATATGAACGTACACTACACACAAGATATCTCGTTATCAATTTTTAAGATAAATCTTCAGTTGAAATGTATTGTGTTATTGTTGTTGTATAGTTGTTTTGAAAGGTTTTGTGACTTTAGTTTCGCCGCTTTTTCTCTATCGTCTAAAAGGAAAAAGCCAAAACATTACTTAATAAAATAATACGATCTTAAATTGACATTATTTTTTTAGCTCTTTTCTTTAGGCACGTTACTTGATCGGGTTCATAATATTTGTCTTGAACCAGGAGATATGCCCTCTCGTCGGTTATTGTGCTGTCATCAGCCCATACAGTATGGATGTCCCTTAGGAGTATTTTTTTTCCTTTTTTTTTTCTTTCTCGTTCTTGCGCAGTAATTGGTGTTGAAAGTCGGCTCCCAAGTACACTGCGTTATGCCAATTAAAAACAGAACGTTAATGAGCGGAGTTAACTTGACAAATCATTTTCTCCTCTACTTAACTGAATCTTTTCGAAGATTAATTTTAAAAAAATCTGTAGAATTTCTTTCATTTGTCTTTTTGCCAAGGTGTCTTCTTATTGCTGGAAGTTAACTACATAAAGACATTATACGTTTCGATCAATTGTTATTCTCAGTTTTGTCAAATAATTGTTTCCGTGATCAATGGGGAAAATAACTAGATAATAAACCTTTAGTTTAGTTCAACAATCATAAATAAATAAAGATTAAAAAAAATAATAGGTATCGGTATATTAAAACTGTCCAAGCAAATGTGGACATGTAGTGTCTAATGCATTTTCAAGTACAAATCGCTTTCTTACGAATTACTTTTCTAAACTGAAGATTTGAACATTTGAAAGGAATTCGTGCAACAAGGTGTGAAAAGTCCAAAATATGATAAACTCTTTGATTCGATCCTGAGCATACTAAAAAAAACACAATTTACAGGAAAACTGACGCAACGGAAAATAAGGTAATCGACAGTGGCAATTAAGCGACGAAAACATCGGCAGCTCATAATTCTTAAAATTTCAAAGGAATAATAAAGCAAAAGCCTGAAAACAAATGCTGTTATCTCTATAAATTCTTGAACAAAATAATTTCTAAATGGGATTGTCTTCATTTTAAGTGGTCAACCGACAAGTTCATTGCTTGCAATCGCAGCTTAAAAAATCTCTACCCACTGTTTCACGTGATAACGATTCACAAATGCCTAGCATCTTAACTGAACGCGTCTCGATAACATCTATCAAGTTATGTTTCTTTTTTCCTTACTCCGCCTTGTTTACGTCTTTACAGCTTTCAATTTCCTTGTAAGCCTGACGCCCATGCCAAACTTTCTTTGTTAAAACGGCAGTAATTAAATCAACAAACCCGCTACGAGTGGCTTTCAAACAGCCATGCGCAAACCAGGTCGGCGTCTGACTGGTCAGAATTCCGCTTAAGGCATTCCCACGGGTTTTGAAGTCCATACGTTAATTATTGACCATATGGTAACTTCTTGCTAGGGAAACGTAATGTTTTGTCTCAACGAGTATGTTGTGTTGTGACGGAATTCCATCACTTTTTCGCGAAAAATAGCGTGTTAAGGAAATTTGTATCTTTTAGCATGAAATTGTTCACTGGGACGCTTTTGTCGGCTAGGATTGAGTACTATTTGGCGACAAGATGAAGCTTATTAGAGGAACTGTGAACAGATTCAGGTAAGTGAAATTTTGTGGAGCGCACTTTACATAAAAACACCAATAATTTATGAGGTTTGTATCGAAAATTACTTCAACCACAAACAAACCCGAGAGATTATTCAAGCTCTTCTACAAAACAAAAACCTTGGCTACGTGATTTCTTTTTTAATATACTTTAAAAAAGGTTCCTTCTGCTGTTTGAATTTATCTCCTCTGCAAAGGAATAAAAGGATTGCGAAAAGATTTCACGCGAATTAAAGATAAAAGTTCACTTTAATAATTAAACAACGTTTTGAATAGGGAAGGAAAATGATTATAAAGTTTGAGTTCTCTTCCCTTTTCACAAAAACCAATAAAACTACTCTCACGTTTAGAAATAAGGAAATTGCAAAGGAAATCCCCAGCAGAAAAATTGCCGGCGTTTTTTTTTATTCAGCCACGTCGAAGAATTTGAAGAGAGCTTGAGTGATACAGCTTAGCATGAAATTTACTAAACAATTTTGTGCCGTACGAAAATAAATCAATCACAGCTTCTTCACAGGGCATTGTTTTGTTCTGTGACTTCAGAATATTCTGCTATAGAAGATTTCCTTCGTTCTCTGCAACTCTGCAAAAGATTATGGAAATTTAAAGTTCATTAGAAGTAAAATTTCATCGGATAAGAGTCCGAGTCACAAAATGAGATTATAAGACTGAATTTATTTTCGATCCTAATCTTCCAATCACATCGGCGTATTTTTATTTTTTATGAAAACACAACATATTATAAGTTTGCGAAAAGTATTGTATTTATATGATAAGCTTATCGTTAATCTCGTATCGATCAAAAATCGCAACAGTAGTCAGAAGTGATTCTTTTCTTTCAGTAAAATCAGTCATTCTAAGCAATACCTTACATTTAACGTAACGTAACGAAATTTGTTCGCTATAGACTCGGCTAACTTCTTTTCGATTTTAAGTTTTATTTCTATTACGATGATATATTTTAGCAATAACTTTTTTAACTATTGAGACACTGTAAGGGTAATCAAATCTTCAAATTAAAATTCTCAATTGCAACCACAAAGCAAAAACATCACATTCTACTTTTTCAACATTTTTTTTAATTTTAGAGAATTTTCTCGAATCCTCAGCAGTCGAAGATTTATCAGTCCATAATACTTCGTATCTGCCTTGAAATAAATAAAAACTAGCTTTTCTTCGTTAACTTTTAGATAAGCATGAATAAAAAAAGGATCCAGCTAGCTCAATACGCGCAGTTCAACATTTAATTTTCGAATAAAATACCACTGGTTTCAGCACAGAATTGAGTAATTAAAAACATACAGTTAGTAAGGGGACAAGATGAATATTCGATTTGCCGATGTAAATTGGTCAATTTTAGGCTCCGTGGTCGGGCTTTTAATTTAACTCACGCTCTCAGTTGGTGTTTTTATCTGACCGCACCGTTATGCAGATAAATATCAATATAGCATGACAGAGCCGTCGCTGATTGGCTAGTGATAGCAATGACAATGTGAGTGAGCCAAGTGCAAGTTCATGTTGTGTCGATTTTCGCGCGAAGCGCACATGACAACGTGACGGGTGTAAAGAAAACACGTGCACATAATAGCCTTTACTTCTTAGTCACAGTTATAAATCCACTAAACTCTCCTATACTTAGTAAATTTGGCGATTTTATCTCACTGTATTGAATTTTAATTTATGTTATGTTTTCCCTCCTGTGTAAAAAACTGCTGCTTTAGTCCTTTCACGCTGTTGTTTAACCTAAGGCAGCAAATATTTACAAGATGTGGCCAAACACTTCCACACTCTTTTAGCAATCAAAAACACCTTGCAGAGATTCAGTGTTGTCTTTGAATCTATCGGAACTCGTCTAAGACAATACTGCTAGTAGTCTTTTCCTTTCTTGAAACAACACTTCTGTTTCTGAAAGTAATTATTATATAAGGGGAGTTTCAGTCCCGGGGTAGTCCCGGGGTAGGGGAAGGGGAGAGGGACTCCATCTGCGGCGCTACCGGGGAAGCTCGTCGTACCTTTTAGGGTTGACAAATACGTGTTTTGATCATCCGATCCGAGTTGATTTTAAAAAATGTATTTTACTAGATTCTACAAAAGCTATGCTTCTTTTAACAAGTACAAAGAGCCAAGGCAAGAGATTAACCCTATTCAGACCTTTGGTCACCAAATTAACACAGGATGATGTCCGGGCAGTACTTCTGGTACCTAGTACAAGTTTTGGCGTTATTATGACGTAATATGGCGTCATTATGACGTCACATGTCGAATTTTATTGGTGAACAGTTCTCTCGCTTCCTGAAGTGAAATGTTTTTGACTTTGTTTTTGTTGTGTTTTGCAGAATAAAGAGAACCTAACAGTCTAAGAAGAACATCAAATAATTTTGCTGAGTTGACCTGGAAAGAGCCACTTTTAAATGGTATTTTGAAAGTTATCGCTTTGCAAGAGCACAAGGTAGTGACGAACATTGTACTGTTTCCAAATTAGGTGAGATGGCTTTTTCGTACGTTGTTTAGGGTTCTGTAGGGTTTTTCAAAAATTGATGCCCTTAGCGGCTACATCAAACACGATCTTTATCTTGTCCAGCACTGGGGACTAGGGCCAAATAAAGCCACAGCAGGGGTAGATCATGATGCTATTTTTGGCTGTAACGCTAATTAACGGTTATCAGATCTCTCAGTTTCGAAAAGAGCATGCCACACTCGTTTATGGCGTCTATTTTCGATATCTTCTCGAGAAATCTCTTCAAACATCTGATTGCTTCAAGACGCAAGAAGGTATTGTTTGATTATTTTAAGCTGTAAGAACTATCGACAATGCAAATTTGTCCTGTTGTGAAATGACAAGGCAAAACTTGAAAGTTAATAAGCTGAATAAGTTTGTGTGAAAATTTGAACAAGCATTGAAGGGAGTCTAGGTACTGATGAGACTTGATTCGATGCTCAGCCTCTTTCTTTACTTGCTTACAGAAGAACAGATCCACGAAACATCGTATTACTGGGTAAATGATTCATCAAATTTGTTAAGTGATACAGTTCTTTTATTTATCTCTATTTCAGCGCGTTTTATAAAAGTTTGAAACTGATACAAACTTCATTTAAAAATTTTCCTTTATCTAGTCATGAATGCTGCAGTTATCAAACCGACAAGAATATTAGAAGCCGGCTGAAGCATCAAAAATATGTGTTCACTTCAAAATACTTCAGCAAGGAAAGTGAACAGATATTTCAGGCCCTTATTTAGTTATCATTTTGTAATAGATATAAAGAATGGCTTAAAAAGGCAGCCATTGTTTTTTGAGAGCGTTGCTTTAACAAAGGCTTTTGTACTACACAGAGGGTGCGGGAATTTATTGTTCAGCTAAGTAGAGCAGGTTCTCACAGTTATAATTGTTTTGCCTTTTTTGTTAATCCCTTCGTCCATAAAAAGAAAGCAAACGCCTCAGTGAATTCTATTGGAAGTTTCGTGTCCTCATTTGTTAAGTTGAAAACTCAATTATCAGTACCCCCTACCAAAAGATCGAAGCAGTTTAAAGCGCTTAGAAGTTTGCAAGAAATCCACTCCTATCGGCTGTCAGTAAACAAAGTTTTAAAGGTCGTTTAAACCCGGTAAGTATGATTCAGTTCTATAAACTTGACAAAGCCACAGTTGGACATTTTCCCACTGTTTACTGCCTGTTGTCCCCATTGTAGTGATAGCTATTCTTGGGGAACGTTACACAGATATTTGTCCCTATGAATCATCTTTGTCCACGCCTAGTAACGTCAAAGAAATGAGACGCGCTCTTCATTTAAACCTTTCCAAAACGTATCATGCACTTGTTAATTATCTCACGACGTGTGTTTCATAGCCTTGTTATGATTTCACACGTGTACACAAACTACTGTTACGATTTGATCGAGTGTAGTCTCGCACTTCTCTTTGTTCTCACGCAGTAAGAAAGTTTATCTCTTGCCGCGTGTTCTCAGTCAAATCTCGACGAGAGAAAAGTTCAATTGTTGTTAACTCATCGACATTCGTTATTTTGCCAGCGTTAAGACCGAGTCCCTAGAGACGAACAGAGTGAGTAAACAAAAGCACACCGCACGAACTGAAGAACAACATGTAGTACAAGTGTTCTTAACAAAAGTTTGGTTTCGGTTTTCTACAGAGCGACGATTTAACGTCAGAAAAGACGCAAGAAAATACAACGGAAACCACAAGTTATGAAGGAATGTTTGAAAAGCTAAACAACAAACAGAAACGGCAAGGGGTCAGTGGAGTTCGGCGAAAAGAAAAGGCAAACAATAAAGTTTGCCAAAGTAGTGTTAACTTGTGAGGTGAGTAAAAAACCTTTTTTGATAATCGACCTTTGATAAGTGCTTAAGCGACCTTTAGCGTTCAATTAAGCTGTTTTCACAGTTTGTCACACTTTGTTTACTTGTTTTGTGGTCGCGATGACGGAATATTAATGCCCGCCGCCAGATCTTCTTGTCGTTCTGTAATGGGTTCTGACTCGAACATGAAAAGGCCCATCTGAGCAGGAACATCCGTTTGCCCTTAGGCTGCAAAAAAACGGGACTTAAGTGTTAAGTGCGTGCTCGTAAATTTATCTGTCACAGACCTGGGTGACTGAAGTCCATTTGGACCCCCCGTTGAAATCGTCGCCATTATCTAAAGAGTAAGAAGCTTAGTTATGCGAGTGGCTTTATCCATTACTGCACGGTCATTTTCACAGTTGGACGTCTGCTAAGCATATTGTGGCTTTGATGCAAATTCACGTGCGGTATTTTGCAGTTATAGTGCTGGGGGCGAGAGGCCAACAGCAAAGTACCGCTAATTGCCTGTCTCTTGATGCGATTTGAAGATCGTTAAAAGCACCTTATTAAAAAACGCTTATCTGATGGTAGATCTACAGTTTGACGAGGTGATTAATGCTAACCTAGATAGCCAAAACTTTCTGTTTGAGTCAAAGCATGCCATGTTGAGTGTCACTAAGAGTATTCCATGTTCAACAGTTGCACATGTTGCGTGAAGCTAACGTAAATCGAACACCTTCGGATTTTTTAACTACTCAAGTGCAAACATGGCTCCTTAATTACTTGTTTAAAGCCATCTGTCTTAACTAATCACCCTCACTGCCGTAAGCAGATTCAACAAAGTATAAAACATATGTAAACAAATGCCGCTAAAACCCACGAGCTCGAATTATAGATCTAGTCAGATACTATTCTTGGCAATCAACAAAATGATTACTGGTGCAAATCGAGAAAGGTTATAGGTATTCTGCCATATTTACGCCAATTGAAAGAAAAGCTGCATAATAAACTCTGAGAGCATTTAAATTATAAAGTGTTAAGAAACTTTACATAACTTGTCAAACTTTGTGGAACCACCCCTATATCTTGAAATCAAACAAACCATTTTGGACCTAAAAAAGAATGATTGAATATGCCGTTATGTGTTTTCAGGTTAATAATGTCGGACAATGCTTGGCGACTGATAAGTCACTCATTCTTAGATGCTCGTGAACAATGCAGTTTTGATTAATTGACTCCGAATAATTTGCTAAACCTGCAATCGTTTCGTGTCGCAGATGATGAATAAAATTAAAATTCTCGGTTAATCAGTCTAGAAGCGTCCAGAAAAGCAAGATATCCAAAAAGATAATTTCGTAGCCGGACCTAAGATCGATTTTTATCAAGATATATGCAAATTCTTGGCAAGTAACAAATGCCATGGCTCAGACGGTATGGCTAGAGAGGAGAGACAATTGAAATGAGCGAAATCTTGACTGTTGGCAAAAGAGGAATGAAGGAGAATGTTTGGGAAGCAGAATTGCGCATAAATTGGACAAATGTAAGTGTTATACATGTATTCATCTTTTCACTTGTAGACATAATGTTTAAAAAAACTGGAAGTTTCAGATTTGTTTGTGAATATGTTCTATTGTCGTGTTAACAACAGGAAGATGGTAGATTTGATGTCGTGTTTCTAAGAAATACACATAAACATAAGCACTACTTATAAAGAATAAACACCTAATATATACCCTGACGAGTCTCTCATCCCCTCGAAGTCAAGGGAAAATGAGTAAAAAGTGAGATTTAAGCTATGAACTGAACTGACTTCAAGCTATCAGCTGCTAGGAAATGACATGCATGATAAATTTCATAATTAAGCAAAGCTATAAACTTCAAAGCTTGAATTAAGTTTGACAAACCACACGTAGTCTTCACTTGATGTGCTGTGCACAGGCAAGCAGATGATCGAGTTGCACAAATATTCACAGTTTTTATAACGGTCAAATTTGAAGTATCATCGTATCGTACTTCCTGAACCAACACCAACAGAGGTATAAAACTGAAACCTTCAGCTCGTGACAGAAGCAATAGCAATGGCTGTTTCCACCACGACCTACAGGTCTTTAAAAATGAAGTAAATTATTTACTATACATATACTCGAATATACAGACGAATAAAAAATGCCGGTCATTTATTTAAATGAAATAACATGTCACGGTTTATATGTATACGTTTTGCAATGTCAGCGCATTTAATCAGTATTCTTTAATAACAGTTATATTAGAAGCCTAAATATTTTTAAGTCTTAATTTCATCCTCAGGCAAATTGTCAGTAATAGTGTCCCGGATGTTTGGGCTCAGTCTTTTCTGTGCTTTGGATGTTATGATTTGATAGAGGGAGAACGAATTTATTCAACCCTCTCGAGCCTCTTTACATTTTCTCTTAATTTTCTACATTGAGACCTAGCAGGACGGAAGTTGTTAACTTTATATTCCGCTTAATCCATCAGCACAGAGCTTTGCAGCTTTAAGTTCATATTTTACTCCAATCTTGTCATGTTGCTTAATTTGTCATGATGATAATTTGTTTGGAACCTTATAATATTGCTTGGGCCCATGCACGCCACGGTTAGTCATAAAATATATCATTATTGTAGATTTGCAGGCGACTGAAAATACAAAGGAAACTTATGATTATAAAAATAAATTCTCCCAGCCAGTTGCAAAAGAAAATTGACTAACCAATAAGGAGAATTTGTACATTGACATGACGATGTTGCCGCACACTGAGTCACTGAATTAGGGTTAAAGAGGAGCGAGCACGTACACTGCAACTCACAAATTCTTGTGTTAAAGCCAAAAACAACTGTAAATATACCACCTACAAATTATTTTTCGGCAGGTAGGCTTTTCAACATGTTAAGGGCTTACCAATCTAGCAAAATTCATTTTTATAAGTATACTTATACTTATACATCGTTTTCGGAACAGTATTAACGCTATTTGATAAGCTTGGTAGGAGGATAGCATTATTTCTAGTGTCGCAAGCTACTCGAAAATTATTTCTTGTTTACGTCGAAACTTCTTTCGTGTCTGAACCTCAAGATCATCACATCTGAAAGTTGAAGGTTATCTTATTCAACCCTTAAATAGATTTTGAAACACAATAACATTAGAAGATCTGGCGATAACCTAGAACCACAGCCAACTAAAGAGTTTGACATATTTAGCTTATCAGTGGTTTTGTTATCAACAACAATTTTGTTGTATAAATTAAACTGGCTACATACATATTCCTTTAAACAAAAGGACGAAATGAGTCAGTGGTGATCTTATCATTCCAAAAACTCTTCTTGTAAGAGGTTTTCAATTTGTTTTCCAACATTAACTGACGCTCAAGTTCAATTTACAATGTCCAATTCAACTGAATCGTCGAATGTTACTCTCAAGTCCCAGAAGACTCTCTGAAATCGGCGTTTTTATGTAGCGAAAAGCCCACACAAAATTAATAGCAAAGTAGAACAGGTTGCCTTCACAAAATATTGCAACGAAGTCAAATCAAGCAACTCCAACGAGGTTTCTGTGACTAAGCTTGATATTGCATTTGACGCGGATATATAATGTATTTCGCCAGAAATAGTTACAAACAAAAGGGACATTAAATTTGACGAGCTGCATCTAACTTTGTACGACACTGACCGCGGTTTTTTGAAGATCACGTTTATAATGACCACTGAGAGGAATCCACAAGGGGGAATCTTAAAGTAACTGAGAATAAACAAAACAGAATATAAAGAGGAATTAATAAATCATGTTGAATGGAAGCCGCATTTTAATTCAAGAAACCCTTACGCGGTTGGAAATGTGGTCCGACTCAGAACTCTCGCAAAAATCATTTGTTTAGTTTTCTAAGCAAACAGTTCTAAAAGCCTTTATATCTTTCCATTTGGAAGTGTAAAAAGTAAATCTATTTTGTAGTTATTAGCACTAAATAGGCAATAACTGAGCTTCACTTGCTGAGAATGCAGTGTTGTCTTCCGTGCCTTGTACTAATGGTGTGGAGGAACTTGAAAACAAAAAAGTTCCCCCAAAATAACTTCGGAACGCTTTTAAGTTTTATGGAAAAGTCAGTTATTTTAGGAAACACCAAACAATGTAAAGAGAAAATCCAGTGGTGTTCATTAAACTCCTCTATGAATTTTTTGCATAATTGGATTCCCTCCAAAATATGGACCTTTTCGTGCACGCCCGGGAGGGTAATAAGTTTTGGTATATCCCCAGCATTAAGCAAAACTTCATCATTAATATTTCAAGATCGGTCCACCATGGAAGCCAAATTGCTTCCAAGAGTAATATATTCAAAATAAAGTTTATACCCAAAACGATACATTTGAAAACTATTTAAATACAATACCAATACATTTTCTCAAACATTTGAGATTTGCTTTGTCTCTAATATATTCTTGTTTTGATAAGGAGCGCAATAATTGCGACTGCGTAAACCACAGAGAACTCCATACGATTTTTAAGCCTTATCAAAAACCGATGCTATTCATTGCTTCCAATGATTTGATCCTTACTAATTCTAACACAGTCAATTCTAAGTAATCTTGAAAATAGAACGTGCACAATTCATAGGAATTATTCAACATCTGCATTAGTGTACAGCTAAAAGTACTTAACAGTGACCCGAGGCAAGCTTTAAAAGTGGTAAGATCATTGAATTGCTTTAATACTTCTCTGTTATTCAATTTTCAAACAACATGCATGCCATGAGCGAAAAGCTTGACAGTAATTATTAAGCTGTAACAATAACATTAGCTTTCACATCGGCAGGCGGCTTGTACATTATGAATCAAAAACTTGTAAGTCATCATGCAAACTTAACCGCGACACAGCAAACTTCACATGCTAACAAAACGTAGTGTTCGTTTATACGTTAATCCTCAGATTCAGATTGTTCGTTGTCAGCACTTAAAGACGCTTTATTTAGAGCTATACTTGTCGCAGACTCATATAGCCTACGCCTTTAAAAACACTGTAAGCTGACTAATGATGTATCGCAACTTAAGTGTCACTTCTAATATCTACTGCAAGTCAAAACAACGGCATATTTTTGGGAAAAGATATTTTCGTCGGTGGGAAACATCGTTACTTATTTTAAACAACATGAAATTAGGTAAACGTGGGCGTTAAGGCATAAAGGCGTGTTTGTTGTTTTTCAGCTGGAAGCCTTGCGAAGAATTGCGAAAGAAGCGAGATTTTTTTCTTTTGACTTCAATTAATTCTGAACCAGTAAAAAAAATTTTCCCTAAAAGAACCGCGTTTGACCAAAAACGGCACAATGCTACATTCATAAATCTATTTTTAAGACTTCAAGTTCAGTGTTCCAAAGACAGGGTCAAGGCCTGTAACACCAACATAAATTTTCTTTATTTTCATTTCGGTATTACTTAAGAAACAATTCACTTTCACTAAGACTTTTTTCCTGCATTAAGAGCGCACTTAACAGTTTTATATCTCAATTGTTCAAAACCACTCTAGATTCATCATCGAAACTTCAATTGAATGCGCGCTCCGGGCTTGGAAAAAGACACCTGTCTTTTTTTTTCGCATTGCGCAACCGCGGTTTCTTTCCAAAACTATAACATAAAGAATGCCCGTTTTTTAATTTGTTTAATTCTCGCGTGAGATTTGCCATCGATTATAAAGTCGCTAAAGGTATCATAGAAGGGATTTTTGCACAAAGTTTCTCTCCCCTGAAAAGACACCCTTAATATCGGCCATGTAAGTTTAAAAACTTTAAGGTTAACCTCAAAATACACTTCGGAATCCTCAGAAATCTTAGAAAGCATTGTAAATGGTGAATTGAACATGGTTTACATAAATAATAAAGCCACAGGCAAATATACACCGCACTTTATAGATATCTATACAATATTTCCATGATCATTCACAGATTCATCTGTTAGATAATTATTCTGCAGGTACTTAAGCTTGAGGCTTTTCTTAGTTTCAAGTCGTTTAGGGCGTTTGGATAGTGTAGGCGTCCTCTTTAAAGGTATCATAAAGTCACCAACTTTCTGCTGGGCCACCGCGAAATGCTAATACTGCATTTATTGATTGATTATGCCGACATGGACTGGAAATAATCCAAATATGTAACAATAACTGCTGTGAGATACGGCCTGTCGGACTGGTATGATAAATTATCCTGGTGAACGTCGCCATAACATGCCACATGGTCCGTGAGAAAGAGTTGCAGTTTTGTTTACTAGAGTTACTTATACCTTAAAAAGCAGGACACGAAACCCAAGGAAAACAATGCAAAAAAACTTACAGAGAACGTGATTAGGAACTGCCGTGGTAGCTAAGCATTTTGAAGAACTTCGCAGCTGGCCATTAAGTGCCTCATTTAACCGTAAGTTTTTGCCTAGTTCTTAACTAGTTGTCTCATTGCAGATGGTTGTCTCGATGGCGATGAAAGCTAAATGTACTCTGGCTTCGTTTTACGTCTTCTGTCCGTATTTTTTACTGAGCTTCATAATAATTTAAGGAGTTAATATAATCATCTGCTTAAGAGTACCTTAGTCAACGCCGAGTGAAATAATGTTTTCTTTCAGACTCAAAATAAAACTGAGAATCGTCAGGTTACTTACAAAATCAGAATCAAAATCCACACATTAGTGCGAGAATTTGGATTTTTTTTTCTCTGTTTTTATGTATTTCAAAAAATTGGGTGGTCTCCTCCGTGAGTGGCAGTGTCTAACCACAGCTAAATATTTGTATGTTAATGATGGCAGCTTAGACTTATACCGTAGGTCGCCTTTTCGCTTCGCTCGAAGGCGACGTACGTTTGGCACTCAAGTAAACGCCAAAGATCGATTTGTGGCAAATCTACAACAGATTCTGTTGCTAACTGTAATTGCAACAATTATCCTTGAAAGAAAATAAACTTCCTTATAACTGTTACAAGACCGTAGGATTGCTCCTATGTAATTGATTTCGAAAAGTTCGTTTATCTATAGCATATAAAGCAGTTAGCTTCAACATTAGCGGAACTCCTTAAGGGTCTTCAGAGGAATGCCTGATTTACTTTTTAAGGGTCGGGGC
Organism: Oculina patagonica; assembly: GCF_052425735.1. NCBI lineage: Eukaryota > Metazoa > Cnidaria > Anthozoa > Scleractinia > Oculinidae > Oculina > Oculina patagonica. The sequence continues at coordinate 38,877,100 of NC_135758.1, read as the reverse complement.
AAGTTTCTAAAGAAACTTGTTCTTGGTTGGCGGGTTAGTGAAAACAGTTCAGTAGTTTATGATCAACTTAATAATGTGAACTCACCGCCGTTTACTTTTAAGCTGCTGGCGTTTCGAGTATTAGCCCAACATTCAGGTGAACGGTGGTATTCATGGACATGAACAAGGTGTTATGCTTTAGCATTCGCTGCTACCATGTGAAAATGAAATAATAGTTTAAAACTAAGACAAATCTTCCTGCTTGCTGATTCTAGTCGAATTAAGACTTGACGTTTGTAGTTACCTGCATACACAGCGGGTTAGCGGTCGGATGGCGGCCAATTTTGTCCAGCTAAAAGCGTCTTGCCGAGCTGCTATGAATTCGTTATAATGCAAGAGAACTGCAGCAGAGAATAAGTGTTGAATGACCGCAAAACTGTGTAATTTTGTCACTTATTGTCTCATTTTGAGGGTCATTCATTTGTGGTTAGTCGCGTATATGTCGGACGCAAAAAAAAAACCGGAGTAAAACGACTTCAAGGCTGTGCAGGGGCTTTATCGCTAATATAGGTATGGTGAACTTAAAATTGAATACAGTAATAACTGGATTGCCTTTAGGCGTTTTATTTAACTTTAAGGCATTCAATTCTCACTGTTTACAAAGAAATCTGAGTACCTCTGTATATATACAGTGTGTATAACCCTAAAAATTAACTTCCTTGATGATTCAAACAACACGTTTAGCGGCAGTTGTGTGAGTTTTGAGAGTAATAGCGTCAGTCTTGTCAGAGAAACAAAATTGATTTTGCAAAGTGCACTTTTTGTGCATTGATAATTCCTAAGGTTATGAGAGATTGAGGAGGGCTAATACGAGGCAGCATTCTCCACTGAGTTCGACTAAAACTTCCGTAATTGTTCAAAACGACTTAACGAACCGTGATAATTTTTCGTGGGTGTATCAGATTACCAAACTGCCGGATTCTGTCATTCGTGTAAAAACGAGAAAGACGTAAAAAGCCAGAAAAAGTTTAGAAAACAGTCATTAAGTTTTATTTCTAACTTTCAAATATTTTTTAAAACAACTTCTTTATCCAAATAACCATAAGAAATTTTCACCATTATTTCTGTCAAGGTAGCCTTGACTTCAAAAAGAATTAAATTAAAATAGACTAGCAGAAGGTTAACCTCACTAAAAACCAAGGTGCGTGGTTCGCCTGGATTGTTCTAAGGGTTTCTGTATAATTATTTAAAAGAGGGAGAAAAGTGTTGAACTGAATAAATTGATTTTCCAAGCCTATAGTTAATAGATACATAACCCATACATGCTAGATTGAGTTCTTTTACAAATTTGAAAGGTCATTAACATTGTGCGAAACAAAGTCGAAGTAAGTTGATTATTGAAATGAGCGATATATGATAGACGCACTAGTTCATTTAAATTGTATTTCAACTGGACTGAAAAATTTAGTATTTTGTTCCAGTAAAAAATATAAAATAGGTATATCATTACATTGTAATCTGTTGAAACCATGAACAGGGTGACCAAAATTCGGTGTTGAAAATGATGCAAATCATAATTAACCACATTTATGGACCAAACAATGCCACAACAGGTACTTGTCATAAAAAAGAAAACAAAACATTTCGGATAAGTTCTTTATAAATATGTAAAACAACCGTTGAAATGGCTGTAAGTTTGAAAAAGGCATGAAAGTAAGTTATAAGTAAAGAAGTTTTTCAGTATTTACCTGCATGAAAACCTGAGAAAACCACAAAATAACACAGTCATAAATGGCAAACTAGTAAGACCAAACATGTCATTTGTTACGGTGGCACTGACAAGTCTTTTAAAATTTGTTAAAAACGTACACCCGTGATTGCCTTACGGGTTATGCAATATTTTTTACATTTGTAGAGACGTGAACCATAATATCAGCGTGATTCCACAATTATCACCTTCACGCTAAAACTTTTTTGTTCCCAGTTCTTCGCTGCAAAGGAAATTGCCTTCTTACGAAATTTTTTATCAGTAAAAAGCCCTCTGAACACAACAAAATTGAAGAAGTTAAACTTAAAAATCACATTTACGGAAAAACCTGGGAATTTATGTTAAATGATCCAGTAAAAAAAAGAGTCGTACTTTTTTCAAGTGAAAGAGTTTTATTTTCTAAATAAGAGGAAAACCTTTTCACTTTCATTTAGGACATTCGGCTTCAAAAACAATAAGTTTTTCAATAGAAGGTAGTTCAAAAAAGGAATTCATGATTCTTTTCAATCGAAAGTAGTTCTATTATCAGAATAAGGTGCTTTTAACGCTGTAATGCATCTTTCAGTTGTCCATCTGATGATGCGTGGGTTTGAAAATCACCTGAAAATGCCTGAAAATCCGTTCAAATCTTTAATTGAAGTAGTTTAAATTCAAGGGAACCTGAACCATTAGTAATCATTGCTATCAAGAGAAAATAAGGGGTCCCCTTATTTTCTCTTGTTGCTATTTTACTTTGAATGGAAACGCGAGGTGTTACAACTTTCTGAATTCTTACTAAGACGACTAACTGCAACCTGACGACGAATTCAAGTTTGACATTTCAAGGAGTCAGATCACCACACAAATTTGTCTAGGGTACCGGGCGAAATACAACTTTTACGGAGTATTGCAAGAATACGAGAACAAGCCTAAGAAGACTAAGAATGCAATGTGTATAGCTACCGACCAATCACAGCTCGCACAGCAGCTCAGTTACTTTATAAAACCCTCTCTCTTGTTAGTGAGCAGCTGTTATAAGCTTTCAAGAGAATGATGACAGGTCAGGTGCAGACCAAGCAACACAGAAGACCACGCCCGATAAAGAGGCGTTTTAATAACCGCCGCTGGAGATGGCTGGCAAGGACGCCTGGCAGAATATTGTTAGTAAATTACATCATTCCACACGAATCACACTCGGCAGATATTTATCCTTCGAGTTGAGCAAAAGCACTTATTTACTGAGTAGCAAGACTTAATCTGTATTCTTACTACTCGAGCCTGTCATGACACGCGACTTCCGTGTAGAGTGAGTGACCGAGAACTAAATATCTTCCCACCGTTCTCAGTCAATTAGGGTTTTATCATATCGTCTTTTATCTTGAGCTTGATTGGTTGGAAAATTGTGAAATATGTCTGAATTCGTTGATATACAAAATGTTGAATCAACACAAATTTCTGAAGCATTTGCATTTGAATTAAAGAGTTCCGTACAGTAAATAAATAGTTGGCGCCTATAAACAGGGCAGCAGACGAACGGCTTTTGCCCTGCTCAGCTCAAGCTGATCGACAAAAAGCCATTCGACTTTGCAGTAACGTCAGTCTGGAAGACTCTACACGTAAAAAAACGCCCGCAGGGCCGTATGGGTCGTTTGATAACGAGGCAGACCCATGTTCTTGAATTATGGGTAATTTTTTTTAAATAATTGATTGGTAATATCTTCAGTGAGAAACACGGAAAAACATTGGAAAATTTGCAGTTATAAAAAAAAACTGTCTCTGGCTTCAATTATTGAAATTTTAATACTTCTAGAAAATAAAGTTTGACATTGCTTGTTTTCTGAGTAAACATGTAAAGATACAGAATTACATCGAGAACTTTAATTGTTACAAAGTCAGCGAAATAATTATTCTTCACCAAAGAATTGACATGGTCATATATACCGGAAACATTGAATAGACTTTAGTTATTTGTTCGACGGTGGGAAGATAAGTACCGAATGTTTACAAATGTAAACTGACTTTTGGCTATTCGTTTCATTTCAGTCTAATTTTTAAAGGAAAATGCGAAGGGCTACGTGAAATGATACAGAGTCTAAGAAGTTATGCTTTAACTTTCAAAAATTGGCTTAAATTATACACACCGAAAGACAGGGAGGCAATGATGTGAATGTTTGAAAACACGATATCAAAAATAAAAAATTCGATGTTCGTGTACCTTTTGATCCTTACTACCAATAAATCAGAATTTTGCAAAATTAATTTTAAAAGCTTCGTACTTATTGCTTTTAAAATTAAAATTCCGGCCAATTTTGAAGATTGTCTAATGGCACGAAAAAGCAGCAATAATTATCCATTTCTTTTTCATCACTCAAAACTTTTATTTATAGCAAAATAAATTGCTGGATTTTGTTATGATAATTTCAAAACAAATAAAAAAGGATTGAGTCTGGTCTCATTTCTTGGAGATTTCAATTGTTGTTTTATTCACATATGCGCCCGACAAAAAAGACAACAGTTTTAATGGCCTGCGTGAAAAACATTTCTTTTAACCAAACTGTGAGACGCGAAAACATTTTAGCGGTTTGTAAAGAGGCGCACAATTTCGGCTTTTAAAATCAGAAATGTTTATCATCTAATACTGCGTTATGTTGATGTTTTCCACAGAAAACAATTAGCAATGGAAAGAAGACCGGCAGAGCTCCGACGAATTGCCGCTGTGATATTTTTACTTATAAACTTCGGAGTCATAATATCTGAAAGCTTGGTCATCGGTAAGTACGGGATATTGTTGACCGCCTGGAGGAGCAAACTTGGAAATATTAGACCTTCTAAGCCAAAAGCTTGGTGTTTATCTCGTAAATCAATTAGAAGGATCCACTCGGTTATCTAAAGTTTGGCTTTTTATCGATCCCTAATATGGGAAGTATTATATTTTAATCGTATAATGTGGCTCAGAAATGGCTAGCTACTTTCGCGATAAACGAAAAATTCCATGCCTTCTGCCAACTACGATATTTTCTATAAATATACAGCTATAAGAAAGCTTCTCAAGAAAAACATAGAACGCAAAGCAGCCCACATTAATTAAACTCGAGTTCGCTGGGCGAAACAAAAAGGATCCGAAAGGGATCTATAGGACGAGTAGAATTGGTCACGCATTCGGGTTTCTCAGGCGTTTATGTCCGCGATAAAATACGTTTGTCCCTGGGGAGAGTAACAGAGAGTACTACTGAGTATTTTGCCGACATTTGCGAATGTCTTGGTTGAATTGTAAGCACCCTTTGGGAGAATCTAATTGTAGCGGGTCGCGGGTAAACTGTTGCGGGTCGCGGATAAACTGTTGCGGGTCGCGGATAAACTGTTGCGGGCCGCGGGTAAACTGTTGTTGCTCGCGGGTAACCTGTTGCGGGTCGCGGGAAAACTGTTGCGGGTCGGGGGTAAACTCCCGCACCCTTAGCTTTGTGTCGCAGTATCTCTAGTGAATAACACCTGTATTCCTTTTTCTGTCCTATTTAGATGACCCCCGGTCGACAGTTATCTGTATCGCAGGGAATACCTCCCACAACGTGTCGTTTGTAAAGGATATCACCGCTGGAGTGTTCACCTCATTGAACCGTGTTAACAGCGTCAGGACCTGCGTGCGTAGAGCGTGTAACAGGAGGGATGGCGACATGACTTTTCTTGTGGGAACGAGCTGCTTCATGGTCAGGTGCTACTCAGAATCTTCGTGCAAGACAAAAAAGTCTTCAACTCCGAGTAGTTTCGAGGTTTCCATCACGCCGTACAGGTGGTTCGGTAAGTCATAGCTCACTGAGCTGTCATGCCAGGGGCAGAGCTCCTATTATGTAAACATGACATGTCTAAATTAATGGGGGGAGGTACTCCCTGAAAATTCGGTAGGGGTATGCAGCGCGCTTCTTGAAACCCTTTCCCTCTTTTAGATCAAAATATGCGCGTTGCCCTCTCCTTTTTAGACGTAACCCAAACATCTTTACCCTATGTCTGGTCAGACCTATACACAAGAATTTCTTCGGTTTAACATTGATAAAGGCTTCGTGATCAAATTTTCGATGATAATTAGGTCGCACTCGTCAAAAGATGAATAAAAACAATAATAAAAATTGATTCTTCCAAGAATTATTATTTTTTATTTATTTTTTATTTAAGTTTGCCATGATATACACCAGTATCAAACTATCTTACAACTAATTAGGGAAAAAAACATAATTGCTATCCGTAGTGCACAAACCATACCCTATTTTATTCCAAAATTGTCAGAATCTTTCAGACCAAAACGCTTCAATAAACCACAACAGACTTATTAGTTGGTGTCAAGTCACACTACTAAGAAGTTCAAATAAAAATGTCATGTTTCTCCACAACAACTCGCAGCCTGGACCGTCCCCTGTAACGTTATTTACCTAGCCGTATGTTGTGTAGAAATACCTTTTCAGTTCAATAAGATAAACAAGAAAGAACAGACCCGGCAAAAACAGCTGTTTACACGTCTTTAAGCAAGTTTCTTAAGAGGACGAGAGTGTAAGTACACTTTCCTTTAAATCTAATCACTCTTTCCTTTAGATGCAGCTCCGGTTTTTACCGACCTCCCTAAGGTGCTCGAAGTGAAGGAAAACAATCAACGGGGCCAGATTATCAAGAACATTTATGGACAAGCAAGGAGCCGCTGGAGTCAAAACGCGTCCATAAAATACACCATTATCAAAGGTAAATGCAATTCCGAAATTTCTTTCATGAGCATCTTAAAACCAAAACCAGACTAATCACTTTGGCCAATCAGAAGGGAGGCAAACAATCTATTGACACAATCAAAGTTCGGAACAAATACACTGAGCCGACGAAGCACAGGAAAACGTTCGCGAGCGAGTCACGATTGGTTTTGGCTTTACTCCTGATTGGTTAAGAAAATGGCGCGAGTTTTTTCAGTTAGTCCAATCTTTAAGCACAGTAATGCAAAACCAAAGACACTACTCTCACAGTGTCTTTCACTCGACCCAGATGTATAAAATGGGTACCGGCGAATATAATGCTTGGGGAAGCCTTGCGATGGACTAGCATCCCATCCAGGGAGAAGTAGAAATGCTCCTAGTCGCCTCATGCTACTGAAACCTGGATAAGCTCCGGCCTGTTGGGTCACTAGGCTCGAACGCAGTCTTTTCTTTACCATAACCGTTTCTGCGCCTGTGTCCACACCTTATTTTCTTTTGTTTATATTTACTACTGTAAACAATCTAAGTTTAAACATGGCTCTTAGCCTCAAACTGCAAATCATAAAGACAAACTTCACGATTAACATATTTTTTGCAGGGAATACTGGAAACGCCTTCGAACTCAGATCCCATCCTCAAGGGCAAAGCGCGTCCCTAGTAGCGACCAAAAGACTGGACCGAGAAACAATGTCTTGGTACAATTTAACAATCTTAGCTAAAAACACTGAAGAGAACAAAACAAGCACCACAGTGCTGTCAATTAACGTCACGGATGACAACGATAACGCTCCCGTCTTCACGCTCACGAATTATTCCGTGACCATATTTAGCAACCGCTCCTCTGGCTCGGAAGTTTTCAGAGTTAGTGCAACAGACGCCGACTCAGGCGAAAATGCGCGCATTCGCTTCTACTTGCTTAACCATCAGTCATTATTTCGGATGCTGCCGGACAGCGGGACGATTTTGCTGAATCAGAAACTAAGAGTGGATCGCAAGCGAACCTATACTTTAATCGTGGCGGCGAGAAATGGCGCACACAAAACCATTACTTTTGTCACAGTGCGAGTTCTACCCGTCAACGAGTACAGACCATTCTTTGAGAATTTACAGTACAGGATCAAAGTCTCTGAGGCCATGAAAGCAGGAAGCTCAGTGATAAAAGTTTTAGCAAAGGATTTTGACTTTGGGAATAACGGAGAGCTTAACTTTTCCTTAATAGCTGGAAATCTTTCGTATTTTAGCATAGACAACGAAGGTGTGGTACGGACACGGATGTCGTTACTAACGCTTGGAGGAAAGAACTGTAGTTTGACGGTCATTGTTAGTGACAAGGGCATGCCACCGAAACGGGCAAAGCATATAGCGAAAGTGTTTATCATAGTTGACGCGATTAGAAAGCATAAAGTGACATTTGATCTAAAGGAGTATCACGTAACATTAGCCGAGAACACTCCAGTTGGGTCCACAATTCTCACTGTTCGCGCCGTTACAGGAAGCACGAAGCTGGACGAGATACCCCAAGCCGAGCGAAGGCTTGAAAAGAGATCCAAGCGAGTCGTGTATTCGATTGGAAATCCAATGGGTAACCTTGCGTTCACTATCAGTAGACACACTGGGGAAATAAGGACAAAGGTGTCTTTGGATTACGAAAAAGTTAAAGAATATCGGTAAGTGACAACTGACTAAAAGGAATGTACACTGGGCACCTTCATTTTTTATCTTTACTTATTTTGCTTTGACGATGTGCTGACACTCGAAACATCAGCCAGCTTTTAACTTATCAACTTCAAATTTATCACTAGAAACTGGTTTACACTAGTGACATAACGAAATTACGACATGAACAGAAACATCAGGTTTTTCCTTAAAATATCAAAGCGACGTGGTATTTTCCGTTTGCGTGAACTTGCTGTTATATCGCTACTGTAACCAGGCCTCAGTGTTTCTGCTCTCCCTTGGGAGGGGCGCGGTTACCTTATACTTAATCAACCTCGTGTCAGGGTCTTCCCCGGCATTTTCAAAATAGTCGTCATTTTGAAAGCGGAGAAGACCCCTGGGAACGAGGTTGATGGTTTAATGACTCCGGATCTGAAAGGGGTCTTTGTGCTCTGTTGTCTTGGACAATAAACTTTATATTTACAGTGTCTCTATCTAGGCAAGAGTATGGATAGGTATAGACGTACCAGAAATTTGTTGTGCTAACCTCACACAAGTCTGGAGGACATCCTGCAATGGAGTAGCGTTCCATCCAGGGCGACTTTTATCTCGGTCGCTGCATGTTACTGACAGAAACTGGAGCAACTAATAAACCTTCCTGTGTAAAAGAATCGTTTCAAACTAATTCTTATCATATCAACAGGTTGACACTAATTGCAAAGGATACCGAGAAGAAAGACGACAGTGGACGCGCTGAAATAGGTAAATATATGCCTTGTAAGAGATGTCTATAGAAACTTTTCTGAGGGCGCTTTTTATTTATCACAACTGGCCGGGCGTTCCGGTGGTTTTGAATGCGAAATGGACCTTTTCTGCGAGATTTTCCCACAAATCCACCATAACAATGTATAACATAAATGTCTTGACTGACTTGACGGACAAATCAGACTAACAACGGAATTTGTTCTCGAATACAGTAAAAACCCGCGTATAAGAACCTAACATTTAAGAACCTGTTAGGCTAAAATTTCATTTTTTAAGCACCATTCACATAAAAACCATTTTAGGCTAAAATTCTAAAACAGGTTCTTATTTTCAAAAAAAGGAAAAAATAATCTTCTCAAAAATATAGAATTAAAAAATCGTCTAAAAAAATATTTATAACACAATCTGTTTTTAAAGAGGAACTTTAACATTTTATCTTGTTATGTTGTTTTGTATACAAGATTTATTGGGAATTATAGTGAAGGTTACAGTATAGGTTTTATTTTAACAGAATCAGAATATAATAGTATAGTATTTTGCTTACCGAAGCCTCCAACAATACTGTTATTGGACATTAAAGACCAGATCATTTAAAAATTCTACTTTATTTCTTGAACAAAAGTTAAGAACCTAATTAAGAACCTAGTTAGCCTAATTTTACACTAAATACCATTTATATAAGAACCTATTTAGGCTAACTTGAAAAATCCTAGGTTCTTATACGCGGGTTTTTACTGTATACCGGTCTAGCCGGCCAGTTCTAGCAAATGGACAGCGCCCTAAGAGCCGAAAAGGAGATAACTTTGAACTTATTTAGGAACAAAATTTCATGCAATTGCCAGTTTTTAATTGACACTCTTTACGAATTTACTTTGACTACCGAAAAATCTACTTGACAGAGGGGTGCTAGAACCAGCGCGAACAATGGAAAGAGAATTTTCATGCCTCGCATGATCATTTGATGGCATGTTACTTTTCGTGTCATAATTTTAAAAAAGTAATAGAAAACGGCCGTATTATCTCGACATCCCGGTAAATGCAAACCCTCGAAGGAGATTGGGAGAACTAAAAATACGGCTAAACCTTTTATTACATTTTACTACTTTGCTTCGGCTTAACCTTCGTAATTCTCTCGCAGTTCGGCCTCGTATAACTCTTAAGGACTCCCAGACGCCTTCTTATGATTGTAGGGTATTTCATTACACACGCGCGTTAAATATTTTTTCAATGTGTTTAGCATAGTAAAACTGATGCTAATTTACTCTTGTGCTATTACAGACACAGCTGAAGTAAAAATACATGTACTGGACCTCAATGACAACGCGCCTCGCTTCGTTCTTGACTCGTATCAGAAAGTCATCAGCGAAAACGCTACGGTGGATTCGGAAATACTTCGGGTGACAGCGACCGATCCCGACTCTGGAACGAATGGTCAAGTACACTACTCGATATCAAACGGTAACGTGAATGGCACGTTTGAGCTGGATAACAAAGATGGAGTTTTGAAACTACAACAAAGGCTGACAAGACCTACTGTCCCTAATTTATTTAATCTGACGATCTATGCCACGGATCACGGAACGCCGTCTTTAACCTCCAAACCCGTGTTCGTCTATCTAAAAATTCGACGTCCCGTCCCTAAGTGCTCCGAAAAAGACAAACTAGTTTTTCCAGTTGCGGTGTACTTGACGAATGTCAACGAAAGCTGTCCGTTGAACACACCCATTTTGCGCGTGCGTGCTAACATAGGGAAGTGTGGTCCCAGAGGCAGAATAAACTACTTCCTGTCTGAAATTCGCGACCCGGAAGTTGAAAACCACTTCGTTATTAATTCCCAGACGGGTGTTATAAGACTTATCAAGCCGCTGGATTACGAAGTACGGAATAGATACGCATTTTACGTTGGAGCAGTAGGTAAGTGAAAGAAAATTACTGAAGTGCACTTGTCTACTTTGTTGTCCTTGTTTGGGTCGTCGCATAACTTAGCCCCTCACCCTCCCCCGTTGGGATAAATGGTTCATGACCACCCAAATAATGGCTGTAGTTACCTGTTGCATATAGCGTGTCCGCGAGTAACCTCTTTCTGGGTTCTTTGGTGTGCAAATCTGAGAATGACGGGTGTACCTTGATAAAACACTCTGGAACAAGATTGGGATGCACTTATTAATCTGTAGGCTGTGTATACAATTAATATATGTACACGTTAATCAGTATAAAATATTGGAACTATTAAGCTTTTATTTGTTTAGTTTAGTCTGTGACATGCGCGGAAGCCTTATGGCTAGTTTGCTGGACTCCAAGAAATCGAGCGGTCCGGGTTCAAGCCCTGGCCAGGTCATTGAGTTCTGTTCTTGAGCAAGACACTTTGCTCTCTCGCCGTGCCTCTCTCAACCCAGATGTAAGAGCGGGTACTGGCGAATTTAATGTTAATTACCTTACATCAGTTAAAATTCGCTCACTTTCTCTAATCTTTTTAGACATCCGAAACGAAAACACTCCGGACACCGTTCTCGTTCGAATATTGGTGGATGACGAGAATGACAACAAGCCTGTGTTCTACAAACAGCGCTACAAGGAACTGATATCAACACTGCCAGAGCCTGGCACCGAGGTCGCGATGGTCAAGGCATTCGATAAGGACTCTGGAAAAAATGCTGAGCTTGAATATGTTTTGATCAGCGGCAGCGGCGGATTTTTTAGAATCAATCCAAGGTAAGTGTCATTGGCTTCATTTGAAAAAAGAATAGGCCTGGGTACGAGATTTTGATAAAATGAAATAAACGTAAAAGACCTTAATGAAAAAAGCAATTGTTAAAGACGTAGAGTCTCTCGATTAATGACGTTTGTATGCAGTTTCGTAAGTAATCGTTTGGCTACTTTTCATGCAAAGTTGCTGAAACTTGCTAATGTTCTAGCTTTGAGAAAGAACTTATAATAGTTCATTGTTTTGTTTATTAAGTTTTGATTTCTTTCCAGGCTGTTTTGCACACTTACTAAAGTGGAAACTCCTGTTAATTGATTAAATTTTATTCTCAAACTCATTAAAAATTCACCAAGTTAAAACAAAGAAAATCATAACCGTGAAGGAGGTTTGGATACCCGGTCTTAATTAGCATTGATTTTTACGATTCAATTTCTCAGTTTATTCCGTAGCTTTTGTTTTGATTGAGAAGATATATCAAACTCTCGTGATAGTGTTTCATCGGCTATTCAAACACCTCGAATTTAGTCAAAAATACTCCGTTGCGTGTCGTATTTTCAACTCTCTTCTCGGTGTTTGGATATCCCGATGAAACATTGTCGCTCGTGTTTGATATATTACTTAAAAAACTGACAAAAGTTGTCTAAGCTTTAATTAGTTGTTATGAAGTAAAGAATCGTTTTGAACACCGTAAGAATGAGAACATGGGCTAACGTCTGTAGGTATGAACGTGTGCTCGTATTTCTTATAAATAAGTAAATTGTTTTTGTTTTATAATAGGACTGGTGCCATTTCTACGGTCAAAAAGCTGAATACAGAGAATCTCCGTCTGTTCAACATAACAATGTCGGTCTCAGATCACGGCACGCCACCGCATTCCTCTGTACGGCAAGCTCAAGCCTCGATTCTGGTGTTCACTCCACTGAAGTCCACTCTCATTCTCATTGAAACAACAGACACGACCGTGACAGTGAGGTTCAACTTGAAATACGTGGCACTAAGCAACATCGCCAAATATGGCATTATAGTCCAAGAATACGTCGAAGGTGACAGCAAATGTAAGTAGTTTATGGATAGAGCGGTTTTCACTTGAGTGTCGAAAGTAATTTGCGTTTGCTTTGGTTTTGCATTACTTCCTTTAGAGATTGGTTTAAAAATCTTGCGCCACTTTCTCAGCCAATCAAAAGTAAAACCAAAACCGATCGTGTCTCCATCCTCAACGGAAAGAGTCAAGCCGAAGCGTCAACATATTTTTCAATTGTTATTGTTTGATCAGAGCAAGCACTTCTAAAGCTGCTACCTCTTTAGGGCGATGTCACCATACCTAGAAAATCCCTGTCAAAATGCTCGTGGGCCCAGTCCAATTAAGGAAGGAAAGAAATGTTTGATAATTAATTCCCGCCACTTTCGCTTTATGGTTGCCGGTGTATTCGCGTTACTTGGAACTTTAAGACCAAGCCTTTAACTAATAGGAAGCGCGGTGGCCTACTGGTTAGTGCGCCAGACTCTGGATCGCGCGGTCCGAGTTCGAACCTTACTCAGGGTTACTGTGTTGTGGTCTTCGGATAGACACTTAACTCACAGGGCCTGTTTCCACCCAGGTTAAGTACGGATATATACGTACCGGCGAATTTAATCGTGGGGAGTAACCCTGCGTTAGCCGAAGACCGCCGAGCATTCCATCCTGGGGGAAGTTAAAATTCTACTAGCCGCTTTATGCTACGAAAAGCGGGATAAGCTTCGTCCTCCTGGGCCATTAGGGTTAAACACATATTTTACCTAACCATTATTTTAACAAAATACCATTATTTATTTAGTTGAAGAAATAACAGAAAAAGAACCACTCACATGGTACAAAGTCAACAAAGAGTCAAGGGAGAACTATCGGTACATCACCACAGTGATACAATCAAATCCGACAATCGGAAAATCCAAACTGTTAGAGGTGAAGGTCGGCATAGAGAAAAACTGCGATAGCAAAGACAAACGAGGAGATGAAGACTACTGCAATGGGCCGTTATCATCAGGCAAGCAATATAGGTGAGTCAAATTAGTCAATGTTTGCTTTTTGTTCTTGATATTTTTCATTGCCATACTGGTGTCTTAATAGTCATGCGGTGAAATTCGAACAAGGCCACAATCTTTTACGTCAAAGAGCTAATGAGTTTATTGAAAATAAAGATACTACAAACTTATAACAGTTCCGGAAAAAAATTGTGCCACGTTTTTCAAGAAATCGGAGGGCTGGCGCTATGTCTTCCCTTTTCTCGAGTGGCATATTACCTAATGGCCTGGCTAAACTAGAAAACATTGGTGCAGAAACATTGTTGCGAAGGCAAAATAATGTTTCCCAGTGTAAATTAAATAAATAGATAAATTTTGCTTCTCGAAAACAAGAAAAATGTTTTGGCCGCTTTAAGCCGCCATCCCCCCCAAACATATGTTGCCCGTGTTGACTAGTTTACGCGCACGCGTGACACTTTGTTCCAGAAACATTGTTTTCGCGTTTAGCCACTCGGGCAGCAAAACATTTTTCTTCCTTCCCGCTAATTTAGCCACCTAGGGAACATGTCAAGGAACAATGTCTCTGCACCAATGTTTCCTAGTTTAGCCAGGCCTTTACACTATTTGAATTCCGGTATTTTTAATAGTCTGTCTTGGGGCTGTTATAAACTTTTCCATAGTACCTGACTATTTTAACCTGCTTTGATAGATTTCAGCTGCGTGCCTACCTGAAGTCCACGGGACCGTTTGAAGATGTTTCATTTCAGGACAGCGACCTCTCAAGCGCGCACTTTACAGGTATGTCAAACCTGGCCGAGAAGAAACAGACTTGTTACAAAAAACTGAGGATAAAGTTCCTCATATAACTCGCTTACAGTTCAATTAATAAAGGTACTGTTGCCAATTAAAGGCAAAAAAGGCAACCGCATGCGCTTTATCTTATACAATCTTTCCCGCAATTTACGCCGATGGCTTGTTTTTCTGATGTTGCGTCGACAGACAAATAAAGAAATTTGCATTATAAAATTATAATGAAACTAACATCTGATGCTTTGACCCTTTGCAAAAGTTAACTCTCAATACTCTGTGTTCCTTTTACAATTGCAGCACAGATAACTCAAACCTTGATCTGAATTATGCGACACAAATACGTTACATTTGTAAAAGTGAAGATAGAAATGATCACTCGCAGTTGTTTGCAATTTGTGAGCCCGCGTTCCTTGCTCCGCGCCATGACAACCGTACTTCCAAACGGTCGTAAATCTAGAAAACAATGTTTGCGAAAAAAAAAATGAAAGACTATAAATTTCTCTGCAGCTTTGCCACCTGAACCGAAGGCAGCGTACAAGAAAGAAGGAAGAAAAAATTACGACGCAGTGGTGTATAGTGTTGGCACTGCTCTGGTGTTAGTCATAATATTGGCGTTTTTGAGAGGATTCTATCGATTAAAGCTGGACAGAAAAAGGTCAGTATGGCTTTCTATTTGCATTTGATATGAAAGCCTAAGAAACTAAGTTTTTAAAAGATGTCGCCTACATTAAACTTTGTTCCTCTGCTAATTTAGAGTAAACTTAATTTTAAGTTCGTATTCCACAAGGATCTTTTCTAATATAAACCCTCCATGGCCCTGTTTTTTTAAATGATTATGATGATTTTTTCGATTACTCAAATTTTATTTATAGGTTTTTTCCCTTCATAACTGAAGATATCTTTTTGTTTGAAATTGTAAAATGTGTCGCAAAATTGGACATGATTTATAGCACTCCTTTTTCTCATACTGTGAAATGCCTTAATTGACTTAAATGAGCTACGTCAGGGATTTTTTTGTTTAAATTTTTTAAAAAAGGGGGAGAAAAAAAAAACCAAAAAAAAAAAAAAAATACTTTTTATTTGAAAAGTGCAAGAACGTAAAAGAAAATAAATGCTGCGTTACCCTGAAGCTTCCAGTTGCGAGGCATTCCCAAGCATTCGGGAATTTAACAAGTCAGTTTCCCGCTATGGAACGCGCAATGCTACTTGGAGTAGAAAGCCAGTTGAATGGGAAAGCAACTTGTTTCTACTTTCCAGCAAATCGAGGCAGACTGGAAAAACATCATGTACAATGACCGAGTTCCTTTACGAGAAATTCAGTAAAAAGGAATAGGGATTGATAGCACCATGAAACGGCAACAACAATTAACTGTTCTTAAATCTAACATTGCTTTTTAGAATTCACGAAGAGAAGAAGAAGCGCATTTCATTTCCCATGAGCAATCCACGGTTCCAGGAGCCTAACTCGCCAGTTGAAAAAATAAATCACCCAGGACCCGCAAAGTGAGTAGTTTAATTAACAAAACAGGTCGTTCAAGCAACCAAATGGTTTGTCAGATCTTTTGTACAATCAGTTGGTGTCATTGTTTGTCGCTAAATAAAAACGTCATGTTACTTAGCAACAACTCTTTCAAAAATCTGAGCGAGCTCAGTGAATTGGAAAACGGAAAATGTTGCTTTGGTTTTTAGTGTAGTGTTTGAACTACACTTATGCTGTGGTTGTGGGTGAGGTGGAAGTGCTACCGGGATAACGCTAGGTGTGGACTAATGCTCACTGAAGTAGAACAAGCGGGGTGTTACTAAACTGTGGTTGCGGCCGGCCCCGCCTGCGGACGCGACGCGACCCATTTTCTCGCCCGCCCGCGCGTCTCGAGTCCGTCTCACTCGCCGTGCAATCCTCGAAGTGCCTTTGTCGGTCCCTTTCGATTGCTGGCGGAGAAATACGCCTATTTTTCTAAGTTTTCGCTGCTCTCTCACTCGGCTCCGGGCTCGCCCTGTTGTGGGCATGTCGGGCTTCCTTGTCCGGATAATTATCTTCGCGACATTTGAGGGAAATTTGCACGGCGTCTGTGCTTGTACGTCGTCAGTCGCGATATTTCGCTGTATCGCAATTATTTCTAGTTTTTTAACAATTTCTTTATACTCGTAAAAAATTTGCCAGTAGTGTTAGTGATTTTTTATTTATTTATATATATTTTATTTTCTTATTTTATTTTTATTACATAAAAGGGTCGGGTCCTTCCCGTTCGGCCGTCCGCTCCCATGCACCCGATCAAGCGTGCCATTCATTTCAAAAGATCGGCTTTCAAATAGCATGCGTTGCAGCCGCAGTGTCACAAAATCCTCGGGCTACTTTCAAAAGATCGCATGTAATTATATGCAAGATTAAAATCCTCGCGTTTCCAGGTATAAATTGCAAGAATTTCTTGTTTTTTGCCTCTAAAGAAACAGCAAATACGTATACATGTCAAAAACTTTGATTTGGCAAGTAAAGTTTCTTTGATTTGTCAAGCATAAGAGCGAAGGTTTCTAAATTTTAAGCAACATAACCTTTTCCCGACACCGACAATCCGTCACGCAAATTGAACATTTCTGAAGTATTTCCTTCCATGAATGGAAATTTTTGAGAGCGGAATATTTCCTAAGAAGAAACTTTTCAAACCGTGAGACATTAAAACAAGAGCACGAGACAGAGTGCCGTGTGAAATCTTCGCAGTGAAAAAAAAAAACAATACTTTCACTGCTGATTCCATCTGTTGAAAAAAGCAAAACATTTACCGTGGTTTTCTGTTTTTTTAACTTGAAAACTGTGGCTTCACTGTGAACTAACGAACGGTTATATAGGTTTGGTTTCGTCAGTTGGAAGGATTTAAGAGCCGAAAATTTCCAAGTCTACTTTGAGAGGTTTGTGAACTATCGTTATTCAACTGCACAGAAATAGTTATTGTATTGCCTTTCCGGCTTTTCGATTTTCATTGTGATTTCTTGTACGTGACATTGTTTTGCTTTTGGATTTTCGGACGGTCTGTAGTCAGCATGAGTTTATAAGCGGTCAAATGTCAAATGGCCGGAGGAGGGAAATAAGCGAAAACTTCGCATATTGCGATTATAACGAAAATTTAACTGAAATCACTACTGAACATTGCAAAATAAATGACGATGTAAATTTCATTGTCATCAACAGTAATGCATATGATAAGTAAAACGTAATGTTTATCGTTGTTTCCAA
This sequence comes from Oculina patagonica, assembly GCF_052425735.1. NCBI lineage: Eukaryota > Metazoa > Cnidaria > Anthozoa > Scleractinia > Oculinidae > Oculina > Oculina patagonica. The sequence goes on along the minus strand of NC_135758.1, from coordinate 38,859,482 downwards.
GGGAGGACAATGTTGTGTTGCATTTATTTATGGTCTAAACGGTAACCGCTTCGGCTTTACAGAGGTGTCAATATTAGTTGCTACATGTATTTCAAACACTACACTCTCCGAATGGAGCACTCGTTCGCTTGCTGAGCTCTCTAAATGATTCAAGAAACTCATGCAATGGGCTAAAAAAAAGCAATAAGCTGAGCAAGCATGTACTTTTAAAGCCATTATGAGAAAACATTTAATAAACTAACCAGAACCAGAACCAAAACCAATAACGTTTCCTCACACTTGACACCACGTGACAGGCTTTTGCTTTGAATTTCGCGTGTTAGCAAGCTTGGTCAGTAAGAATTTGGGTTTACTTCAAATTTTAGCAAAACCGTTACATTCCAAAGCTTTTCATTTTAATAGTACGTAATCACAATTTATTTTTTGCTTGTGATGTGTATTTGATTGATTTGGGAACAAAAGACCTTGGACAGATGCAGCTGGCACGTGTTGACCAATCGCATTACAAATGCAAGAGAAAATATTCGCTGACCATAGCTCATAGAGGGAAATGGTTAGAAAGCCCGAAAAAGTTCTTTGTTGTATGTTTTTGTTCGCTACTTTGGGGGTTGACCCTGCACAAAACCTGTGTGTTAATGCAACTAACCTTCTTGGACCTTCCAAAATAAATCTTGGCCTCTTTGTTTGCTCCTCTGATTTTTTCCGGGCTTCCTAACCATTTCCCTCTATTAACTATGCGCTGAACGATTATGAAAACCTGTTGACTTAATTTTTCACAAGCATGACGTTTATTCCTTTATTTTAGGAAGATGGTTGCTGTCAATCATGACAAGGGCTCAGGTACGTCACAAAAAAAAAAACAATCCTTACTGCATGGACTTCAAACTTTGTCTTACGGCAATAGATGTTCATAACAACGGGGGGGTTTCTTTTCAAAGTTAATATCAATTAAGATAAGCACTGATGTCGAAAAGAGAACACGATCTATACACAATGTAGTTCCCGTAGGCTGCAGTAACAGCCGCTGATCAGGAAATGCGCCCGCACTTTGGGGAGGAAGGAAGACAGGACTCGAGAAAGCGACGGAATTCGAGTCTATCGTTCCAGTCAAAAGCCAGAAAGCTAGCATCTGTAACAATATCTATTGACTGGGATCGTACAGAATTTGAAAATCTTTGAAAAAAGTTTTAAAAAAATTTGATAATTTACCGAGACAAGAAATTTTAAGAAAATTAAATTGATGTTTGGAAAAGTGGCTTCAAGTAGAATTTCCCGATCTGAGAGTATGATTTCACTCATACTAAAGAATGTTATCCTGACAAAGTTACCTACTTCTAGTTAGTGCATCTATTTTAGTTATTCGGTGTCAACTTACATGAAGTATTGCACCTTTCCATTTCAGAGTTCAGCCACCGTGACGAGGACGAGGGCTCTTCCCCAGACTCCGCACTAGGTACGTGCCCATCGTGCAACTCTGAGCCTACGCCACCACAACAACCTGACATCCGCAAGCCAACGTACTTTACGTTTGAGTTTTAGGGAGAATCGCGGGACTTTTCCCCGAGGTAACCCTCGCACACGTTTTCTTTGCTTCTTCCTCGTGCCTGTTAATTTGTCTCTTCGTCTTGTTGTGGTCTTTCAGGGCATGCCCGTCTGGAACTACTTAGAAAGCAATATCTATCGGTCTTTCGCACTGCAGGATCCCCAAAGGTCAGTGTCCTGCAGTCCTGATCCCTTGACTTCTATTCTCTTCACTTTGCTTTCTTTCTTTCTCTTTCTCCACTTTCATTTTACCTTTGTCAAGGTTCATAGTGCACGAATTACATTATGCACTTGTAATAAATTCTGTGGGACACTGAGGAACCCACACACTCTTCGCAAAGAGTAGGGGACGTAGTCCCCAGTGTAGTAGACTATTTCAGTTTCACACTCACAAAGGGGCATCATTACTCAATTCTTCATTACTTGTGAATTGCACCATAAGCAGTCTGGCAAAGTCCCCAAACTAGTGTTGTAAATTATCCCTGAAAAGCCCTGAGGGGAGTGGATAAATATGTACGATATTCGCGAGCTCAAAAACACCTTGCTAAATGTTATCACTTCCCAATGAAGTTCTTTCTTTATCTTGCTACTCTTCTGCTTTTTCTCAGAATAAATTGCTGCGCAAACTGAGCATTTCAACAACTGCAAAAGGTTTGAGCTCAGCTCTGTATATTAAGCCCCTTCCGATTCCAAGTCACAAAGTGAAGACTGCTTGTATGCATTGCTCTCCCAGAACCTCTTCTTTGCTTCAACTCGTCATGAATGAGATTATATGTCACGTGACAAATCTATTCCTATAACATCCAGTTGTCATAATCGCATCTACTCAGTCCCTTGAATTTTCTGTAGTCTGGGTCTTTGCAACAACATTTGACTCCCTTGACCTCGAATGTAGTCACAAAACATTTGCACTAACTTACCATAGAGGTTAAAAAATTCCAACCACAGCTCCAAGCATGGAGTTCTTGCTTGTCACGCCCGCTTGTTTTATCAGTTTCATCTCTTTTTACTCACCGAGCTCACTCAATTCTTTTGTTTCTTCTTCTTTGCTTCTTCTTGACAGCCAACACCCAAGGGACTGTGTAGGATCCAAGGTCGACCCGTTTAGATAGGTCAGTCCTCCAATCTCTTCCATCTATTCAATTTTCATTTCTTTCCCTGTTCTATGCACTACAGCATACACCTCACAGCAGGAAACTAGCCCCGCATACTTCAGCTATGTAATACCCGTGCTCACTTTCCTTTCCTTGTAATCTTAAATTCTATTTTATTCTCTTTTTATTATGCCAATAAAGGTTTCTACGTTACTTTCATTGTCATCATTTCATTTGCATTTTAAGTCATACCACCATTCTCCATCTTGCCCGAATATATAGTATTTAAAATACATAGAAAATACCGTAAACGCCCCAAAATAAAAACTATCTGAAACATTCACCCTCGCCCCTGAAAATAGAGTTAACAATAAATCCCCACAAATTAAATGCAAATATATCTTCCTCCCCATAAAAAAATTGATGTTTTTCTCTTATTTTAAACCTCTGATGCTGGAGCTTGTTTTGTACTTTACATCATTACGGTGTGTTCAAAAATTGTTATAAGTTTATATTAAAACAAATGTACATCTTTTTTTCTCTCTCTCTCTCCACGCTGAACCCAGGGATTATCTTGGAAGTTTACGGAATGCACTAGTTTATTTGTTTTGTAGTATAGTGGAATTTTTTTTGTTTTTTTTTTGTTTGTTTTTGGGTTAAAAAAATCTCGCCCCTTTTTAAAAAAAAAAAAAAAAAACGCCCCGCGCCCCTTTTCCCCCCTGGTCAAATATTTTTTTTAGTTTGATTGGTTTACTGATTTTTTGTGTCCTTTGTGATTGGCCAGAGTAAGGTTTTGGTTTTACGACACTCAATTGAAAACTGCTCTGTAACTCATCAGGACTGAGATAACTTTTAAGATGTTTCACTTTTTGCTGCCATCTCACAGTTTGTACCGTTTATCCGCCGTTACTTACGTTTTCTATGACTTTTTAACCTTGGGAGGATCTAGTTTCAAATAAACACGTGTTTAATCCTGAAATGATCAGGCTTTTAATTCTTACAACCAACCTACCTTAATGTAAATAGTAAATATGAATTAATCGCTGCTCGGATTAAAAGCTCAACTCGCAAGCAAAGACTATATGGCAGGCTTTGTTTTAAAATGAATAAATAAACCAAATTCCTTCCGATTCCGGCATTTCAACGAGGGACTCTCCGTCCTCTTAATAATCAAACCTTTCTTTGACTTACTCATCTTTATTTTAACGCAGAAAGCGTTTTAAAACTATTCAAACTCAATGTCATTCTGACAACACTTTCTTGATAGAGGACTCCCTTGTGCAATTACTGAGGGGTGGTCACTAGATGGCATGCCTCGTAGGTAGGTAATTAGCTGTCTTTGCCTAGCCTCTTATAATCACTAACCCTTAAGTAAATCGTCACTAAAAAGCAAAGACTAAATTTTTTGCTATCAATACTAAACCATTTTTATAACTATTGAACCTACCTACGAGATATTCCAACGCTAAAAGTGACGCCCCATTTGTTACGACACTTGAAAGGATTTCAAAATTAAAAGAATAACTTAACTATAATACTTTAGATCTCTGAAACATAAACTGTCCTCTAGCTATCGCATACTGGAGAGGTGGGTGTTGGGGTGGGGGGAGGGGGCAGTCGTTGTTTTGGTCATGAGCGATTCCTCTTTAAGTCACGTGACGTCGACTGTGCAAGCAAAACATTGCTAGCGCTGTCGCGGCTTTATAAGGCATCGCATTCCTCTCTATGGCAGCAACTCGATTACTGTTTAATTGTTCAAATTTTCTCACAGCACTCAATTCTAGCGTGAAATAACTTAACGAGAGCAATCTTTTTTTAACTCGCACATGTGGTTCGTGTTTTGCAGATGAAAGCACAAGGCCATTAACACAAGATAGAAGACGTCCTACCTTACAAGAAGTAAGACTTAAAAACTATTTTAACTCCGTGGAGTCATCGTCGTGCGCATCGTGTGAGCACGTGAAAATTTACTGCGTACAGGAGACAGTCACGTGATTGTTCAATTAGTTGGCAACCCACGGAAACTTGCGGGACAAGAGTGGACGTGTAACTGCCTGGTGCAAGGATGTTGTTGATCATGGCGTCAAGCGTTAGACCTCACATTGCAGAAGGAAGATTTCCCCAAGAAATTTTTTCGTTTGTGTTTCAATTGATACAACATAAATACGAGACAACCCTAGAGCTGGCCTTAAAAAAGTTCAGTTTTCAAGTTCGCTTTTCAAAGAGAAATATTAGTCGATGAAAGTTTTACAACGTGAAATTTAAAGAAGAGTAAGTTATTGAGAAATTTTAAGCACTCGCTATATAAGCGCACAATTCCATTTAGCATATTGCTATTAGTTACACCCGAACAACCAGAATCTAAAGAAAACGCTACATTTATTGGCTGAATGCCAAAAATCTGAAGATATTTATCTCCCAAGTTGCAAATGTTAATAACGAAAATATCTTTTTAAGAGTAAAGTTATTGACTGGGAGGTTAATCCTGGTTGTATATAATTATATATTGCTTTAATATGATAACCTTGTGTAGACCTTTTTCGGGTTGCCTTACTTAAAAAAAAGATCATGTAGATTAAGTGAAAACTGTATTTGATAGCGATTGACTAGTGCCCGTTGAAACTTCCTTTAGAAGAAGGAAGTTTTAATCCAACATAAGGCGATTTTCTAACAGTTTTCAGTTTTTTCCCTTTGGAATGCCATATTTTTCGGTTCGTTTAACAACGTAATCCATTTTTCCAACCAATTTTTAAAATTTGATAGTGTTGAGCAATCCTAACAATTTTTCTCTGTTTTAAGGTCTTGTTTATTTGTTAGTATATAAACACATTTTTCTTGTGGTTGTGCTAAGGATTTTTTGTCAATTTTCTCACAAAAAAATAAATTGTTACATTTCAAAAAGGCCCTACAATGTTTCTGGTTAAACTAGGGTTTCTTTTCAGCTTCCAAACTATCGGTAATCGATAACCAAAGTAGCACTTTATAGATTGGATATCGAGGTTTTAAAAAAATCTCTGTCAACGTCCCTTTCTGTAGTTACACGTTTAGACCTCACAAAGTTAAAAAATACGTATGTCGGCGCGCAATTTGTCCTTTAGCCGTTTTTCCTCGCCATAACTAAACTGGTTCGTTTCGGTAGCTTTGTGTTACCGAGCTTTGATTGGTTTAAGAAACTCCTGCAACGTGCTTCAGCCAATCAGTGAGCGTGTTGTACGCGACTGGTCCACGTGACATTTCCCGCGCTTTTCACAACAATTTGATTGGTAATAATGCACCGGCTTTTGTGATTGCCTTTATTACCATAACTGGTTTGTTTCAATTTAAGAACTTTGAAAACTGCTCGAAAAACCGCTTTTGTAATTTGTTGTTGTTGTTTGTTAAGTGTACTATACAGCAATATTAATTACTTGGTACATAGCATGTACATGTAATCATTTTGTAATTATAAAGAAAATTAATTTAAATGCAAATTCTAATATTAACTTTGTGAGACAATTGAATAATGTTCAAAGTATATAAAAATGATAAATTAGCCTATTTAGCTGACTCGAGAAAGAATTAAATTTGCAATGTTGGCGACGTTGTGTGGTGTTATTTCTATCAACTTCGTTTGCCCTTTAACAATTCTCGTAAGTGGTGTGTTCCATTAAAACTAGAAGCGAAGGCGGAGATACCCCGAAGCCAAACACTTTCCGAAGTCAGAGATTCTGCGGCTTCGCCTGTATTCTTCAACGATCGAACAGAGGGACCTTCTCATTCTTTTTATAGAGTAAAAATTGGGTCCCCTTTACTCATGTAACCTTCTTCTTGAACAATGTTCGGATCACAGACGATGTTGGAAATGCTGATCTCGGCAAATCTTCGTCCACGAACACGAAGAGCTTCCGACTCCTATTGTTTAAAGCCAGGGCCAAACGAGGATAAGAGTTGACTCTCAAGAGTTTTCGTCAACTCTCATAGATTCGGGCCAAACGAGAGAAAACTCTCATCGACTCTCAAGAAAAATTTGAGCACGTTCAAAGTCAATGAGAGCGCATGAAAGTCGATGTGAGTGTATGAGAGTTCCATGCCAAACGAGAGTGCGAGTTTGAACTCTCATCCCCTCCTCGTTTGGCCCGGGCTTAATAAAAGGATAACACAAGCACTTTCAACAGCGCATGACGTCAGCATGACGCCACAAGACTACGTGATTACGGGAGTAGCTTAGCAAGAGTTTCCTGGATTAGCACTAAACTGAAAATCCTGGCCGAAGATTTAGTTTGGTTCTTTTCGTTTATGGAAAATATTTCACGAATAAATAAAGTAACGTCCAGAAAAAAAAAACACGAGTTAATAAAATATATTCTTTCATTGGGATGCTGCAGTCTGCTGCGATCTTATCCAACGTTACTTTTCAGTACTCTTTTTACCCTTTCTGGCCCAAGCTTGTTTTAGTAGTCCTTTTTTAAACCCTCTTATCTGAGACTTGACAGGGCAAAGAAAACTTCTAGGCTTCCGTAGAAATTAATGAAACCGAGTAAATTTAAAAGATCTATCATCAGCCCAGTGAAAGAAAATGTACAAACAATATATTTATTAAATACCATGACTGCGTATATGTAAACAATATATATAACTTTATCAATGCAGTCTGTACATTTTGTGGTTTCTTTGAAAGATCAAACAGTTTTCATTTAATGAGAATTTTACAAATTTGACCAATGTCTTAACGTTAAAAAAATGACCGATTTCTGCATGGTCAACTGGAACAATGCTTTACAAACACAACATGAAAACCATCGTAACTTTAACTCTGTACAATGATCTGAAAGAAAACAGAACAAATGCAGTTAGGCCTGTAGTTAAAAGGAGCTTTGTCTCAAAAATACGCGGGAATAATGCGTAAGTCCACATTCACCCGATGCAAACACGAAAGGAAGTTCGGAAGAATTTAAAATAAAATCCAACTCACACGCATAGCGACTTTCCATCGAATGTCGTACAATCAAAACCACTGTTATTACTCTGGCCAATCACAAAAGACTCAGTCAATCCACTGAACCAAGCAAAACTCTTTGTAAATACATCTAGCCGGCGCAAAGCACGGGAAAAAGTGCGCGAAAGGGGCGCGTTTGGATTTGTTTTTGCTTCTGATTAGATTGAAAATGGCGCGAGATGTTTGAACCAGTCACTAACCGTAGCAATGCAGAGCTGAAGCAAATGCAAATTACTTTTGATACTCAAGTGAAAACCGCTGTTTTGTCAATTACATGAATGCTTTGAACAGTCTCAAAACTCAAAAGCTCACAAAATGAAAACTTTTCACGAATACCTGATAAGCACTTTTTCGTAGCGTACATCTTAGTACTTCAGCAAAGTGTCCTAATGAGCTTGTTTAAGCTAAAGAAGTAATAAGTAATTATTTGTTTTTACCATTAAGCCTCCTTAGGAAAGGACTTGAACTCCGACTGTGCCATCCCGACTGTAACTTTTCTGTGCAAAGAGGAAATGCAAAAAGTAAATAACTTTTAGTCGATTTTAACCACAGCTTCAAAACGTTTCACTGCACGTAAGCCATCAGTTATCACAAAACGAGAAAACAAACTTACCACAACAACTCGAATCTTTTTCTTTTTCTTAACAAGCTTGGAAGTTCGACTCTTCTCCTGAAAAGAAGAAGAAGAAAATCAACACAACACAAAAATAAGGCAATTTAGTGTACGCACCGTTTCGAAAAATGTACCCTAAGATACCTTAGGGCGGAAAAAGGTTTCCTTGCCCTGATACCTTCATCGACTCCGATCTAACAATAGTCTGGACATACATGTAATACGAAAATGACTCATACCTTTTTGCTGTTTGGGTTTTCGTAACATAAAGTGCACTCAAAAGCCTGTGGTAAGAAAGTAGAAATAAATTAGGTTTACAAACAAGTTTAAACTCACTAATGACACCCCTCTACAATAAACTGTTAACATGATGATACAGTGACGTGAATAAGCCTGTTATGAGCCACCGTTCAACCGACCGTTATTTATGATAATTGTACTTAGTTCCGTTAATATTTTCGACAATTGACAGCTTGATCAATTGCAAGTGCATCTCTAGAAAATCATAAGTATCGTAAATATTGTAACCATAGTAAGTGTTAGTACCGTGTCTGAAGTATTGTAAGAAATGTCTAATTTGTAAGCATTAGTACGTTTGTGTTGTAAACAAAAAATTTTCGCTTTGAAAAAAAAAAAGAAAAAAAAAGAAGGTAAAACAGAGAATGTTTAGAGAGAGCCGGATATCAGGTCTGTATAGATTTCACTTAAAAAAGTGGACGAACCCAGAAAAAAAAAGCTGTTGTCTTCATCACTGACCTGCGCTGGAGGTGACGCATAAAACTCGTCGTCAAGAACTCGCAGTTCTTTTTGGTGAACCTGCCAAAGCTCACCCAGGTCCAGCAGTCTGATATCAATCTAAAAATCAGCAATGTATAAAATTAAACATTGTTTTGGGGTTTACGGTAAGCCAGAAATAAAGCTCTGATCTTAGCCCTATTCAGACGGCTTGTTTGGTGGGGGAAGAGGAATTCCCTCCTCCCCCCAGCCCCCCCCCCCCCCCCTTGCCCCCTCCACGATTGAACATGCCCGTCCAAAGATTGCTTTTAAGACCCCCAACATGAGATGACGACGTCACATTACAAGGGAATTACGTCATGATCTCATTTTCGATCCGCCATCTTGGATTTCTTGATTTTTTATGGCGTCAGAAATACTCAATCTTAGGAACATAATGCGTGAACCCTTAGGAGGTGAGACAACAACCTTCAGCTACACGGGGCTAATGATCACCTACTCACCTTCCCTTTATCCAAGATCTTCTCTACAAGAGCTCTGTACCAGTAGCCGTCCCATCCTTTCACAGCACATTGCTTATAAATGTGAATTCCGCCTGGATCAAGGAGTTTTTGTTTGGCTACAATGTGAGCCCTGATGAAAAAAATAACAGCTGGTCATATAACCTCCACTGGTGAACAAACTGCTTTTATATTACTAACTGAAACATATATGGGCTTAATTTGCCCAAGCTTTGTGGATTCCTAATTACTCAGGAAAATATATCTCTCTTTACAGTTTACAATTTAAAGTAACAGTGGAATGGGAACTCTATTAACAAAACAGAATACAATAAAAACCCGTGAGTAAGAACCTTATTTTTCCAGGTCAGCCTAATCAAGTTTTTACATAGAGTAATAAACGCAAATTTAGGCAATTGAGGTTCGTAATAGGTTCTTATTTTCTGAAGAAGATTTTACATTGCTACTTATAGAATTTTTAGCGGTATTCGGCCTTTTCCTTCTTTGAAATTTGCATAACATTTTATGTTTATTTATTTGATTGCTCAATAATATTTTTTCATAATTTCATTGAAAATGGAGTAATAAGGCTCCTAGGATAAGTATCTCCAAAGAAGATCCAGATCGTTGACTTATCTTATTTTGTTTTCAAATTAAAGGCTAAAGATGTTCTTATAATGAAAGGCCCTTTGGGCAGCCTCCGTGTCACATTCAAATGATGAAGGAACTAGAAGCGATTATCTTAAATATATTTTAAAGAAATTTGCCAGAGTTGCGTTATATCAGATATACGATATTGAATATGTAAGTATATGTATTGTTTATTTCTTCTGCACAGGGTTTTGTGTTCCTCTGCAACAGACAAAAATTGCGTTATCTTACTGCGTGACGTCAGGTTAAACTGTCTTGTATTATTTACACCGACCCTTTGTATTAATTTAAAGAAAGTAAAAATTTCTGTTTACAAGATCTAATACATCTCATCAAATATGATCTGTCTCTTTCGTTTATTCTTTGAATTAGTACTTTCTAACGGCCCGGGAGTATTTTTGCCTTGTGTTCTACGGGGTACAAGACTCGTCGCCGCTTACGGCAGTTACAAATGCACGCAACATCGGTAAAGCAGGTAAAGTGAAAGTGTAGTGTTTTCTTTCATTATTGACTTCTTCGTAAATGAACAAAAATACCATTTCGTTCATATTTCCAAATCATAGTCTTTTCTCCGACTAACAAAACATTCTGAAAGGCTGACAAAGCCGACAAACCTTGAAATATTGAGACTATTTACGCAATGCCATTTAATTTGGTCAGATTATTACAATTTACATTCCAAAGTAAGTCTTTCAAATTCGCTGCTAATTTCGATTTAAGAGAACAAAAGTGAAATGCTATGTCTTCAGTTTGTGGCTAAAATGTGGCTTACCTCGAAACGTTTCTAGAGGATCTAGAGCCCGGCTTGTTTTGCTTAACAATATCCAATAAATTTCGCGCAGTTCACGTCCAAAGAAGAGCAATAAATTTTAATGATATTTTTATTCATCTGTCGCCTTCTTTGGCATACTCTAACTTCCATTTAGGTAGGTAAAACATTTCTGAAGAAATCTTGGGGGGGGGGGGGGGGCTCGCGTATGAAAGGGGCGGAGATGTTCGTCGTCTCGCTTAGGGGTGTAAATGTCGGATTTTTGGTCTCACTAAGGGTGTTCCGGGCAAACGCCAATATTTTTAGTCATAATGGTCACGTTTAGGGCTGCACACCAAGAAATATACAGATGTAAATTTTTTGTTATCTTTTTAAAATTTCCGACGAGCATCCCCGTCCCTTTCATAAAGCAGTGCATTCCTAAATTCTTACAAAGGAGCCGACAAACTTCACCCACCGCATATCCTCCGTGTCACGTAATCAGTTACGTGACACGGAGGCAAAAAGGGGGTCTAATTGAAAAATTTTAGCCTAACTGGTTCTTAAATGTTAGGTTGTTACTCGCGGGTTTTTACTTTACTACTTTATAAAGCATACTCGCAAATTGTTTATCCCCTCAGGCCACTTAACTGATAAATTTGGATTCTGGATCGTTTGATCCATCAAGTATGATTACTTTGGCAAGGAAATGTCATTGTAGCCCACTGCAGTATTGTGGTCGCCGCTAGAATGATTCTTGATTCTTAGCCTCTTGATTATATTACACAAACTTCATTCGAAATATGTGAGACGCCTGTCAACATCAGGTCGAGTCTACTTGTGCTACAGCCACATAGCGTACCTCTTTATTTAAAGGAGAAGTTCACTCCAGAATGGCCATTTATTTTCTTTACGCCAATAAAAAGTTTATACAAAGATATGTTTTTCACCAAAATTTCAGCGTCCAACGTGCGCTATAACCCTACGAAATCTTTCCCCAAACTCGACAACTGAACGCCGCCATCTTGGAGCTGGTAATGTATGCGTGACGTCAAAGAGCTCAGCCTGAAGTTTGGCGGGAGAATTTTAATAGTCAAAACTCCTTGTTTTTTGTATTTCTTTGATCTCTGTTTGAGCAAAATGGAGATGCACAAACAGGCATTTTGACAAACAAAAGCCACTATGAAGAATGTATAAACTTTTTTTCTGGCGTAAAGAAAATAAATGACCATTCTGGAGTGAACTTCTCCTTTAATTTGAAAGTACTCAATGAAAACTAAACTGGTGTAATTTAGTGGGAAACAATACAAGCGTAGCACTAACCCCATTCGTTTCATAGCATTCACAAAGCCTGTTTCTTCCTTACTGGTCCTAACAACACGAGCCCAGAAAGTGCCACTACTGGACACACTCTCTTGAGGTTCAATCCAGTGCTCCTTGCCTAGAAATGAGTGTGAAATGAATAAACCAGCGGCGAACATATTAAATAAGAAAAGGTTTATCGTAGAATATCTTTATGCACTTACACTGTACATTTATGTGCCTACATGGCATGCTGGATTTTTATAGATTTCAATCAGCAAAAGGCTGAAATGAAGAATTTTCAAAATTCCACATAACTGACATCAGGACACAAAAAAGAGCAGCAAAGATGGCAGCGTGAAACTGGCGCATTCGCACTACAAGTATTCCTGCTCTTAGTCTAAAGCAAGTTTGTGAAACAAAAAAGTCAGAAACACCATTGCTGGGATGCAGCTGACGTCACAGCGCCCATGCTTGTCGACAAGAACAAAGCGTTTACCTCCGCTGGAAACTAAGCTTTTTTTGTTTTGTCCACTAACATGGCCGCCTTGTCATGTGGTCACAACCCAGCAACACTTAACTACATAAATAAGTTGTTTTTGTGTTACAGATAAAAGAAATCGCACCGATGAAGTTAACTATGATTAATGTAGCAATCCTCTGGTGTTCTAACCTATTTCTACTGGCAAATCATCATCATCATCATCAGACAGCTCTGAGCTTTCATGGGAGAGAACCTCTTGAGCCAGCAGGTCAACCGAAACAGGATCGTGTTTGACTCCAGCCTCGCCATTTACTTGTCCCTTATCTTCTAGTGTAGAAGGTCCCCCTATAAAGACAGCTCGTTATGGTATCAAGAGAAAAACTAAGCAGCCACTAACTACATTTACAATTGACTGATTAATTTCCGTGCGTTCTCATTGGATAAAACGCATCATGTAGTAATCAGACAATGGTTATCAGACAATACTACGATTTGTTATCCGTCGCCTGATTTTATTAAAATACAAAACAAACAAAGTTGCCTTTCATTCAAAACATGGTGTAAGGATATGTTAACCAATCAATCACAATAAGAACGCAATAGTTATCACTGTAATTTTTTTCCCTTTTTGCAGTCATAAAGCGTGTTGAAAAAGAAAATTAATCGGAGGCTAATGACCTCTCTGACTTCTTGGCATATCGGAGGATATAATATCCTTGGCTGAAAGATTTTCCTCAAAACTTAACAGCTGCCTTTGAAGCTTCATTTCTCGGCCAGCAGTTCATTTTTCGGACAATCTTTTAGCCTCGGGCATTATTCTCCAATAAATCAGCTGACTAAAGCTCACTCCCATTACGCCAAGGTCACAATGCAGTATTTCTGTACAGCACAGGTTAAATGAACAACGGAAAGGATAAATGGATGCAAGTAGACTTAAATTGGAATGAGTAATAGAAAAAAAGGAGCACTATTGGCAGGTTATTGTACAGTGAAGCCCCTATATAACGAATTGCCAAAGTACTAGAAAAATGTGTTCACGCTGATTCGTTAATATAACGAGGATTTGCTCCACACATTTTACTGAGCTGAAGAATATCATTGGTTAAACCAAGAAATTCTTTACAAAGGAGTTTGTCATGTCGGGGTTTTCACTGTATTCAAGTAATAAGCCATTTCCGAGTTACCTTTTACATCTGTTTCAAAACAAGTCCTGGTTCACAACATTTCATATGGGATTTTTAATCATGTTGTGTTCACTTAGAATATTTGTTTCCTCTGTTTCAGTGGCATGCCTGCAAACTAGCTATCACGAAGCTAAGTGCATGACGACTATAAACAACATTTACATTTTTTTTAACATTTGCAAGACAAGAAATGTGTAAAGTAAAAGTCATTTCTGTCTGGAAGTCTGGCACCAGGGCTCGTTTTGAAACAGAGGAATCTTGGAAAGGCATTTTGGTAATGGCCTATTAGGGACATTTATCATATAATTTAAATGTACCAATTTTTAACACTGGAGACGTTCCTGGAAGCAGTTTGACCCTTTTATCCTAAAAATGTTACTACAATTCTCTGTAATGATACCTTTTGATACAATTTGAAATCATATCACTATATCTTCCCTACCTGTGTCGGTGGCAACAATTTCGCTGCCATCACAGACTTTGTCTCCTGCGCATGGATCAAGGAGGGCTTCCCCACCATCACCACCATGATTATCTTCAATAGCCTCAACTCCTGACGAGTTGCACGTATGAGGCTCAAGTTTTTTATCATCCTGGTTAATATTTATTGTTTCACTTAATTCTTGTTGTGATTTACTAGCAACATGAACTGCCTCATCGGAAGAGTCACGGCATTCATGCTCAACGGCTGAAACTTGCGTAACATCAACAGAAGCTTCCTTCTGCACATCTACTGTACTACCACATGGTGAATTACTTCTACCACTAAAAGTATTCTGAGCATCCTTTGAACTATTGTCATCCTTTGCGGATTTAGATACAGTACCTACGAATTGTGTTGCATAAACATCGGAAATAGATACACTGTCTGCCAGTCCACTCTCCCAGTCACTCTCACTACCAGCGTACATACTGTCCTGATCCTCCTTTCCTTCCTTAGGTGCTGACCATTCAGCCTCCAATTCCCGCGAGCTTGGTACACTAGCCAGTCTTTCCTTTGCCACTGACCCTTCAGCTTCAATTTTATGAGAGCTTGGTGCACTAGCTTGACTTTTCTTTAGTGCCGAACCTTCAGTTTCCATTTCCTTCAAGCTTGGTACACTATCGTGTCTTTGCTTTGGCACTGACCAGTCAGCTTCCATTTCTTGTGAGATTTGTCCCCTAGGCTGTCCTTCATTTGTAGCTGACCTTTCATTGTCCATGTTATGCAAGCTCTCTTTACAGGCTTCACTTTCCAGTGCTGACCCTTCAGCTTTCACCTCCTGTGAGCTTGGTACACTGGACTCAACAGGGCCTTCACCTTCTTTTGAACTAACAGGAAGAATACCTTGATCAGCGCCTTGGACTTTTTCCTCATGTTCAAAGCCTGGTTGCAGTTCCGAAACCACAATTGTTTCATCTTGGTGATGAGCATCAACCACTTTACTAATGGCCTCTTCAACATCTTTTTCACTGTCGCCACCACTTGGCACAATGTCTTTGCTAGAATTAACTTTCTGAACTTGAGCATCACTTATAACAGATGATGTAGCAGCAGCAGGCGAGCTTCTACCTTCCACGGATACATGTGTATCAACTTCAGAAACAGCAGACAAATTTGTTTCTTCCTTTTCAGGTGGAATGTTACTGCTTGTTTCTTCCGTGGAAACATGCTCATCGACTTCAGGCACAACAGAGAAATCTGTTTCTTGTTTCTCACGTGGAGCATTGTCTTGCGGTCCTTCTTGCACGCTGCTTTCATAAACCTCGCGAGCTTTCAAGCTCTCCACAATCTGGAAAGAAAACAAAATAGAAAAGCAAGTTTATCTCTTTTTTAGGTTTTTGCTTACAGTATTCTGATTTCATTACATTTAAATTTAAAAGTTTCAAATGTAAGCTGCTGCATATCGGGCAGTCAGGTTGTCATGAAGTGGCATGGAAAAAACTGTATGTCCCTAGACGCAAGTATTAATTTACCACTCAAGCATTGCAGCATGCACCAGAAATTGACACAACTTCCATGTGCCGTCTGGTTGTATGCATGGGACAAGTAGATTTTCCTACAGGGAAAACTTTTTATTCTTAACTTTTTATTCTTAACTTTTTAACTTTTTTTTTTTCTTTTAACTTTTTATTCTTAACTTTTTATTCTTTATTCTTTTTATTCTTTTTTATTCTTTTTATTCTTTTTATTCTTTTTATTCTTAACTTTTTATTCTTAACTTTTTATTCTTTAACTTTTCTTCGTTACTTTTTATTCTTATTACGCGAGGCAAGTTGTCTGCCCATTTCAAAAAATAAATATATGAACTACGACAAGCATGCAACTACCCTAGAGGGCAAAATTTGAGAGCTGCTTGAAAGTTGGAATTTAAGTTTGTTTGTTCGTTTGTTTTGTGAAGTTGCCGTTAATGAGCAAAATGTAAAAATATTTGGCTCCAGTTCACGGTACAGACTACTCTCAATACTTTGGTCTGTATGCTATAGAAGTGAACAGAATATGAGTGCAATCCAAATATTTTCCCATCCACTCCTACTTACAGTAGTCAAAAATACGTATTCACATTAATCAAGGCATTTAAAATACAGTATGGGCAGCTACATCGTACATGTATGTACTTGCCTCCTTGTCCCAATCTTCCTGTGATGCTGGCAACCCTTCACTGGGTTCAGGAGTACTCCACAAGGGCTCCGGATTACCCCATGAGGGCTCTGCATCAAAGCTTTCTCCATTTTCTTGTGGATCATGGAGATAAGACTGGTGAGATTTCAAAGCTTGCTGTAGAATTGATTGAAAATTGCCACTTGAGCTTGAGTCAAAAACTTTAACAATGACCTGCCCAAGCTTATTTGCAATTTCATATCCGTCATTAGCTTCCTCAAGATACCTTCTAGCAAAACCACAAGTGGGTGTGATTACATCTCCAAAGTGGACGTTGTTAGAATAGATCCACTTGATCTCACATCTCCCCATCATCTTGCTTCCAAATTTAAATGGCTCATTCAACATAGGACAACTCTTTTTGGGATCAACGGCTGAAAGCATCTCAGCCATTCCACAAAACAAAGAACTTTTCATTCCTGCGAACAAGAGGAAAACAGCGCCCCTGTCTTTGTTAGCAGCATCGTTGAACACACGATTTAACCTTCTGTTGCCATAGGAATTGGAACACCACACATTGAACTTCATTGCTTCAACAATCCTCCTGATATCAGATCTGATCATCACAAAACGCGCCATTGCTAAGTCGTCCTCGCAAATCATATTCAATGAGCATTTGGTTAGGATATGACTATATGTTGCGAAATCCACGCAGCCAACAGGCAACTTAGTATCTGGCAATGCATTGTTAAATTGCTCAATGGCAGGTGCAAGCACTGGGTTGACTGGGGTATCTTGCACAGGGAGGTGCAAAATACCAGGGACATTCTTCTGTTCAAAAGTGGTGTGGGGCGGAATCTCTTTCAAGAGAGACTCGCTCTCAGGAGAAACTGGAACAAACTCTGCTGCTTCAGCACGAAGGGCAGGCTTGTCTTCACTTGCATGATCACTCTCCTCGGCACTAACTTCAATTTTGTCATAGCCAACAACAACTTCATCTGCAGTAACACTTATCTCTGTCACTGTCTTTGCAGATGCCTCCTCTTCCTCAGGTGCGCTAACCTTGGTGTCCACCTCTTGAGCAGGGTTGCCTGGTGTCGCTGTTTCTACTGCCTGAGATTTAGAGCTGTCTCCTTCTTCCCTACTAGCAACTTCCACAGTTTCTGTTTTCTCTGCTTTGGGTTGAAGAGGGCGATCCTGAAGACAATGACCATAAATTTCAATGTTTCGATCACACCCTCTTAAAGACGTTTTGTTTACATTACCATTAGATTAAAAGAAAGTTCTTCTTTAATGTAGCTCAAATGGAAAGAGCTTATTAAGTGTTGATACAGAGAAATGCATTCAAATATTCATGCAACAAACAAAATAGTTAAATGTTAATTTCAACATCTTAAGTTTTGATTTTCACTTTAAAATCAAATATCAATGGATAATTTTGAAATTTTAACACTACCCACTTGCTGGATGTCCTTAGAGTCATGAGTAAATAAATCATTGCCAATGAAAAAAAAGAACATTCAAGTTTTTTTCAAATCTAATGTCAACGTAAAAATAAGTACAAAAATTTTAGGAGATTTAAGAAAGAACAAATTCTCACCTCTAAAGCTTGCTTTTGGGCTTCCACTGGAACATAAAAAGCAAGAAGTGAGTTCAAACTTTAGCAATGTTAAATATAAATACTCATCATGACTGGAATGAGAGATAATGGTATCATCATTCCATTATTGTTGATTCCTGATTTTTTCGCAGAAAGGCTAATGAAAGGCCTTCAGAAACTACGCACCTGTTTCGGAACCTGCAATTTCATTTGTTCCCTGTATCATGTTGTCTTAAAGGGACTGTGTCACGGCTGAGTTAAGTTTATTTTTTTTTAGTTTTGCCAAATACTTGCTATGAAACTTAATGTTCGCAAAGAAATTACTCCTATGCATTCAAATGACAAAACCATAGCTCCACTACAACCAAATGTATCTCCCAGGCGTTATAACTTAAAGTTACAAGCAAACGAAACTAACTTTGAAAACTGTTCAACCCAAAATATTTTAAAAGCCCATGCTCTAATCTGTTTTGATATTCGTCACTCTTGGGCATCATACCCTCTTTTGTATTTTCTGCGTGATTGAAATGTTTCTTCACTGTGTTAAGAGGTTATTTTTATATTTTGCCAAATTTAATGGTCATTTCCGATGCCTAAATATGGCTACAATCTCTGACACAGTACCTTTAAGTAAAGTAAAGTCTGTCTCTGAGCCATGAGGCCCATACAGCCGGAGCTTATTCCGGTTTCCGTAGCATTAAGCGACTTAAGGAGTATTGCTACTCCCCCCTGGATGGGATGCTAGTCCATCACAGGGTTACCCCCCAGCAGTAAATTCGCCGGTACCCATCTATACACCTGGGTGGAGAGAGACACTGTGAGAGTAAAGTGTCTTGCCCAAGAACACAACGCAGCGCCCCGGCCAGGCCTCGAACCCGGGCCGTTCGACTCGGAGTCGAGTGCGCTAACCATCAGGCCACCGCGCCTTCCACCACAGTACCTTTAAGGGCTAGGGTAATTGTTTCTTATATGGCTTTTTGTCTTATCAGCCAGTCCTGTGAAGCCTTCTGAGAGGTGCATACTTCCTTAGGTTTTAGGTTTCTCGGGAGGAGATAAATGGCTTCACCTTCATGTACTTGTCTTCTAAAACCTGGGTTGGTACCCAGGTTAAATTCATCAAGTTTAGTGTGTTGCGCACGAGCACAGGGTGTTTGAGTTTGAGTACAGGCTTACATACACAGTATTAAGCAAGACGTAAGGTATTCTTTCTAATGGAGCCTTTAGTCCACCCAAGTTTATTATCATTTTAAACATGGGTAGTTGTAAACTGTGTGTCTTGCAACCTGTTATGGACCATATATGGTGTCCCATCTAACAAAAAAAAAAAAAAACAGGCAAGTCTATCCCATCTCAATGGAGGTCAAAAAGACTTGGGAAACTTATGAAGGCGATCTCTTAATCATGTCAAATAACCTTTTTGTATTCAAAAACGGGTTTGACACTCTTCTTGTTCATTTCTTAACCCCCCCCCCCCTTCCCCCAAGCAATGTTGACAGACATATATGTCCTGATCTTGGTGACAGTGTGATATGGTCAATTCTCAACATTGCTTGAGGGGAGGGGGGTTAGCAGTCATTTGGCACAGAAATGTGCTGAGTGTCCCATCATTAATGTCCCGCATTGTAGAGATGCCCCTGGCCATTCCATGATACAAAACCTGAAGTTAAAAACTGGCAGTAGATATGCCGTCAGTCCACTTTTTTCCTAAAGATTGGCACCAATTTCACTAGACTCGACTATGACTTACCTAACTTGGCAACTTCTCTGTTGATAAGAACTGGATTGTCACCACATGAGCCCAACAACACGTGATGCAAGACAACACCCTTCTTATCTGTGACCTGTTAGGTGACACAAAAGCCATGGACACTATAAATTATGGTACTAGGAGTTGCTGAGAGCAAGTTAAGTGCTGCGAAGTGAGTTATAAGAATAATAATAATAGAAGAACGGAACGGAAGGTCATAGGAATGTTTCGAATTTTCACATTTTCAGATGTAAAAAGATATGATGCTGGCAATTCACTTAGTTTATATAATCATTAGCGACATTGAAGAAAGGAAGCAATGTAACATAACAGAATTAATAAATATGCCTTGAGCCTTTTGTAAGATGTACATGTATCCTACAAATCTTTATCACATGTACAAGGTAACGGAAACTTATATATTTATTTAGTGCTTTGAACAAAAATGCTCTCTCAAATGACTTTTTCAAAACACAACTTCAACAATACCAGTGCTTTGAACAACAAAGTTCTTTCAAATGATTTTTTTAAAATGCAACATGAACAATACATGTACTACGGTTTTGAACACCAAAGTTTTCTCAAATGACTGTTTCCAAACAAAACCTTACGTGCACGTGCAATTCGATCGCAAAGCCATCACTCCGCAGGGCTCGAAACTAACGGTAGCCAACTAGCCAAAGGCTAGTAGAAATGCAGTTTTGGCTAGTAGATTTTGGACTTTCACTAGCCAAAATGGCTAAAGTAATTTTTCTTGTTTTTTTTTTTCACAAACTAAAGTTGAACACTACAGTTTTACATCCAATTTTTGGAACTCGTATTAAAGGGACTATGTCACTGGAAAAACATTATCTTTAAACATTTAACTGCAGATATACATGTAACCTATATTTAACAATTAGACGGCCTCGGGTTTCTACCGCTGTTGGCGGGGCGGCCCCGGCACTATCAGCCGGTAGACCGGCGGCCTTGTGTTGCTAACCCACTGACCGACCTATTAAACACAAAATATAGCTAGGGTTGATTTATTGAATGTTTTGATTGATAAAATTCAGCGAAGACTAAGCGCGCGCTCCGAGAGCCTTCTACGGATCAATAGTAGGCACCTGTGTAGCCAATCAGATTGCGTGATTACCAATAGTAGGTCAGTGTGGTTATGCTAATTGGGGATAGAAATCAATAATCGGCAACTTGAAAACATTGGCTAACATTTTCAAATTGCAATCCGTTTCCATCCGAGCCATCTGCAGCCAAACACGCTTTTAAACAGTTTAAGTGCTCTAAAATAGCAATAAATATTGTTAATAAAAATGGACCATTATTTTTAAGTTTCCTACGACACAAATATGAATTTTGGCTGTTCAAAAATCTGTTAAAATCCATAACATAGTCCCTTTAAATTTTTGGACCAATTCTTGTTTCCATTGGCTGTTTGAGAGATCAAGATTTCACTATAATTAAAAACATACCTGCCCTACCACAGAAGCCACCAAAAGCTTGTTAAAGGTCAAATCTTTAAAACACCACTTTGCCTGATAAGTGCAAACCATAAGTGTCAAATGAATGCGCTTATTATGGTGTAAATGCTGACTTGCATCCAACACCATTTTAACTCGATAAAAACCAGGCAAGCAAATAAAGTACAAAAGTGATAGAGAGTGGTTCTATCAGACATGTTCAAAATGTGTTCTCTTTTAAAGAAGCAGGCTTTTTCACCAACTTTATCCATGGTTTGGGATTCAAACACTTTTCATTTTAATCTGTTCCTTCCACAACTTGATGCAATTTTCCCTTCCTGTACCTGTCTCAATGCAATCTGAGTTCATAGTTACATGTACATATACAGTGGAACCTCGATTTAACGAACCTGTATATAACAAAGTCCTCGGTAGAACGGATGATATCTTTCAGCCTGACCAAAGTTACAGTAAAATGTATGGAACAGAACCTCAATATAACGAACCTCGATATAACGAAATCCTTGTTATAACGAACACAATCCGGAAGCCCAAACGTAAAACATACCTCGATATAACGAATTTCAGTTAACATGCGACAAAAGATTAATGTAAAACAGACCAACAAGGATGAAAACACTTAAACCCTAACAGGAAAACAACTTCAAAGACACACAAATGTATGTCCATACCTACGTGGAAATTAAACATTAAAGCACAAAAATTTAATATAATTTTTGACAGTCATTCAGACAGTTCAGATCATTAAATACTGGGTAGTGAAACGTCACAGCGTGAAAACCAATTATTTATTATATCTCGATATAACAAGCATTTTAGTTGTTTTAAATAATAAAGATGGTTGTTTTTCCGCAAATTTGTTATATCGAGGTTTTCGATAAAACGAACCCTTGATAAAATGAACAAATTTCTCCAGTCCCTTAGCACTTCGTTAAATCGAGGTTTCACTGTATGTGGAGGTTACTGAATAACACACAACAAAAAACACCATTACCTCGTATGGAAGCTGTGTGTCCGGATCGGGAAGTAAACAGCACTCCAATGCCTGCAAAAAAAAAAGAACTATAAGCATTGTAGCTTATTACTTGGACTTTCCAAGGAAACGCCCCAGTTGAAATTCTGGCTTTGTTATTTTTTACATTTCGTTGCAAATCTCAGTCGTCATTAGTAGCATGCACGAAGTTATTATGTCATTAATAAAATAATTCATGCCATTAATAAATGGCAGATCTGATGAGTATTTTTTTGAAAACATGTCAATTATCCTTCCAATCTTAGTAAATTGGAAACCCACTGAGTAAACAAGGCAAAAAAAAGGACCGCATACGCTTTTAGTAGCGCCGGATAAAGGTAAAGACAGTTTGCTTCAAGCTTAGTGGCCCATGCAGGCCGGAGCTTATCCCTGTTTCTGTAGCATTAGGCGACTGAGAGTATTGCTACTCTCCCCTGGATGGGATGCTAGCCCATCGCAGGGTTACCCCCCAGCAGTAAATTCGCTGGTACCCATTTATACACCTGGGTGGAGAGAGGCACTGTGAGAGTAAAGTGTCTTGCCCAAGAACACAACGCAGCGCCCCGGCCAGGCCTCGAACCCGGGCCATTCGACTCGGAGGCGAGCGTGCTAACCATTAGGCCACCGCGCCTCCCACACAGCGCCGTATAAGTGTCCTATAATTACTGCATTACAACCTGATGCATTACCAGAAACACGCCCATGATAAAGGAGTGCAGTAAAACGATACCTGAAATGGAGCATCCACAACATCTATTGACAGCTCACAGAGACTGGATTGAGATACTTCATCAACGGTCCCTAAGTCCAGGTAACGCAGCCTTATCTACATGTAATAGGACAATGTTCTCAGAATTGACCAAACAAGAAACAGGGCCATCAACAATGTAATATCAATCTCCTAACAGCCTAGTTTAGTTCACCACAATACATGTAGCAAAAGTTAAGTGGGAGTATGGCAGGAAAGAGACACAGAACTTTTATCTCAATTGCATCCTACAGGGTTCAGACCCTTTTTCACAAACAATTTTCAGGACTTTTCCAGGACTTGGATCAATTTTTGTAGGACTCCAAAATTTGCATTAACCCTAAAAAAGGCTTTTACTACTCCCAAGATCTAATTATAACTGTCTGCCATACATTTTTTTAAATGTTAGTCTGAGAATTCAATAATTATTGTTACTTGAGTTAAACAGATTTCCACATTTTTCCAGGACCAGCTAATGTCCTTTTTTAGGACTTTCCGGTCCTGGAAAGTGTCACAATTAAATTTCAGTACTTTCCATGTTTTCTATGACCTATACGACCCTTGATTCAAGGTAAAATTATCTAAAATTACAGAGAGTTTAAGGGTATTCAGAAAATCCAGGCATTGATTTAGAAAGAATTTGCAAGCCAAACAGGGGTTTCAAAGCGTTTTGAAGTATGTGTGTAGGCATCAGCAACTGGAAATTATTTCTAAGGATAAACATTGTACTTTATCTCACAAAATGTACAACCTACCAGTATGTGACACTTTACTTACCATGCCTGAATTTGTAACCAGTTCAACTCTGGTTCGGCACAGCTCTTTCGTCTTTCTGTGGTAGGCTGCACAAAACACTCCCTCTTTTGCAACAACAGGGTTGCCAAACCCACCAATTTTGAAGTAATGATTTCTATAAAAAAAAAAATCCATAACTATAAAATAACACAATGTACATGTGTACCTTTTAAGGTGGCTCAATATAGTAAACTGCAAGTGGTTGCAATTACATTTGCATGTGAGCTTACTTCTGTTTTTGCAAATAGTTTTTGCATGACACTTGCTACAATGTCTACAATTCAGTGGGAGGCGTGGTGGCCTAATGGTTAGTGCGTTGGACTACGGATCGAGCGGTCCAAGTTCGAGCCCCGGCCGGGGTCACTTGGGTTGTGTTCTTGGGCAAGACACTTTACTCTCATAGTGCCTCTCTCCACCCGGGTGTATAAATGGGTACCGGCAACATAATGCTGGGGGGAACCCTGCAATGGACTAGCATCCCATTCAGGGGGAGTAGAAATATTCCTAGCCGCTTAATGCTACGGAAACCGGGATAAGCTCCGGCAGTGTGGGCCGCTTGGCTCGTGGCTTCTCCTACAATCAAGTATCTGATTAAGTGCCCTGGAAGCTTATTATATTTTTGGTCCTTGAGAGTCCCGGGCACTTATTCGAGGTGGGTGCTCATTTAAGGCTGGGTGACGTGCTTATTAGATTCTCATCATTTTTAACAAGTAGTAAGTTGTTTACTTTTTGCAACAAAACAATTAATAAGAACATAACCTTAAGATGTACCAAAGCAGAATTTTAACTGTTCATTGGTAGTTTCTGTAAAACATGAAGAAAACTCAGTCTTTGGGTAGGTCTCTTAGCAGTACTGAAAATGAAGTTTACAGATTCTAAGCCAGAGAACTCCTCATGTGTCATTCAGTGTTTTTTTTTTTTTTTTTTTTTTTTTTGGGGGGGGGGGGATGGGGGTGGGCGCTTATCAACATTCCATACCTTCAGGGTGGACGCTTATTTAAAGTGGGCGCGTATTCGAGGTTGGGTGCTTAATCAAATATTAAATATGGTACTTAATCTTTATTATGTATATCAGATGCAAACCAGGTGCTCAAAGCGGAGCAAAAATTAATAAGAACAGCAGCAGTCATACTTGATTGTAGCTTGTATTTGCCTCTGTTTCTCCTCTTCTGCTTCACCTATCTTTGCAATCCAGAAGGATCCACTTCTGGTCAGTGATCCAGTCACACAAACTGGAAATACCTCTTTATCTAAAACAAAATAAAATCATACATAATTTACTGGTATTCTCCTTTCTTTTATTTCCATTGTCATTAGATTACACTGTACCATAACATCAGAACTAATGGAAATACCAAATTGTATTTAAAATTCATCTCCAAAAAGGAAAGTTTAAAATTTCTTTTAATAAATATTTTAAAAACTAACACTGAATTGCTAATAGTTTCTAATTTTTGATGGCCAAGTGTTCCATAGTGTTGGCTGCCACTTAGGATCTTTCACTGTAGGACTCTAAATTTAAATTTGGACTTAAAATAAGATTTTTTGTAATCAGTGTAGTGGACAATGTACATGTTCATGTATGAGAGGGACAGAATTCATTGTTAGGTGCCTTGAAGTGATTTCTGACTTGTAGGTGATCTGTAGAATTTCAAAGACAATCCAGCAATTAACGGGAAGCTAGCAAAACTGATTAAACAGAATAAGCATGATCTGTTTTCTAAATAAGTGTCTGAGTGATAAGGCAATCTGAAGGATCTAAAATAATTTACGAGTGACGATAAAATGCACTTTAAACATAACAAATTATAGTGAAAAGTAATATACTGTACCTTTCATCTCTTCAGGGAGACTTAATTTAATAAGGGGCTCCTTGGTGGGAACCTTTTCATCTCCACCTACAGGCTCCTGAGGAGGCCTCTCACAGGGCTGATCAGATGAGCCCTGGGCAGGAGCACTGGGTTGTTCCACAGCGCTTTCAATAGCTGGATCTTTCAAAGTTTCATTGTCACTCAAACCCTCGACAGGTGAGCTGCACTGGGTGATCATGGTCGACACCTATATGCACGCAATGAGTCAAAAGTACATGTAAGCTAAAGACTGTGAGCAGTCAATGTTTTGCTTTAAATTTCATGGGTACGAACATAAAACTAAGCGAGCATGCAATATACAAGTGGTGAAAAGCGCACGTGCCAGAAGTAAAGCACTTTCCTTCCAGCACCTGCACTACGCACAGCTCATCATTTCTGTTTCTGTATTGCGTTCACTAGCTTTTGCATTCATTTGTGCTCATTTGCTTAAATTGCATTCATTCCATAGAATTTAAAGCAAAAAAAAAATGTTTTAAATACTTTACTTTCACTGACTGTTTAACAGTACCTTTGCCAGGTAGCCAAAAGCTTTCTCGACTTTTGCTTCACAATCCTTTAGTTCCACCATTCTCTTTTTCGATGCATTTTGAAGGTGGATCAAATGGCTAAGAGTTTCCTTAGAGAAAATTAAAAAAGAAATATCAGTAAAAAATTAAGGCATTACTCAATCTCAGGCTCTTTGGAGCCAACAAACCTCTGAGCCCTACTGGCATATCATTTTCAAAATTTGTATACCTGGTACTAATGCTGATAAGACAAATGCTGTTTGACCTCCTTTACATTGCTATGGCAACAAATTGTCATGTTGTGGCAACCTCGATTTGTCCACTGGAAAAGCCTTTACAATTATTGGAGTGCATGTAGCTGTGACATAATTCCAACAGCAGGTAGTGATTTAAACCATAACAAGCCACCTTACGATTTTATAGGGCGTGTTTAAAACACGAAATGGCGAAATGGCGAAATGGCCAAACGGCGAAATGGCGAAATGACTAAATGATACTGAAGATAAAAGCCAAAGTTAATTATACGATATTACCGTTGTACTGGAATTTTCATATTTTGCCGAATTTATCCTTGTGGATAAGTCTCGAAAAATAAAAGAAACTGCAATCACAAATTTTCCATCACGTAGACCCATCACGAACCTATGGGTAATTTGGATTCCAGTCTCTTCCTGTTAACAGGGCGCTGTTAACGCCTAGGACATTCTTGATCGAGATGTTGGCGTTTCGTTTAGACATCGGAAGAAAATCATAATTTGTTTATCTCGTATTTGCCACCGAGTCTTGGCTATGAAGTAATGCTTTGAGCTCTAACATTCACAAGAAATGGATTAACAAAACCAAACCTACTTTGCGATAAAGTTCATACACGATATCAGTGGCAAACGTTCTTTGCACAGAAACGAATTAACGTTCGATGTCTATATCAGTCCTTTGATACAATGTAAGCTCTGTAGTGCAGTGCAGATACTGATAGGCAACTTGGCAAGTACTAAATGAAAAAATATCCTGGTGTGCTGCAACCTTTCAGCAATACGTTCGATTTGGCGTTGTGATAAGTGACAAGTATTCATTATATTCCTGGGCCAGAACATTGAAATGTTCCCTTGAAATAATTCAGTCTAGACATGTAAACAGAACTACCTTGAAGTTCAAAAGGAAACCAAACTATATTATTTACGTGTATTTATCTTAACATTTTGCCATTTCGTCATTTCGCTTTTTCGCCGTTTCGTCGTTTCGCCATTTCGTGTTTTAAACACGCCCGATTTTATATAGAGATTAAAAAAATTTTTGGGGCTAACCCAACCGTTAACATTTTTATGTCATAAATCATCTAAAATGCATACCTGCTCTTCTTGTTCTGTATATTTTAACTTTGTCAGGACACTTTGAAGAAGCTCTCGTTCCACCTCTATCAACCTAGGAACAAGGCAAACTTGTATTTCACTGATTGTTTACTGACTGTGTTAACACTATGAACAAGTTTATAGTAGTTTATAGTGTCTGTCTTTTTGTAAGACAGACAGGGAGGCTAAACAACAACTACACCGAAAAAGAACTGATGCAAGAGCTCACATGACATTAGCACGTGAGCAAGTCCCAGTCTCCATTCATGACCGTGCAAACTATAACAGTTTGAACCATGGCTGGGATAGTGTATAACTGAGTACCAGCGGACCAGCCTTCTATCCTAGGGGGAACAGACTTAAATACTGATAGCCCTTATTATTTTCTGACTGACACTCAGATACGCTTTCGCAAGATGGGACACTTTGGCCTACACCACTTTACCCAATTACATTGCTCCTGTAATGGTGAACCTCTTATTTAACTAACTATGTATTTCTAAAGACATTTGCCATGAAATCCCTTGTACTACATCTTGAAAGCTTGTACACTTACTTTTCGATGTCACTGACATCCTGGGATAGTCTTCTTTCTCTTCCCTATTTAAGGATTGAGTAATATTTGATAGAAATAAACATAATATCTTCCCTCACTTCTGGGCTAAAAAAAAATTGAATTCCAGCTTGACCTTTAGACAATTTTGCTTGCCCAGGGCAGTTGCATGTTATTTTAGTTTACTGTTTTATTACAAATTATTTAGTCGGCAGACGACTTGCCTGCAACATTGTCCATCACGCAAGCGGAGACAATGAATAGTCACTTACCCAGCAGAAAAAAACTACTTGTCCTGAATGACCTGACGGCACTTTATTCAAACCCTACACTTATTGCTTCAGTTAACGTGAACTTGGCTATATAAAATGTACGTTTGTGTTTTCCATGCAATAATTACATCACATGAAATTTTGTAGTGTCTAAAATAGTCAAGTGGTGCAATCAAGCGCTGATTATGCAGCTGAAACATTTATCTAAAGAACAAACTCAAAGAAATAGTTTACCTTCAGTTCTAGTGGCTCAACTCTGTGAGCCCTGAAGACATCAAGACTATGAACTTGAATGTTACACTGCGGGCACAGATGAATAACACTCTCTGCAAGATGAAAATTAATAATCTGACATTTACAGTGTAATCATCATTATCGATCCTTTTCGCCCATTGGACACATAAGGCCTCAATAGAGCAGCCTTAACTTGAGTGTCAAAAGTAATTCACATTAGCTTTAATTTGCCTTACAACGCTTGATGATTGGTTTATAAATCCCATGCCACTATCTCTACCAATCAGAAGTAAAACCAAACCCAATCGTTACTAGCTCACAATGTTTTCCCGTGCTTGATGGCAGCCACACTTATTTGCTTTGAGTTACGATTGGTTCACTTGATTGTCTATGTCTTTTGGGATTGACCACAGGAATTACTTTGATTATGGTGTTACGATATTTAATAGAGGCATTTGAGCAAAAAAGACAAGAACCCCCTATATATGGTGGAATTTAGATTTCTCGAGCCTCTGGATAACTTGGACCAAAAGTCATTTTCCTTGGTTTTACATCTCACTAAAACACTGATTTACTGGTCTTATTGCATTGCATTGCCAGGGTTAGTAACCGGAGAATGATTTACGGTTCCACATCTTTATAAAAATAGTTACAGGCCTTTGATTGCGGGAATTCTACGTGTAGAGGGATTCTCCGATCTCCGATCCTAATGAAACCCTGCATTGCAATGATCTCTTGAACTCAAATAGCATAGTAAGCTTTGTTACTGTGTAAATCCAAAAAGCATGAACACTGATGTAACTTTAACACATCAGTTGTGCTGCAGCCAATCAGATGGTAGATCAAACCACTAATTGTTAGTAAAGGTTTACTATTTATATTTCATCTCAAGCCTGACTGGTTTTCCCTTGGAACACAATAACAAATCAAACTACTGGTGACAAGCTTTCTGACTTGCACTTCAACTCCATTAACTCTTTGAGTGGCCGAATCCTGCAATATTACGCAGAATGCAGAATAATGCCCTAAGCAACAAATAAAAGCTAAGACAAGCATAGTTACTAACTATGGCGTAAGCAAACTGAAGTGAAAGCTTATCGCCATCAAATCACCCGCTGACCATCATCCTGCATTCTGCAAAATACTCCTGCCGTCTTGCAAACTACATCAGTACATGCAACCCTCCCTACACCTTAACCTAAACCTCTCTCCCATGGAAAATAAACGTGACATTTTTCTCCCTTCAAAAAATATTGAACACAGTATCAGCCAAACTACAATAGCTTGTACTTGATAAAAATTTTCAAACAAACCGCAGTAATATCAAAATTCCATTACCGGATGGAGAAAGCTCCCTTTTATGCTGTGCACAGCAGTTTTTATTTCACTCACGTGTGATATTTTGACACATGAGCAAGTGAGGTCAAAACAAAGTGTTCCATTATTCCAAGTAAAGCAGTTGGTTTAAGTGAACATCCTGTTCCGGAATAAATTTACTATGAGTAAACAGACAAAGAACTTACCATATTTACAATCAAAGCATTTAAAATCTGCGCGCTTCTCTAAATGATTGTAGCACACGGGCCACTGTAAGCTGGCAGCGGCCAGCATATTTGATGCCATTGCAGCGTTCTTCCTTCAAGGAACGACCACTCTAGATGAACTTCTTTACCGTTCTAAACCTAGAGGATATTCGCACAACTGTTTTTTACAACTTATAAAAAATTGTCACATTGAATTTGTCGCATGAAAATTACACCGATCTGAATACCGACTCGACTTTCATCCGTTTTGATTAGCGATTGTTTTGTCACTGTCTCACTGATTTACGCAAATTACGCATGCTTCGAAGTCTCGCGCGTTCAACCTCGATCCCAACGCGGGAAGAAACGGAGAGAGAGACTGGGATCAAGGTTGTTGCTCGTTTACGACCGAAGATGACGTATGAAATCGGCTAACTTTCGTACAAACGACCTCCTACGTATAGAATCCGACCGAATCCGACAATTGAGTACGTTGCTAGGTGATATAAAGAGCGTCTGACCGAATTTTTTATTAAAGCAAACCAAACCTACTAGTCAAGTGGAACGAGTACTCTCGGTAGGCGCAACCTTTACGTCTCGAGCTTGATTTGGAAAATCCATTTAATTAAAAAAAAAAAAAAAAATGTATATATGGAAAATACAGTACTTCCTACTCAATCATATCTTTCAACATTTTGCTTTTTCTTTCCTAAGATTAAGCATAGTTAGTAGAGGTTATGGATTAAGATAGCCGTGCTTTTTTACTTCTTTTCTTTAATCTCGTGCGTCGCCACTCTGTCACCTCACGATCGGATGAAAAAAGCATTTATCTAAAGTTTAGAACAATAAAACGTATAATTGAAAATCAGGGAGACCGCCTTTTGGCTTAAAACATTTGCATGTAAAAGCAAAACGCTTTCTACCAGAATTCCCATGGGCTCACGCGGCCTTCAGGCGGTATTGTTAATGATGTCATACGGATAATTAAGCATAA
Source organism: Oculina patagonica (assembly GCF_052425735.1). NCBI lineage: Eukaryota > Metazoa > Cnidaria > Anthozoa > Scleractinia > Oculinidae > Oculina > Oculina patagonica. The sequence continues at coordinate 38,828,391 of NC_135758.1, read as the reverse complement.
TGTATTTATTAGTCAATTGTCTCACAAGTTGGACTTGAGTGGTTTAGTGAATTATGCGTTTCTAAGGATCACGCTTTCATTCAGGTTAAAATTCTTCTGCTGACAAAAATGAGGGGAACCAGAAAATCAACCCTTATGACTCCGGATCCTTACCATATACCAGGGTAAGTATTCTAAAGGCATTGTCAGACAGAATTTTCTTCAATCGCGTGTGTATTTTTGTGTCTAATAAATCGCTTGGTTCTCGCAAATGCTTTCAAAACATTTGGATATCATTTCACCAACAAGCTTCGACGTATTTACGATTTCTTTGCCTACACAGTTATTGTGGTTATTGCCCACAATTCAAGTATCAAATCGGCGATACATTCGGTAGGACAACTTCGCAGCTTTTGACAACATCCCCGACAACATTATCCGTGGCTAGCTCTGGCAAGCCGGTTTTATCTGACATCATCCCGCATCCTCGGCCACCGAGAGACGGCAGACGTGCCTTGATAGCCACACGCAGCTTAAATCTCGGCGATCAAAAATTACGCGACGATATGGTTCCAAATTATACGGGTAAGTGAGTGAAAAAATCTATAATGTTTCTTTTCTTGTTGCTAATGCTTGTTCTACTCCGTTCTATGTTTAAGCGATTAGCTAATCCTATTTTATAATCCTTGGTACACAAATGTGTGTCAAAAGCCTTTTTTTCGCGGGAAGCTGAAGCAGACAGATAAAGGATAAGAAAGATTTTATGTATATACAGACGAGCGCACATGCTGAATAATACTGTCTAGCCTTGCTATCAAGCGCAGCTCAAAACATCCCCGCGTTTCTTTGCTGATCAGAAAACAGATCGAAAGAATTTCACGGTAACAGACTCTGAGCGCTTTGTCTACGCGATTCACGTTTTGCAACTCAAGTAAAGCATCAAAGAAACCGACAATTTTTACCGGGTAAAAATGATAAGTTGAGTTTAATCAAGAAAAATCGACTCTATAAACTCTAAATTCGCTTTTATAATGTCAAGGCAGCGAGCGATCGAATGTTTTTGCGTGTTGTGTGACTCTGTTGTTCTACAGTTTACTCTAGTAACCAAGGAAGCGACCCGTGTTTTAAAATATATGTAATGTATGCATTGCCCGTCAAACTCGTTGACCTGTGATGAACTTTTGTTTGTTATATTTACCCCGCGTCACCCGCTTTTGCATATTTTATACTAAGTAAATTTAAGGCGTTTGGAATTGACACGCAAACTACAAAAACAAATATGAAATATTGAAATTTCGCAAATTCGAAGAAAAACGAGCGTACACAGGCAAAATTTCAAGTGTCGTACGATCGTGTGAATTTTAGAGGAAAATATTTCTTTTTCTAGTGTTTTCTTGACAAGAATTGTTTTAGAGTTCAAAATTACCCCAATTAATATTGCCAGAAGTTCGTTTTGTTTTGTCTGAAAATGGATACAGTTTTTAATAATACTCTTTTCAAATCGCCATAATAAAAGCACAGAAATCGGTGAATTCAACGAGAATTGCAACGGCACGCCCCAGCGTGTGAGGCAGCAGTTTGACTAGTCCGCATTCACGGACCTCCGCTCAAATCTGATTGGCTGCTTGCGCAAACTCAGAGTCCTTGTTCTTGGTAAAAGAAGAGCAAGCGCTGGGGACGAGTTTGGGTACAATCCTGTTTTCGTAGCTTGCATTCCTCCTGAGCAGTTCAGGACAACCAAAATCTCAACCTTATTCGATCCCGGTATTTCTTCATGCGCCCCGCTCCCCATAGAGCAAAAGAGAGGCGGTATAGAGATATGCCCTTATGAACCACCTTGGTTAAGTCCCTTGCTACCGCTCTGACCATGTATTAAAAAAAAAAAAAAAAAAAAAAAAAAAAAAAAAAAAAAAAAAAAATTAAATAATAAAGTTCACCATAAAGGAAAAATTAGAAAAAAAAGTGCTGACTGAAAGATTCCGCTGTAAAGTTTCTTACGACGAAAAGACAAGCCCGTCATGCCAATGCAAAGAAACTTTTGGTGAAGACTGTCTATCCATGGACCGTGGCATATTTTATACTGCCTTACATGCCGTGGCTACCCTGTTAGAGTCAGCTCCATTTTGTATTATATACTCGAGAGTAAAGCGAACGTTTAAGATCCGCGGTCGAGCAGTACTTCCCCGGCCTCCCCCGGCCCCCCCGAAAATTTTCCCCCACAAAAAATTGACCAAAAAATAAAAAAAAAAAGGTTAAATACCCGGAAGGACGGAAAAATTTCACGCGGCGTTTTCAAATTTCTCCGTTTTCAAATTTACCCGGGTCAGTGCGGACGAGGCCTTAAGTCACGCCTATCAGATCGCTTTAAATTTTGTGTTCGACTTTTAAATTTCGGGTATATACTGGCTGTTATAATCGCTACATTGATTCACTTTTTTTCAGGTTATATTCCCAAAGGAGAGCATTACTATGGAAAGCCGTACGCGGACACCAGCCTCAGCGCCATTGCCAGCTTTCAAGAAGATCAAATGAAACACCATCGCAAAATCCGCGACCTTAGAACGATCGCAGAGCTACAAAAAGGCAAAGACGTCCCCCAGGAGCTTCTCTCTGAAAACACTCTAATCACTACCAAGTATAAGACTCCGCTGAAGTCAATCACAATTCGACCTAAAGCGTACTTCTCCCCTCAAGCACTGCAGCACTCGCTTTCTCCCTATGTCATGAGCAACGACGACCCGAAGAAATTCCTCATGTCGGGATACACGGGATTTGTCCCGCGGGCCAGGGGTGAAATGGGCATGGGATACCCGTTGTTGACAAATAAAGCGCTCTGTGAGTTCACGGGCGAAAGCGAGAGGCTGCGGCGAGTAAAGGATTTGCCTGTGACAGTTATTCGACCAGAGATTAGAATTGTCGACACCAAGCCGATTTACGTGAAGGACTCGGGCCAGGTTCCGCATTACACTGGACACGTGCCAGGTACAGTATTGACTTAGTCTTTTCTGTCAATCAACTACAAGCAGTTCTTACTAGCCTGTAAGCTAGCGGGATTTCTCGCGCGGGTGCTTTGCTTCGGTCGCTGAGCCACAAGGGAGTCTTCTTCCCACGCATTCTGCTTGCGGCTTTACAGTCCTCACAGAGGTTCAAAGTACTTTCGCGCGAAATTCCCTAAGCCGCGTAGGGTAAGTCCTTAAAAGGTCGTTGAGTGAAACGCGAAAAGGCGGGGAAGAAAATTGGTCACCCGGACTTTGTTTCGTGCCTTGTATCCAATTTTCTTGCGGGTTTTTTTTTTTCTCGCCTGGTCGGTTTTTGAGAGACTGCACGAAGTTGTCACATCGATTTATTACTTGCAACTGGCGACAGAAAAATTAAAGTGTTACCTTAGAACCAATGACATGACTTTGCCCCTGATTTCGACCCCTGGGTGGGAGGGGGGGGGGGGGGGGGTATAGGCTATCCACAGTACCCTTCCACGTTTCTCTTCGTTTTGATTTTGCCTAAGCTTTATCTCGCCGAGACATTTCAAGTCTCCTACAAGCTCTCTGCGCTAGGTGTTCTTCGTCCATCTCCGTCAACTATGGTAATGGAGGTAAAATTAACTTACACATTTTTCCGCTGTGGGCTCTTGTTACGTTAGACTTGCTCAAAGTAGTTCGCCTCTCGTTTCCGGTTTGGTGGTAGTAGACAATTCTAGGGTCTTGTTCAAATTATGATTTGCAAAATATATATTACACAATCTTGATAAGCGACTTTACCATCACTGACTCATCACATTTATCTGTTTGGTATGTTTGCAGGAGAAAAGTTCCGATATGGAATGACATTTGGATACAGTACTCAGAATGCGGCGCCCAAGAAAGCTCTCACGGCCTGAGGACAAATACAGGAAGAGATTGCATAACCTATGCAAAGTGTACTAAAGAAATTTTACAAATCCCCGACAAAACAAATACCCCACAAACATCTGTACATGTTTAGAGCAAGACATTTATTTTGTATTCATAAAGACCTCCATTATTCAAATATTCTGTCAATATTGGTTAAGGTTGAATAAAAAAATCTGAGAGAATGGATTACGGTTTGTACTTCTCATCTGGCGCTGGAGTGGATTTAGAGGGAGTGGCGAGACCCCTTCTTTGTCTTTAGACTACTCACGGTAGTCTGTCTTTTCTCTCAGGGTCCGAGGAGCGCGCGATTATATCAGGAACGCAGCAAACTGGTTGAACTGGCGGATGAATGAGAAGGGACTTGAGGCGAGATGAGAAAAGATCGCGCGATCCGATCGCGCGAACACTCTTGTCCCAATCCTTCTTCGCGCATCTAAAACCATCGTCAAGCCTCGTACTCCCTTACTAAATTTCGAGAGAAAAACAGACTGCAAGCAGTCTACTTTGTCTTGGAATTTAACAACTGTCATTCTAAACTTAAAATTTGCTGAAAAAACAAGGTTGCGCTCTCACCGCAACTGCTTCGGTCCCCGTTTGTGAATTTGCTAGATCTACCCCTGTTTCCTAAGACCAGAATTAAGTGGGGACACGAAACGCGGTCACTCACCAAAGGCGTAACTCAACCAGAACTCGCCTAGTCAGTTAGAAGATGGTCGAAGTTCGTCTGCTATCTCCCCCCTCCTCTCGGATAGAGAGCGACAGAGCTCAGACCGTTTGATAAACCCAGCGAAACATCATCTTCAAGATTTATCTAGCCTCTCGCAAACCTGGACGGTGTTAGAAGGCTGAAACATTTGCACATTCTTGTTCGTCTCAGCTGGTTTTGCTAAAAATATCTTTTTACATTGTTCAACACTGGACAGACATATACTAGTCGGACAACTTTTAATAAGATAAATCAATACTCTTTTAATCCAGTTTTGTGCACTGAATAATATAATTTCAATCATACATATTCCTCGCATATCGATATTTCTATTTTTATTCTTGATTTCCATGTTAAAACAACTCAACGTCAACAAAGTAAGGACGACCTCACCAATGTGTCTTTTGAGATCACATACAGTGCGACGTCGCTTAAGCTTTACTACCTTGTAGGCACCGTTTTTAAAAAAACAATTTATTTTAACGAGTAATTATATTAAAATTATTTAATGGGAATTAAGCTATCCCCAAACATGTTCACCAACGACTCTTGCAAAACTCAAGCAGTAAAGGTTTCTCCGTATCTAGATCTGCAGCTTTCACACTTTCTCCGCAACCAAGGCACGTGCACACGAATGCGTTTTCGTTGATGCGTTTTTGTCGATGCGTTTTCGCCTATCGTTCACACTGATACGATCGAAAACTCAGCGTTTTCAAAAGCCTCCGTTTTCGCCGTCCACACTGAGACGATAGCTCTACGTTTTCTAAATGTCTACTCTCTGAACTGCGTTTTCAAATGTATGCGTTTTCGTTTAAAACGATGAGCGTTTTCGATCTTATTAGTGTGGACGATAGACGGAAACGCGTAAGCGTTGACGAGGCCCAAGACGGCCAAATTCCCGTTCTCTTCATCTCTTCGCAGTTTTTCCGTGTCAGTTACTCCCTTGTTCGCTTCCGATGAGAAGCGCGCAAACCTGTAGGAAATTTCCTTTTTGAAACGAAGAGCGTCGTTTATGCTTTTTATGGCCGTACATCTGATTTTACGTCACAAGTGCAACTTTATCAGAATCAGCACTCTTCCACTGAGACGGTGGCTTCAATTCCTTCCACTGATACTTTCATTCGTCAGACAAAAGTGCAAATGGATTAGAGGAAACGATCTCGCTTTCCTCTCCCTCCTGTTCATCATCTCCATCACTACTCGGTCTCTCATCTTTCTTGCCCCTACCCGGGGGGGCTAGTAGATGGGAGGACAATTCGTCTGTTTCGTGTTCCTGTTGTCGTAACCTTCTGCTTTCGGAGTGTCTTTCTTGTAGCAGGGCAATCTCCTTTGTTTCGGGATGATTCTGCCATTCAACTGTTGAGGAAAAGAAAATGATACAAGTAGAGTATTACTGACAGGCATGGATACTTTGACAATTGCATGTAACTTCCCCAACAAATGAAGCCAAGATTGTCTTTCCCGCGCTTGCATGCCACATTACATGTTTCACCGCGCTTGACCCGTGACCAGTTACTTACAAGATTTTTTCGCGCTTACCTTCAACTTCAAGTAGGGCACCCTGCTTACAACTTTTCCCGTGCTAGCGATTTCATGTTTTCCCGCACTTGCTAGCGGTTACACGTTTTCCCGCGCATTATTATGAGTTGCATGTTTTCCCGCGCATGGCACCAATTACTGACAAGTTTTTTCGCGCTTGACATCCCTTAAAAGTTTTCCCGCGCATACTAACGGTTCCATGTTTTCCCTCGCTATGGCCGGGGTTACATGTTTTTCCGCTATAATGCCACCGGTTGTACATTTGTGCGTCGAGTGCTCAGGGGAGTCAGGGCTGCAAATAACAGTCGGTCATCGGACATTGGCCGACCAAAATTTGCTCATGTCCAACTAAATCCCCAGTGTGGTCGGACATGATGTCCAGACAATTTTTTGATCGTATATCATTTAACGGCAACGATGAATAAAAATCTGTCCGACCAGAATTTTGTTTTGTCCGACCAAGGTGGTGTCTTAGTAGGACATATGTCCTTTCAAGTGTAAAAAAATTATTTGCAGCCCTGAGTGCTGGTTGGTTCAAACTAGTAAATGTGGTCGTAGCAGGGGGGGGGGGGGGGGAGAAACTTTCTTTGTTTAATACTTGACTCAAAAAGGGGACATAGCGGTGCCGGGCAACCGAGAATGCGCAGTAGCTAGCGAATGGTCGCTAAGGGCGTAGTGAATACCGCCACTATTCGCATTTCACACGCATACAGTCATTGATATTTAAATCTTTCTGAGAAAACAAAACTCTGGGTGACGTCTTTCTTAGCAACGGCTTGATTGACATAGATCCTCACCGTTTCCAGGCACTGCTATATCTTCAAAGAAAAGTGCCGAGATTCTTCCCCCCCCCCCCCCTGGGTCTTAGTGATAAAATCAACTACAGTGGATACTGTCTTGATGTAGCAACAAATTGTTAGAAGTAGAACTAATATGAAAAGAAACGAAGTCATGATCAATTAACGATCAAAAGTTTCGAGCTTGCAAGTAAAGGATTAACTGACCTCTCTTGGCGATGAAACCTGGCGGATAAACACACATCACAATCTTTCCATCTACGGCCAGTCTCAAGAGACTATTGGCTACGAAATAGAAAGCAGAAAATGCACCACATCAGTAGAACGACTATACTCCGAAGTACAATGTTAGTATAACAGATTTTTATTATCATATAACAGCGTACAAACAGAACTTTTCCTGGGTATAAAGATTTTGAAAGACCAACTTGTTATGTCGGAGGTTGACAAATCTTCCTAAAAGAATCCGAAGACCTCCCGATTCCCATTGTCCAATCAGAACTAGCACGAGCACTCCGAATGTACCACTTGACCTTGTCGTCATGACGATACTTGATGTTCCTTAGCAACATTTCAACCGAAAACCGCGGGCTCAGCGAATTCTCAAAAATGGACCGTTGACCGAAAAATTTTCTTTTTATCAGTTTCTCCACTGTAACGTACCTGCTCGATAAACATCAGGGCGCCCAGCTTTTGCTGTCAGGAAACCTCTTTTATGTGCCCAGGCTGAAACAAAAAAAAAAGAATGTTAGTACTGTTCAGTCACTGCCGCGACTAACACTCACAGAAGGCAGTTTTGTATTTCATTCTTACCGTCACACACATCCCAAGCTGACCAAGGGTGGTTTTCGTCACCTACCCCTCCCTTGCCATCAGATTCACCTATGTTCAGGGGGTGTACCAACTGCAAAAGATCTACCAGGGATACTCTAGCAGCTAAGTATCCAACAGCAGTGTACGGCTCTTGTACTTGTGAGATGGGATACATTCCAGACAGGATCTATAGGCAAGAAGTAACAGAGGAATAGAAGCTTACATATGGAGTGCTGAGGGTACAAGTTATAGTTTCAACTTTTACGTTTTCGGCTTGAAACCCACTGCGACAAATCACTTTGCGATAGCCTGGGAGCAGTACGACAAATCAGAGACGAGTGTACGACAGTGTTGGTTTCGGGAGTGGATTTCAGAGTCTTTCTCACATTCCTTATGATATTAGCAAACTAGATGAGCTCAACATTAAAAAATAAATAAAATAACGGCATCGATCTTTGTCTCTTACATGCACCCCATAGCATGACACTTTGCAAATCAAATGTGACTATAGCCTGTGCACAGCCGCCCAATCACCTCAAGAAAAAGTGCCCGATTTGTCTTGAGGAGAGCAGGCGGCTGTACACAGATTAGTTGTCTACAAACAGTCCCTCATTAAAATAGTACTGCACGAGCGATCGGAGCATAGGGAATGTAGCAGTCCCGTCTGGAGACTACACGCCTTTTCTGAACCAGTCACTATGTACAAGAAACACAAAATCACAGTGACCACACAGTTTTAGCCAACCACCTCAATGTTACCAAAGTGCGTGTACCTGTAGTTGTTTTCCAACAATGGAAGGAAATACCAATCCAGGACAGTCACACAGTCTGACGTTTGGTGTTAGAAATATGGTCTGGAAATGTTTGGTGTGACCGGGCGTACGAGACGTGCTCACCACCTGTTGAGAAGAAAAAAAAAACAGAGAGGACGCTGAAGGACCAGTGCGACTGAAGCAAGGTAGGAAGATTGAAAGCAAGTTTCAGAAGATACAAACCTTGTGTCCAACAAGACCATTGAGAAGAGAAGATTTTCCAACATTTGGGTGGCCTGAAATCAAAGTTCAAGCAAGAATCAAAGATTTGATATCCACGCCAAAGAAAAAAAACGCGAGTCACACGCCACCTTCTTCCACCAGGCTTTTGCTTAACCCTTTAACCGGCAATCGTACATATGTGTACGATAAACACCAGCAGTGATTGAAAAATCTCTAGCTTTTACATATCTGGGCACCTGATAGTAATGACTGCTTTTTATGGCAAAGTGATAATTTTCATAGCTTTAAAAGCCAACTAACTGACTACAACTCTTGATTTCTGTTGCATATGGTTGTTTGGTCAGCAGCAAATCTGAAAATGCCCGTTTTCTACGTAACAGGACAACAACAAAAAACACACATCTTTGCCTCCATTTTTTTAATGAAAAAATAATTCTGACGTCAAAAATATACATTTGCAGCAAACTTCAACCCTATTCCCTTCCGTTCACCAAGGAAATTTCCCATCAATCATTCAGCAGACTCAGCAATTACTATTCGATTAGAGCTATGCTTGCAAACCTGTAATTTCCTCGTTGCTGACCGAAAGGGATGCTTGGGAAAAACAGTCATGGCGGCGGCATGAAAGGCTTCCTACCTTGATTCCATATATTTTTTATAAGTGTCGAGCCACCCAATCCTGCCGGCAAAATGTTGCACCGATTGCATTCTTTGGAAGTCAGAACTCGTCCAAAATGCCTTGGCAGGTCTTGGAATCCACCCACAGAACGGCCAGAGAGACAACTTTACCCATGAACCGCCATCTTTCGATTCGAATATTTCTGGCGTTCCAATCAAGACAAAATCATCTCTCACCTCTGGAAAGAAGCAACTGCCGACTACTGACGTCACAATAAAAATCTGAGCCCTCGGTGTTTCGAAACAGCACACATTTTTACTTGAACTTCTTATATGCAATCACGAAGTTCTACAGAATGTATAAGCCCAGAAAAAACCTTTAGAAAGTCACAGAAATCTGCCGGTTAAAGGGTTAACGCTGGCTCATACTGTGAGAAGTTTCAATCTTCAAGAACTGAAGGAACTAAATGCAAAATGTGCTAACCGGGACCTGCGGGTATCATGGGTGCAATCGGGAAATAGAGAACCCTCAGCTCTTTGCTGTCTTAGAAGACACACTGCTCCCCCCCCCCCCCCCCCCGCCCCAAACCCTGTTCGTCCTACATCGCATCATGATGCTTGCAGCGAAGTTGCGAGAGGAAAATAGCACAAATAGTCCAGGCATTTTATCGCATAAAATAGGTCAACCTGATACTAATTGCAACAGAAGGTTTTTTAACGGATTTTGATCCAGGAACATGTCCTCTATAACATATCAAAAGTCTCTGAAAATCTGAGCAGGGGAAGGTGACTAAAAACGGGTTTTTTTATAACCCTGTATCGTCCCTGTATAATACAGCATGGAAACGAGGCTCCTCTACTATCTGCTGTGTTGTTTGAGTTTAATGCCACGTTCAGCATGGGCTAGCAGAGAAAGAAATATTTTTGTGTGTTTTCCTGATAGTTAAGTCCAATTACATCTAAATTAGATCAGATAATTGCTTTAAGAAGATGATTAAATCTATAAAAATACACAAATCGACACAAAGCTTGTAGAAAGCGTCTGCGCTGTTGCTTATCTGTTTGAGGTATTTAGCGTAGGAATTTGTTTTCCGCTAGCAAAGTTAAAACATAAAAAAAAAAATTAAGCTAAAATAAACATGGATGTCATGTGCTAAGGTTATGCAGTTTAAAAAAATCATTGTGGCCTGTATAGTGAATCCCAAATTGAGTTTCAACTCAGAGCTCGAAAACTGATATTCCATTTATCGCTTCGCGCTTCGTGCGTTATCTTTTTCTCATAACTTAGAAATCTCTAGATCTGAACAATAAATTCGTTTTGAGCACAAAACATTTTGCCTAAAATTCATTTTTACTAAAGACTTATTAAATTTGGCAAGAATAGAACCAAACGTTCTCAAAAACTCAAGAAAGCCAATTTAAGTCACATTTAGGCAATCAACCTAGACGTTTCCACAAATAGCTGTTAATTAGAATTGAGAATTGGTTTGAGCAAAAAGCGTTGTTGATACATCTATCGTTGCCTTGTTGTCTTTTACACGTTTCCATCTGCCTGTAATTTCAGAAAACAAGATACTCAACTATGTATGACACAGAAAAGTGTGTTATTTGTAAAAAAAACTTTGACGGCGCGGGCGAGGTCGTAACGCTAAGAGAAAAGGGAAGCGCGGGAATTAATCGGGCGAGCACAGAGCGAAATGATTCTATCACTACGGTTCCTGTGAAGCAGGTTCATCAGAACTGCCGGCGAGAATATTGTCTGCCAAGTAACATCAAGCGAACCAAGAAAATTCTTACTTCTGAAACAACTAGTAATCGTCGCTCTCTAACTCGCCAAGTAGAACAATATTTCTCATTCAAAACTGACTGTTTCTTTTGTGGTACCAAAGTTGAGTTCGGGGAACAGAGAAAAAGACTGGGGGAAGCGTTCAGGGTTACAACAATTGAAACGAAAGGCACGATATTGAAAATTTGTTCAGAGAGAGTGGACGAGGGGTCTGACACGATAAAAGCTAGACTTCTAAATGTGCATGATTTGCCTGCTGTTGACGCAGTTTACCACCAGACCTGCAGTGTAAACTTCCGCACAAAGAGGAGATTACCTAAAGTTTATGAAGTGGAGGAGCAACTCCTGTGCGACGGACCTTCCGCCTGCGCCAGACTCGCTTTAACAGGTGCATCTGCCATAAGAATGGCATGCAGTGCTCTCCAGCCTGCGACCAGTGCAAAGGGTCCGCGTGCACTAACTTTACCAACGCTCTGGAATACGAAAGTGAAGATTCGGAAGACTTCCTTGAATAGCATGACTGTGTAGATTACAATTCAAGAATGACTCTATCTCTAGCTTGAAGATAAGTGATAAACGTGTCTTGACCAATGTAAACTTTCGAATAACTTAGCATTTTAAAAATTGCTCTTTTATGGGTCTTTATTTTAAGATTAAGGCCAGGGAAACATTGTATTAAGAGTATGTTCTTAACTTTAAAGAAAAGGCATAATTTATACCAATAAAACAGCCGTAAACAGCAACTTCCTGTTTATAGCCTCGTTTTCATGTTGCAGCAGAAAGCGAGTTAGACGTTGATCGTATTTGGAGGTGTTCCCAAGCTTGAATCTTTCGAGACTTTTAGTATGTTATTGTATAGGTCATTCCTAACTAGTTTATGTTGAGAAAGCTTCTGTTGCAATTAGTAGTAGGTCTGATTACAAAATGCCTGGACTAAAAGGATGTTTAAGTATGAAGTGATTCCATCTTTCTGTGGTGGACGTTCCCTGAGTTGCGTAGTATTCCGCGTGACAAGACCTTCGTGCTCGCTCACTTACCTATTAAGCTTAACGTCAAAATATTCTCATTGTGCTCTACATCCTCAAAACTACTGCCTTCCTCTTCTGCAAAGAAAAAAAAGAACACATCTTGAAGACAACAGTATCATTAATCAAATCACGACTCGCAATGTTTTACACAATGTCACGAGTGAAGTAGAGAGAATGCCAGTGTACCTTCAGATTCGTCAGAGCTGCCATAGTCATCATAAAGAATTCCTTCTTCTTCTCCTTTTTCTTGTTCACTGAGTTTTCTCGCCCAGCCACTAAGGTCAACTACATCAAGATAACACGTGATGGATCATGGCCAAAAAAAAACAGTTAATGAATGAATGGGGTTGCAAATGAAAAGAATAGTTGAATTAAAGTTTACTGTCTTCAAGACTGCATTTATTGCGGTTTTCAGTGATATGCGAACGGTTTACGCTTTTCGCGGCCGTCAATCATCTTAGTGCACCTCTCGGCAAACAGAAGCTCACTTCAACTGGGTCAAAAAGTCACGTCCATCAGTTGTGATTAGTATATTTCGATCCATTTTGTTTGTTTCTGTTTTTCATTGTTCGTTGGCTTTTGCCATAATTATAACTGACGGCAGCGAAAAACACAATCGTTAGTTGGATTTTTAATTTCAGAGTTCGCATGTCACTAAAAACCACATTTATTTAAGAAGATTAATATATTATCTCCAGAAGCAGGTCACTACATACTTTTATCTCCACGCAAACTTTCACAAGCTTCCAGAAGAGCCCTGGGTCCAACAGGAAAGAAACCTCTCTTACGACGACGGCGCTTTGATAAAACTGTTGTTGGAAACAATCAAATTGAAAATGCTAGTCAATGCAAGTTTGTGCATACAGTGTACATAGATGCATTTGACTGAACGCCATCTATGCTAATGAAACGCTGAAAGAAGATTTACTTCTTCTAACTGTAATAAAATAACCTCTTAAAAATGGACATGACATTGATCTTGAGTTACGCAGATTTATCTTGACGGAACGCTTCATACAAACACTTCACCATCAAAATTCAACTGCATGCATAAAATCAGAACAAAATTGGACTGACAATTTTAAAAGTATTTTTAGACCAAGCACAAGCACACTAAATTGTTGTGTTCACAATCTTGAAAAGTTTAATACCTTTGCTTGGGTCTTTCTTGCGTTCATTCTCGTCTTTAGGAAATGATGTAAAACACACAACTCTGAGATGTTCAAACTTGGATTTAAAGTATTTTTTCCAAGCAGTGACTACCTCAGGAGGCACAAGATCAATCTGCAAAAAATTAACAGGGAATGGCTAATCAAAATTTAAACATGGAAATATTTGCTGCAATAATTTATACTGTAATTTTTTTTAACCAGTAAATTTAGTGCTTCAATTTAATTTTCAGTATGTACTGGTTTTGCAAAAGCCCTATTTCTTTAACCAAAACAGGGTAGTTTCTTCAAGAGGGGCCTGAAGGAGTAAAATGGGAACTGGGATTTGGGCAAATTGTCACTGGGAAAATGGAATTTGGATCACTGGGACTGGGAATCACAAACAAATAAACAATGGAACTGGGAATGGAGTTTAGAAAATTTGGGGAAAACAATAGGCTTGGAAACAGGATTTCCACACAGGATTACCTTTCCCCACGCCTTTCAGGACCCTCCTTCTACAGACATACTTAATTATCCTACAGCTTAACTCTAGTTTTTGGACAGCTGAGCATGAAGTGACCAGGAATAGTGTGTAACTCCCCCTAAACAAATGTTAGTCCGAGGTCCAGCATATTACCTTTCTCTTTAAAAAATTGGTTGACCACTACCCATTTAATATCGGCGAGTGGAAAGGGCATTCTCATTTCTGGTATCACAGTACACTTATTTAGCTTTGGAATTGCCCTGCCATTGTTACCTTATTCAAGACCAACACCAACTCCTTTTTCAAATCCTGTACAACATGATTGTAAACAGTTGGAGGGAAATGAAGAACCTGGGTGATATAGACAAAAAAAATTACAAGGGTTAAAACAATTAATAAGTATGCATGAGTCACACTGGGTCACAAGTTAAAACACAATATTATTTATCAGTTAATAGTGATTACAGCGTATGGGTAATAACAGTCATTTAACAGTGAGGTTAAGCTTACTGGATGTCGAATATCTGTTATAAGAACAACTATGTCTGCAACTTCTAACACTCGCCAGAGCTGTCTCCATGTCTGTAATAAAAATTGAAATTAATCAGTATTGTTGAGCAATTCATGACTAACAGATGAATGAAAGGACCTAAATTACTTAATATTTTTATCTAAAAACAACATTACCTCCAAGTTACGTTCAAAGTAACTCAGTTCTGAGAGCTTGTATTCATCATAAATGTTGTCTAAGAAGTTTTCAAACATTTCTTGCTCAGATCTCTCAACTTGTTCCTTGCTCATACTGTATTTCCATGGTGGCCTCTTAGGCATGTCCAATACTATAAAATGTAATTAGCAACATATGAACAAAAAAGTTGCATTTATATACCAGTAAAGGTTAAATTTAAAATATGTTATATTTGTTGCATTATGCAAAAAAATGAATGCTAACATGTAAACACTTGAATCAAATTTAAGAGTGAGTTGGGAAAAACTTGAGTGTCTACATGAAGCAAAGTGGCAATAAGGGGGAGGGGGTATTTACTTTTTCTAACTGATTAATAAAGAGAAGCTTCTATAATCCTAAATTTAGGGGTTAAGTGAAGGAATCTGACAACCTCCAGCCCCGTTCTTCACAGTTTCAGTGATACCGGCTGATTTCTACCCTGATGAAATAAAGCCTTTTCCTAGCTATAGGAGTCAAGAATGTCTGGATTGTATTGAGAAATTGGGACCAAAATAATAGAAATTAAAGTCATGGAAATTAATGCTCCACTTAATAAACAGCACGTGAATTAATGTCAACAAAAATTAATGCAACTTATAAATTAACGCAAATTTTTGAAATTCGCGTTAATTTCATAAAGCGTTCATTATTTATAAGGTAGCTTCCAGGCTCATTTAAGTATTTCGATCACTGGATATTTTAAAGTGTAAACACTAACTCTCTTGCCTATTTTTTCATTTAAGACATGTTACTGACAATAATTTGTACATTATACATACCTGATCCAGGCTTGTAAGTAGTTTCAAGACTTACTTCAAGACTTTCCTGGAATTGAGTTCATATAGTCATTTGATTAACCCTCTCAATATCTAACTTTAGTTACCATTACAGAGGCAGTGGAGCATTTTAAAACATGGGGGGGGCTGTTGTACTCCAAGCTAAGCACATTCCCCCCTCCACTCAAATTCCCAAAATGTCTTTTCCCCTACTCCGCCGCCTATGCATCCTGGAAATGATCATGCCTAAAATTGCAGGTTTTAAACTTTGTTAATTTCTCATTGTGATGTTCTTCTAAACATAATGTCAGTAATGAGTGAAGAAAGTCCAGACGATTATAAGATATAATTATCACTGCCCCAAGATAGGGTTCAATGAAATTTACATAACTTTAAAATTAAATTAAGTAATTTAAAAAAATTTTTAAATACCCGGTACTAGTTTATTCTATATGTGGCGAAGCTAAATAAAAAATATATAATATTTATTAAAAAAACACCCTCTTGAGGGTTCATCCTGTCATCATGCGTCACTAAGTTTAAAGACGAAATGGACAAACCTCTGGTACATATTTCAGGGGTTCTTGTGCTGCCTTTTTCCTGGCTTCAATTTCACCCTTAGATTCACGATCAAACTGCAAACGATATCTACAAATAAAAAAACAGCGCTTGGAAACAGTGTTACTTGCTGAAAATGGATTTTCATTTTGGCTGTTAAATTTAATTTATTATCTCATTCTATAGTTAGTGTGAAGAAGATGCTAATCTTTTGTACAATAATACTGCATCCCTCTGAACAAAGTAATTATCCTCTCTTGTTATAGAGAGTTCTGTAATTCTGCCCTCAATCCCAAATTTATTAACGATCAGTTCAATGGCTGTTTTTATACTAGAGACAATACTCGTCTGGTCGAGTTTCGGCAAATACTTTGTTGTTTGGACACAAGACGAGTTAGCTGTCTAGAGAAGCTTCTTTTGGAAATGTCATTATTTGTCTTGAAAGACAAATAACAACATTTGTTTGTCTTTCAAGACAAGTAGCTCATCTAGACGTGTTAAGCCCGGGCCAAACAAGGATGAGAGTCGATGAGAGTCGATGAGAGTTGACTCTCATGAGAGTTTTCGTCAACTCTCATCGACTATCATCAGCTCGGGCCAATCGAGAACGAGAGTCCGTCAAACCCTCATTGACTCTCATGAAAAGTTTGAGCACGTTCAAAGTTGATGAGAGCGCATGAGAGTTGATGAGAGTGCATCAGAGAGTTCCATGCCAAATGAGAGTGAAAGTTTGAACTTTCATCAGCCTCATCCTCGTTTGGCCCGGGCTTTACGCATCTTCTGCCCGTCTCTATACTAGAGACGCATAACCAGACGAACATCAAAATGTTGCCGAAACCCATCCAGATGGGTAACACGTCTCTAGCGTAAAAGCGACCAATCTTAATACATCCCTCTCAACGACACTGTTTATGTAATTGTCTGCAAAACCTTAATTTTCAGTAAAAAAAAGCCGAGAATATTGGTATTACAGCATGTTAATGAAACAGCAAAGTATATACTTTAGAATAAATGCATGCCTGATAAATGAAGGATGGTAATAAAATCATGGACGTATATTGTTTCATAATTTTCAAGGCATTAAATCAATGAAGATATTCGAACGACATGACTGCGTAACCTAATTTAGGTTAATTTTGCACTTAAAAAGGAACAAAATAGTTCCAAGACAACATATACCTGTTTGGGTCGTGTTTTCTGGTTTTGTCTTGATGATGAGCAACGGGTTGATGGTGAAGTTTATTAACAGCTGCCGATTTATTGTCCAGTGATTTCTCTCCTATCTCTGATTCTTCCTCTCCTTCTGTATCGGCAGAGTTGCCGTTTGAAGACTTGTTTTCCTCGTCTGAAAATTAACGCCATGTTACAAGTAATCACTTAAGACGAAGTTCAAAACCACCAATGTAATAACATTAATAAACAGACAAACCAGCTAAAAAATCATTACAGGATTGTTTTAGCAAATTAAAAACACTCCAGGTTTGCAAATATTGTACACTTTCTAATAAAACTGTAAATAGGTTTAGATTAAAAAATACCCAAGTTTTTCACGCGTCTCTTTTCCCGTTTCTCTTGTAGTTGCTTCTTTTTCTGCTTGTTACTGAAGGGTTTCTTCCGAGGCATTTTCCCGTCTGATACTAAACCATAACAATCAAAATTTAAATGCAAATTTAAAATTGATATCAAAACATTTATAATCCACTTGCAAAGATATCTTTTACTAACCTCGTCGTGTAAGAACCCTCGAAGCTTGGTAACCCTGTTCCCTGAAACGAGGCTCCCGAGAAAAAGATGGCGGACTGAATCAAACTCAACTCTTTTTATACACAGTAACTTTTTAGTCTTATTTAAGCTACCTGCTAGTTGTTGCTTCATCGATTTTTGACAAATAAGGATGGTGAGTACTAAATCATTTAAATTTCAAATATCTTTGAAACTATTTCAATCGAAGGCATTTACAGCCGAAAACTTTGACAACTGTAATGTTAAAATTCATATTTGCAGTCTGTCTCGTTACACACCGATCTGGGAGACTTAAAAATAGAACTTTTCTGTGAAGATACTCCTAAGGCATGTGAGGTAAGGATTGTTTACTTTTTCCACTATAACAATAATGCTCGTTTTGATTTCGTGTGGCGTTGTAGTTGAATATTTAGTAAGATATTCCTTGCATGGTTTTCTTCGTGAAATTCAGGAAAATACACCCGCTTTCAGTTTTGCACGCATGTAGCTATCTTTCTACATCGTCTTTCGACGTGCTGTTTGAAATGAGCCAATCAAAACCGATGCCTAACAGTGTTGGTTTCATGGATGCAAATGAGCCCACCAGTTCAGAAGGTCATGCAAGTGGGCTGTGATTGGCGGATTTCGATCCGTCTTGTTCGTCTGTTAGCACTTGAAAGATGAATGTCAATAGAAAGTCACTATACACGTAACACTGAAAACGGGTGTAAAGGCTTTACGCACCTATCAATGTTAAGGGAATAAGCCGACGGAAGAGGGTAGGCCAGTTCAATGAAAATGCCCTACTCTAAAGCAATTTTGGATATACAAAGAGCCATTCTATGTCAATGACAATCTGTCCACTATAAAAATGGTCAAAAGTACCCATAACGGGAAGAAACAGGTGTAATTGATATCAAATCCCCAGCCTACTATGCCCAGCCTCCCCCACCCCCACTCCGGCTTACTATTGACAGATGCATTACTTATCACGCCGGGCCAGCAGAGCGCTCGAAGCTGCACTGCAATGCGAAAAAATTATTGAAAAAGCTCAATCCGTCTTGAAGATATAAAGATCTGAATTTTGTAAATGTTCTAAAGTCAAAGCTCCCTTAACAGACACTCTCGTAAGCGGACAGCTCTACTTACGGCCACCTAGTCAAAACCCCGTTTTATTAAACTCCCGTACAAACTCTGTATTTTCACATTCTCGTAAGCGGCCAGCTCCAGTTACGGACACTTTTGTCGCACCCCGACGGTGTCCGCTTACGAGGAGCTTCGACTCTGTAGTAACAAAATGGCGGGAAAATTCAAATTTCCAAACCTTATATCTTCAAGGCAGATTGAGCTTTTTCAATAATTTTTTCGCATTTCACTTTATCTCCCCACCCCCCAAAAAAAATCACTCCCAATGAGTTCTTTCAGAATCATGTACTTTTTGTGCCATAACAGGAAATAAAAATTTGACTTAGGCACTGTGACATCATTTTCCCGCCAAAAACCGTTAAATTCAAAAAACAAAAATCATACGATTGTTTGGGATAAAAAGTTCTATCATTGTGCAAAGTTTGAGCTCTATCGGATAAAACAGCAAAAAGTTATTCCGTGGATGCAGCTTCGAGCGCTCTTCTGGCGCGGCGTGTATAACACCCTTTTGACATGTTTGATTGATTTTATTTGTTTGATTGATTGATAATTAAAAGTGATTGATTTTTTTTTGCAGAATTTTCTTGCTCTCTGTGCAAGCAATTACTATGATAACTGTGTTTTTCACAGGTGAGTTCACAGAGTACCATGTCCTAACAACATGAGCAGGCCCAGCTAGTATTTCACAGATTGTCCCTGTTCATGTATTCTACGTAGCTTTCTATTTAGCATGCTTGCAGTTTATCTATGGTTTTTTGTACTCACCAAGAATTGAAAAAGAGTTTCTGAGAGGGGTGTGAGACAGGTCTTTTAAGGTTCTAGAATGCAGGTACATACAAAGAGCTGTGCAACCAAAACCTGACTAAGTGCTGATTGATATGAGTAATAGTAATAACGTTAGCAGCTTTAAGTTAAAGCAATTGTAGTAAATATGACAGCACTGATTAGCTACCAAAGTGCAATGTAAAATATTACTGCAGACCAGACCTTAGTGTTTGAAGAGCAGCTAGTAGTTAAAATTCATCCATAGCAAATGTTGAGCCAAACTTTACTTATAAACTTTGCCTTGTGGATTTATTATAATCACTGGATATTAAAAAATTATTATAATGTGTAGCTCCAGAAAACATCCATACCCTCCCCCTCCCCCACAGAAGGAATTGGAAATTCCTGGGGGTGGGGGGTTCTTAAAGACCAACAAAATTAAAGAAATGTATTGGAATTTCCAGAGGGGTGGGGGTTCTTATAAAAACTCCCTTCCAAAGGGGAGGTTTGGATATAGAACTATACACAATTTGATTATGAATCAAATATTGAAAGGTATTGTGCTCTTGTCCATGATGCTTTATAGTTTTATTCAGTTTTGAGCATTGTATTTTTTGCATGGTTCTCAACAGAAACATCAAGGGTTTTATGGTGCAAACTGGAGATCCTACAGGTCTGTGCATGATTACATTAAAATGAGTTAAATATACAAAATGTAGAACTGTATGCAAGAATAAAAATTGAAAATGTTTTCAATCTGAATTCTACATTACATATTGTTTTATTGTTACCCTGACTAGTATCATTACTAATGACTGTTTTTATTTGACAGGGACTGGCAAAGGAGGAAAAAGCATTTGGGGCAAGAAATTTGCAGACGAACTAAGTCCATCACTTCGGGTTAGTGTCAGTGAGTTATTTCTTTCTAGATATATTTATATTTATATATATATTGATGGTATTGAGAAGTCTGAAAGAATACTCAAAAGGATTACAAAATATCCCATGTAACATTTAATTAACTGGAGAAAACCAGTTCAACAGGTTATCTGTGACAATCTTTTCCTTCTGATTTGTAACAAGAACATGTCTAATACAGTTGAACCCCGGTAACTCGAACTCTGAAGGAAAACGAAAAACAGTTCGAGTTAGCGGGGTTTTCGAGTTAACCGAGTAAAAAATGACTGAAAGTTGGGTCCAAGGGAAATAGAAGTTAGTTCGAGTTAGCGGGGTTGTTTGAGTTATCCGAGTTCGAGTTACCGGGGTTCTACTGTAGGGTTCAAAGTCTGGATTTTGAGTGAGAAAAACATTGAATACCGGTAATCAATCTCATGTTTTAGACACATTCATCACCTCCACATCATTGGCCATTTTGAAAATCTTTGTCTGACAAGATAATTTATGCACCCTGTTTCACTCACTCATTCACTCATCCTCATCGAGCCCATGAGGACTCTTGAGGCCGGCCAGAAAACTGCGCCACCCATCCCGGTCCGCGGCCGATGCAACAGCAGCCCCCCACGAACGCAAACCTAGCCGGTTTCTTTCTGTCTCCACGGTTCTTCTCCACGTTTCTCTTGGCCGGCCTCGCCTCCTTTTACCTTCAGGTGCCCACGTTAGTGCAGTCATGCACCCTGTTTGGCCTGACAAAAATCTGCAGGCAGAATTCTGATTGGCTAAGACAAACAAAGAAAACCTCACGCATCCAGCCGTGCTTTTGGGGGGATGACCGTGGGCTCATTTTCTCGAAAAAAGCGGCTGGAAATCGAGCCTAGTGTCAGTATCACTGTACATTTTTACTTGTCGTGTTGATTTTGACTGGCCGCCCTATGAGCTAACCAAAAACCGCAAAATTCGTAAAAAAAAAAAAAAAACAAGCAATACTTTACACTAGAATGTCCAATTATAAGATTTATATATTCTTGTGTAAAAAAAGGAACCTGTGTGCTTACTTGTAGTAATTATTTACTTCTGTGTCACATGCAGCATAATGCAAGAGGAACAGTATCAATGGCAAACAGTGGGCAAGATACCAATGGGGCACAGTTTTTCATCTGTTATGGAAAACAACCTCATCTTGACATGAAATACACAGTTTTTGGAAAGTATGTTTACTTAATATCTTTACTCTCTAGTAACTGTAAACTAATCATTTTGAATTTTAAACTTTATTTAACACCAGTTGTACTTAAAACATACAACTGGTTTTTGTCAAATACCGTATTTTCTCAATTAAACGCCCCCTGCGTTTATTTCAAACTTGGCTTGGTGAACCCGGCGGGAAGCCGGTGTTTATATTAATTGGGGCCAGGCGTATGCAGTGCCATTCAAGAAAATATATTTACTTGTTAGGTCAACCTCAAATAAATGCCGGGGCCTGGAACTAACGCCCCAGGCGTTTATTTAAAAAATTAGAAATTTTGACCCGGCATTTATACGAGGCCGGCGTTTAATCAAGAAAATATCGTACATATTTTAAAAACGTTTGCTCATTGTAATAGCAAAATGCAAACATTCTCTTGGCTATAGTGTTGTCACACAATTTTTCCTTCTCAAATCAAAGAGGTCTATGACCTACTCGTGAATGCGTTAGATATATTTGAATCGTTCCTTTGAACAGTATAGTATCGCTGGAAAATATTCATTATAGTGATAAATAATATTAATCAACTTTATTTAAAGAGGGGGAGGTGAACATACAACAGGTCGCTTAGGTATAAGAATGACTTTTTTTGCTTAGTAAACCGATGGCTCAGTGGTACTGCTCTGCGTTCTAAAGCGTGTGACCCGGGATCGACTCTCATACCCTGTGGCTAAAATTCTTTTTTTTCTTCTTCTTTTTTTTTCACGGATACTATATACATATCTGTCTTGTATAGAGTTTCGTTACTCTTTTACTGATTATCCTTTAATAAATCGTGCCGTGATATAACCTTCCCAGTCTTTTAATAACACCTACATGAAGTCACTGGTCATCGTTTCCGAATGTTCGCGATTATTATATAAGAAAAGGCAATATTTCATCGTTTGGGAAACGATTGTTTCTCATTTACAGGGGTGAAGTATTTTCTACACTTATTTCTTTGAAATGATACCTTTGTAAAGCTGTATTTTTATCCACAGCCGAGGGAAACGAAATTTAGAAAGCGCCCCCGTGAGCATACCTAATTTGCATAATGTTAACAACAATGGAAGGAAGGACGCAGGACAGATGGCTCAACTTCCCCACTATACTCGTTTATTATGCATTCACGAGTAAAAAGGGGGGAGAGTCTGCTTAACAAGCCAATAGACATATGACATTCCATTTTGTTACAATGTTGACATCTTTATGTAATTTGTTACCAATTTGCTTATCATTTTTAGGGTGATCGATGGTTTAGAAACATTGGACGATTTGGAAAAACTACCAGTGAATGAGAAAACATATAGACCACACACTGAAGTGCGGATAAAGAACGTGACTATTCATGCAAATCCTATAGCAGATCAAAGTGGTTAACCTTGTCCAACAACAGTGTGGAGAGTACATGACTATGATTACTAAACACTTTTGACCAGGGAGGTCAGCAATATTCTAAAGAAGGCTCAAAACCACAGTCTGTCCTGCACAGTTGAAAATGCAAGAGTCTTACAGCATGTTTGAGGAAATAATTTATTTTAAAACAAATTCCTGCTATCACATAAAATGGATGCAGTATACAATCACTGCTGGTTCCTAAAAATGTTCACTTCTCAAAGTCTTTTTTTTTACATACTGATAGGCAATAATATTCAGTTTTCGATAGAGAAGTGTTCTTCACTTATGCCAGGTTAAAAATACAGCATTTGTCAGTTGCCCTGGACCACAACCAAGTATCTGCTTGTGAGGTGTCTGCTTACAGGAGTTGGCAGACCAGTGACTGAAACTAAATGCCCTGAGATAACAATAATTTCTGGTCATGAATAAGTTACTTCAAAATATCGTAACCATGGCCTTGCGAAAACTGTCTGAGTCTCCCATTCCATTTTGTAGTAACAAACAGATGTACTGGTATGTGAAAATGGGACTAGTACAGTATTTTCTCTATGATGGTGCTCTTTTTTCTTTTGTATTTTAAAGGCAATGAAGAATAAATTTTCATATATTAGTTGTCTTGGTCTGTTGTTGACAATCCCTCAAAAGGCATTCCTCTCCATGTCCCTTGCCTAAAATGCTGTTGTTACAAATTCCAGAGTTCCTGTTCTTATACACTGTTACCATGCACCTTTTCACTGTCGATCAGGCAGCATTATATTTCAGGGATGAATGTATCGATTCCTGATGTGTATAACTGTTTTTTTTTTTTTGTTCTTCCTTGAGTACTTCACAAGTGTGGATGACAACTGATTAAATGGACCTTACTTTGTAGCGATAGTTTGACAATGTGCTAGAAGTTCCTCACAGTACCTGAGGATTTGAAACAGAAAGGAATACAATAATTACTAAACCTCCAAATAATCATTAAAAGTTTTTGAACAACATGTTAATCTTTTACGTTTTTCGAATTTTAAAAAAAAAATTGACTTCCAAGGGCCCTTGTACGTCAGTACATCTTTCAATCGTCATTTTACAATAAAAAACTTGGCTTTTCCTTCAGTTTCGGGCATATAATAACGGTTTCAATAAATCGTGAATGAAATGCAAACGCGCACACAGAAGCTAATGCAATGTGGTGCAGTTGTCAATTATCCGCGTGTTGTGTGACTTATTTACATCATCATTCAATAAAAACGAGAGCCTGTCTTGTTGTTAAGTTTTGAACGTCTAGTGGATTTATACTAAAACAATTAGATTATTCGCTCTCGATTTCTATGTGTATGTGTATCACACGATAAAAATCTCGAGCTCATAATCTAATTGTTAAATAGAAGCACTCGTGAAAGTTTTGGAGAACTCAGAAAAGCTGTGGAAACACTCGCCTATCGGCTCGTGTTCGCACAGCATTTCTCGTTCTCCCAAGCTTGTACTCCTATAACTCCATAGAAACACGGAGCATGTTTTCTATTTCTTAATTACAATAAAGGTAATTACAATATTAGTTGCAGTGTTAAGGTCTTCATATTGGAACAACAATATTTAAGTAACTTAGCTTTGTACAATAATTATTGTGGATATTGAGGATGAAAACAACCGTTAACCATTTAAAACTGAATTCTACTTTACCTGGCCACTCTATGTTTGTGCCTTACAGCCTCAACTTGTTCTTTTAGTAGCAGAGGTTGCACCCGTGTGGCTTCTTTAAGAACATTTAGCACAGCTTCCTGTGAAGGAAATTAGGTTGTACCAAACAAAATTAGAAACACCTACCTTAATTGAGGGAACGATTAACAAATAGTATATACCGGTATGTTCATTGTTGTCAATACTAAGGATTCTGCGTCATTAAATACCTGTATGGATGCTGATGGGTCGTCTAGATGAACTAGAAGACCCTTAAACATGGCTTGCAGATGTAACTTGTACAAATCACTGTCGTAATCTGATGGAAAGGCCCTGAGGGAAATAAACAAATTATTGTTTAGTACTAACAGTGCCAAAAACTGCAACAGCTAACTGTACACTTCATGATAAGGAACAAAAACAGTGTTCAGGACTTCTACAAACAATGTCATAAGGTCCATGATGCCTTAGCTTGACAGTGTCAGTGGCTGTTCATAGGATGGATAATGTTATTCACAGGATAAATCACTATCCAGTGGATAGCATGGCATGTTTTGTAAACACTCATCCACTGGATGGTGATTTATCTGGTGGATAGTGTTATGACCTTTGTACAACTGGTGAGGTCCTGCAAAGAACCCATGGTGACCAACTTGAGCAGGGTCACGTTATTTTCAGGCTGACAAAACATCACTCACCGAAAATATTTTTTTATTGTCCTTTTCAGGACTTATTATAACCTCTCTAGACAAACTGGCAGTTCCAAGCTCAAAATGTTTTAAAACTACCGGTAATTGTGAATTATTGTTTCTGGTTGCCAAAGATAAATCAAAACGATATCCCAGTTCGTAAAATAATTATTATTGTATGGCACACATTCCTATCATTTCTTTATGTAAGACAAGTTGACTTGTTAATGAGCACTCAAGACTTATGCACACTATAATTTTCCTGCCACCCAACCACAAAGTACACTAACCTCTGTCAATATTATACAAACTTCAAGCAAAATAACAGTACTCACTTAAAATAAGCAAGAAATGTTTTGGTTACAACAATCCTTATCTCATCACTGCTGTCATCCATTCTCTTCAGCAACTCCGGGTAAATTTGATGAAGCATATCCGCTAAAATAGTAGTAAATAAAAACAATATTTAAAAAATGACTTTGCTGTAACTAAAAAGAGTTGATGTAATCAATTTTATTTGTTGTTAAGGTTTCATTTTCCCAATTTTAAATGAATAATGCAAGAAGAAAAGAGTTCAGTTACCAGTAAAACTGCCTTTACATGACAGCAGTAACCTCTGAAGAGCTTTACATGATACAAGTCTTGTGGTTTGACTGTGGTCTTCAAGGCATGATGTTAGCTGCAACAGAAGCAAACACTTGATAAGCCAAGTTTTTATTACTTAACTTACTTAAAACTTAAATAAAGCCACGTGTATTATATTAAATGATTATGAAGAGATACAGAAACAAACATTATGATTAACCACTGTCAAAGTGCTGTGCATTACGGGTGACAGAGATTTTGATTAATTTTTGACAACTTTGTTGACAACCTTAAAAGTGCAAGAAGTAAAGGAAATTGAAGTTGGTAATTGTCAAGAGTGAACATAGAACAATTCTTTAACATTGTTTGACCAGTGAGTTCAAAAGAAAGCCATAAAAATTTGTCAAAAAGATGTGAAAAGTTCTCAAGTGGCAACAGTAGTGCACACCGACTACACCGTGGGTGTATCTGATAGTTGTTGACTGATAAATAACCATGGCAGACCTGGACTGTGAACAAAGTAATTTACATTACTACAGGGGCTGTAAAATAAGACAGTTATTGGCAGAGTTTATCTTGGAAAACATATAATCAGTCATATAAAATGTGTCTCAGCTATACAGAAAGATAGCTGCACATGAAAAGGTATTTTAATTAATATTTGTTAACTGTATACCTGAGTTAGAAGATCTTTCATGACCAATGCAGCATCTTGAGAAGACAGCAAGTTTGACTGCAGTAATGCCCAAAGACAGGAGATTGCTGCAGAGCGGACAGCTGCAGCAGTTCTGAAAACATAAAGGAGGATGACAGTGATGCTCACAGCCTAATGGTAATTATGTTTCCCCAATCGTGCACCTCAAGTCTTTGTTAACGTTTCTAACTGCAAAAGCTTGACAAAACGAGCGACTTTTGAAAGTTCTGTTGTAGGATCCATTTTGATTGGTTTTAAAAACAATAAAAATGGCCAGAAGTAAAACACCAAGAAGTTCGCTGAGTCATGTTTTTGAAAGCTAGGCATGTGCAATTCAAGTCCGATTTTTTGGACTTCCAATCAGAACTTTTCAGGGTCGCTTGTTCCCTGACCACTGGTCAAAGGGAACAAAGTCCCTGGGTATGAGGTTGATGTTGCCCCTACTGCTGCAATGAAGATGATGATAGCAATGCTCATAAATTTGTTGCTGACGATGATGTTGATGAGGATGATGGTGATGATGACACTTATGTTTTTGGCAATGCTTCTCCCACATATGTTGATGCTAATGCAAAACAAAATATTATTTAGATGTCAAGAATATCCCCTGAGTACCTACCTTCCTGCTTGCCAAACACAGTTAGGGATGATGAGTTTCTGTACTACATGCACTGAATATGAACTGAAGGCTTTCTCAGAGTCCACTGACTGGGGAGCACTCATGAGGAGACGAGATAGTAAAGAAAACATCCTAAAAGTAAAAGAACACAAACATCAATAGCACACTGCATGCATGCATCAACAAAGGGCTAAAAAAGAAAGTTGTCCAGTCGTCTGGGACATTATCTTCCTGCCAGGCAAGTAGCTTTGCATTTTCACTTGCCTGATGGACAAGTGAATAAATCATAAAACAAGTAAACTGAGGCAAAGAAGCAACTGCTTTGGGCAAGCAAATCTTGAGAGTTGCTTATCCCTAAGGCAAGCTGGGATTTAAGCCCTGAACAAGTGAGACAAATATTTCTATAATTACAAAACATCAGTCGCATGTTCTATTGTCTGTAGTGTGCCACTGTTGCACAACAAAAGGATAAATTGACAAATTATCAAATAAATTTAAAACTAGTAACTCTTTAGGAGTGCTACTAATAGTGCCACATTACTTCCTGATATGTAGGTACAATGGTGTTTTATTCATCTCTTACTTTAGTCTAAGTTCGGGATCTTTTTTCTGACTGTCTAGACTCTCTGTAAAGATGTCCATGGCATCCCCAAGGTGCTGACCAATGACTGGTCCACTTTCTGTCAACAACACGTCAAACAGTCGACACTCTGGAGAGTGGTGAGTCCAAGACGTGTAGTTCACCTAAAACAAACAACATTAATGCATAGTATAGCCATGCTTAAGTTTTAGTTACAACATTTTAAACTCATAAGACTTGTAGCACAATGATGAACAAAACTTAATTGAAAAGGTTGATTCAAGGGGATGATTTAAAGCAACATCAGTCACCTCAAGGCCAAGAGAACATCAACAAGGATGAATCCAGAAGGTAGCAAGAATAAGAGCAAAAGGCATTAGTGACTCATGAGTCCCTAGGTTTTTGTTTTTTGTTGTTTCTTTCTTTCTTTCTTTCTTTCTTTCTTTCTTTCTTTCTTTCTTTCTTTCTTTCTTTCTTTTTTTTTTTTTTTTTTTTTTTGGGGGGGGGGGGCGGGGGGTGGCGCTAGCTCTTGTGGGCAAGACAAATACAGACAAGGAGAACCCCCTCAACCCCTCCCCCTGGGTTTATCTATCACCATCTTCTAATCCTGGACCCCATCCTATAGGGAACATAGTGTGTCCACAACCTCATTCTGAGTCCTGGGAATGAGGTTGGTGTGTCCACTTGTCACAATCATTATCTAGCTTCATAGCCATAAAACTTATGTACAATGTATATACACTGTAGGGGTTGTAGCTGTTGTGGTTTAGGTTTAAAATTTTCCAAACCAGTTTGATTTTTATTTTCTATTGTCTCATATTCATTATCATAATCTGAAACAAAGGGAAATAAAAATCAAACTGGTTTGAAAAATTTTGAACCAGAGATAAAATTAAACCACAACATAGCTGTCACCTCGTAACCTCTAGTAACAGTTAATATAAAGTCATTTAGTTTAAGTGTACATTTAACAATAAGAAATTACTAAGTAATATTAATACTTTTTTCTTTGACTTTTGAAGAAAAGGTATTCCATTACCACTTACTTTAAGTTTCTGCAGGAATTCCTG
Organism: Oculina patagonica; assembly: GCF_052425735.1. Taxonomy (NCBI): domain Eukaryota; kingdom Metazoa; phylum Cnidaria; class Anthozoa; order Scleractinia; family Oculinidae; genus Oculina; species Oculina patagonica. The sequence continues at coordinate 38,799,492 of NC_135758.1, read as the reverse complement.
AATATGATTCTCATACAGCTTATTTATACTATCCAAGCTTTGAGTTGTGGCAAGTTTGGTTAACACAGCATTCACCTGTCATAAAATCAAGAAAGAAATTTCATCACTCAAAAAAAACGATAGTCAAGAGCAGTTTTTAATTGAGTGTCGTAAAACCAAAACCAAAGTAATTACTCTGGCCAATCAGAAAGGACACAGACAATCCAGTAGACCAATCAAAACTCGAAAGCGAATACATGAAGCTGGCACAAAGCGCGGGAAAACGTGCGCGAGCGAGTCACGATTGGTTTTGGTTTTACTCCTGATTGGCTGAGAAAGTGGCGCAAGATTTTTAAGCCAATCACTAAGCGTAGTAATGCAAAACCAAAGCAAACGCAATTAACTTTCGACACTCAAGTAAAAATCGCTCTAAGTAAAAAATAGCAACTACCGGCAATTATAAGCAACTTTTTGTTTTTGTCACTCCTAAATCAGAATGTTTTACTTGCATCTTCAATTTGCAGTATGTACCTCTTGTTCAAGGCTTCCCTGTTGTTGCAGTGCCATCACATGTACCACGACATAGAACAAGGTCAAGCTGTGTACCCTGCTGTCTTCACCAGCCTTGTCTATGATTGCTGAAACAGTTGCCAAGAGATGTCGCTGACATGGTAAATGCTCTGTGCAGCAGACATCTGATAGGGCGATTGTGTCACAGACAGCCTATGGCAGAGATGAGAGTTCAAAGGAGTTACACTAATCCATGTTGTTTTCTCATTACATTAAAGTAACAGTGGTACATAATTCCTGCAATGCATACCAGCAGAAGCATTATAGGTCTGCAATGTGAACAGAGAGAAGCATTATAGGTCTGCAATGCGTACAGAGAGAAGCATTATAGACTGCAATGCGTTGGAGAAAGCATTATAGGTCTGCAATGTGTTCAGAGAGAAGCATCATAGGTCTGCAATGTGTACAGAGAAAAGAATTACGGGTCTGCAATGCATACAGAAAAAGCATTATAGGTCTGCAATGTTTACAAAGAGAGGAATTATAGGTCTGCAATGCATATGGAGAGAGGCATTATTGGTCTGCATGCTGCAATGCTTACAGAGAGAAGTATTATAGGTCTGCAATGCATACGGAGAGAGGCATTATAGGTCTGCAATGCATACGGAGAGAGGAATTAGTAAGTAAGTAACGTCTTTATTTATAGAGGGTAGCACTTAATAGCTAAAAAGCTAACAAACTCGTGGCCCTCCTATTTACAAGTATTAAAAAATCTAAGATACACATTAAAAAACCTACGATATACAATAATATATAAGAAACGAATTACAATTAAAAACTAATTATTAAAAACTAATTTAAAAAAAAATCTGTATTCGAAATAAGATCTTACATTAAAAAATGGTCAATAAAATGTTGTTTCCTTAAAAATTGAACTGCAAAAACTATTTCTAAAACTGTTAAGTGAAGATTTTTTTCTCAGCTCAAGTGGCAGGCTGTTCCATGCTTGGCAAGTTTGTACTGCAAAAGTTCTTCCACCTTCAGTTTGTCTCTTAAAAGAAGGGCAAAGTAAGTTGAAGTTTGAATATCTTGTGTGTCTACCATGCATACTACTATTTAACTTTAGACTCTCTTGAAGATATGAAGGCAAGAAACCTTGAACCCTTTTATATGCAATTGCACATCTTGTCACTTTTGCATCATCATAAAACGGAAGCCATTTGAGACGGTTAAACAGTGGAACAGAAGGGGCCGTTCTGTCGGCGTTTAGAATAACTCGCGCAGCTCTCTTTTGTAGCTTTAGTACCCTGCTAAGATTGTCCTTGCTACATGTTGTCCAAATGACATTGACGTAATCAAATACAGGCTTTATCATACTATTATAGCACAATATTCTCTGCTTGTGTGGAAGCACACTCCTGATCTTCTTTAGGATACCAATACGTTGAGAAAGTTTTTTGCATACACCATCTACATGCCGCGAAAAAGATAAGTCCTGATCAATTTCTAGCCCTAATAATTTAGCACTACAGACATTGGTTAGCTTCGTGCTCCCGATAGAGACTTCTGGTGCATAATCGATCTTGCTCGAAAGACGCTTTCCTGTGACAACCAAAACTTTAGTTTTCTTTTCATTAAGCGGTAACCTGTTTGCTGACGCCCAGCTTACCACCTCCGACACAGCCATATTTAGTGAGTCCTGCAGGTTTGACATCTTTCGAAAATCTGCGTACGAAGTAATTGTCGTATCGTCCGCATACAAATCAAGATTGGATGAACTAACATGCAAGGGCAAGTCGTTTATGAAGACAATAAACAACAAAGGACCCAATATGCTGCCTTGGGGGACTCCATGCCTCACGGTTGTTAAGTCAGACATTGTCCCTGCCAGTGACACCAGTTGACGCCGATCGGATAGATAGGACTTGAACCACGCCAGCGACGACCCATCGACACCATAAGCATTCAGCTTGTCGAGAAGAATGGCGTGATCAACCATGTCAAATGCTTTACAATAGTCAACAAGAACTAAACCACAAACTTTATTAACATCTAGGTTAAACAACAGTTCGTCAATAATCCGTATCAGGGCAGTCTCGGTACTGTGGAGTTTCCGAAAACCAGATTGGCAAGGATAGATCAAATTATTTTCTGTCAGGTAGTTATACAGAGCATCATGGATGTGCCGTTCTATTACCTTAGATAACACAGGTAGAACCGAGATTGGACGAAAATTGGATACATCATCTACAATCCACGCCACTTTTCTTGGGACACTCGTCGTTTTTGGCACTTCGGAAGAGGAAAAAAATCAATAATTACCCCCCCGTCCCATTACAATGTTGTGTACCTTGAAAAACCAATGCCTACCGTTGCTGTCTGTTTTGCAACATTGGTTTCGGGGGGAGGGGGTTCTCCATTTCTGAGAAATCGTGACGAAATGTCACGTTATACTTGCTGAAATGCGTGTCCCAAGTCTTTATGGCGCGGATTGTAGGTCCCCTCCCTTGTGTAGTGGCGTTACTTTAGCGGTTTTCCAGCGATTTGGAAACACACCAACCTGAAATGAGTAATTGATCAGTCGTGCTACTGAAGGGGCGATCACTGTAGCAGCTGTTTTTAAAAATCGGGCACTGATGTTGTCGATACCCGACGTCTTTCTTGGACTAATCTTCATAAGAGAGGATACCACCTGAGTCGTTGAAATTGGAGGGATTTCGAATGACACGTTAGGATCCTTTCTAGACTGTACAAAGTTCAACAGCTTGTCGATATTATGAGCAACGTCAGGCATTGTCGATCTCAAACGATCAGCAATAGTTGAAAAATGGTTGTTGAATTTCCGCGCAATGCCCACATTGTCTTCAAGAATTCTATCATCGTCCTTTAATTTCCTAATCGTCTGCTTATTCTTCGTATTTCCAGTCAAAGATTTAATTGTCTTCCAAATGACTCTTGAATTGCTTTTCGCATTATCGAATGCCTCATTATAATACAAACGTTTAGCGTCTCGTAGCATACTAACGACCTTGTTTCTTTCTTTCCGAAATCTTTCCCAAGCTTCAGCCGTGTTATTTAACCTTGCACTTTTTAAACACGAATCCCTAATGTGCATTTGTTTAAGTACGCGAGAATTCATCCAAGGAGGTTGGGTGTCACGTGAAACACGCTTTTCGCTCCAGGGACAATGAGAATCAAGTACTTGATTGAAAAGTGATTCCCAAGATTCCATCATGTCATCTAAATCATCAAAAATGAAGACGGTATCCCAAGGAGCCTGCTCCAAAGACGCTTTATTATAGGTCTGCAATGCATACGGAGAGAGGCATTATAGGTCTGCAATGCATACAGAGAGAGGAATTATAGGTCTGCAATGCATACGGAGAGAGGAATTATAGGTCTGCAATGCATACAGAGAGAGGAATTATAGGTCTGCAATGCATACGGAGAGAGGAATTATAGGTCTGCAATGCATACGGAGAGAGGCATTATAGGTCTGCAATGTGTACAGAGAGAAGCACTATAGGTCTGCAATGCATACGGAGAGAGGAATTATAGGTCTGCAATGTGTACAGAGAGAAGCATTATAGGTCTGCAATGCATACGGAGAGAGGAATTATAGGTCTACAATGCATACGGAGAGAGGCATTATAGGTCTACAATGCATACAGAGAGAAGCATTATAGGTCTGCAATGCATACGGAGAGAGGAATTATAGGTCTGCAATGCATACAGAGAGAAGCATTATAGGTCTGCAATGCATACGGAGAGAGGAATTATAGGTCTGCAATGCATACGGAGAGAGGCATTATAGGTCTGCAATGCATACGGAGAGAGGCATTATAGGTCTGCAATGCATATGGAGAGAAGCATTATAGGTCTGCAATGCAAACTAAGAGAAGCATTAGTCTGCAATGCGTACAGAGAGTAGCATTATAGGACTGCAATGCAAACAGAGAGAAGCATTAATGGTTTGCAGTATGTGCAGAGAGATAATTTTAGAGCAATTTAGTCTACACCAGGAATTAGAGGTGTTTACAACTTAAGAGGAAATCCGCCAGGACTTCGAGTAGTTATTGGACAAAATTATGTACCAAAACTATTTACACCTGATTGCAAGCTTTTGTGTTACTGCTTCAAATATCTTATCGAAAGAAATCTTTTCTAACAACACCAAACATCGAAAACAAATTTCGAAGTTCCACTGAATTCCCATGAATCGCTTAAAAGATGTGAGCTTTTGCTCATAGCTTGTGAACTTTGAATATCATTTTCTCAGACTCTGATAAGAAATTGTTGTACCAGAATTATTTCCACCTTATTGCAAACTTTTTTGTTAATGCTTCAAATATCTTATCAAAAGAAATCTTTTCTAACAACACCAAACATTGAAAACAAATTTCGAAGTTCCGCTGAATTCCACTGAATCGCTTAAAGACGAATTTACAAAATGGCTACACGTGAGATTTTGCCTATACCTTGTGAACTTTGAAATTCATTTTCTCAGACTCTGATAAGAAATTGTTGTTGGTGTTATCACGGATAATTACTTACATCTTTACCTTTTATTAAGGGTAGGAAATAACGCAATAGGATTTAAATTATTCTGGTACTTGATTTTTGTCCAACTTTAATAAATATTACTCGACTTCCTAGTGGATTTCGTCTTAATCATTTATGAATCTAGCCACTATCAAACATACCTTGAGATGAGGTTTAAGGAGCTGTGGATTGCACCCCCTTAATAATGCCGCTAGTATCATCAAACAGCTGCTGCAGCCAGTGACTGAGCTGCCTGCTGATAACTTGAGTTGAGAAAGAGCTAGCTTGCAGAATAGTGCGGGGTCAACAAAACAACCAGCCAGCTCAGCACTTGATACAACCTTAGAAACAAAGAACGGAGGGTAATGCACTTCAACAGGAAAACTATAATTGAAATTAGATGACTACCATTTGATACTAAAAATAGTTAGCTTCAAGAAGAAACAGGTGCCAATGCAATCATACAATTTTTTGTGTAGTGTATCGCAGATTTTAGAGGAAAGAACAGTCATTCAAAGGCTACACACACCATCACTTCGCTGTGGGATATTTGACTAAAAGGGTTAGGGTTTGTTTAAAGGCTTTGTTGATGCAACTGACAGTTAAACCAGTGACCTTTAATTCCAGATCAAATATGAATTTAGTCATGTTTGTTCGTCCTTGAGGTTCTTCTTGACAACCCTAAAAAAAAACCTTACAGCAAGGATAGAATCAGTAACAAACTCAACCCACATATGCATCCTAACTGGAATTGAACTTGGTGGGAGGTGAGCACTTCACAGCTGCGGCACCCTGTTTCAGGGGAGCTGAGGGTTTAAACATCTATGTGTACAATAATTTGCTAAGCACATTCAGCAACTGTGGGAGAGATCTATCTTCTGGGTTGTTCTTCTTTATTCAATGCTAACCGTTTCTCTACATTGTATGACAGGATTTGCTGATTCATCCTGTAAACTTTATTACCTGTCTCACAACTTGTTCATTTTCATCTTGACTGGCCTTATACAGCCCTTGTAACAATAATTCCATATGTTGTGTAGTGTTATCCTCAGCATAAAACAGTAAAAAATAAACTAATGATGAAGCCTAATGATGAAAAAAAAAAAACAGTTACTGTTAGTTTACACATATGCAATCACCTATAGAGCACAAGGAACTTTTGTCCCTAGGATTTTAATTTAAATTAAGGATTGTATATTTTATAAAATAATATTACTAATAATTTTTGTTAACTGATCACCATCTTTTAAATCAAGTATTATACATTGAATTCTTTTAGAATATTACACCGAGTGATTCAGTAACAATAATGAGTAATAGCTATAATAATTGTATGCTGTTACTGTGCTTATTATTATTATTGTAATTTTCTTTACTTTTTATACTTTATTGTAACCTTCTTTAAATCACACTGAAGATGGGTGATGTTTCTGCTGAAACATTTTTGCAAAACTGAAAAATGTCCTGTTCTGTTTTAAAATTCTTTTTAAGCAATGTCTGCATCATTTCAAGGGGAAAAAGCTACTCAACACTTTACCTTAATTCTTGTGTCAGTGGTCCAATCTGCCATATCACGTAAAGCAGCAGGTAAAATTTTTGAAAGATTCCTTTGAACTAAGACTCTGCATCCAAGACTGGGTCGATCCATTTCTGATATCAAACACACAAGGTTAAAATGCAAATAAAACATTTGACTGTCTGGTTGACCTTGCTGACAAATCTTTCTAACAGAAGCATTAAAACTAAAAGTACCTGATGGAAGTCTGTAACTAGATTGTTCCTCAAAATTCATTTTGTCCTTTAATTCATCTTCATTTTCTAATGCGTACTTAGCTCCAACCTGTAACACAAGGCAAAGTTATTTTTAAAGGCCCATTTACACAGACAATTTTTGTCACGCAACTCAATGCAATTTTTGTCACACCAAACTTGCACAAAGTCTCCTGCGATATCGCAGTGATAAAATCGCCCTTAAATCCCAGCAAGTTTGCAAGTACAACTGTATGTTGTACGTGTCGCCGCAATATTGCAGGAGTTTTGAATCTGTTCCAAACTTGATGCAACTTTGGCGCAACAAAAAATAGCCTGTGTAAATGGCCTTAAAACCTTGTGGATAGGTCCATAGGCTTAAATTAAAATCCTTTACTTTACAGTTTGGATAAAACATTTAGTCTGTTGGCTAGCATATGATTAAACAAAACTAACAAGAGATCAAAGTGACCTCGACATCAGCGCTTACGGTCATTGCCCTGTTTTGCATTGCGCATCCTTACTGCGCAGAATTTTACGCGTAATTAGCGCGCGCGCGCGAGCACATCAACAAAATGGCGGCTTTTTTCTATGCGGCTTAGTCCGCGAGAGAAGTAAATTGTCACTTTCTCCTAAACGAGCCTGGTGACCTATCAATTTTTTCTCATATTTTGGGTGTAGCGATCAAATTCTTTCTGTAAAATGAAAACAGATCAATTCATGTGTTTGAAAAATAAATTATCGCTAAAAAAAGTGTACTTTGCCAGTACTCGCAGAGGAATTATAAAGGAATTATATGGAATATACATGGTCATCCTGCTCCTAAATGAATCTGGTGACCCCCCTTTTTTATTTCAAAATTTAAGTTCCCTTGAAGTAATAAACCAGTAGGCGAAGTTTGGTTAAAAATCTATGTTCAGTTTTATTTCGGGGCAATGACCTTAACACCAAACAAACATTACAGGGATTGACTTTTAAATCATTGTGTGTACCTTGCTCATAAGTTCTTTTGCCAGGCGCTGAATATCAGGCAACTCATCTGATAAGCCAGTCATCAACAACGGCAGCAGTTTATGGAAATATGAATATCTAAACATGAAAGTAAAATTCACACTAACAGCTAGTATTCATATTTTAAGTAATTTTTGTAAAAGTTAAAAATAATAAAAACACTCCCCCCCTCCACTACCCTGTAAGCCCTCTGCTTTAGAACTTTAACTTCTTTAATTTGTAAATAAGCCCTGCCCCCACCTCTGTCTCTACAACTCAAGTAGAAATGACTGATACATTTGATTTACCTATCACGAAGATTTAACAGCCAATCACCGACAATGCCCGTCACAGCAGCTCTCACTGTAGGAGTACTGTCAAATGTTCTCTGAGCAAGGTGTGAGACAACATCATCCACATTTTTGCCATCACCAGAATTAATGACAATTCCTAAGGTCTAAAAACAAGACAAACATAAAATATATACAAATCAATAGAGGACAGTGTAGTCCCAAGTGTTACATGATTGTAGTACTTGGCACACTATTAATACATTTTATTTAAAGAAGGTATTAAGTCTGCATTTATTTTCAAGCCAATGCTACCCATCAGGGTAGACTGCAAAACAGTCGTATCTTTTGCGAACGCGCTCGGTCTTCGAACGAGAGTGAGAGGTCTGGAAAAGAGAGCTCGCAAAACGATCGGCGCTTCGCGCCTTAAATGAGCCCTTTTTCGAAGAGACTTAAGAGAAAAAACGACTGTTTTGCAGTCTACCATCAGGGCTGCCATGTATATTTTTAGTTTCCAGAACATGATAAGAGAAGTGACTAGAAGTACATGTATTTCTATTCTACCCTGAATAGGATGCTAGTCCATCTCAGGGTAACCCCCAGCTGCACTGAATTGTTCTAAAAATAATATTTATATGAAACAATTAATACTTACAGCTTATTTACTGCCCTTACCTGTATACATGATACCCTGACTTTTGAGTGTTGATGGGAAAGAGACTTCAGAAGAGGATTGACTAAAGAATTAGCTTGAAAGTAAAACTGGTCAGGAACTGCTCCAGCCAAACTGTTTGTGCACCGACAGCTCTCCTATAAACAAACAAAGAAACACTTATTCCTAACTTCACATGGGTCTTACTACCAATAACATCATGGCTAAACTGACCAATCAGCTTCAACGGACCACACTTGTAACATCATCAACTAACAACTTTTCATTTAATAATAAAGTACATGTATTTTTCGTTTGTCTCACGACGTAGTCACGTGTGATGGAGATCGCGACGTTTTGACTGCACACTGCTAGTCTTCATCAGGCGATAAGGTCGACTGGCAGTGCGTGAACTTATAAAGCACTCTGCCGCACTGTGATTGGTTGGTTTTCAACAGCTGTGATTGGTGCACTTCGATCCTCACTTGTTCCCTCAGCGGTCCGCTGTCGTACAGTTCTCCTATTGTCGTGTTTTTTAATCGTGGGCATCCATATGCTTCAGGAATTTCAATTCCATTATCCCTGTTGATATTATTAGGGTGAAGTCTTATGTGAATTGCCTCTTTGATCCTGCATTTATACCAGTGTGGGTCTGCACGACAGCGGACCACCGAGGGAACAACAGGACACAGAAACAGTGAGGATCGAAATGCACCAATCACAGCTGTTGAAAACCAACCAATCACAGCGCAGCAGCGTGCTTTATAAGTTCATGCACAGCCAGTCGACCTTATCGCCTGATGAAGACTAGCAGTGTGCAGTCAAAACGTCGCGATCTCTATCACACGTGACTATGTCGTGAGACAAACGAAAAATATTTTATTATTATTGTACTCTACCACGATGAATAACCACAACATTTTTTACGATATTAACTTTTCATTTGTCTCTGACTTTAGATTCATGACTTCCGCTCAGGTTGTCAGAATGTCAGTCACCAACAACAGTTCTTTTCAGAACTACCCTCACCCAGATGATCGCACTTACAGTTGATTTCAGTTTACTTTGGCCGCCCACTTTGTGAAGTTTGTTGGGAAATTGGAAACTTTGTTATGAAGTTGCCAATTACGTTATGAGTTTGCGAATCAAATTGCGAAATTCGATACAAAGTTCCCATCTTCGGCCCGACTGAACTTTCCAAGTATGGTAGTTCAAGACAACATGTTCACAGCTCGCTGAACATTAAAGTTTTTGAACCTTTTATATTTTAATTTATGACATTTGTTTCCAACATTTTAGCATAGCAAAGCCCTTTTTGATAACATAATTACAGAAGGTTTTAATAAACTCGGGCCAAAGTCGGGAACTTTGTATCGAAGTTTGCAATTTGATTCGCAAACTCGCAACGTAATTGGCAACTTTGTAACAAAGTTTCCAATTTCCCAACGAACTTCGCAAAGCGGCTGGCCAAAGTAAACTGAAATCAACTGTAATATATTTAAGCATAAGTCAAGTCTGCATCAGGTCAAACTGCCCTTCACTGTATATTGTCAGTCGGAGCTTATCCTGGTTTCTGTACCATCAAGCAACTAGGAGTATTTCTACCCCCTCCCCTTTAGTACAATAATCCATCACAGATCTTGCCCACCCACCCACCCTTTTCTTAGTATTAAATTCAGAGGTACATCTGAATAGATAGACTGGAATTATGAGAACAAAATGAATGTACTCTACTGACTACATGCAGAAAAACCTTTTTCATTAGACGTTCTTTGCCGGTATTAAAGAGCATTTGCATACTGTAGAGAAATCCAAACAAAATATTGTCCAGAGTTCATGTACCTATTAACAGAACTACACTCACCTTTCTCACGTCATGAAAGGGATCAACCAGAGTTCTCTGAAGTATTTTAATCATGTCATCTATATATACACCAACTTTTTCTTGGCAAATCTCAACTACAGAGCACAGCATTTCAACTATATACAGCCTAAGTTCCTCACAAGTTTCCACAATTTCTGGCTGGCCTAGTCTTTGGACCACAGTTGGAATTATGTAAGGTAGAAATTGTGACAAGTCTGTCACTTGCTTTGCAAATCTAAAAAACACAAAATTATTTTTTTAAGTTACACCTATAAATTATTATAGTTTTGAATCACCATTTTAGTCAAACCTCTACTTTAAGAGTAGATTTTTGTTAAAAAGAGAACTAATAAAATCAAATTTCCAATAACAGACTTAAAAAATTTAATGCTCTTGGGAAAATACTTGACTTCTTTTGGCTGTTTGAAATTCGGAATCCAAAACACCTTTGTAGTCCTTGGGTTTTGGAGAGCTACCCTTGCATTTCAAATAATATGAGCCTAAATATTTCTTTTTTTATTTGGTAAATAGACTGTTTAATACATTATGTGTCACATGAACTTAAGTAATGTGCTTAGACCAAATTCAAAGGGACTAAGCAGGGATGTTGCTAAGGGCCGGCCTCACGCTAATTTCACTGGCTGAAATAGAACTTAAATCCTGCTAAAATTTCACATGAAAACAACTGAAAGACTTTTAGAGCTGCAAAGGCCAGAAAAGCCAGCTGGGCTTGTCAATGAGCTGGCTTAGTGTTTTCTTAGCTACATCTCTGCAGGGCTCGACACTAACACTCTCCCGATTTCCACTGGAAAGTTAATTTTCTTCTTGGAAAGTAAAAAAGCGAAAATGAACCAAAATACTTACCCGATCTGGAAAGTAAATTTCAGGCTTTACTGGAAAGCAAATTTTATACTTATAGTGCTTAAGTGAAAAAAAAGGTGTGTAAAAAATTTAGAAAACGATACAAATACCCATATAACAATGACCAGATGACTACTCATATTAAAAAGACAAATTTACGCTACTTGACATGCTATTCTCGATTCTTGCATTTTCCGTCATGTTGGATCGAGAGTCCCCAGGAGGTCTGGGTTCTATAAACACACATGGTATGGTGCGCCTTTTTGGATTCCTATTCTGACACGTATGTGATGCAAAGAAATCTACCCAGGGTAATGAGTCTATTTTGGTTCGGTTTTTCTTGACGTAGTGGTGAGGATGGAGAAAAAAAAAAGTTGACGAAGGACAAGCAGGCAAAAGCACTTCTGATTCTACCGCTGTTAACAGCATGTTGTTGTGAGCAAGGTTTTTCAGTTATGGAAAATAAAGTCAGACTGGAGATCATGCTTGTCAGTTGAAGTATTAGACTGTCTCATGAGAATTCGTATTGAATGGCCTAGTGTTACTGAGTTTGACCCTCAACCTGGACTGCAGTTTTGTGGGCTAGTGGAACAAGGATGAGACGTCCAAATTTTAATGACTAAAACAAAGCCATAAGACACACAGTAAGATTTTTTAATTTAATGTGGTTAGCAACTATAAAACCGTCGTCCATTTTGGATAGTAAAATTTTGAGATGGAAAGCAAAATTTGAAGTCTACTTTCCAAAGTGGAAAGTTTTGTAAAAAGTTAGTGTCGAGCCCTGCTCTGACTAAGTACAGTTTAGAAACTTACTCAGAAACCATCTGCACAGCAAGTTCTCTGCATTTTTCTGTTGGATCTGAGAACAGTTTCAAAATAGGTTTTAAGATTTCTTCAAAAGCAACTTGCAGCACTGAAGCTGAGAACTTGGTTTTCTTGGAAAACAATTCTTTTGTAATCTTTTCCAGAGCTCTCTTTCTTGTGCCTCTGTTGTCATCTGCTAGACAATTGATATCTCTTTGAAGACTCTGTGGCATATGGCAAGAATAACAAACAACATTCTGTTATTAGTAATGACCAATAACCTGATTCTGCAGTGAGCTTTCTAGCTGATCTGACATAGCAAGTAGTGACGAACTTGCAGCGCTTTTTAAAAGCAGTTTATATATAACAAGAACCAAAAACTTTTGTATTATTTTACTTAAGATGTATTTAAATTTGTATATAAAGTGTTTTTCTTATACAAAATCTACAAGAGCAAGGAAGGTCGCTGTTTGATGCACGTTGCCAAGCAGTTGTTGTCTCCTTTTTGTGGCCCAGTGACACACAAGTACAGCTAACAACTGTTTACTACATTCGAAGTTGCTGGTCAGGTCACTTTTCATTTTCTATGATTTAAAAGTTAAAAACATAAAATCGTGCTTAAAACGTACCTGTAATAACGCTTCCAGAGTTTCTTTTTCTGTTGGACTCAAATCTGCCGCCATCTTGAAATTCTGGCAAACGATAGCCGAACTCCAGTGGGGTGGGGTGGGGGAGTGATTATAATATTATAATATTTGAATGAAATCGCATTTTAGTGATTTTCTCTCAGAGGTAAAGGTATTCCAAGAAAATAATAAAATTTATTTGTCGTGTGATAACAACAAAAGATGAGCAACAAAAAAATGAAGATACATAGCTTTCTTGACTGTTTTAGACAAGTTTCCACTGGGTGTGGGTACGGTAGGGGTGAAGTGAACTGCAGTGTATTTCCCAAGATGCTTTGCACAAATGTCGTCGCAACAAAACAAGACAAGATGGCTTCCAAGAAAATTGAAACAGTTATTGCCTCGCCAAATTCTCAAATTCCAGAACCAAGAAGCGGCCACAGATGTGGATCTGACGATGGAAATATCTACGTATTTGGCGGTTACTCTCCGCATTACGACGATTACCTTTTTCGTGAGTTGTGGTGTTTCAATATCGCTACAAAGATGTGGCACTTGTTGCAGACCACTGGGCCATTTCCAACTGAGGTTGCGTCGAGTTGCCTTGTTCTAGACAAGGGAAATCTAATTGTTTTCGGTGGTTCTGGAGTGCCGTTTGGCATGTGTAATAGCAAAAAGCTTCACATCTGTTCCCTAAAAAAACTGCAGTGGTTTGATTTGTCGGAAAGATATTCCGACAAGGAAGAAAGCGATGGGGAGGATATATCACCGATTGCAGGTTATGGGCAGAGTATGGTTCTCTCCCGCGACAAAGAACTGTATGTCTTTGGAGGAACAACAGGACTAGAATTTAACTCGTATTTGTATCGTTACAGCCTCTTCAAGCACACCTGGGAGTATTTAAAGGGTGATAACCCGCCTGTACCCCGTTACAGACACGAATCAGTCTGTGATGGTGAAAGGTTTTACGTGATCGGCGGCGGAATGAGTAGTAGAGATCCCCAGGAGTTCTTTCAATTGGAGAAAATCAATTCTTTCAGTTTTGCCAGCAGACGATGGAACGAACACGCCTGCCATCCGTCTAAAACCCATGGGTTTCCAAAGCGTCGAAGATGTCATGGTTGTGTGATTTTTGATTCGATTGTGTACATTTGTGGAGGTTATGACGGCGTGAATATATTTGATGACATATGGAGCCTTGATCTGTCGACCTTTCAATGGGAAAAGCTTCCAAAGGTAAATTTAACCAGGATCATTGCAAAACAGGGCTGTCATAAAGTTTTTAAGCAGCAGTTTCATTGAAGCTAATCACCTGTAGCATTTCGCTCTGTATGCAACTGTAACGTAACACCAATCGACATCTTCACATGTGACATTGAGTAAACTCAGCTGCAACAGGTGTTACTGGTTACGCCCCTTAATGACAGCCCTGCAAAGTGCTTGGTAAAGGTGTATCTCTCGTATGCCACCGGCATACCTGCAATAGCTAGAGTCGCCAGGTGTAACCAATATCATTTGGCAACACCCCCACCCCCCCCCCCCCCCGCCACCACCTTCATGCATCTACAGTTTGTTGCCACTGTACATAAATAGCATTAGGTGCAAATTGTAGGAATGATTGTGTTGGATTATAAATAAAAAATGGTGGGTAAAATCAAGTTCTCCGTTGGCTACTGGCCAGAGCTAAAGATCTTCCCAAAGTTGAACTCTGTTCAACCTCACAGTCAATACCTTTGATACACGTTTGTGATACTGACGACAAATTTTAGCATATGCTGGAACAGTGTTCCAGGTCATGCTGGCAGCTACATGTATTTTTTAAAACCATGACTGCAGCAAATGAGAGCAGACATTTATTGTTTAGATGATATCTGCGTAAACCACCTGTCAGTCAAAAATTCAGTGATGAAACCCAAACAAAGTGTGTGTTATTATGTTCATATGCTCATTTATTCTGGTTAGCCATATTCTAACTCAAAAAATATTCCCAGCCAGTCAAAACTGAGCTCACACCAGTTCTGTCCACTATCAGTCTGTCAGTTGTCCACTGTCAGTCAGCCAACAGATGCCCAATGGTCTAGCATGGGAGCCATTTTTCATGTTCATCAAACTCCAGATTCCTGCTTACTTAGATAGCAAGACTTTTTTTTAAGAAAAGACAAAATGTAATATAATTGTACCATTAACTATTAGACAAGAACCTGTGAATAAACCTGTAGTACTGGAACACCTGTAAAAAAAAACCTTTGAATTTTGTATAGGCTGTCAAATTAATTTGTCCAAAAAAAAATAAGAACCTGTAAAAAAGCAGGTTTTTCCACTTTTTTTCACATGTTTTGACCTGTGAAAAGTGTCCTGTTTACAGGTTTTTTAAAATTTCACAGCCTGTGAAAGACATGAATTCTTGTAGTTCACAGGTTATTCACAGTTGTTAAAATTTCTCTTCCAGTAGTGTATGTATAAATATTTATACCATCCAGCCATCCGGAGAAATCGCGTCCCCAACCTTCCCATCGTGCGCTGCGTCTTTTCTCGTGTGTGGCGTATTTTCGGCGGTATATGTACATACACTTTCCGTTACTATGGATTCCCACTCACTGTTTTTCTTCGTCACCTCCCTAGCTCGTGTCCGGTACTGACTGGGATTCCTCCCCGTGCATAACTAGTATATAAAAATAGAGAGAGATGATAGATCAAATATACTGCAGAGTTCACAACTGGCTTTTTAAAGGCTTTTGATAGTGGACCTATTTTAGGTGATGACTTATATCTGAAGGTGAAAGCAAAACTTAAAAAAATGTCTTTTTCCTTTCATCTACAGGTGCTGCCCTATTGTGTTTATTTTCACTCGGCTACAGTAACCCCATCAGGTTGCATGTACGTATTTGGTGGCGTCAAGACTCTTAATTCCAGTGAAGACACCAGATCTAATGACATATTCAAGCTATGGTTGACGTGCCCTCCTCTTGCAGAGAGGTGTTGGGAAGTTATAACAAATGGTCTCCAACGAAAAATAACATTTCCCACAGATCTGAAAAAACTTGGCATTCCACAGCATTTTTTGGATAGACTGAAATAATGCACAATTTTATTCTCTTGTAAAACAAATATGCATATATTGAATTACAATCGTAACATCAATTGCATGGCAAATGTTACAATTAGTTAGACTACCAGGTAAAGCATTTGCTTATTCACCCAAATTATCAGACTGCGGACATTCACCTTTTAAAATGAATATGTGTAATAATACTGAATTGCAATTGTTCTGCAAATTGTGTGGCAAATGTCACGATTTTTTGAATGAGAAAGCAGTTAAACTTGCTTTCTTTTTACAAAAAGTAGTTAGGATGATCATGGTTATATGAGATAGCCCACAGGGCACTTTGATACTTTCTAAAGCTTCTTGATTCTCTTTTGTGTGTAATTAAAGGGACTGTGTCACGAATTTTAGCCAATAGGCATGGGAAAATGACCTTCAAGTAGTGAAAAAACCTCCTAAAGCAGTGGGGACATCGTGCAGAACAAGAAAGTCGGATGGCCAGAAAGACGAAGAAAAACGGATTGCGATATGGGTTTTTGAAAATGGTCGGCGGACAGTTTCGATCTCGTGCTGTAACATAATATCGCCAGGAGACAAGTGGATCATGAGCTTGGCTGTCCTGATACATGAGTATCCTTTGCCATTAGGATTCAGCGAGATGACAAACTAAAAAAAAAACTTCAATACGTGACACAGTCCCTTTAAGAGCTAAAATAGATAAAATAGCAGAAAGATTTAAACAATTGATCGGATCAGTTTCAGTGTAATGGCAAGCCTTCATTGAAGCAATCTCTAAATGAAAGTTGTACCTATGGCTATGGATAGAAATACTTCAGGTCAAATTTAGACTGTTTACAGCAAATCAGCTTGAATAAAGTAGGAGAACTTGGAGCACATTGTTCCTGCTATGCAATAAAACTGAAACAGTCATTATATGCGTGTACTCGCCTGTATTGAAAAATTATTTTTCTCATCCTTTTATACCAAGATTCGCTGTAAGCCAGTCGTTTATAAACCAGACTGTGGACGCACTAACCTGTTCACAGCTACGTTCTTGGCTGGGTTCGCGCTCGTTCAAATTCCCCGCGGGTTATATTTTCAGTGAACAGATTAACCTGGTAAGCCATGCGGGATTTGCGTGCTACACGCGCGAGGTAAAAAGCAAGCGCGACGTGCGTGTCAGCTGCGGGATTCGTTCGTTTCCCCAGGGCTCAGTTTTACCCCGCGCTTCGTGCACAGCCTATTTTATCTCGCGTGTGGAGCTAACCTGCCCACCGGACATATCCATAAACAGTGAATTATATTTCCATTCTCATTCACCCTTGGATGTCATCACCCTCCTTTTCATGCTCTTCCGCCGGCGTAAATGCCCGTGCCCGCCCTATCCTTGTGTCCTCGCCCTTTCAGATTATTCAGATTACACTTCTGTCCTGATTTAAGAAAACAAGGCCCCCGGAACTGCCAGGGGCCACTCACTCTCTTAGCCCTCCCCTCCCTTCCCCCTGTGGGTTTGAGAGAACCCAGGGGCACTGCTATGAAGCCTTCCCATGCCTGGTCTAAGCTGAGCTCTCAGAGGCCTCAAGGCTACTGAGCCCAGCCCCCAGAAAACCAAAAGCCGGGAGCAGTCCTGGCCACATTCAGAGGAAAGTCTGCGGTAACAAGCCAAAAAGCTGACTTTAGCCAGCCCCCCCCCCCCCCCCCCAGCCGGATTGCAATTCAACAGCTGACCCAGGGCTCCCTAGGGTTGTTAGATCAGGGCCCGGGCTAGCTGCCCACGGGGTCGTTGACGGTCCCCCACCCCCCCCCCCCCTCAAATTTCTCGGACAGCTTCGGCCTTAAAGCACGGATCCCGGAGTCCACCTTTTGTCAAATCCAGACAGACTTATGACTTGAATGATTTATTTAAACGTCGGGACGTTTGCCTTTTGAAAACTAACGTGAATTTGCAAGGACCACCGTGACAAAATAGAAGTACCGGATCCTCTCACTGTAGAGGATCTAATCGGCTATAACTAAGGGATGGACCATTAGAAAAGTGATGGGGGGGTGGGGAATTCGGCGCACGATCTCCCAGGTTTTCGGTGCCTGCTCGTTTTTTTCACCTCGCTTTTCTTCTTCTCTTCCTTAGACTTCTCAGGGGGGGTCAGCGCATGTGGAGACCCACTCCCCCGCCCCCCCCCATCTTGTCTGGGGTCTTCTCCCATCTCCACTCCCATCTTTCTCCTCCTTCACAAGCGCGAGCTCGCTACAGACGAGTGCAAACCACCTCCCCCTTCTCTAAGAGAAAAAACTGTCGGGCCTACAAAGCAAACATCAGGCAAGAGACAGAATCTCGCGGCACTTGCGGTGGTTGGGGGGCTCGCGCGGGCCTATCGCGCTGTTGGCTCGCTGGCTCCGCGCTCGCTCCCCGTCTCGCGCGCTCGCGTCCCTCGCGCCGCGACTGATCGGGCGCGGAACTCGGTCCGGAGATGGGGGCTCCGTCTGGGTCTGCTGGGACTGCACGTGCGAGTCTGGGCCCGCGCTAGAGAGAGGAGCTGGAAGTAGATAATCATTTCGGGGGGGGGGGGCATCCTACCTCAGAATGTGCTCGGGCTCGTTTCCACTTTTTCGTCGTGATCTCATCTAGTGTTGGCAGGTATCGGTTGGACCTTCCTTCTGCACGATTTTTTTTCTTTGCCTTCCCCTTGCACGATTTTTTTTCTTTCCATTTTGGCTTGCATGAATTTTTTTTTTGTTTTTTCCCCACCCCCCATCACTTTTCTATGGTCCGTCCCTAAATAACGAATAAAGAAAAAATTGCAAGGCCGATTCAACGGTTTGGGACTATATTGAAATTCAAATATTTCGGAAGGCACGGGCTTCCTTCTTCAGTGTCTTACAGAAAATGACTCTAAAGGTTAAACGTTACAGCCTTTTGCACGAAAAAAAAGGGTCGGTTGGGGGGAGGGGAACTCCCTATCAGTGGACTATACAAGGAGGCCCAGTATTTTAAAGGTTTACAAAATTAAGAAAAGAAATGCAGTATCCCTTTTATGGATATGTGAAAGGGTAGTGTCACAAAACTTCGGCATACCAGCGTTCAGTTTGTCTGCAACGCAGGCTTGTGAAAGGGGTACCACTTTCCTAACAAAGGTATACGAAAGGACCTCTTCTGTCGAAAAATGGTATATAAAATGGTAAGGGGTTAGACCTTGCGGCGGGGCCTCCCCATAAAATTTTTTTTCTAGTACCTCGGCCAGTCGGCCACCCTCGAGGAAGCGGTACGGCTAGTCCGGGACGTTTACCATTTAGATGAAAAAACCGATCGGTATGGAACGCAAATCGGTGGAACTGCTAAGTTCCCGCAAGAGGCGTGGGGCGAGCTTGGATTGGCAGATAGTAAATTGTACAGGAATGTTCCGGTCATGGAATAATGGTACAGGTTTGAATGGAAAAAGAGAAATTGAGGATTCCTCCCTTTTCCAGAAACATTTAACTGGAAAAATCCGGTTTTTCACAACACTTAAGTGAACCAGGCTGCATTTTAACTTCGGCTTGGGATGTACACAAAATGCACCCTGGCAAGTAAAGAAAAGAAGAAAAAAAAGGAGAGGAACTGATGAAAACTTATGGGACCTAGGCACTGAAGCTTGAGCCCTCAGAATCAGTTCTTTTTTCCCGCAAACTGATTTAGAACTAACGTCCTTCTCTGGGTGTTTAAAACTGAGTTTCGAAGAGATACTGGTTTTGAAGTTATGACGACAGTAAGCGGAATAAAGATTCTTGGTGAATTGTTATCGGGAGTTTGGCATGTGGCTTCGTTACAAAATAATAAGACAATAACAGTTTTACCTGAGTAAAGACAAAGTATATACATTTTATAGCACTTCAGATTTACAGGATTTAACTCGATTCAATGCACTGATATGGTCGCGTTTCTACAAAGCTACGCCTGCCTTTGTACATTGCTAAGAATATGATATTCTAGGAGTTCAGGAGTTACACTTTTGCGCTGTAGCAAACGCTTACTGTGACATCACTCGTTCTTTCATCTAGCTTTTAGATTATACTGTTGTATTATATGTAAAAATTTTACCGAGCATATTTGCCATATATAGGATTCAAATGTATATCAAAATGATTCACAGTTTGACTAAAGTTAAGATAAGTTGTAAGGTTTTCAGTTAAGTGTCGAAAGTAACCCTGGATTGCATTGGATTTTCTTAACTTTATTTTTGATTGGTTTAAAAAAACACTCGCGAAACTTTCTCAGCCAATCAGAAGTGAAACCAAAACCAATCGTGATTCGCCTAGACACGTTTTCCCGCGCTTTGCTGCATGTCGGCTAGCTACATGTGTTTGCTTCAAGTTTTAACTTTTATGTGATTCACTGGATTGTCTGTGCCCTTTCGGATTAGCCAGGGTGATTACTTGGCTTTGCTTTTACGATACTCAAATGAAAACCGCTCTAAAATCAGAAGTACATTGTAATATTTCGTAAACCTCTGCTGTATTATAAAACTAAGACTGCTTAGAACACTTGCACTTCGCTAAGTTGCATATAACGGGGCAGTGTTACAGTTAACGGTTCGTTTTCCTACAACGCAGTTCACAGTTCTTATTAAGTTATCAAGCCAGGTAAATTCATCTTATTGTTCATCAGATGCACTACATAGTCTCATAGAGCTCCTGCCCACTAGTAAGTAATCTGGCTTCTTTGCCCAGGCGTTTGTGATTGGCTCGTGTCCATCAATCTCGAAATCCCGGATGCAACCAATGAAGTTAGGTAACAGGTTCTGGCTTGATGGCGCTCCCAAGACATAAGCCTTTGACGTCGGTATATCAAGGCGGTTGAAGCCGCCTGGAGTTTGCCCAGTGACTAAACAAGGAAAGTGAATAACAATTGCTGATTAGGTGCTGCAATAGCTTTTTAGTATTTAGCAATAAGTTGAAAGGACTTCAATGTTTAATAAGGTTTGCGTGGCCTTCAACACTCAATGGGATTGTCTCAAATAGCTTTTCTGTCCCGTTGTTTCCTCACAAGTCACAAAAAACGTCCACTAAAATTTAAACAATTTTATTGATTGCTCTCTTTCCCTTAAGTGATATTCCGGCGGTTACACGTACTCCCTAGCTGACAGGATTAACCTCTCTGGCATCGCTCTTTTATCGCCCCACCATAAACACCACCTCGATTGTTTTCCAGGGCTAGGGGCATTTTTGTGACCTACTATTGATTGTTTTGACAAACAGTAAAGTAACTCGTTTCGAAAGGTAGCAGGGAAACGGGACAGGCGTTACGGACTGAGTGATGGAAGACATAGGGGAGAGAGGAAGGCTTATTCTGATCATCATCGTCATCATCATCATTATGATCGTTATTCATTACAACACATAGCCTGCGAACTCAGTCATATTTCCGGTTGTCGTTTCTCTCGGCGGAGAGAAACGACAGCCAGAAAGACGTCTTAGTTCGCAGGCTATACAACACGGTGTCAAGATGTCAATAGTGCGGGAAGTAAATCACTTAGGGACTTACAGCTGGCGAGACCATCGTCGATGGTGATAGTGAGAACTCGGTCAACGCGGGTCAAATGGACTTTGTGCCATTTGTTGTCATTCAATTTCAAGTTCGTTGTCTGTGCCTTTAACTCTCCTAAAAAACAAAAATGGACAAAAATTGGCTGCATTGTTGCTTGTGAAGAGCGCGAGAAGAAAGCACACTCGGGTAGTGAGAAATATGAGGCGAGTATTGTAATAGAAATGAGAATTTTACGAAGTGGGAAACTACTCAGATAACGAGGTTGGTTCGACTGTTTAAATATCCTACTTCTTATCAGCTCTGGGAGGCGGGGAGATAGAGACCCTGGTAACGAGGTTACAGTCGAACCTCTACTTGCGGACACTTCTATTTGTAGCTATAGACGTCACAGGCTAAATAAACTAGGTGGTATTTCCATTGTAATCAAACTAAGTTAGTTTGATTACAGTAGCTGAAGTGTCACCTGACTGATTATTAGCAAACAGAGTCATTTAATTCAGTTGTAACACGATACAGTCATTTTTCACTATAACGGACACTTTCAGGGCCACAATTTGGTGTCTGTAATAGAGAAAGTCCGTAGTATCGGGAGTTATTTTCAGTTGTTCTTATTCGCCAGGTCCTCAACTCCTGTTTGAAATAGCGGGGTGTCCGTCATATCGAAGTGTCTGCCGGCTGGGGGGAGTTGACGGCACTAAGGGTTTCATTTTCCGCTCTGGTAATCCAGTTTGGTTTGAAGAAAGCTTGTGTGCAAGTAAACCATATACGACAATGTCGCGCCCCGGTCGTCTCTACGAGAAAACACTATAAGACGCGATGGACGAAGCAGCTTCCTTGCCATCACCCCCGCGTTTTCTCTAATAAGAGTTCACTGGGTTACAAGTTAACAGTAATAAAACCATTAAAATTAAAAACAGTTAACAAACTTTCAGTCACCTGTTCCCAGATCAATGTGGTACATAAAAACGTTGCTGTCCTTGTAGCCAACATGAACATAATCTCTGTGGAGACCTTTAGCGTACATAATCATCCCACTTGACTGGGTACTTTTGAACTCAAAGCGAATATCATCTTCATTACGACTGTTTCTCGGTTTGTAGTTGTCTATGGTGACGTAGCCCAACCCGGTGGTGCAAACACAGCGGCCTGCAAAATGATTAAAAGTACAACAAAGTTTGTGATATACGTTCATGACTAATACCTAATCCAAATTAATTCGCTGATCGTGGGAAACATTGAGTCATTGAGACTGGAAACGTAAAACTAATTTAGCGCATAAAAAATATCACGAGGGCTCTTAGTTTGGCCTTAGTGCATTTGCGAGAGGCCGTTTAACTCCAGAAGGAATGGTCCGGGATCGAGCCCTAGCTGACTCCAGCTAGTTCCCGGTTACGCTCGTCAAGTGCCGCTCAGACAACCTCGAAAACCTCCCTTGAACGTTACATTTGATACTGATAGATTGCAAAGCTTTGAGGAAATGTTCCTCAATTTTTGATAAGATTTGCTCACGAAAATTAGCTTTAATTACAGCTTCAATTTACTACCTTACCTTGTTGAAGACGAGTGATATTATACTTCAGCTGAAATCCTGCAGCAGTGATTTTATCATCTGAAGTGAAATCAAGCTGCACTTTCTTTCCTTTCAGTTCCATTGGAGGCGGTAGTTGGTTTGCACTTCCGCCGCACTGCGTTGAACTGTCAATCTCGTCACTCAGAACCAACTTGTCAAACTCGCAGGTTGGGGAGTCTGCAGAGCAAACGTAACTTATTTCATTTATTTATTAATGAAAATATGTGAATTTATTTTGCCAACCACGAAAAACCAACCGTTTTAAAATTACAAAGTTTGTAACTAAGATAAATCATCTCCCATTTTAAGCGCCTCGCAAGAGGGTATACTGTAGAAAGCTCGAAAATTCTCTCCGTCCCAAGCACCGTTTCATTTCGTCAGAAAAGGGCGGGAAACAGGGAGCGTACGGTTGATGAGAAGGTGGCCCACTATTCCACACGCACCACGCACATTTATGGTACGACGCCT
Source organism: Oculina patagonica (assembly GCF_052425735.1). NCBI lineage: Eukaryota > Metazoa > Cnidaria > Anthozoa > Scleractinia > Oculinidae > Oculina > Oculina patagonica. Next base: position 38,776,023 of record NC_135758.1, on the reverse strand, counting down.
GCCAAAGAGGCGGTGGAAAGTCTAACACTTTCAGAGATTTACAGTAGAATCATTTCGCTGCATGGCTGAAATGGGATTTTGATAACTTTCGGGCACTGAATTGCCATTGAGGGTATAGATGTATTCGGGACGATTGCGTCATTCGGTAGTTATTTTGATGTTTTCCGGGAATTTGAATACGAAAGGCTACGAAACAATAAACTATTTTCGCTTTTGAAATCCGTAAAGCCTGGCGACGCAAGCACAAGCGCAAGGATAACAGCTCTTATTTCAGTAGAGACCCGCGCCCCGTGAAAACGGCTTCCACTCAAGCAAAAGCACAAGCGCATTGCATTTTGATGCTTCTGCTTGTGCTTGAGTTGCTTGCAGCAAGCACATGCACAAGGATCATAATTTGTCCTTTTTGCGTGATTTCGCATGTGCTTGCGTCGCTAGTGAAAACAAGGCTTAATAGAACTACCAAAGCTGTTGTTAGTTGAAGTTGTTTACAGCTATATTCTTACGTGTTTGTTATAGCTATTCCTTATCGTTCTTACATTGTAAAGAAAACTGTTGGAACCAGATGACAGTCTTGTAGTTGTCAGGTACATCCAAAGTTACCGTGCACCGTATATCGTTGAGGTAAAAGTTTGGAGACTTTGGTGAGTACAAGGCTCCACTCATCGTTTCTGGAGAGTCAGGTTTGACCTTCTTTTCTCTTGTAGGACAGATGCTAGTGCCAGGCGGCGCTGGAAAAAAAGGATATTATATTTAAAACAGTGAAAAAAAGAATAATTCTTTATTGACTACACCCCAGTGGGGCCTTTCAGAGGCAGTGTCTGAACAGATCATTCCGGTTATAAGCCCTGGGCTTAGACAACTTCGTAAGGGGTTTTGTGTGGGCTTATAAGCGGAGGGGTTTATATCCGGAAGGCTTATAAGCGGAATACAAAAAAAAAAAATTTCGAAACGAGGCACGGGAGTGTTAATCGAAATACGTTTTTAAGTTAAAAACGCATAGTAAAGCAACATTTAGCCCTGTTCAGTACTGTCATCCGGTTAGGGGGGGGGGGCTTATTATCGGATGTATTTTTTGTTTCCTATAACCAGGGGGGAGCGTTTAAGCGGGGGGGGGGGATTATAACCGGAATTTTACGATATTACAAATGAATATAACGTTAAAAACCCAATTGGCAAGTGGCCGACAGTTGGCTACTGGAAGCGTGGCCGAGGATCGGAGTTCAGTGAACTTAGGACAACATTAACCGAGAACAACACCAGCCAGTTGTTGAAGTAGATGGGTTAAACTGGACTTCCCGAGCATCGCAATGCTTGCTGAAGCAAAACTGAAGGAAACATTGAGATTCGAGGTCTCCGGTCAACATTCGCGGGTAACAGTGCACTGTTACCCTCTGACGTCATAGATTTTGCATTGTTGCTCGCTTGGATACTTTTGGCGGGAAGCAGTTTTATTGTTAGCTGTCATGTGACTTCAAGTAGCCAATGAGAGCGCGCGCTACTGGGGATAAAATCCAGATATATCCAGATACATACCTGGTGTGTTAACGCTGAATGTACTAAATGAAATATTGAAGCCCTCCAGCTCAAAACTGCTGTCCGATCTAAAGGCGATAGAAATCCTATTGCCTGTAGAAGTATAGTCGGATGGAATTCCTCTCCCGCAGTATCGAAAGGTTTTTGAGCCATCAACGATCATCAAAACATCGTAATTACACACGTTTGGATCTGTAAAATAACACGAATGCAGTCTTGGGTTAGAATTTCAGTTCAAACGGATAGTATGCAAACGATTTAATCTTAATCAGTTAGAGAGAGTTCGTAAAAACATTTCAATAACAACAGAGAAGTAACTGTTTTCAGTTTGTCATAAGCATGGAAAAATACATTCTGAGTCTCTAACAAGAGTCGAGCCCATGATCTTAACCAACGGCGCCCCGGTCGGATGCTCTTACTACTGAGCTAGAGAAGACTCATGGCTAGCTAGGTCCTGACTAGGCTCATGTGTGACATACGTCTTGCATACTGCTAGCCATAGGATCAGTTTAAAGTATTTTTTCACAGAACATATGCATAATTATAAGCACAAGCATAAGCGCATAGGAAGAACAATACCACTCATTTTCTTTATCCTGTTCTCGCTAGGAATAAACATAAGCATATATAGGCGCAAGAAAACAAAATTCTTCGTTCGTCTTGTGCTTATGCTTATTTCTATAAGAAAAATTATTCTTATTCCTATAAGAAAAATGAGTGTGTTGCTTTAAGTGGTGCTTATGCTCAGTAACAGAAAATATCATGATAACTTCGTGCCATTTGCATTTGAAAACATTTATCTTTATTAGCAACTTTTTAAAGTTAGCAGTACGAGAACGAGATTGAGTACGAGTACGTCTTTCTCATTCCAATCCAGTTGCGTTCCTAGAGTTCTCACAAGATTGGTATGAAACGTGATAATATAACGCATACGCAAAAAAGTGTGAAAACGGGTACTCGGATCCAATCTCGTTCTCCTACTTCTATCTGAATGTCTCATAAATGTTCTTAAGGCTGTGGGACAGAAGTCAATTTATTGGTATGACTTACCGTCCTCATCTTCTTCAACTTCGAAAAATTCGAACTTAAGTTTAAACTTGACATTGTCTCCTCCATTTATGACCAGGGTACAATCAGAATCCGGTGGATAGGAGCCTGGGAAATTAGGTGACGTCACTTCCCCTTCTGTGGCTTGAATCTCACGAGAGGGGCATACGGATATCCCTGGAAATAATTAGCAAACAGTTTGTAATAATTAACATAAAGCCTGGTTATGGTTTGTAATAATTATCATAAGATCTGTGATAAACATCTTCTAGTTTCCGTGATAATCATCACCATTATCATTATTTTTCTGGTCACGGCTTCTTAAGTGCACAAAACACATTAGGCCACCGTGCTTATAGCATCGTTATATCTTCTGCAACATTGTTTACTGCAAAAGAACTTGCAAAATAAGGGGTTAACTACAATTTTGGCTCCAAAAATACAACTTCTTTCAACAAGATCATGGGGCTATTGATTTGAATTTTTTTATAATGAAATTTTATCCAATGTGGTTGATAAGTCAATTCAAAGGTGACTTTTGTACGTGATAATTTAAACTTAGCGTGTGGTTCTGGTTAGAATAATCTGTAAATTCTTCAATTAGCTGTTGGCAACAATATCATTAAAACCTGATAAACAAAATCCTTGTGCGTTCAATATTGTTTACGTGCTGCACTCTACACGCACATTTGCATGTCCAAAATAGCACAAAAGTGCACGCGACAAGACCGAAAGGTGGTCTGGGTGTTCACTTGAATTTTGCATATTGGCCTAGAGGAAATGTACAAGTTTGTATTTTTGCACATGAAGATTTTATTTTTCCTCTCAGGAGGCCTTTTTATGTAGTTTTGAAAATTCTTCTAAATTTCAGGGTGGCTAAAAGTACCTAGTTTCCACATGTCTGAAGAGAAAGAAAACGTGCAAATTCGTGATTGTCACGTCGCCATCTTATTAGTATTCGTCAGCACATGCAGTAGCTCTCTGTTTCTACCCATACTACCTTTCGGTCCGGTCGCGTACACGTTTGTGCGTTTTTTCCGACAACCTTTCAAAAATTAACTGTATGTTACCAGCTACATATATCCCCCCGGGATATCCCCGCTCTTGTGGGATATTGCATGTTTTTGCTTTTAGTTATGACTAGGTTATGAACCGTAGTGATTGCCGCTCTGATTGCATTTCAGTCCCGGTACAACGAATACGTAAAGCAAGGACATCGATATATGGAGCCAAGATTTCCAAGCGAACTCGTTTTTAAACCGGGGTTACTAAACAGGCCTGTACTTTGGTTGTAGTTTAAAGGCAGCACACCACTCGAAAACGGTGACAACATGATAACAAAAAGAGTGACAATGACATTCGTAACTTCCCTAAACAGGGAAATTCCCTCTTCATGGTCCAACATAATAATAAAAGTACAGTTGAAACTGTTTTCAACGGCCACCCAGAGGACAGAATTATCTGGATGTTGTGTATGAAGTCTTTTGGAGTGTACAAATCCGTCTGATCTGCCGTGTGTAGTTAACATGGATAAAGCTGTTTTTTGTAAAGAGGTCAGAGGTGACCATCATAAGGAGTAAGCAAGAGACATCTAGAACTTTATTCGGCTTTGATTCTAAAAGAGAGCTTCACTTGTCGGCTTGTAGTATGGCCTAAATATTTCCGGAAATGATATGCGCCCCCTGGCAAAGCCTTGACTTGATTTTATTTTTCATGACTGCCATATTTTGAAAATGAATAATACATTCGTTAGGAAATGATTAAGTAATCTTACATTTCCAGACAATTTTTCTAGTAGTAAAAAAGCTAAGTAAAAATTGATATAGAAATGCAATATATCGGAACAGTTTCTTCCCATTTCTCCATCGGCATCGCAAACTAAACATAATATTCGATAATATGGTAGGGAATTGTTCTTTAGTTAAAGCTAGCTTACGGTAGTTAGAGTGACTAATTTAGGAAAAGTGGGTTGCTTGGTCTCTCAAGACTGAACACTGCAGTAAATCGCCGATACTCATGTCGAATTTTGAACTAATTTAAGGTCTTACAATCAGTCCGTTGAAGTATAACGAACATAACTTTATCGTAATACAGGACTTGTAAAGTTTCACCATATACTCTTTGAATTCCCGACAGTTTCTTGTGCATTTCGTTTACGAAGCCGGGTGACAATATAAATCGATTAATTTTGTACTCACCTTTAGATCCCGTGTAACAAAGCAAGAAGTGAAAGGCACAGAATTATCCAACTGTCCATGGTTTAACGTCTAAAAATAAAAACAAATGTAGCTCAATTTCCACTGTGTCAAACAGAAGAACACCAAGGTTTGAAGAACGAAGCTACACACTCTTCAAGTCCCTGAAACTCAAGTGGATTATATCTATATTGATTGGTTTAATTGCACTTAACCGGCGGGGCGTTACCATCTCTTAATAGGAAAATTCTAGTTACGAGCCAATATTGGCTTTCAAAATCAGTGTTAAATTGCTGTTGTTGGTGATATTGAAAGGCGAAAACATTCCGCTCACTGTCAGTAGGTCAGTATTATTAGCAGAACGATATTGCTGTTTTTAATGTCTTTTAAAAGACCATTGAAACTAGTTTTTCTCAGTTATGCCACCGTGGCAATATTAAACATTCGATTATTTTTCATGACAGGAGGATTAAAGTAATTAATGTCAGAGTATAAAAGCGCAAAAATGTTGCGTGATGTGTTGTTGTGAGGTTTTCTTAACTCAGTAGATATTGACCCTGATTTCCTGAACATCGCTAATAAGGTTGTCTGGGTTTTAAAGAGATTTGATTTCATTAAAGATTGCGCATCAGCCATTCTAGCCTCTCGACCCCAAATTAAAATCGGTAAAGTTCCACTTTATCCTAAGTATTATTTTCCCAGATGTATAGACCAGATATAGTGCATTAGTGAATAGAAAACAATAACATTAGACTACATATGTTTTAGTTTTACTGAAAGGCGAATGCTTAATTACTAATTCAAACATACTCATGGGTTTAGGAAAAAATCCATTCTTTTGCCTTGTTATTTTTTTTTTTAAACGTTGAAGAGAACTTTCAAGGACGTCCCCTAACGGTAAAGTAAATGGTGTTAAAGTAATGTTGTTAAATACAGTAATGATATAGTATAATTAAATTTATGAGATACACCTACAAGACTGGCCTTACTATAAAATAGCGAAGAAGTCTTCTTTACGTAATACCTGGGGAAGGCAGTTCTACTCCAAAGGAAAACGATTTTGACTTTTAATTTAGGCTGTCTTAACTAAAAATCAGTGGGTACAGTTTGGCCTTGTTTTTCCTTAATAAGATTCCAGCAAAGATGAACATTTCCTCAGTTAAGCTGTTAGACACAAGAGCATTCCAGTTCTACGGTACATAACTGATTTCCATAGCTCCTGAGTCATAATCTTTTTTATAACGAAAAAATTAAAATACGTCAAGGTAGGAAACGTTCCTTTCATTCAGAGAAAAAAGTCATGATAATACATAAACTAGTTTCGTCAAGAAATTTTCAGTGTTACGTGCTATGGGTAACAGTCGAATGCCGAGTACTGTGTTAGAAATTTAAATCAAAACAATGTTGGGCCACCTGTGCTCTTGGAATACGATAACCTTACTGAAACAGCTATAAACAGCCCCTCTAGTAGAATCTTACCAAATATGGTAAGGACGTAATAAAACTAATTTGGTGTTATCTAAAATAGTTTATGCTAAACAAAACTGTCTGCATGAGTTTGGTTTGTTCAGATGATAAAGAATAAAACCTGGCTTAAAATTTAGCGGTGAAGTACCATGCAAACGGAGTCCAAAATATGTTTAACTGCCGTTAAACATAACACCGAGTTACAATAATGGACAGGGCAACACTTGTTCCACTTTTAACAATGACTATCATCACTTTTTCTGGGTATATTCTAGTTACAAATTACAACGATAAAGTTAGAAGCGATAAATATTTACAACGCCAAGTTAGCCTGCTTTCGATATCATTAGGTTGCATATTTTGGGGATTTCTCAAGCGAAGTTATCCCATTCAAGCAACTACTTAATTATTTCCTAAATTGGACAGCAAATGGTCCCGTTCAGAGTATGACAGTAAACACGCACGGAATATGCCAGGTATCGTATAATGTCTCAAAAAACTCCTCTGGCTGCCAAAAGTAGCTCTTGGAATTTAAATAATTTTCACGTCGTTATTGCGAGATAGCTGTGTGTTGGTATGTAGGTTCGTTGGTGTGCTGGTTACGTAATCATGTTACGAATTGAATACGTTTAAGGAGCTTATCAGTCAGGAGTTGTCATTCGACGGCATCTCCGTTTTTTGATTACTGAGCACTTCAATCTGGAAACTTTACTTTTATAGTACAATTTTTGTTATGGTGTATTCATGTGTTAGTATATTGCTGTATTAAGCAAGGCTAGGGGCGTTTATGTCTGATCCATAAACGAGATGCCCCCTCATATACCTCTAGTTTTCTTAATTGTTCTAACTGAAATTAGAAGTTATTTTGTTTTCGTTTTACTATAGAGTGATTAAATAGACATTCACTAAAGTATATGTATTGTACAATTATTTCCAAAATGGACAATAACTAGACTCATAATGTATATAAACTTGGCTGAAATCCCACCAGCTGCTGATTTCTGCTATTTAGTTGCTTCCCACCACAAACTTTTATTTTTATTTTGTTACTCGCCTTCACGATCGACAACGATTTTCTCTTAAATATATCTGTACAAAACGGTATACAAGACAGAAGAAATAAAGAAATGATCAGCAGAGGCAACTGCGGATCTATAATCGTGGAGAAAACTGAGGACGGAGATTTTGCATCTTGATAGACAACAAGGTCTTAACTTCCAAAACATATCCTGCAAACTGAGTTACGATGAAATATCAGGGCCAAAGCTTATCACAACAGCCCTACCGTCCCCTCCCACAGTGAACTGATAATGTGAACTATGCGACTGGCTCCTCGTAGTCTGATTTACACGTGAGCATTTCCTGTCTCTCTATTCACGCACAGCAGGTGCGGCGCAAGAAATAGTGCCATTTAAACTATCGGCGGAAGAGGACATTTATATTTGGTTGTAAGAGATGCCGAACTATTAGGGCCATCATGGGGTGCAATGGGAATACGTAGCATAGCTCACGAGCACTCCATTAATCAGTCTGTAGCTTCATGCGATGTGAAAAATTGAGTAGGAGCATTCATAGGTTGTGGCGTGAAAAAATGATTATGGCAAATATGGAATGTTGCAAGAAAAATTATCCAGTCATCTATACCAAAAACTATACAACAGCTAAAGCACGCATCATACAAACTACAAAGAAGAGAGAAACCAACTAACTGCAATTTGTAATGGAGTCAGAAAGAAATTGTGCTCTCTGATGTGCTAGTTTTGTTTATTATTTTCTACATAAAAACCTCAAGAAATTTAGCAGCGCACTTGCTATTATTAAACGTTGTGATGATTATCATATTTGAAGGAGTGATTCTGTGATTCTCCTTTAAGTGGATTCAAAGGGAAACGTGGTGCGAAGAATCAAGATAACTGTCAAATTTAGACACCTTTCGTTTTCAATCATTGTTCTTGTGTTCAATTCACTTTATTCATCACATTAGCCTGTTCTCTTTCAATCTCTTTATCGGCTCTTCCAGGTCCCTTGAAATACTACTTCTCCTAATTAAATAGTAATATATGAGGTTGGTCATAGTTGATGATTCTTTTTGTTTGCTAGACAGTGTTTTGAAGTATGAACGGAAATTAAACCTTGGTCACTCTTTGTTATTAAAGAAATGGACTACATGTTTTAAATGAGCTTTGTGGCGATATTTAAGTGATATTTTTGGAATTAAAGAACAACCTCAAAATTACAGTTTTTTCTGAGATAGAACTAGAAAACAACAGCGAAAGACAGACTTGAAAAAGACTCGTTTTTTTAAGATGTACCGTACGGTTCGTGACGTCGCCTCTTTAATTCCTGTTTCTCGCTAAATTAAACAAAAAAAAAAATTACAATCAAAGTGTGAATTCACTGACCTGAAAAATGTAAAGAAAATAAAGTCCGGATGTCAACAGAAGCAGAAGTTTCCTTTTTTGAAGGGAACGCAAAAACAAATGGTTTTGTTTCTCTCTCGCACAGGAATTGCTGAATGAAACACAATTACGAGCCTGTTGATAATCTTGTCCGAATAGTTCGTGTTGCTTTATAGACGGCGTCACACAGAAAACCGGAAATATCGCGTGTTGCTCAGTTAAAGACCGTAGAAAGATGACAAATTGACATGATATCATTGATCATGTGACTGGATATGCTAGCCTAGACTACGCACTTACAGTCCAAAACGTGTTACAATTGAAATAAAACGTGACTTTTATTTTGACCGTGTGGATTTTCACATGAAAATATTAAGTTGTTGGTGTTTTTGGAGGTTTAATGGGACTTCACTCATTTTAAGGAACCTAGCATTATATATGCAAACAAATTAAATTCTGCTCGGAAAGACATAAAAGCGTATCTTTCACATCTAAGTGTGAAGCCAGTACAGTAGTAAGGATTGGTTGCTAAAGGGACATTTAAGACAATGAAACACTTGTAGACTCGGTAAATACAAATCCCATGAAATTTTGAAGTGCAATACAGACATAAACATGGTCTGAGCAACAAATACAAATTCTACGTTGAGAGCATTGACGGAGAAAATGGCTGGTTTGATAAAAGAGGCAATGTGATAGCTTGTCACATTATACACTCTCTAAAAAACGCACAGATTATGCTCGGAACGAGAAGACTTTTTTCTTTTTAAATTCCAAACACGTCGACCCAACTATACTCCGACAACGCGAAGCAAGTAATTTATGCATATTAAATTCACCCTGAGGCCAACACTTCGGAGCTTTAGCTTATTGTTAAGCAGAAGAAAGAATAAAATGGTCTCTTTTCATGTCATTATATTACCCTAAACAAGTAAATTATTTCGTAATGACATCGTAAACCAAACTGGGAGAACATTTTTAACTTTCAACTTCAATTCAGCTTGGTCCACTCTGTGCAACTTTTGCTTCTATAATTTTGTGAAATCGTTAACATAATTGACTAGCAACTCAAAGTTAATCAAACAAAGTCACATCCCGTAAACAAAATGTAGACAGCAGGCCACAAGTTAGCATTGTGTTCAATTTTTAGTAATTACTTTTAAAATTACAATGCAAAACACCAGACGCCGTGAGAGCTGTAACCTCTGCAATGCAACAATGAATATAAACTCGACGCTAATAAGTTATGTCGCTTCGGCTCTTTTTTAACAACTGGTGTAAAGGATAAGCATAGATTGAGTATCAAATGTAAGGTTAACGTGCCTTTAAAACTCAAAAGAGAGAATGAATTTCGACTAAATGTTAAGCTTCTTGTTGGTTGAGTGATTTCGATAGAAACGCCGCGCCTAGAAAACGCTGCCCTTTAAACATTAAATGACCCAAATCACTTTTGTAAACTGACAGCGTCGCTTAGATGTCTCTAACACAATCGAGAATACCTGTTTACAGCTCACGCTCAAGAATAGTTCAATCACCTCGATAAATGTTAAAACCACGTTACGTTCTCAACAGAATAACCACTACAACTCATCAGCGATCTTACTCCATAAATAACATGCAGACAAAGCAAACATGCGGCTGCTATCTCTTTTCAAAATTGCTCCACCAGAGGCGTGAAAAGCGAGACAATTTTAATTTACCCAAGCATCACAAAGACTTGTAGTACTAACCTTATTTACTCCAGTGTACAACTTAATTCTTCAACGTTCCAGCGTCGCTTCAGCTTACCCCAACGACGTAACACGCTATCACGCCGTGTTTACTAACTTTGCCAAACGCCTCGTATGACTGACGCCTTCTAATAAGAACTTTCTCGAGCGATAAGGCAAGTTTAAACCATCCGGAAAGAGTTGTCACAACTTCTGCACAGGGCGAGCCAGACCACAAACTTACTGTTTTGTTATGTAAATCGCAACCTCACGCCCGTGTCTCTTTGTTCCAAGAGAATATTTTCTCTTGTTTGTTCTCAATATTACTTTAGAACTAACAGAGGGACTGTAAACGCAATCTAGGTTTTGATAAAAAAGATGCACTCATGGGCTTGTGTAAACTTGTTTTGGGCAAAATAGGATTACGCAAGCGTTATTAAAGTTAGCCACTTAGGTTTGATGTGCATCTTTCCTTGTCAAGTCTCTATCCACTAAATTGTTTTCTTAGGTTGGGCAAAGGCAGTGAGCCGGATCAATTAATGATAATGTAGACTTGTTATTGGAAAAAAAATTGTCATTCATGAGATTAAAACAACACAAAAAAACATATCACGCAAGAAGCCGTTACTTGCAAACCCACAGTCAAACTCTTCTCTGACTGCTATTTTATGCCATACTGCTGCCATATTTTATGATAACAACGGCAGTGAACTCAATGCATTAAGTCCAAACACCTAAAAAAAAGCTTTCTAGCGTAGAGTGATCGTAAACAACATAAGCATGATGCACGACAAACACGTGGCGAGTCATCCACTCACAAGCCATAATCCCTTGGTCCCATTCTCTCTCCTCCCACACCCCGTCCACCCCATGTCCGGTCAGGATTAGTAAAAGCAAAAAGCTTGTCGTGAACAGTATTTCCTTCTACCCTTCGCGCGAATTTTGGAATTGGTGCATTTTTATCCTTATAATAATATCAGAATCTTGCAATTTTTACAAGCCTTTTTTCCGAAAAACTATCAATCAGGACAAAGTAAGTTGTTCACCGGTCTATATCAAGTTCACTCATAGAAATACCGTAGAATTCCGGTTATAAGCCCTGGGCTTATACAACTTCGTAAGGGGTTTTGGGTGGACTTATAAGTGGAGGGGCTTATATCCGGGAGGGCTTATAAGCGGACTAAAAAAAACGTTTCGAAATGATCTACGGGTGTGTTGATCAAAAACGTTTTTAAGTTAAAAACGCATAATAACGCAACTTCAGTACTGTCATCCAGCAGAGGGGGGCTTATATCCGGAGGGGCTTATAATCGTATGTATTTTTTTGTTTCCAGGTTGATGGGCCTATAACCGGGGGGGCTTATAAGCAGGGGAGCTTATAACCGGCATTTTACGGTATCCCTCTTATCTGTAGTAAAGATCAAGAAAATGGCGGAATTGAGCATAAGAAAAAACACACATTTTAAAGATATAGGCGGCGGGGCAGGGGGGCAGGAGGCTGTAGCCCCCTTCAAACAAAAATTTGGGAATGCTCCGCCGCCTCGATCGGTTAGAGTGTCTTTGGGGAGCGGGGGGGGGAAATGGGGGGGGCATGACTTATTACTCGATTCCGATATGTATTTTAGGGTAAGTATAAAAGAAAGTGGATTTATAATCATATATGTCTGTCCTGATTTAAGAAAACCAGGCCCCCGGAACTGCCAGGAGCCAGCAACTCTCTTAGCCCTCCCCTCCCTTCCCCCTGTGGGTTTCAGAGAGCCCAGGGGCACTGCTAGGAAGCCTTCCCATGCCCGGTCACAGCTGAGCTCCCAGAGGTCTCAAAGCTACTGAGCCTGGCCTCCCAAAATCCAAAATCCACCTTCCTTCCCACGGGGTTGTTGACTTCGCTCCCCCTCAAATTTCTTGGACCGCAGTGGCGCAAAATCCAGACAGATTGTGCCAGGAAATGGCCCTAGCTACAGCAAAAGTCAGCCCGGCATGTGCCAGACTGCACCTCACCGGGTGCTCTGGCCTACCGAGACTGCCTTTTGCCTCGTTAGGGAATTTCCTTGCCAGCAATCTGTCCTAATTTAAGAAAACAAAGCCCCCGGAACTGCCAGGGGCCAGCGACCCTCTTAGCCCTCCCCTCCCTTCTCCCTGTGGTTTTCAGAGAGCCCAGGGGCATTGCTAGGAAGCCTTCCCATGCCCGGTCACAGCTCAGCTCTCAGAGGTCTCAAGGCTACTGAGCTTGGCCCCCAAAACACCAAAAGCTAGGAGCAATCCTGACCACATTTCAAAGCAAAGACTTTGCAGAAAACAAGCCAAAAACCTGACTTTAGCCACCCCTCTCCCCCCCCCCCCCCCCCAGGCGGATTGCAATTCGACAACTGACGCAGGGCTCCACGTTTTACAAAATGCAGACAGATATATGAGGCATAATATGGAAAACATTTCGGAAGAACCCTAAATTTTACATTTTTGCGAGAGAAAAGGTAACAATAGCTGTGGCTTCAGGCGTGGAGCGAGCTGCGAGCGTGAAGCGAGGGATGGCGTGAGATGCAAAGGGACGAGGCACCCGAGACCTGGACCCCATATGGAGTTATGGGCCCAATAGAGGGGTAGGTGCTTGGACGGTTGCTATGGAAACCGACACCATAGCGAGAGCCCTTTGCACCGAGTCACACTGAAATATCAGTGGAGTAAGAAAAACTGAACCCACCCCAGGGAAGAGGAAGAGTAGAAAGGAGGGAGGGAGGGATCGAAATTTGCGGACCAAAACGACTAAAAACACGGCGCGAAAGCAAGCGAACGCGGCGACGATTGTACCAGGCGAACGGCCCCGGGGACCCACGGGCGGACCGGACCTGGAAACTGCTCCGCTAAACATTAACCTCTGCCAACAAACTTGACTCCAATTTTTCTCACAGAAGTATCCTAACGCAATTTGCAGGCTCAGTCAATACGAACGTGTTACGGAAAATATGCAATTATCAATTCGGGCAACTTTTAACGACGTTTATTTGTGGCGATTCTCTAGCTACATTCCAAAAATCGTTAAAGCATAAACCAGGTTGGGTAAGCTTTGCATCTCATCAGATGCAGTACATGGTCTCATATTGCCTGCCCAGGCGTTAATAGCCTTATTCACGATAGCCGCGTGCTATGTTTGTTTTCACTGTACAAAACAAATGAGGGACGTGATTTCTAAGGGGCAAACAAGCTTACAAGTTGGTTTTTTATTGTGCCTGATAGTTTTTATTTAACCATACTTTGAATTCAGTATTGTGGTAAAACTATTCTGACTATTCTAATTATAATAAGTTTTACGCAATTTCAGCGCTTTCATAAAAAGAAATCGGCTTGCGTAGTTAACAAGTCAAGTTATCGAGTAAGTTTTTTAAAACTAGAACTTAGTAATGAAATCATTATTCCATAAGTTGGTTCTCGGATGTGATTTTGGCGAAGACAGCTAGCTTTTTCATCGAGCTGATGTCTCTAAAAACGCCATCATTTTAATGGTTGCTCCCTGACAGACATCCATGGCAGCTGTCGCAAATATGGTGTATTGAAGTAGTGTGTTAGCAATTAAAGCAAGTTTTCTTTTTTACCTGATAGAAAAATGTAAGCTAGGGTAGACAAAACATTGGACTCATAAACTCCGCTATACCGCTGCGTTGCTCAGCTGGTAGAGCAAAGCACCAGTATCGAAGAGCTCATGGGTTCAAATCCCGTTGTAACTTCGAAATTTTTTACAGGCTTAAATTGCTGATACAGTGCTGAGCTTCGCATTCACTTCATAATTAGTAAGTGTTATTTTACCTGAAAGAAAAGTGTTAGGGTTAGCAGAATATCGGACTCATGAACCCCACTATACCGCTGCGTTGCTCAGCTGGTAGAGCAAAGCACCAGTATCGAGAATTCATGAGTTCGAATCCCGTTGTAACCTTTGAAATTTTTTACAGGCTTTACATGTAATTACTAACACCCTTCCAAGATCCGTATTTACTTTATAATTATTCAAGCTAGCTGTACGAGCTGAGTAACTGGCACCATTTCACAGCACTGCTAGTGAAAGGTGCACCGGTTTTCGCTTTTGGAGACGTGTCATCAATATTAAATCATATCAGGTAAGGGTGGGGACAGAAACAAAGAAATGGGTGACAATGAAAGAGTTCAACAGCTTTGTTTAAGGCTGTGATTCTTGTCGAAGCTCGTTGATATCTGAATCTTCACTCACACTCACCTTTTGTTTGGTGCGCAAGAGCTAGCAGTGAAAGTCCCAATATTATACAGCTTTCCATGTCTTAAAATAAAATGGACAGAATGCCGTTCTCTCAATCAAATTTTTACAGATCGAAATTGGGAGCCCTCGAGGATCCTCGAACTAGAATACCAAAATCACACTTAGCCGACTTTTCAGAACATATAAGGAAAATAGCCAAAAAAGTCTCAAATCGTACCCTTCAGTTGAAAAACTTAACTCCGCGCGATCCAAAGATTCTTTCTGCAGAATATGTCACCTATGTAGGAAGACAGAATGATGAAGTAATTTATCACAATGCTGGTGAAACTTGCTAGATTGACCAGGTGAATTTTTCCGCGTTCTTAAGAATAAATGAAGAGCACAGAGTACGTTGCAAGTTACAAATTAAAGTCGGCAGCGGTTTAGTTGTTTCAGTTACAACAAACTTGGCTGTCATAATGACCATTCAGTTCCGTGACATCCATCAGGTACCTGTCACCTCTTTCATAGATCACTGGCAATGGGTTCGACTTCCCATTCCACAAAATAAGTAATTCTTTAATCTTGTGTTAAATTGCAGCTCTAGCCTAACGCCTCCGTTAAATAATTAGTGTATCAGGGTACATTCTTTCTTTCTATTGTACGCGGCCCCAGTGGTTATGTTTGCTCGTCTAAGAAACTTGTAGAGATTTAGGGCTTGCAGCTATAATTACTACATGTAGCATAATCAATTAATGAGGTCTATTCAACCAAGCAATAATGAGGCCATACTTTAGTTCATCGAAGACCAAAATTGCCTCATTTCAAGATTTACTTCGAAGATTATACACCTTGTTTGAATAAGACTTTAAGTCTTGAATTGATTCCAAGATCGATTCTAAGGTTTGTAGAGTTTCCTTCTTTTTTCAATATTTGTTTACTTTACAATATTTGTTAATGCCCTGGGTAATGGAAGTCAGGCGAAAAAGTACGACTTCAAATTTCTGCATTGATAATATTTCAGATGATATTTCATACCTCAGAATGCCATACTAACGATCAGTTTACCATGCAGGATTTTAACTTTTTAAACCTTGAATATAGGAAAACGATTCACTACATTTTGCGTTCTTTAAGCAGGTATTCCTTGTTTTTAGGGAGCATCTTATTGCTAAATTGTCTCATCGATCTCGGTAAAATCACAAATTTGACAAATTGTTCGTACCGTCACTGGCAGATTTGTTATAACTGACATCGTCTGATCGTGTCTGTTCTTGAGCTTGTTTTTATTTCCTTCTGTCAGGTGCCCTGTTAGTTGGACTGCCACAAAAATTGCTATATAGAATGCCAGGAGCTGAAATGATAAACATTCAGAGATGTAGAATACATCTTAGTTTCAACCGGCATTAACAAAATCTGACAAGTGCAATTAAACGCAACTTTTGGCCTTTTTGTCAACAGTCAAAGCTGTTCAGTTATCTATGACTATTCATTATAATCAGTTGTCCAAGAGTATATATTATTTCACCAATATTCATCAGATATACATTTATCTACTCAAAAAAGAACGAGAAACAGCAAACGAAGGGAGCGCGAAGCACGAGGGAGTGGCCATGGGCCGGAACATCTTCGCGCCTCACGTTTTGGGCTGACGTCCACTTCTCTCGCGATTTTCTTACCAAGTTCAATGATGGAAGAAAATAGAGGGATTTGAATAGTCTAAATCTACTCAGCAATTTGGCATTTTAAGCAATCTGATTAGCTGCTGTCTCGGGATATTCAACGCTATCCTCTTCGAAGAGGCGAATCAGTCGCGTTGTAAAAGGAGAGAATTCCATTCTAGTGACTATTCGACTATGCCCCCACAAGGGGCGACGTGTGTAACGACTGCGGGGAGGCTAACTATTGCCCGAGTCACAAAATTCTGCCGGATCTGTAAAACATTTTCCGCTGCTGAAGGCTGACCGCTCCTCCCTCGGTTCGTTCTTGACAACTCTCTCTATTCACTGTAACTGAAAACTGACGAATATTTCCTTGGTACAGAAAAATGCCCTCTGCGAGGACTCCTTTTTAGATAGCTTCACAATGATGTTTTCCTCCAAGCCTCTAGTAGCCTCTGTCGCTTCCATACCTCATTGTAAATTAAAGGTCGTCGAGTATTTCTACGCTGAGAAAAGGGTCCACTTTATGCATGTCCTATCCTTCCCTAGTGCTTTATTGCCCTTGCTTTGCTTAATGACGATTGGTAACATGTAGATTCCAACACTGAAACACACAAGAGATGAAAATGATGAAAATTTAAAAAAAATGATTTCAATGTCAAATGTGGAAATTACACTTGGCTATGGTTTCCATGCGTCCTGCAGATGTGACAAGCAAAATCTGCAGGAACTCACCTGCCATTTTGCAGGTAACCCACACAAAAAAAGGAAAAATAAAGCGGGTGAAGCAAGTGTTAATCTTAACTCAAAAGAAATTTCTAAATATTTCAACAACGAAAAGACAAAATTAAAATTGACAAAATGTCGGATCCTTCTTTTCGGTAGGAAAAACGAAAAAAAAGATATGCTTGGCTATATTTTAATTATTGTCACTTATTAACATCTCTGTTTTAAAGAAACAAGACTCAACCATACTCCCCAACTGTAAATATAAAAACAAAAATTAATGCAAAAATTCAGTTTGTATTACAAGTGGTTAAATCAAGGAAATAAATCTCAATCCAAGAATGGAATAAGGATACATTGAAAATTTAATCTTGAAAAGGCTTGTTTATATAGACCAATTTCCTTAGCATGCCGATATTTTTTTCTTTCGCAGGTCTTCAGCATGAAAGGATATATCCTTGTGCTGTTCTTCCTATCCTTACAATTCACCCCTTCAACCTCGGCCAGTGGTAAAGCGATCCTTGAGAAGGTAACCAGTGTTTTTGCAAAGCCCACAAATGTCGTCTTTGGCACTTACTCTCGCTCAGCAACCGTTGCTGGACTTTCCAGGTTACTACGAGGTGAAGACAGTGCAAAGGTGAAAGAAAGTTTGAATCAGGTGATCTCCACGTTGGCATTATTGGACATCGGAGGAGGCGTCCTAGTTCCTGGAGTACAGATTATGGTTGACGCCATTGCCAAGGAGACTGCATTTCGGGCGACAAGAAAAGCCTTCGCGACGTACAACGGAAAAATGCTTGGACAACTTAATCGAAATAGCTGGTCTAAGCTGAAATCGGCTGATATGAAACGAATACTGAAAGTACAAAAGCGAAAAATATTGTCCACCTTTTCGGACGATGTGGCAAAACTATCAAGACACAGCAAGACACTGAAACATATCAACAGGGCGAAGAATTTGTTCCGCGTGAAATCCGTAGCGACGTTGTTAGGTCCCTTGTTCGATACAGTCGCCATCGGAATCAACTCTTGGGCCTTAAGTACAACAATCAGAGATTGCAACAATGACCCCAGCAACTGTAACCGTGGAGCAATCGCCTCGGCTTCACTTGGAATTGTTTCTGGTATGGTTGGCGTGGGAACTTTCGTTGCCGCACTTTTAACGACAGGCACTGTCAGTGCAGTTCTCGGGCCTGTCGGCGCGCTTGTGTCGGTCACGCTGGCAATATGCGCCACACTTATTGAATTGTTTTATCCGGATCCAGCTCGTCTCAATGCAATAAGACGTGAGCAACGATTGAGTTTCATGAGACAACTGGACCAGTATTTAAGGAAACAACTTTACGGGATACACCAATTTATGGCGGAAAAGAAGGTGGAAAGAAGTGACGTCTACGTTGTCAATCAAGCACTTTTACCGAGATATTTTAAAACAAATGACGAATTGATTTTTGGGGAAGATCAAGCCAAAAACCCAAGAAGAAGTGTATTTATTCCAGGAGAGTGCAAAAACCCTTGGAACGGCGTTGGTCAATTTTCTAGAACTGGTGGAGGAGTGGTGTCATATCCGTCCAGCAAAAGGTACTGCCCGACCCTTGTGGATGGCATGAAAATATCGCTCGAAAGCAATAATGACGAAACAGGCTATGGCTTTTACGGATTCGTAAAAAATGCACGAGTTGTACAAGGAAGGAGACAGTTCAAACCCAGTAAGCAGTACAAAGGTTCAATCGTCCTAATCAACACCGATCAAGTGCAAAGTTCAGTGTTAAGGAAGCAGGAAGCTCATTTGAACCAAAAGCTGCGCTCGGTTCGAATTAATACTAAAGAGAAAGGTAAAGGTGCTGCATATGATGATCTCGTTACTGTTGGAAACATGGAAAACCTTCACCAGGGTGGATGGGTTCGAATCCAGACAGGGAATGGAAATGATGCCTTAAACATTGACGGATTTCCCAGCCGTCAACACGGCAGGTTAGAGGCTATTCTAGGCTCTGGTCGAAACACATTATCGTTCCTTGGCATGCCTGATGACACAAACTTTGAGATCAAAGGAATTGAGTACGATCCACAAAGTCAAAAGCTGCACTATTTTCTCGGACGTAACCGCAACAAGCACTATGTTGGCAAGGTTGGAGAAATCAAGATTTTAAGTGCCTCTCCGTTTCAAGATGTTATACACTTGTTTGCAACTAAAAGAAGCCAAAACGGTGACGATTTCACTGTTTTCAAGTTCAAAGGAAAAGCAGATTACGTTATCGACATGAAAAAGATTGCCACGTCTTTTCGTGACACAAGCAAGACGTTTATGTTTAAGATCATTGACAACACAGATAACGGACAGACCGGAGAAACAAAATGCAATAATCATAACCCCCTCTTGAAAATTATAAACATTGGTTCATCGGGTGTTGCCAATGACATTTTACATCGTGCGGATCGCAGACAAGTTTTGATATATGGTAAAGAATCAAGCCAGCAGGACCAGAATGACAACTTCAGCACCATAAATGACCCTTCTACTGCAGCAGCTTCGCCCATAAGCAGGTGTTCAGGTGAGCCTGGCGATGGAAGGCACCCCAAAGGAGGTATAGGTAAGAAGCTGCTTGCCATTGTGTCCTTCCAGACGAAGTGCCCTGGAGAGGTCAAGGCCGATACTGACGAAAGTGGAAACTGCATGATGGCTACCAGGAAGGTGTCGGAACTGGATACAATTTTCTATGACGGGAATCACTACTCCACTGATTTCACTCGTGATATCAAAGCTAGATTAACCACATCGCGGAAGACCTCTGTCTGCACATTGAAGTGCCCCCAAACTCAAGTTACCCGTTCAACCAAGATTGAAATAGGACTCAGACCCAATGGTGTTCTGATCATAAGAAGCGATTTGTTCTTGGATCCTTGTGACATTGGAGAAGAGGGTGTGTTGCGTTTGAGGAAGATATCGTGTTTGCTCTGGGAACTACGTTTGGAAGGCACGCATACGAAATTCACGGGAAGTGGCAAAAAACATCAGCTGTATGGCTTCAACAAGATCTTGAATGAAAATGGAGATACAATTGTGGATCTAAGTCAGGAAAAAAGAATTGAGATCGACTTATACAAAATGTACGCGAAGAAAAGAGTGAATACCATGGCTGAATCTGCGCGGCGTGAGCGAAGCAATGAGGTGGCCAACTCACTCGAAGAATGCTACAGCAGCTCGAAGTCACTGGGTAGCGCCAGCATTTGCCGACCGTCAACGGATTAATTGCAAGAGAGAATTTCGCGAACTGCAGCTTTCAGAAGATGTATAACGTAAATGTAAACTCTGTTTATTAGCTTTTATCACTGCCACTGATAATATAATTCACCGTTTTAAAATCTGTTTCTGCTCAAACTCACCTCTTTTCTGATTTCTGATCGCGAAGTCTTAAGGTTCAGCAGCTGAATTTCTTGATTTTTCCTCCCTTCGTCTGACTCCCCACAAGCAAGAAGCTCTTTTAAATAATTTTTAAGTGATATGAAGTTTTCTTCTTCGTGTTAGCATTTTCCTGCAGTGACTTCAGTGAACTTCATGTATCGATAGCTCGCCATTTCCAACCGGCGTTTGGCAGCTTTGCACAAACAACCGTGCAAAGGCGGGAAATGACGTCATAGATATCCTCACTAGTAATACGCCACTACAGTCCCGGATGCAGTTTCGTATGTCCGGTAAAACACTCGCGGCTGTATAATAAATGGTATTAATTCACTCTGTGCCTAATAAAGAGGCTCAGAAATTATTAAACACATAATTAAAAGAGCTGAGTACCACTCATAGCTTATGGTATATAGAAGTCTTCTAGATCGACTAGCCATTTTCAGTACGCATCACCTATTAGATACTGCCTGTGTGGGACATGTCTCTATCACAAAACTGACGTAATAATTAACACTTTTTGGACGAGGTTGAACAAAATGTCGTGATTTGTCAGTGACGTGCCGATCAACTACATGTATTTGCCGAAGATGAAGGCTTAGGGAAGTTGATCAGCATGACACTGGCATGTCACGATATTTTGTATCCACTTCAATAATTGTTTTATCATTCGATCACTAAGTATGTTTTGGACAATTACCTTCAGTTCGGGAAATGAAAACCGCGCGCTTCCTGCCTGAA
The DNA here is from genome assembly GCF_052425735.1 of Oculina patagonica. Taxonomy (NCBI): domain Eukaryota; kingdom Metazoa; phylum Cnidaria; class Anthozoa; order Scleractinia; family Oculinidae; genus Oculina; species Oculina patagonica. Next base: position 38,754,941 of record NC_135758.1, on the reverse strand, counting down.
GTAATTCGGAAAAACATAACTTCGCCTTCGGTGCTGTTCTTTTTTTTTTCTCTTTCTTTCAAATATTAAGCAAACGGGCTCATACTCGTTACGCTCAAATAGTAGCCTATTATTAGAAGTTCCACGGGAGACAATGCGCCCAACACTTGGCGGCAGGTCCTTCACTTCATCTGCACCGGCTTTATGTAACAGTTTGTCGGCCGACCTGCGTATTATTACGACACTTGGTGTTTTTAAAAGTAAACTTAAGACATTTTTATTTAGATCAGCATTTTAATGTATCTTTTTAAATTTTTACTGTATTTTACCTTTAGGTTTTAGTTGTTTTATGTATATGTATACTTTTTATTGTTTTTAATGAAATTACTGCAAAGCGCTTTTGATCAGCACATGTAAAAAGCGCTATATAAATTATTAAATTATTATTATTATTATTATTATTATTATTATTATTATTATTATTAAATATTACCTATTATTATATGCGGTACATGCGAGCGTTCTGATTGGTTCTTTGTTGGTCGGGATTTTGCCATACGGACCGTCTTCATGAAAACGGTCCAAGTCGTATATTTTTTCGAAAGGCGGCAAATTCAAAATTTGCAACTAAACCTGCGAAAAGAAAACGCGTAAATACTTTTATTCTTCACAAAGAATCTACTTAAAATATTGATATTTTACAGAGCTGACAACATGGACGAAGAAAAAGATTATTCACCAAGCGAATTTAACTGTATTTTATCCTAAAGAGCAGGAAACCTCTGATGTAGAAACTGAAACAGGCATCACCAAACGTCAACTGAGGCCATAGACGATTTTCTAAACGACAGAAAAGTACAAACACAAAAAAGAAGACGGCTTCATATATGAACGCTCTTCTCCGCTGCATAGAAGGTAATGGTATAACAAATGAAAGAATTGAAAGCCTACTTGCTACCTGCTTTCCTTCGTCCAAATTTTTCATGCAGCAAATTTTTTATAACACACGCAGAAAAAAGATGGAGAAGAGTACGAGCCAGCAGCAATTTCCAGTTTTCAGCGCAGTATACAGCGATACCCGAGAAGAAATATCCATTCAAAACACTCAACGACAATGAGTTTGAATAACCGGTATGCAATGCATACGAAGGCGAGGACGTTCCAGTTAAGCAAGTCAGTATGTTAAAAATTCCAGACAAAGAACTGAGAATAGGCCTTTTGGGCTTTGTTTGTTTGTTGTCCCTTTTCAGACTATGTGGCATCACTCTTGAGAATCACTTCTTTCAAATTCAAACAAATGCTCTTGGTATTCAGATAGTTTTAGTTTTTTTTTTACTTGTTAAAAAAAACAAGTTCTCTGTTTTTGAAAATCATGTGGTTTGAAATGGCAATTTACACTGTCAAAGCCAAAAATGTCTATTGAGTAAAATTGTGAGTCCAAAAGATATCTAAGTAATTGAACGCCAAAATTGATATCGTTGATTAAAGTGTGATTTACAGCAAGGAGCCCACATTTGTGACCACTTTTAATTAATTCACATTCTTTCATGCAGCCGTTTTCCAATGAGAAGCTGTGACGAGCTTCTGATTGGATAAAACCTGCAAGAAAGAATATGAATACATTAAAAGTGGTCACCTTTTTGGGCTCCTCGCTCTACCGGTAAGTCGAAAGTTGAGACACTTAATAAAGGAGGGAAAATGGGTTTGTCAGGTATACTAAATAGAATTTTAAAATACAGCACGTTGTTTTCCAGTGGTGTTTTTAGTTGTGCATTCCAAGGTATGGTTAGTTTGTAACCAACGTTAATTAATAAAAGGCAAATAATAAGCTCCTTTGATCACAAATTTGGCAATTTACTTTGTACAATTCTAATATGATGTCTTTTATCATGACTTTTGACAATGAAATGCAACATATTTTGTAACTTTACTAGACAGCAAGGAAACTTCCACGAGTTTGGCATAAAAATATTGTCTTGCAATAATGTTCTAGATTGCCTCTTGTTTAGATATAGCTGACAGTTGCACTGACTGTACAATCTGTAACGTGCCCTTTGTCCAGTAGGTCCAAACACTTAATATCATTTACAGGTAAAACACAGTGCAAGGAAGTAAAAGTTTCCAGGAAGAAAAGTTGATATATCTTGATTGACTCTTGTTAAATTTAAATGGGGCTGATAGTTGTTTGCACTATCTGTACAATCTGTGATGCAAGCAAGTCCAATAAGTCCAAAATTTTGATACAGTACAAGTGGAGACTAGCAAGTAGAGTTGATACAGTGGTTTGCCAGTGATGAATTTGTATTGAGGGTCTTTCAGTAGTAAATCCAGAGATGTTTTACACCATTTTTTAACTTTGGTGTTATTGCTACATGGTTTTCGCTGTGTTTTGCTTAAAATATATCTGCCATTCATAGTGAGGATTGGGCTTTTTATTATGTACATATTGCATAGAGGCAGAATAGAGGCCAATAACCAGTTCCAATGCAATAGCTACATTCACACATTCATGGTGCTTCTTGACAAAGTGCAGATTAAACATATTGAAGCAATTAGGACAAAGCACAGCAATCAGTGGATTCTTTGAAAACTGTATCTTGGATGTTTTCTGTTTTTGTTGTTTTTATTTTTGTTCTGTAAACATAATGAAAGAAAGAATCAATAGTTGAAAAAATTAATAATTGTTTAACACATATTTGTTTAGACACCAAGACTGATTAACTTCAACAATTTAATGCAACATAAGTAGTTACTTAATTCACTTAATTTTTTCTTTTTTCTGAAACACATCTTTCTACATGTACATTATGTCTTTCTTAAATCATTTACTAGTTATCATAGCCTACAAAAATAAATGTATATACTCTTTTTTGGTTGTTAACCACACAGCTTTAAGGTCACTGAGGTGTGTCTCTAGAACACCAGTTTGGACTCTTGATTTATTTAGATTGGTATAAATATATGATCAATTGTAGTTCTGTTATCATGCACCTATCAATGTTAAGCCCGAGGGGGGGGGGGTCGGGCAAGGGGTGGGGATTTTGACATTTTCTATAAAAAAATGTCAAATTCCCCACCCCCGGGACAAAATAATTGGTCAAAATCCCCATGAAAAGGTGGTCAGATGTCCTTCAAACCTTCTATAAATGACCAAAATCCCTACCCTGGGGCCATCACGTACGATCAAAATCCCTACCCTGGGGACCTACCTCACGATCAAATTCCCGTGGTTAGCGCGACCGCCCCCCTCGGGCTTAACATTGATAGGTGCATCAGTGGTAAAGCCTGAAATAAGTTTGTTTGTATCCATATTTTACAATCATTTGTTAATATAGATTTACTGCTGCTTTATACACCACTATTAAAATCAATGTTGAGGAGAGTGAAAACGTTCTGTCGACAGAAGGGATCGCGAATGAGCTTTCTGATCTATAAATTTTAGCAAATTAAATATAACAACATCTGGCAGATATTTCACTTTTAAAAGCGTTATTTCGATTCAATAAATACTTTGACAATTATGTTATTCCAACACTACGGTATTCAATAAAGTACAAGCAAAATAAACTTTAGATAGCTCACCTCAGCTGCAGTTGTCCCAGTACGTCTTCTGCACTTCGTCTTCAGTTAAAGTGCTACTGTGATGAAATTCGTATCTTTCCTTTTGTGGCCGTTTTAACATATTAACAAGTACTCTTTATGAGAAGAAAAATGCTTTTTATTTTTTTCAAATATCTCTTTTCTTTCCAGAGATATTCAAGTTTATAGAATATGCAAATTAGCAAAATGATGACGTCATAGACTCAACCAAATTTTCTTCCAATATGAAGAAAGTGATATCTCAGCCAATTTTTATCACAAGTCTCTGATTTTTTGCAGTAGCCTTCTGGTAGTTGTGTTTCACAATTTGAAATTAACAATTTGGTTACCATGGTGACATACTAGGTTCCAGATCCCCTGGATGCTAAAAGCTTTTCTGGCAGATTCTAGCATTCCTTTTTGATATTTGCCAATGATGCTTTACATGGGTGATTTGGCAAGCATATGAATGAATTTGGTAGTCGTCTTGGCTGGGTTACATTTTTCCGAACTAAAAAAAATAAAATATTAAAAATAAATCGCAGGGGACTGGAAAAGAGTGGGTTGCCATGGTAACGTAATTTTATGCCAACTGAAAGTGTGTTTTCTGTAGAACTATTATACTGCCAAGTTCCATTGGTCTATGCAAAAAAATGACTGAGATAATTCAATTTTTGTACTTAGCATAAAATTGGGTTGAGTAGATGACGTCATCGGTCCTCTAATTTGCATATTTTGCGATTTTTTTAAGCTTGAATATCTCTGGAACTAAAATAGATATTTGAAAACGGAAAACGCCATTTTGAATCTTTCGTTAAAAACTCCATAAAACGACTAAAATATCAAGAGGTGAAAATTTGATCACAGTAGCACTTTAAAGCTCAGGTTACAATGTCGCCAGGCAGTAGTTCAAATCACAAATAGTTTAGTCCCCTTGACTTATAGGTGTGTCGATAACGTTTTTGTGTACTTTGATATCACAAAAAGTTTGTAAGTGAGCGAAAAAAATATCAACTACTAATCGAGTCAAGGCTTCTGGCTGCGAAAAATTCTCACATGCTCGACCGAACACTCCAAGATGGCGGACGCCAACAAACATGGTCTTAGTTACCAGTCCTCTTCGGTTCGAATCATCACATCTTAACACGAAGAATCCAAAATCGCTTTATACTAACATGATAACATTAGGCTCGAGACTACGTCCTCGCCTAAAAATCGAGAAGAGTACAAGCTGCAAAGTGCCAGTCAGTTTCAAAAGTACGGCGAAGGAAACAAACTGCAAGCAGCTCAAGCGATTGATGAAGACGACGGAAATGCTCTTTTTGAGGCGGGAGAATTCGGCGACTGCACTTTAAATAACCGGTATGCAATGCATACTAAGGCGAGGACGTTCCAGTTAAGCAAGTCAGTATGTTAAAAATTCCAGACAAAGAACTGAGAATAGACCTTTTGGGCTTTGTTTGTTTGTTGTCCCTTTTCAGACTACGTGGCATCACTCTTGAGAATCACTTCTTTCAAATTCAAACAAATGCTCTTGGTATTCAGATAGTTTTAGTTTTTTTTATTTGTTAAAAAAAAAACAAGTTCTCTGGGCAGCATCATGTGGTTTGAAATGGGAATTTACACTGACAAAGCCAAAAATGTCTATTGAGTAAAATTGTGAGTCCAAAAGATATCCAAGTAATTGAACTCCGAAATTGATATCGTTGATTAAAGTGTGATTTACAGCAAGGAGCCCACATTTGTGACCATTTTTAATTAATTCACATTCTTTCATGCAGCCGTTTTCCAATGAGAAGCTGTGACGAGCTTCTGATTGGATAAAACCTGCAAGAAAGAATATGAATACATTAAAAGTGGTCACCTTTTTGGGCTCGAAAGTTGAGACACTGAGTCATTTGCTATAAAGGAGGGAAAATGGGTTTGTCAGGTAAATAAAATGTTAAAATACTGCACGTTGTTTTCCAGTGGTGTTTTTAGTTGTGCATTCCAAGGTATGGTTAATTTGTAACCAACGTTAATTAATAAAAGGCAAATAATAAGTTGCTTTGATCACAAAATTGGCAATTTAATTTGTACAATTCTAATATGATGTCTTGTAACTGTACTAGACAGCAAGGAAACTTCCACGAGTTTGGCATAAAAATATTGTTTTGCAATAATGTATCTAGATTGCCTCTAGATTGCTGACAGTTGCACTGACTGTACAATCTGTAACGTACCCTTTGTCCAGTAGGTCCAAACACTTAATATCATTTACAGGTAAAACACAGTGCAAGGAAGTACAAGTTTCCAGGAAGAAAAGTTGATATAATATCTTGATTGACTCTTGTTAAATTTAAATGGGGCTGATAGTTGTTTGCACTAGCTGTACAATCTGTGATGCAAGCAAGTCCAATAAGTCACAAATTTTAATACAGTAAAAGTGGAGACTAGGAAGTAGAGTTGATACAGTGGTTTGCCAGTGATGAATTTGTATTGAGGGCCTTTCAGTAGTCAATCCAGAGATGTTTTACACCGTTTTTTAACTTTGGTGTTATTGCTACATGATTTTCGCTGTGTTTTGCTTAAAATATATCTGCCATTTATAGTGAGGATTGGGCTTTTTATTATGTACATATAATTTGCATAGAGGCAGAATAGAGGCCAATAACCAGTTCCAATGCAATAGCTACATTCACACATTCATGGTGCTTCTTGACAAAGTGCAGATTAAACATATTGAAGTAATTAGGTCAAATCACATCAATCAGTGGATTCTTTGAAAACTGTAGCTTGGATGTTTTCTGTTGTTGTTGTTTTTATTTCTGTTCTGTAAACATAATGAAAGAAAGAATCAATAGTTAAAAAAATTAAAAATTGTTTACACATATTTGTTTAGACACCAAGACTGATTAACTTCAACAATTTAATGCAACATAAGTAGTTACTTAATTCAAAAAAATTTTTCTTTTTTCTGAAACACATCTTTCTACATGTACATTATATCTTCTTAAATCATTTACTAGTTATCATAGCCTACAAAAATAAATGTATATACTTTTTTTTGGTTGTTAACCACACAGCTTTAAGGTCACTGAGGTGTGTCTCTAGAACACCAGTTTGGACTCTTGATTTATTTACATTTGTATAAATATATGATCAATTGTAGTTCTGTTTTCAGTGGCAAAGCCTGAAATAAGTTTGTTTGTATCCATATTTTACAATCATTTGTTTATATAGATTTACTGCTGCTTTGTACACCACTATTAAAATCAATGTTGAAATCTGACCTAGTAGTAAGAGTGAAAACGTTCTGTTGCCAGAAGGGATCGCGAATGAGCTTTCTGATCTATAAATTTTAGCAAATTAAATATACATTGTGTCTAGATACCCGGCAGCCGGGAAGTGTTTTCAAAATACTACATACCTGGCAGTCTGAAATTATTCTAGAATTTCCACGGAAAAACCAATCCAATCCTCCTCAAAACTATAGATCTTTGTTTAGAAATGCCAAGCGATTTCAATTATAGTTTTGGCTTTGTGTTTGAGGAAATTTTCGAGCTTGGGCATACTACAAAATCTTGATTCTTCGACACTTAGAAAAAATTCGTACTCTGACTCCGGTGTCAACTCTTATAGAATAATTTCTACAAAAACTGAAGTTGAAACCCTGCGAGAGTATTCGATATTTGCTGAGAAATGCGAAGCGATTCTAAATAATGTTTTGCTTTTGTTGTGGACGAATTCTCTTGGCTTCGGCGTAATATAAAATCCTCGACTCACGGGCACGGTTGTTCAAAAGACTAGATACCCGGCAGTCAAAAATTCATGAATAATCAATACATTCAATATCCACAAAAATGATGGTGCCCCGGAAAATTCACGGTTCCGCAACGTAACGTGTATTTTACCTACCTATAGAACCCCGAAAGTACCGGCGCTTTGAAAAAGTCCTAAAAAGGGATACCCTTATTAGTTACTAGGTCCAGTAGGACCCAGACCTAGATCAACAGAACCTCAACGCTATTAGGCACACGTTGCGAACTGATCTGAGAGTGGTCTCCTCACTGAGGGGACAAATCCACTGAATTCGAAAAAATCTACTTGAGTGACTTTATATAGAGGAACGCTTTGTATTTCTATTTAACCGAGAGCTTCGTCGCTTCCAACGCTAAGCCGTTTAGCCCACAGAAGAACTTCGTCGCTTCCATTCGTTTTGGCGCGAAAACCAACACCACGTGCCACCATTGTCACGCCACTTAAGTGTCACACCGGAAGTTACATCGGTGGCGGACTTTCGTCACCGAACGCTCAAGCGTTTTGTAGCTATTTTGTACTACTTTGCCGAGGCAATTGTTGAGGCCTTAAGTTGGAAAATCGCTTGGTATTTCTACACCGACATCTCAGCAGGTTCAAATGGAAATTTTGATGGAAAACGGGAAGCATTTTTGACTGCCGGGTATGTAGTCTTTGAAAAATCGTGCCCGTGAGTCACATAAAGTTCGTACAATTTGTGCAAAACCAAACTGACATTGTAAAAACTCGCTTGGTATTTCCGACCAAAAATTGAAATACTGAAATACTCTCGGGAGCTAGGTTTCAATGATCATTTTTGTGGATATTGAATGTATTGATTATTCATGAATTTTTGACTGCCGGGTATCTAGTCTTTTGAACAACCGTGCCCGTGAGTCGAGGATTTTATAGTACGCCGAAGCCAAGAGAATTCGTCCACAACAAAAGCAAAACATTATTTAGAATCGCTTCGCATTTCTCAGCAAATATCGAATACTCTCGCAGGGTTTCAACTTCAGTTTTTGTAGAAATTATTCTATAAGAGTTGACACCGGAGTCAGAGTACGAATTTTTTCTAAGTGTCGAAGAATCAAGATTTTGTAGTATGCCCAAGCTCGAAAATTTCCTCAAACACAAAGCCAAAACTATAATTGAAATCGCTTGGCATTTCTAAGCAAAGATCTATAGTTTTGAGGAGGATTGGATTGGTTTTTCCGTGGAAATTCTAGAATAATTTCAGACTGCCGGGTATGTAGTATTTTGAAAACACTTCCCGGCTGCCGGGTATCTAGACACAATGTTAAATATAACATGTGGCAGATATTTCACTTTTAAAATCGTTATTTCGATTCCATAAATACTTTGACAATTATGTTATTCCAACACTACGGTATTCAATAAAGTACAAGCAAATATAAACTTTGAGATAGCTCACCTCAGCTGCTGTTGTCGCAGTACGTCTTCTGCAGCACTTCTCGTCGATCTTCAGTTAAAGCTCAGGTTACAATGTCGCCAGGCAGTAGTTCAAATCGCAAATAGTTTAGTCCCTCGACTTATAGGTGTGTCGATAAGGTTTTTGTGTACTTTGATATCACAAAAAGTTTGTAAATGAGCGAAAAAAATATCAGCTACTAATCGAGTCAAGGCTTCTGGCTGCGAAAAATTCTCACATGCTCGACCGAACACTCCAAGATGGCCGACGCAAACAAATCTCAAACCATGGTCTTAGTTACCAGTCCTCTTCGGTTCGAATCATCACATCTTAACACGAAGAATCCAAAATCGCTTTATACTAACATGATAACATTAGGCTCGAGACTACGTCCTCGCCTAAAAACTGTCTGGTGGTTTTATCCCTCTACTCTGGTTGAGCCAGAGACGAAAGCCGGCCGCTGGGTTGACGTTCAACTTCAACAGCAGAATGATCACGGGCCAAGAAATCTATCTTGGTTTGGTTAGCCGAGCGGCCTCCTGGCTTTCGGTGTTACCTGTTTCAGTTTCTACATCAGAAGTTTCCCGATCTTTAGGATAATAAAATACGCTTGGACTCTTACATGTATTCTTCGTCACGTTAAAAAAATTGTTTTCAAACTCGTGGTAGCTTGTTCTTCCTGAGTTGCTCGCGTCATCATAAGCATGTTACGGAGGAAGTCCTTCGAATGCAAGTGACCGGAAGTGCTTTATAACAGAAAATAAACAAGCATGGCCCAAGTGCCATATAATAAACTACTTACTAACCTAGCTTGCTCGAGCCGTACTGGGAAATATTGGCCCTCGGTCGTTTTTGTGCCACGAGCTCGGGCCAATATTTCCCAGTACGGCCCTCGCGCTCGGTTAGTAAGAGGTTAATATTTGCCTTCTTTGTATTCCCACTGTATTGCGGATCTTGTAGACAAATGAAGCCGCCTTCCCACAACTCTGGAAAAGTAGCTGCCATTTTTTTTATAGTTTGAAACATCTCCGCATAAGCAGAATTTTATTTGCAGCAAAATCATGTCGGATGGTAATGCGCACGAGCAGACCATTACTTGTAGGTAGCTTTTTAGAGATCACGTGGTAGGCTGTCGGCAAATGCAAAGACAAGAGAAAAATAAATCAAACGATATTACTATTCTTCTGGGAAGATCGCCAGAGATTGCCCGAGTATTTCTTACATTAGATACTCGGCACGGGATCTTTGCCGAGATGTGTATTGGGTCAGCATCGACTACACAAACAAGGATAACTATTGTAAAAAATAGGTCACCAAGGGTGACATGAGTCTAATGCACCAGTCAATATAAACCCCCGCACCCCCCCGGCCGGGACATAGCGGGGCATTAGCGGGGAATTTGAAGTGATTTGACGACACTGAGAGGCACGGCTACCGGGGCTTTTGAAAGCTTTTGAACTTCGTACTAAATCAGCCGGGGCATGGAGCGGGGCATTTTCCTCTGACAGCGGAAAGACTGGCACGATAATTTTCAGAGAAGACTGGGTCGAGATATTGGACCTTGGTGGCAATGGCGTCAATGAGGATACCAAAGGGGGGTTCGTGATCCCGTTTCACGCACAAGTTTTAACCAAATTCACGTGTCACGTATACTTGAAACAGCAGAATTCACGGATCACGTTTCTTTTCTAACTATTTTTCACGCGTCACGGTCTAATTTTTGCCGTATTTTCACGCGTCACGGACTAATTTTTGCCCTTTTCACGTGTCACGCATAAACCCTTTGCCCCCCTCGTCAATGGCGGATTGCGAAGAGAGAAAGGTTAGTATCCTCGCTAATTTGTAACGTAAAAAGGCCATCCGAAGTATCTTGTTCGTGATTGTTGTTCGAAAATGAGTTTTCTATTTATATTTCTCATTTATTATAACTGAAATATTGGCCGTTGTTGTCTAAATTGCTGCATTTGGTCAGCCATTAATAAACGTTCTTGTTGTGTACAGTATCTTTGTTTGTTTTTTTTTTTTTTAAATCCATTGGCTATAAATTATTAAGCTGACGCTATTTCCGAAAGGACCGGGCACTTGGGCGGGGGTATTTATTCCCATTAGAACATAAAAACTGCCACAGGGTGCGGGGCGTTAAACAACTTTTGACGTAAGTTCCTGTCAAATGCCCCGCTATGTCCCGGCCGGGGGGTGCGGGGGTTTATATTGACTGGTGCATAATGCCGTATGGCATAGTGATACAGATTGCGCGGTTTTCGTAAGCCGGTTAAAATTGGTTAGAGGTTTGTGTTCGGGAGTTTAATTTAAAATGCTTATAGCAAGCTAGTGGCATCGTGGATGATTATGGATGAAAACGAAACAGTCATAAATGTTATATGCTTCACAAAATTTAAAGTATGAACAGGAGTTGATGTTACTTCTTCCGTATTGTCCGTAAAAGCAGAAACGATTAAACATTTGGACAAGATTGCGTGACGATTTACAAAAAGCATGTTCATTACAACAAGGGTTGAAGAACTTCACATCGTTTTCTTTCAGATTTTTCACCATTTTGATGATAACTCTTGAAACAGATTTTGCAATAAAAGCACTTGAAATAGTGACTGTTACTCCATTGTACTGTAAGCACTTAGTGACAGATTTTCCTAAAAACGGGTGTAAATGCTCACGTCAATATAATGATGACCTTTTGAACGCTGGAAACTAGGCAATTATTATCGAGCTACCATACACAGGAGCGAAGACTGTTTATCATGATGTACAAATTTCGCGAATCATCACTTCCATATCAATGTAACCATTTTATGATTTTTCTAGCTGTAAGAAGAACTTAAGATCTCTGAGAGTCGTAAAAGCATGTAATTCGATTTCAGTGTATGGCAAAGGCCGGGACAGTGTAATACTGCAAAGCGGACAAACAAACGCATTTTGATTTAGTCGCGTAACTTGATTTACATTTATCCATGTACATCTTTTATTTTTGAAGGTTTTTGTTTGCACTGTAAAGAAAAAATTGGTCAAAATTCGAATGACTTAAATACAAAAACCGAGGTAAAGTTTTCTATTTTTTAAAACAAATAAATATTTGGTCGCATTGTGTAAATAAACGCGAGTCGCCGTCGAAATATTTTTTCTCAAAGACGTCTTGCTTAAAAAGCAAGACGAAAACACAAGTGCTTAACTGAACTGAAAACGAAGATTTATTTTCACAAAAAGCTTACAAATGTCTTAACTGGAAAATTATTTCGTCCTGTTCAAGTGTTGAATAATCGTGACTTGAGAAAGAACTTTTAATTATGCGTGGGAACACGTGTCGCTGATTGGCTGTTTTTAATTGAAACTAATCGTGCGTGTCCGTACGGAGTCCGTTCTTGCAGCTGATCATTGTTTTCTACATTACAGCGAACGATTATCGATCCCGAACCATTCCTTTGGGATTGCTAACAGCTTTTTCATATAACAAGGAGTCTAATGCGCATGCGCAAAGCGCACGCAAGCATTAGACTCAATAAAATACAGCAATTCGCTCATTTTTTCAACAATTTGATATACACCAACAAGTGATCAATTAAAGGGATTTTGACAACCTTTTATTGCCTTTCTTTCTTAAATGCATATGGTTCATAATAAACTGCAGTCGTATACTGCATGTTTGTGAAAGTGTGAGTTCTTTAAATACTGTTAGAACATCAAAAACCAGATTGGTTATGATAGCTTCTCATCGGATGCAGTACATGGTCTGATAGAGCCCTTCACTATAGAAGAGCCCTGACTGCGTGCCCAGGCGTTAACAATTGGCTCATATCCATCAACTGTGAAATACCGGATGCAGCCCACGAAGTTGGGTGTCATACTCTTGCTTGTAGGCGCTCCCAGAAAATAACCCTTTCCTGACGGTATATCAAGTCTGTTTTTGTTTCCAGGTAAGACGGCCTTCCTTTTAACTGATTAAAAATATTAAGACAGCATTGATTAGGCACAGTTTGTCATTGATATCTAAAAGAATGTTGATATCGGAGTTGATTACAAGTTTACAGCTTAGATGACCAATAACTAAAATCCACTAATCAAAGTGCTTTATTCCAAGTCAAGATTTTCTAATTAATGGACCTGGAAAAGCTTCTACAGTTTTCTATACTTTCCTTGCTGTGCTCGATAAATCCTGTTAAGACCAAAGATCGTGACATATATATTCATGACATTAAATTTTCTCCCAGTACGACCCTCTATATTTTTTCGTACGAACTACCCGTCTTTATCCCTTGCACTATTAACTGTAAAATAATTTATTTTAGTAGGAAAAAATATTTAAAGACTTACCCTGAGCTTCTGAATCTTCGATGTTGATCTCAACTGACTTTTCATTGCGGGTTATATGAACTTTGTGCCATCCTTTGTTTAATGATGGCCGGATACTTTGTATCTTGCTCTCCCCTAATCAAAATGACGTCAGTGATGTTATTTAAAATTAATTAATTAATTAAAACGTTTGTAGATTCAAAGATACGATTTGGCGTTAAGAAATCATGTTACCTGAGCCCACATTGATGCTGTACCAAAGTCGTTTGTTCTTGTATCCAACCGATACATGATCAACGTAGCTACCTTTAGCGGTCATTATCAGACCAGGACCACTCATTTCACTTTTAAACTCGAAGCGGATGTCGTCTACAGCGCGCTTCTTTTTGGATTGGTAGTTGTCTATGGTGATGTAACTGTCACCGCTGGTGCACACACATGAACCTGTAGAACAAGTAATGTTCAGTTCTGCCAATTTCAACTTGAAGTAGAGAAGGAACATCAGAACTCAATTATATCAAAATCTAAAAGAACATACAGAGCAACCGTACAAAATTCATAAATACCGTCAGAAATACAGCGCCGTCACATATTTGCGACCGTGATGATGAATTAAGTCCGTCTTCCAGTCAAAACTAGATTAACATTAATGCCATTGTCCTTGTCACAGTAAAACTTGTTGCCCCAGGACACAAGACGCTACTTTCGTAAGCATAAAAAGGTAAACTTAACACTTGGCCTTTCACAGAGACTCGCAAAGTCAGCACATTCTAACGTATTAAGACGGAATCCACTAGGAAGTCGAGTAATATTTATTACAGTTGGACAAAAATCAATTTCCAGAATAATTTAAATCCTATTGCGTTATTTCCTACCCTTAATAAAAGGTAAAGATGTAAGTAATTATTCGTGATAACACCAACAACAATTTCTTATCAGAGTCTGAGAAAATGAATTTCAAAGTTCACAAGGTATAGGCAAAATCTCACGTGTAGCCATTTTGTAAATTCGTCTTAAGCGATTCAGTGGAATTCATCGGAACTTCAAAATATGTTTTCGATGTGTGGTGTTGTTAGAAAAGATTTCTTTTGATAAGATATTTGAAGCAGTAACAAAAAAGTTTGCATTAAGGTGGAAATAATTCTGGTACAACAATTTATTATCAGAGTCTGAGAAAATAATATTTTAAGTTCACAAGCTATGGGCAAAAGCTTACATCTTTTAAGCGATTCAGTGGAATTCAGCGGAACTTCAAAATGTGTTTTCGATGTGTGGTGTTGTTAGAAAAGATTTCTTTCGATAAGATATTTGAAGCAGTAACACAAAAGCTTGCAATCAGGTGTAAATAGTTCTGGTACATAATTTTGTCCACTAACTACTCGAAGTCCTGGCGGATTTCCTCTTAATAGGTCTGTAATTTGCATACGAATTTAATAATACGGAAATCGAGCAAGTCGATTTGTAGTTGTTTAAGGTAAACAAGCGTGTTTTCATGCCAAACGGCTTCATGCTGCTTCATGGGTCTTCTTGATCCCACTGATTCGAGATCGAATTGGATTCAAGTAATGTTGGTTTATGAGGCGGGAGGAAAAGCGGAGAAAAACCCTCAGAGCAAGGACGAGAACCAACAAAAAACTCAACCCACATATGACGCTGGGTGCAAAGCGCCATTTCAAGCACCATTGAACCGATGGATCCGGGAAATGGTGTTATAAAAAAAAAATTTTAAAGGACACTGTCCTCCCGAAATAGCAAAATTTCACTCAGCTTATTTCCACGTTATATCGTCAAATAGCATCAAATATACAGCTTAGCTGGATAAAAATATCATGTAAAGCAAAACAGAAGCAGTATTATTAAGAGAAAGTGCAGGATTACAAAGATTGAAATGGATTACAGTTTAGGAAATTTGATTTATTGACAGGATGTCAAAAAATCAAACTTGCAATCTTGTGACAGTTTCACCTTTCTAGCCGTTTATTTTGCTTCTACCACTTTTGGCGATGTTTTCTTCTGGCCATAACCATGAAAACAATATGTTTTAGCCGGACAGTGTTCCTTTATACAGTAGAACCCCGGTAACTCGAACTCGGATAACTCGAACAACCCCGCTAACTCGAACAAACTTCCATTTCCCTTGGATTTAAACCCACTTTTCAGTCTTATTAAATCGACCCCGATAACTCGAAACCCCGCTAACTCGAACTGTTTTTCGTTTCCCTTCAGAGTTCGAGTTACCGGGGTTCTACTGTATAATTATTATTATTGTTATTATTATTCACTACCAAAACTGCCGTAATGTTTGAGGTAATTAAGGCTACACTTACCGCAGGCTATCATGCGAGGAAGTTTGCTCAACAGATCACTAAATTGGTTTTCCATTACCACATCCTCATTCCTCTCTGTCACCAACTTAAGTATCGTGTTGAGTGCAGTGCTGCTGGTACCCATGGTCACGATTATCAGCCGAACACCTAGTTTGCGCAAACTCACAGAAGCTGTGGTCACATGTGAGACTTCTGCATTTCCTATTAACTGTTTGCCATCAGTTAGTAGAATGGCAATCCTACGCGTGCTAGTCGCTGACGTTGAAAAGACTTCCTGTGCCGCTTTTTTCAGGGCTTCGTCGATTTGCGTACTGGCTTCGTAACTTGGTGTTCTAGGAATTTCTTGTTGGAGTCGATCAACAGCTCCTTCAAACGCTTGCTTAGATGGATATCGTCCTAATGTCACCTGTACTGAAACTGACCTACTGAACTGAATAATGGCGGCTCGGCTCTGGCCTGGTGCTGCACCTAATTTCAGGGCTGCTTGTTTGACAAAGTTCTTTTCCTTCTGGAATGACGCTTGTGAAATGCACTCCGAAGAGTCCATTATGAAGGCCACATCCACTGAACACCGCGATATCGCTGATGAAACATGCATGATGTAAGGAAAGGGTCGAAATACTTGCAAGCAGAGTAAATTATGCTTATCATAACCTTGATGGTGACGCAATGAATATATGAAAGGCATGACGTTGAAACGAAAATAGGTATTATACTCACGATAGCATGAGTAGGGGGGCAAACAAGGTTAAATAGACAAATATCAGCTGTTTTCTTGTTGTGTCGGATAATGTTTTTCATACCATTTGATTTCAGTATTTTAGTAAAAATATTATGAGTTTCTCGCAGTTTTGGTGCCTTCATAAAAAGAACACGGTTTACGTAGTTAACACGTCAAGTTATCTAGCAGATTTTTAGCTATTTTTTAAACTAACCTTAGTAATGAAACCAGAACTCTATTACTTGGCTCTAAAATGTAATGTGGTACAGACAGCTCGCTATTTCGACGAGCCGATGTTTCGAGAAACGCCATCATTTTAATGATTGCTCCCTGACAGACAACAATGGCGGCTATCGTGAATATGGTGTATTGAAGTAGTGTGTTAGTAATTAAAGCAAGAAGTTTTTTACCTGAAAGAAAAATGTAAGGTTTAACAGGACATCGTATACTCATAAACTCTGCTATACCGCTGCGTTGCTCAGTGGGTAGAGCAAAGCACCAGTATCGAGGAGGTTCGATTCCTGTTGTAGCCTCGAAATTTTTTACAGGCTTTAACTTTTTAAACACCCTTCCAAGATCTGTATTCACTTTACAATTATTCAAGCTAGCTGTACGAGTAACTGGCACTATCCTCCCAGCACTGCTAAAAATAGGAGATACACCGGTTTTCAACGCTCGGAGGCGTGCCATCAATATTAAATTTAATCAGGTAAGGGAGGGGACGGAAACAAAGAAATGGGCGACAATGAAAAACTTAAACAGCGCATTGTTTAAGGCTTTGATTTCTATCGAAGCCCTTTGATATCTTTAGCCGCTTTCCACTGATTAATCAGAACTGGCCGGCCGATCCGGTGGTTTTGAATGTAAAATGGGCCATTACCACGATTTTTCCCACAAATCTACTTTAACAAAGTAAAATATATATATCTTATTAACCACGCGAGAGGGCCGTACTGGGCGAATATTGGCCCGAGGTCTTGACACTTGACAGTACAGATCGAGCGCAGCGAGGTCCGTACAAAAAAGACCGAGGGCCAATATTCGCCCAGTACGGTCCCGAGCAGGCTTGGTTAATAAGAGATTTATTACACGACTGGAAACTTTGTGTAGTGAGAATTGCTACCTAGTAGATGTCGTGAAAAAACAAATGTGCGGCAAAACTTTTACGCGCGCTAAAGAAGTTATATATATTTCTGTGTAAGCCGGGTCATTTCATTTTCAAAGCAATAAAAACTCGGAAATTTTTTTGCAAAAAACAAATCTTTCAAAAATCTTGCGCTAAATCGCCCGGGAATTAGCGCGGGATCGTCCGGGACAAAACCCGGTCCGATACTTGGAAAATATCGGCCCTCGCGGGACCGGAAATAAAGTAATCTGATTTGCTGATTTAGTTATTGGCCCTCGGACCGCCTTAGTCGTGTAATAAATGTCATGTATTGACTGAGTTGGCAGGACAAATCTGACTAACAACGGAGTTCTATCAAATGGAAAGCGCCTTAATCTTCACTTGCACTCACCTTTTGTTTGATGCGCCAGAGCTAACATTAAAATTCCAAGAATTATACAGCTTCCCATGTCTTAAAAGTAAATGAACAGAAAGCTGGCCTCTCAATCAAATTTTACAGAACGGAATTGTGAGCCCTCGATGCAATGAAATCAAACTAGAATACGAAAAGCGCAGAAAGCTGACGTTTCAGAACATAAAGAAAAATAGCGGAAAACCCAAACAAGACTCCGCTAACCTTTAGTTGAAAAACTAGACTCCACGAGATCAAGCGATTCTTCCTGCAAAATATCTGTCAGCTATGTGGACAGAATGATGAAGAAATTTATCCCAATGTTTGTGGGACTCGATAAATTGATCAGGTGAATTTTTCTGCCTTGTTAAGAATAACACTGGAAAAGCGCAAAAAACGTTGTTTGATCACAAGTTTAAGTTGGTTACGCTTTAGTTGTTTCAGTTACAACAAACTTGGCTGTCATAATGACCGTTCAGTTCCGTGACATCCATCAGGTACCTGTCAAATATTTCACAGGTCACTGGCAATGGGTTCGCTTTCCCATTACACAAAATGACAAGTGATTCTTCAACCTTATGTTGACTTGCAGCATCTAACCTAAAGGCTCAGTTATACAGTTAAATAGTGTATCAGGGTACATTCATTAATATGTACGCGGCCCCAGTGGTTATGTTTGCTCGTTTAAAAAACTTGTAGAGATTCAGGGCAATGACTACATGTAGTATAATCAATTCATGAGATTTATTGAACCAAGCAAAAATGAAACCATAGTTAAGTTAGTCGATGACTTGAATTGCCTCATTTCAAAATTGACTCCTTTCTCCGAGCCTAAGCCTCCGAGTCCATTCCTCCAAGTTCTTCCATGAATTGAATTGATTTCAGGATCGGTTCTAAGGTTTGTTGACTTTTCGTTTTTTCAATATTTGTTCATTTTTCAATTATTGTTATTGCCCCTGGGCTAATGGGAGTCAGGCAAAAAAGTATGTGTTCAAATTTCTGCGTTGATAGTATCTCAGATGATATTCCTCGATATGGGGAAATAATTAACTGTATTCTGCGTTCTTAGAGCAGATCTTCGAGGTTTCTAGGGAGTATGCTGTTATTTAATTAGTTGAATCTTAAACTTAACAAATTGCTCGTACCGCCACTGTCAGATTTGTTGTTACTGACATCCTCTAAAATAAAACAACTTTGTTTTACGAGGGTTGCACGTAACAGTCTTCGACTGACAAACCTGTGGCCCTCGGATTCCCGATCGAATTGGAATTTAGAAGTGTTGGTTTTTGTGGAGGGAGGAAAACCGGAGAACCCGGAGAAAAACCCTCGGAGCAAGGACGAGAACCAACAACAAACTCAACCCACATATGGTACCTGGCCGGAATCGAACCCGGACCACATTGGTGGTAGGCGAGCGCTCTCACCACTGCGCCATCCCTGCTCCCCTAAATCTAATCGTATCTGTTCTTTTTTTTCCTTTGTTAGGGGCCCCGTATGTTTACCTGCCACAAAAAGCGCCATAATAAGATAATTATCATTGAGAGTTGTAACTCGATGTAAAAAAAAAAAATTCTAGTTTCAACTGGCATTAACAAAATCTGACTTGAATACAATAAAACGCTTACCTTTGGCCTTTTTGTCATCATTCGAAGCATTTTTATATATGACTTTTCATTTTAACTAGTGATCCACGAGTACTTATTATCCCCAGAATTTTTCATCAGCGTTCAACGATCGAAAGAAACTACGAAAAAATAGAGGAACCTGAACTGTCTAATCTACTCGACGATTTGGGGCCTTTTGAGTAATCTCATTTTCTGTCGGGATATTTACTATCTCCTTCAAAGAGGTTGATTAGTACCGGAAATTCTGGAAAAACATGGCAGTTGTAAATTCTCGCTCTACTTGTTTTTCGGAAAAGGAAACCACGCAGATTTCATCGCAAATCTGCTTCATAATTTGGCATTACAAAGTATATGACAGGCGCAAAGTGACATGATGATAGTCTCTTTAAGGACAAGGACGGGCAAATTACACACAAGGTTGTCTTGCCGCCACCTTGAATGCAAAAGGCATTCAAGAGAATGTTGCCGAACTAATGAAAAAGTACAAGGCAACATTTCCCATTAGATTAAGCAAAATCGATCTGCAGCTGGAAAGAAAGAAAGTGTAAGAAAGACCAAAAAGTAAGATATAAGCTGTGGAAAGCAAAGAGCTTGTAATGTTTATATCTCACGGTTAGAAATGGAACCCACCCAATCCCCACCGTTTAAGCTCCCTCCCTTCCTGATAGTTATTCCAAAGTTCCTAAATGCAGTTTGGATTATGAGTGGTACTTTTAAATCAATGACAATGCCTGTCGCTACTTCTTTCTCTCGCAGGTCTGCAGCATGAAAGGAAACATCCTTGTGCTGTTCTTTCTATCCTTACAATTCTCTCCTTCAACCTCAGCCAGTGGTAAAGCGATCCTTGAGAAGGTAACCAGTGTTTTTGCAAAGCCCACAAATGTCGTCTTTGGCACTTACTCTCGCTCAGCAACCGTTGCTGGACTTTCCAGGTTACTACGAGGAGAGGACAGTGCCAAGGTTAAAGAAAGTTTGAATCAGGTAATCTCCACATTGGCATTATTGGACATCGGAGGAGGCGTCCTAGTTCCTGGAGTACAGATTATGGTTGACGCCATTGCCAAGGAGACTGCATTTCGGGCGACAAGAAAAGCCTTCGCGACGTACAACGGAAAAATGCTTGGGCAACTTAATCGAAATAGCTGGTCTAAGCTGAAATCGGCTGATATGAAACGAATACTGAAAGTACAAAAGCGAAAAATATTGTCAACCTTTTCGGACGATGTGGCAAAACTATCAAGACACAGCAAGACACTGAAACATATCAACAGGGCGAAGAATTTGTTCCGCGTGAAATCCGTAGCGACGTTGTTAGGTCCCTTGTTCGATACAGTCGCCATCGGAATCAACTCATGGGCCTTAAGTACAACAATCAGAGATTGCAACAATGACCCCAACAACTGTAACCGTGGAGCAATCGCCTCAGCTTCACTTGGAATTGTTTCTGGTATGGTTGGTGTAGGAACT
Organism: Oculina patagonica; assembly: GCF_052425735.1. Classification (NCBI taxonomy): domain Eukaryota; kingdom Metazoa; phylum Cnidaria; class Anthozoa; order Scleractinia; family Oculinidae; genus Oculina; species Oculina patagonica. The sequence goes on along the minus strand of NC_135758.1, from coordinate 38,734,212 downwards.
TTCGTTGCAGCACTTTTAACGACAGGCACTGTCAATGCAGTTCTCGGGCCTGTTGGAGCGCTTGTGTCGGTCACGCTGGCGATATGCGCCACATTAATAGAATTGTATTATCCGGATCCGGCTCGTCTCAATGCAATAAGACGTGAGCAACGATTGAGTTTCATGAGACAACTGGACCAGTATTCAAGAAAACAACTTTACGGGATACACCGATTTATGGCGGAAAAGAAGGTGGAAAGAAGCGACGTCTATGTTATCAATCAAGCACTTTTACCGAGATACTTTCAAATAAATGACGAATTAATTTTTGGGGAAAATAAAGCCAATAATCCAAGAAAAATGGTCTTTATTCCAGGACATTGCCATCGCCCTTGGAACGGCGTTGATCGATTTGGAACAAGTGATTCGAGGGTATCTTCTTCGATGATTAAATACTGCCCGACCCTTTTGGATGGCATGAAAATATCGCTCGAAAGCAAGAATGACGAAACAGGTTATGGCTTTTACGGATTAGTAAAAAATGCACGAGCTGTAAAAGGATCTTATGGAAGGAGTCAGTTCAGACCCAGTAAACAGTACAAAGGTTCAATCGTTCTCATTAACACCGATCAAGTGCAAAGTTCAGAGTTAAGGAAGCAAGAAGCTCATTTGAACCAAGACCTTCGCTCAATTCGAATTAATACTAAAGAGAAGGGCAACGGTGGTGCATATGATGATCTCGTTACCATCGGAAACATGGAAAATCTTTACCAGGGTGGATGGGTTCGAGTGCAGACAGGGAATGGAAATGATGCCTTAAACATTGATGGATTTCCAAGCCGTCAACAAGGAAGATTAGAGGCTATCCTTGGCTCTGGTCGAAACACACTATCATTCCTTGGTATGCCAGAAGACAAAAACTTTGAGATCAAAGGAATTGAGTACGAACCACAAAGTCAAAAGCTTCACTATTTTCTCGGAAATAACCGCAACAAGCACTACGTTGGCAAAGTTGGAGAAATCAAGATTTTAAGCGCCTCTCCGTTTCAAGATGTAATACACTTGTTCGCAACTAAAAGAAGCCAAAGCGGTGACGATTTCACTGTATTCAAGTTCAAAGGAAAAGCAGATTACGTTATCGACATCAAAAAGGTTGCTAACGCCTTTCGTGGCACAGGCAGTGGAAAGCCGTTTATGTTTAAGATCATTGACAACACAGATAACGGACAGAGTGGAGAGTCAAAATGCAACAATCATACCCCGCTGTTGAAAATTATCAACATTGGTTCAGCGGGTGTTGCCAATGACATTTTACATCGTGTGGATCGCAGACAAGTTTTGATATATGGTAAAGAATCAAGCCAGCAAGACCAGAATGACAACGTCAGCACCATAAATGACCCTTCTACTGCGGCAGCTTCGCCTATAAGCAGGTGTTCAGGTGAGCCTAGTGATGGAAGGCATCCCAAAGGAGGTATAGGTAAGAAGCTGCTTGCCATTGTTTCCTTTCAGACGAAGTGCCCTGGAGAGGTCAAGGCCGATACAGACGAAAATGGAAACTGCATGATGGCCACCAGGAAGGTGTCGGAACTGGATACAATTTTCTATGACGGGAATCGCTACTCCACTGATTTCACTCGTGATATCAAATCTAGACTAACCACGTCGCCGAAGACCTCTGTCTGCACACTGAAGTGTCCTCAAACTCAAGTGTCCCGTTCAACCAAGATAGAAATAGGACTCACACCCAATGGTGTTCTGATCATAAGAAGCGATTTGTTACTGGATCCTTGTGACATGGGAAAAGAAGGTGTGTTGCGTTTGAGGAAGATATCGTGTTTGCTGTGGGAACTAAGATTGGAAGGCACTCCTACTAAATTCACGGGAAGTGGCAAAACACATCAGCTGTATGGTTTCAGCAAGATCTTGAATGAAAATGGAGATACAATTGTGGATCTAAGTCAGGAAAAAAGAATTGAGATCGACTTGTACAAAATGTACGCGAGGAAAAGAGTGAATACCATGGCTGAATCTGCGCGACGTGAGCGAAGCAATGAGGTAGCCAACTCACTCGAAGAATGCTACAGCAGCTCGAAGTCACTAAATAGCGCCAACATTTGCCGACCGTGAAAATATTACCCCCCCACAAACCCTAATTGCAGCAGAGAACTGTTGGGTAGAAGTATATTAAAGAACAAAGCACTTCAATTAGAACTCATGAAAATTATCTGCTATTAATTCACTCTATGCCTAATAAACATCAAAGAAAAAAGCACTTCTATTAGGAAACATGAAAATTATACGGTATTAATTCACTCTGTCCTAACAAACAGACTCAAAAATTATTAAACACATACTCATAGCTTATGGCTTATGGTAATTCTCCACGCCTTTCCAACGCATCACCTTACTGCCCAACCACTCATCCTCTACATAAAACTACGTAATAAAACACTTTTTGGCGGGTTGAACAAAATATCGTGATTTGTCAGTGACGAGCTGATCGACTTTGTCAAGCTATTCACTATACCTTTAGCAACCATTCGATAGCTACTGCGCACATTCGGTTGCCCGGCACCGCTATGACCCCTTTTTCCCCCCTGGGAAAAACATAACTTCGCCTTCGGTGATACGAGCGGGTGTTCATCCTATTATCTTTCTTTCAAATATTAAACAGTTATTGGATAAGGTTTTTGTGTTATCCGGAATAATCAAGGTCGAGGTAAGTGTTATCAGCCGAAGCCGAAGTTTGAGGCTGATAACACTTACCGAGATCTTGATTATTCCGGATATCACAAAAATCGAATTGAATTTCCTTCGCTATCAGATGTCTCCCACATTGCTCTCGGAAATCATGCATTGCGCGCGCAACCTACAGATTAGTGAATAATCTGCTAGCAGATTATTCACTAATCTGTAGGTTGCGCTGATTCTCAGAATTAAATGTAGGCCGGGCTCTTAGCCAATTAGAAGACAGTTAGTGACTACAATGTATAATAGTACCTAATATTTGCCTTTTTTGTATTCACACTGTTTTTTCGGATCTTGTAGACAAATGAAGTCGCCCTCTCACAACTTCGGAAAACGAGCTGCCTTTTTTCTTAGAGTTAGTTTTTTTTAAGCTAAAAAAAAGTTTTTTATTAAGCTAAATACTTCAGACACTTTAATAAAGTATTTCATTCAAACATTTACGCATAAATTTATTTGCAGCAAAATCATGTTGGATGGTAATGCGCACGAGCAGACCATTACTTGTAGGTATTTTATTACAGATCACGTGGCTGTCGGCTAATGCAAAGACAAGAGAAAAATGAATCAAATGATAATTACTATTACTATTCTTCTGAGAAGATCTCCAGAGATTGCCCGAGTATTTCTTACATTAGATACTCGGGACGGAATCTTTACCGAGATGAGTATTGGGTCAGCATCGACTACACAAACAAGGATAACTATTTTAAATAAGATACAGCAAATCGCTCATTTTTTTCAACAACTTGATATACACCAACAAATAATCAATTAAAGGGATTTTGACAACCTTTTATTGCCTTTCCTTCCTAAATGTTTCACGATAATCTGCAGTCGTATACTGCATGTTTGTGAAAGTGTGAATTCTTTACATTTGAAATACTGTTAGAACATCAAAAACCAGATTGGTTATGATAGCTTCTCATCGGATGCAGTACATGGTCTGATAGAGCCCTTCACTATAGAAGAGCCCTGACTGCGTGCCCAGGCGTTAACAATTGGCTCATATTCATCAACCGTGAAATAACGGATGCAGCCAACAAAGTTGGGTGGCATACTCTTGGCTTGTAGGCGCTCCCAGAAAATAACCCTTCCCTGACGGTATATCAAGCCTGTTACTGTTTCCAGGTATGACGGCCTTCCTTTGACCTAATTGAAAAATATTAAGGCAATATTGATAAGGCGCAGTTTGTCATTGATATCTAAAAGAATGTTGATATTGGAGTTTATTACATAGAAGATAATATATGATTGCGCGGAGATATGAAATTTATCTTCGACTGTTCAAATCGATAGCTAACGAGTGAGATATCGGTTTTGAACACGAGAAGATAAATTTCATATATCCAAGCAACCATGTATTATTCTGTTTATTAATTATTATGTTTTTGAAGATTTTCCGAAGATTTTCGACCATTTTCTGAAGATTTCCGAAGATTTTCAAAGTGTTGTGCGAAGGACGTACCAATGATTCCGAACATTTTCCAAAATTTCCGAAGATTTCCGAAGATTGCCGAGGAAGATCCGAAGATGTTTCGACTTAATATCGATAAACTTTGGCTCAAGGAGCATTGAAACTGGTGAACTCTACGAGCTGATTCGTCAAAAATAATATCACACAAGTGTAGCAAAAAATTGTCAAAGACTTACCCTGAGCTTCTGCATCTTTGATGTTGATCTCAACTGACTGTTCATTGCGGGTGATATGAACTTTGTTCCATCCTTTGTTTAATGTTGGCCGGATACTTTGTATCTTGTTCTCCCCTAATCGAAATGACACCAGTAATGTTAAGTAAAACGTTTATAGATTCGAGGATACAGAGGTTAAGATTTTGCGTAAAGAAATCATGTTACCTGAGCCCAGATTGACGCTGTACCAAAGTCGTTTGTTCTTGTATCCAACCGATACATGATCAACGTAGCTACCTTGAGCGGTCATTATCAGACCACGGTCCACTCATGTCACTTTTAAACTCGAAGCGGATGTCGTCTACAGCGCGGTTCTTTTTGGGTTTGTAGTTGTCTATGGTAATGTAGCTGTCACCGCTAGAGCACACACATGAACCTGCCGAACAAGAAATGTTCAGTTCAGCCAATTTCAACTTGAAATAGAAAAAGAGACATCAGAATTCAATTATATCAATATTTAAATTAGTTACAATAGTTAAAGCCCGAGTAAAAGTCCAATAAGAACCGACGATTATCATGAATTTAGTTCGTCTTCCGATTCAGTCACCATAGAAACAGGTCATTGTTAGTGTCACGCGGTTGGAACTTGGTTCCCAAGGAGACGAGACTATTTCTATAGACACATGAAAGGTAAACTCAAAACACTGTGCCTTTCACGCAGACAATTCAAATTTAATAGAAAGAGTTCAGTTATTACTTGCATAGTCAGTACTTTCTAACGTATTAGTTGTCCTGTAATTTGCATACGAATTTATGTAGATGTTTTTGTACTGTGCAAAGCGCCACTTGAAGCACCATTGAATCGATGTAATTATTAAATATGTTGTTATTTTCACTACCTATTTAAGCCAGCGTGAAACTGCCTTCATGGTTTAGACGGTTAAGGCTACTGAGGCTACACTTACCACAGGCTATCATGCGGGGAAGTTTGTTCAACAGATCATTAAATTGGTTTTCCATTACCACATCCTCATCCCTCTCTGTCACTAACTTAAGTATCGTGTTAAGTGCATTAGCTGCTAGTACCCATGGTCACGACTATCAGCCGGACGCCTAGTTTGCGCAAACTCACAGAAGCTGTCGTTAGGTGTGAGACTTCGGTGGCCCCTATCTACCTGTTTGCCATCAGTTAGTAGAATGGCAATCCTACGCGTGCTAGTCGCTGACTTTGAAAAGACGTCCTGGGCCGCTTTATTCAGGGCTTCGTCGATTTGTGTACTGGCTTCGTAGCTTGCTGTTCTAGGGAGTTCTTGTGAGAGTCCATCAACAGCTCCTTCAAACGCTTGCTTAGACGAATACTGTCCAAGTGTAGCCTTTACTGAAACTGACCTACTGAACTGAATGATGGCTGCTCGGCTCTGGCCTGGTGCTACACCTAATTTCCCAGCTGCCTGCTTGACAAAGTTCTTTTCCTTCTGAAATGACGCTTGTGAAATGCACTCCGAAGAGTCCATTATGAAGGCCACATCTACTGCACACTGTGATATCGCTAAAGAAACATGCATGATGTCAGAAATGTGTTGAAATACTTCCAAGCTGAGTAGATTACTTCTCATAACCTTGATATGACATAGTGAATATATGAAAGACATGCGGTTGAACTTGATGCCTTGTCGCGATAGCCTGCGAGCAGGCTCTCTATTCGGGGGCAACGTGAATATTGAACTTCTCGGCGCCGAGGCGCGTCCCGCGTGCCGAAGCGAGTGCGTGGGCGAGCGGCCCGCAGGGGAGAACCTCAATTTTGTCGTGGGCTCGCTTCGCTCGCCGCTCGCGCCTTCGGCACTCGCGGATCGCGCCTTCGGCGCTCGAGAGTTCAATATTCCGTTGCCCCCGAATAGAGAGCCTGCTCGCAGGCTATCGCGACTAAGGCTATTCAAGTTTCAACCGCATGTCTTTCATATATTCACTATGTCACTATCAAGGTATGAGGAAGTTTACGAGCGACTCTCAGACACTATCTTTTAGTAATATGCCCACTTTCCAGCATAATTGAAGACCAGGTGAAGGAGGGACAATCGATGGGTTGAACTCAATTTTGATCTCAATTTTGATCTCAATTTTGATCTCAATTTTGATCGTGGGCTGCGCCTTCGCACTCGCGGGTCGCGGCTCGGCGGTTGAAGAGTTCAATTCCGTGCCCCCGTGGCCTGCTCGCAGGCTATAGTCGGGCCGCATGCTATTTTTTTACTGTACAAAGCAAATAAGGCTGTGATTTCTAAGGGGCAAACAAGCTTACAAGTTTCAAGTTGGTGTTTTATTGAGTTGATAATTTTTTTAACCATACTTTGGATTCAGTATTGTGTTAAAAATATTCTAATTATAATAAGTTTTACGTAATTTCGGCGCTTTCTTAAAAAGAAATTGGCTAGCGTAGTTAACAAGTCAAGTTATCGAGTAAGTTTTTTCAAACTAAACTTAAAATTTCCAAAAGTTGGTTCTCGGAAATATTTTGGCGCAGACAGCTCGCTATTTCAACGAGCTAATGTCTCCAAAAACGCCATCATTTTAATGGTTTCTCTCCTGACAGACATCCATGGCGGCTATCGTGAATATGGTGTATTGAAATAGTGTGTTAGTAATTAGAGCAAGTTTTTTTTTTTTTTTACCTGAAAGAAAAATGTAAGCTAGGGTAAACAAAACATTGGATTCATAAACTCCGCTATACCGCTGAGTTGCTCAGCTGGTAGAGCAAAGCACCAGTATCGAGGAGGTTTTGGTTCAAATCCTGTTGTAACTTCGAAATTTTTTACAGGCTTAAATTGCTGATACAGTTCTGAGCTTCCCATTCACTTTATAATTAGCAAGGGTTATTTTACCTGAAAGAAAAATGTTAGGCTTAACAGAACATCGGAATCATGAACGCCGCTATACCGCTGCGTTGCTCAGCTGGTAGAGCAGAGCACCAGTATCGAGGAGGTTATGCGTTCGAATCCCGTTGTAACCTTTGAAATTTTTTACAGGCTTAAATTTCTAACACCCATTCCAAGATCCGTATTTACGGACTTTACTGTTATTCAAGCAAGCTGTACGAGTAACTGGCACCATTTCCCAGCACTGCTTAGAGAAAAGGTGCACTGGTTTTCGCGCTTGGAGGCGTGCCATCAACATTAAATCATATCAGGTAAGGGTGGGGACAGAAACAAAGAAATGGGTGTCAATGAAAGAGTTCAACAGCTTTGTTTAAGGCTGTGATTCTTATCGAAGCTCTTTGATATCTGAATCTTCACTCACACTCACCTTTTGTTTGGTGCGCCAGAACTAGCAGTGAAAGTCCCAGTATTATACAGCTTTCCATGTCTTAAAATAAAAAGAAGAGAATGCCTGTTTTTCAGTCAAGTTTTACAGAACGAAATTGGGAGCCCTCGAGGATCCTCGAGGCACTGAAATTGAACTAGAATACCAAAATCACACTTAGCCGACTTTTCAGAACATATAAGAAAAAATAGCCAAAAAACGAAGTCTCAAGTCATATATACCCTTCAGTCAAAAAACTAAACTCCACGAGATCCAGAGATTCTTTCTGCAGAATATGTCACTTATGTAGGAAGACAGAATGATGAAGTAATTTATCCCAATGATTGACCAGGGGAATTTTTCCGCGTCCTTAAGAATAACTGAAGAGCACGGAGAACGTTTCAAGTTACAAATTAAAGTCGGTAAGCGGTTTAGTCGTTTCAGTTACAACAAATTTGGCTGTCATAATGACCATTCAGTTCCGTGACATCCATCAGGTACCTGTCACCTCTTTCACAGATCACTGGCAATGGGCACGCCTTCCAACCCACAAAATAAGTAATTCTTTAATCTTATGTTAAATTGCAGCATCTAGCCTAACGCCTCCGTTATATAGTTAAATAGTGTATCATGGTGCATCCATTATGTTTATGTACGCGGCTCTAGTGGTCATGTTTGCTCGTCTAAGAAGCTTTTAGAGATTTAGGGCTTGCAGCTATAATTACTACATGTAGCATAATCAATTAATGAGGTTTATTCAACCAAGCAAAAATGAGGCCATACTTTAGTTCATCGAAGACCAAGATTGCCTCAGTTCAAGATTTACTCCGAAGATTGTACACCTTTTTTGAATAAGACTCTGAGTTCTTGAATTGATTCCAAGATCGATTCCAAGGTTTGTGGAGTTTCCTTCCTCTTTCAATATTTGTTTACTTTTCAATATTTGTTATTGCCCCCTGGCTAATGGAGTCAGGCGAAAACGTATTCTTCAAATTTCTGCATTGATAGTATTGAGTTGATATTTCATAACTTAGAATGCCACACTAGTGATCTGTTTACCAGGATTTAACTTTTTCAAACCTAATTATAGGGAAACAATTCATACATTTTGCGTTCTTAAAGGAGGTATTCGTTGTTTTTAGGGAGCATCCTATTGCTGAATTATCTAAACATGGTTAGATCACAATTTTAACAAATTGTTCGTGCCGTCACTGGCAGATTTGTTATTACTGACATCGTCTGATCGTGTCTGTTCTTGCGCTTTTTCTCATTTCCTTCTGTCAGGTGCCCTGTAAGTTGGACTACCACAAAAATTGCCATATAGAATGCCAGGATCTAAAATGATAAACATTCAGAGATTTAGAATAAATCTAAGTTTCAACCGGCATTAACAAAATCTGACGAGTACAATTAAACGGCAACTTTTGGCCTTTTTTTACAGCAGTCAAAGCTATTCAGTTATCTATGACTATTCATTATAACCAGTTGTCCACGCGCGAGTATATATTATTTCACAATTATTCATCAGATATACATTTATCTACTTAAAAAAGAACGAGAAAGAAATAGCAAACGAAGCGAGCGCAACGCACGAGGGAGTGGGCCGGGACATCTTGGCGCCTCACGTTTTGTGCCGTCCGTTCTCTTGTGATCTTTTACCGAGCTCAACGATCGAAGAAAAATATGAGAAAATAGAGGGATGTGAATAGTCTAATCTACGCAGCAATTTGGCATTTTGAGCAATCTGATTAGCTGCTGTCTCGGGATATTCAACGCTATCCTCTTCGCCCCCCCCTCCTCCGTCAGTTCGTTCTTGACAACTCTCTTATTCACTGTAACTGAAAACTGACGAATATTTCCTTGGTTCAGAAAAATGCCCTCTGTGAAGACTCCTTTTTAGAGAGCTTCACAATGATGTTTTCCCTCTAAGCCTCTAGTAGCCTCTGTCGCTTCCATACTTCATTGTAAATTAAAGGTCGTCGAGTATTTCTACGCTGAGAAAAGGGTCCACTTTATGTATGTCCTATCCTTCCCTAGTGCTTTATTCCCCTTTCTTTCCTTAATGGCGATTGGTGACATGTAGATTTCAGTACTGAGGCACAGAAGAGATGAAAATAAAAAAAAATAATAATACAATGTCAAATGTGGAGATTTCACTTGGTTATGGTTTCGATGCGTCCTGCAGATATAACAAGCAAAATCTGCAGGAACTTACCTGCCATTTTGCAGGTAAGCCACACAAAAAAAGGAAAAGTAAAGCGAGTGAAGCAAGTGTTACTTAACTCAAAAGACATTTCTAAATATTTCACTAACGAAAAGACAAAATTAAAATAGCCTAAAATGTCAGATCCTTCTTTTAAAAAAAAAAAAAAAAAAAACAAATAAAAAAAAAAAATCCATATTTTAATTATTGATACTTTTTAACACCTCTGATTGAAAAAAAAAAACAAGACTCAACCAAACTCCCAAACTGTAAATTTAAAAATAAAATTAATACATGAATTCAATTTGTATTACAAGTGGTTAAATCAAGAGAATAAATCTCAATCCAAGAATGGAATAAGAATACGTTGAAAATTTAATCTTGAAAAGGCTTGTTTATAAACAAATAGACCAATTTCCTTAGCATGCCAATATTTTTTTCTTTCGCAGGTCTTCACCATGAAAGGAAATATCCTTGTGATATTTTTTCTATCCTTGCAATTCTCTCCTTCAACCTCAGCCAGTTTTAAAGGGGTCCTTGAGAAGGTCACCAGTGTCTTTGCGAAGCCCACAAATGTCGTCTTTGGCACTTACTCCCGCTCAGCAACCGTTGCTGCACTTTCCAGGTTACTACGAGGAGAGGACAGTGCCAAGGTCAAAGAAAGTTTGAATCAGGCAATCTCCACATTGGCATTATTGGACGTCGGAGGAGGCGTCCTAGTTCCTGGAGTACAGATTATGGTTGACGCCATTGCCAAGGAGACTGCCTTTCAAGCAACAAGAAGAGCCTTTAAGACGTACAACGGGAAAATGCTTGGGCAACTTAACCGAAATAGCTGGTCTAAGCTGAAATCGGCTGAAATGAAGAGAATTACTCAAAGTACAAAAGCAGAAAATATTGTCAACATTTTCAGACGATGTGGCAAAACTATCAAGACACAGCAAGACACTAAAACACATCAACAGGGCGAAGAATTTGTTCCGCGTGAAATCTGTAGCTCAGGTGTTAGGCCCCTTGTTCGATACAGTCGCCGTTGGAATCAACTCATGGGCCTTAGGTACAACAATCAGAGATTGTAACAAGAACCCCAAAAACTGTAACCGTGGAGCAATCGCCTCAGCTTCACTTGGAATTGCCTCTGGTTTAATTGGTGTAGGAACTTTTGTTGCCGCGCTTGTTACGACAGGCACTATCAGTGCAGTTCTCGGGCCTGTTGGCGCGCTTGTGTCGGTCATGCTGGCGATATGTGCCACACTGATTGAATTGTATTATCCGGATCCGGCTCGTCTTAATGCATTAAGACGTGAGCAACGACTGAGTTTCATGAGACAACTGGACCAGTATTCAAGGAAACAACTTTACGCGGATACACCGATTTATGGCGGAAAAGAAGGTGGAGAGAAGCGACGTCTATGTTGTCAATCAAGCACTTTTACCGCGATACTTTAAAACAAATGACGAATTAATTTTTGGGCAAGATACGTCCATAAATCCAAGAAAAATGGTTTTTATTCCAGGAAAATGCTATGACCCTTGGAATGGAGTTGATCGATTTACTAGTGGACGGATTCACCCGTCAAGTTTTTTGTACTGCCCGACGCTTGTGGATGGAATGAAAATATCGCTCGAAAGCAAGAATGACGAAACAGGCTATGGCTTTTACGGATTCGTAAAAAATGCAAAATCTGTAAGAGGCTGGGAAAAGAGACAGTTCAAACCCAGTGAGAAGTATAACGGTTCAATCGTTCTCATCAACACCGATCAAGTACAACGTTCAGAACTAAGGAAGCAGCGAGAAGCTCATTTGAACCAAGACCTTCGCTCAATTCGAATTAATACCACGGAGAAAGGCAAAGGTGGTGCATATGATGACCTTGTTGCTGTGGGAAACATGGAAAACCTACACCAAGGTGGATGGGTTCGAATTCATACAGGGAATGGAAATGATGCATTAAACATTGACGGATTTCCCAGCCGTCAAGAAGACAGATTACATGCAATACTAGGCTCTGGTCGCAACACACTATCATTCTTTGGTTTCCCTGAAGACAAAAACTTCGAGATCAAAGGAATTGAGTACGAACCACAAAGTCAAAAACTGCATTATTTTCTTGGAGGTAACCGCCGAAAGCACTATGTTGGTAAGGTTGGAGGAATCAAGATTTTAAGCGCCTCTCCGTTTCAAGATGTTGTGCACTTGTTCGCATCTAAAAAGAGCCAAAGCGGTGACGATTTCACTGTATTCAAGTTCAAAGGAAAAGCAGATTACGTTATCGACATCAAAAAGGTTGCTAACGCCTTTCGTGGCACAGGCAGTGGAAAGCCGTTTGTGTTTAAGATCATTGACAACACAGATAACGGACAGAATGGGGAGACAAAATGCAATAATCATAACTCTCTATTGAAAATTATCAACATTGGCACATCTGGGGTTGCCAATGATATTTTATATCGTGCGGATCGCAGACAAGTTTTGATATATGGTAAAGAATCAAGCCAGCAAGACCAGAGTGACATTGTCAGCACTACGGACGACCATTCTAGTTCAGCAGCTTTGCCCATAACCAGGTGTTCAGGTGAGCCTGGCGATGGCAATCATCCCAAAGGAGGCATTGGTAAAAAGCTGCTTGCCATTGTGTCCTTCCAGACGAAGTGCCCTGGAGAGGTCAAGGCCGATACAGACGAAAGTGGAAACTGCATGATGGCCACCAGGAAGGTGTCGGAACTGGACACAATTTTCTATGACGGGAATCGCTACTTCACTGATTTCACTCGTGACATCAAATCTAGGGAGGCCACTTCGTCGAAGACTTCTGTCTGCACATTGAAGTGCCCCCAAACTCAAGTGACCCGTTCAACCAAGATAGAAATAGGACTCAGACCCAGTGGCGTTCTGATCATAGGAAGCGAGTTGTTCTTGGATCCTTGTGACATGGGAAAAGAGGGTGTGTTGCTTTTAAGGAAAAAATCATGTCTGTTGTGGGAACTACGATTGGAAGGCGCTCCTACGAAATTCGCGGGTAGCGGCAAAAAACATCAGCTGTATGGCTTCAACAAGATCTTGAATGAAAATGGAGATACAATAGTAGATCTAAGTGAGGAAAAAAGAATCGAAATAGACTTGTACAAAATGTACGCAAGGAAAACAGTGAAAACCATTGCTGAATCTGCACGACATGAGCGAAGTAAGGAGGTAGCTAAATCCCTGGAAGAATGCTACAGCAGCTCGAATTCACTTAGCAGCGCCAGCATTTGCCGACCGTGAAGAGATATTGTTAAAGAGAACTGGTGGCTATGAGAACAAAGCACTTTTGCAGAAAGTTTGCAGGAAACCCCCTCCTAGAAACAGAAGAATGTTACGATACATGAAAAAAATTTAATTTTTTTGTTAAACCACTCTGCGCCCAATAAACGTTACACAGAAATTCACTCATGGCTAGTTGGCCAGTATATGGTTTAGCCATAGCCAATACTCAAACTATAACTGTCTATATGGGACCACATTTTCAAAAATTGGCCGACGTAATTTCTTATATCTCTATCCCAATTGAATCCCAAATTTGGCGTAATAGTTACTATTACCATTCTTCTGAAACTGTCGTCAATAATAAGCTTAGCTATAGTTTCGTATTTTATGTGGTTTGCGTTTCTTGCTGAGGGATGGCTTTATACAGCTTGTAACGGTCGGAGCGGTGAGAATAATAAAGTAATCACCAAAATTTAACAGGTATGATTTGTCTTTTGGGTTCGTCCCGCATTACTTTTGCCAAACGTCCACTCTAATGTTTATAATATAGTATGAAGAGCAACGTTCGGGATCGGATCTCGAAAAATTAGCTAGAAACCTATGAAAAACAATTCTCGGCGTTGTCCTTAAGTTGGACATTATGATCAATTTAAACATTTGAATTTTGCATAGAGGCTTCTGGTTATAAGTGTTATACACTTTATACTCTTCATCTAAAGAGTGAATGTTTGGAATGAATGAAGTAGTCGCACTTTGACAGGGTTAGACTGTTTCTTCTTTTCTTTTTAAATTTTTCTTTATTCTGAATGGTCTTCTCGTATCACACGGGTTAACAGGCGGTATTAAACGCAAATGACTGTGACCAAAACCACGATTTATACTTTGCAGTGCACTGAGAATAAGAGAACAAAACCATCCGTAGCGGAAAGAGAATTCCCACCCCTGGGTAGATTAACTTTATCAAAGTTCCTGTTGTTATTAGCGAGCTTAACTGAGTAAAAAGCAAACTACAAGACGACGGCAACGGGAACGAGAACGAGAACGTCGCCAAACAAAAGGCTCTGTGCGTGCGTAATTAATCTTGGTATATTTCTAGGCTATCTTCTGGAGAATAATAGCGTGAAATAAGCAAATTATGCGTAGTTTGGAGAACGTGAACCACGACGGCTAATTTTACGCATTTGTATTTGAAAATGAATATCGTACATGTGACAACATATTCAGCTGGAGATTGAACCGATTGATATACTACATACATCCATATAAATTATTTTTTTACTAGGCGTTGTCCTCGCTGCCGTCGCCGTTGTCATCGATAAAGCTCTGAATAAGTGGTTTAGGAAAAACCCTGTTGCTGGGAGGATTCAGGCAACAGATGTTGGTCGACCCATTATTAAGAAAAACACACATTGTTGAAGCATTTGCTTTTTATTCACCCCTCTAAAGTATGTATTCTACGCTGAAGGTTCTCCGTGCGGTATTCTGAAAAGAATGGAGAGAAATAGGCTGATTAACATCAAAGTATTCGACAATTTGAGCATATCGTACAATCCTAACTAGTTCATTCTCACGACTACTTCTTTTTCCTACGTAACATCGTCTTGGCTCAGAACAATTTCAAATGTAGTAGGAATATAAAACATTCGTATGAGCTGGACTCCGCATCGAGCGGTGCAGGTTTGAGCCCTTGCGGGTTTCATTAGGTTGTGTTCTTAGGCAAGACACTTTACTTTACTTTTACAGTGCTTTTTTCGCCCAGGTGTATAAATGGGTACCGGCGAATTTAATGCTGAGGGTAAACTTACGATGGACTAACATCCCATCTACTCTCTTCAAGTTAATGAAACCGGAGATAAGGGCCAGCCTGATGGGCCTACCCAACACACCGTTCTACCTTTTTATGTGCAGATTAGGGGCCTGGCCGCCCATAATCGGATAAAAACATACACGCACAGGATCCTTGATCTGGAGTCCGACACGCCAACCGTTGAACAACTCCCCCCCCCCCCCCAACCTCCCATTTCAAATAATGTGATTATATAACAGTGTTCGGCCAATCAGACGAGCACGTGGAATGCCCATTTAATCATTAATTTAGTAACCATCGACAGCATTTTATTAGCGTGTTTTGTATTTTCGACAGAGTGAAGTGTGATTGGGACGTTATTGCCTATAACGCCATTGTTATTAAAAGACTTAATTAAATCTGATAAAACAACATCCAACGGCGCTTGTTTACTGACTGAATCGTTGCAGCCAAGTTTCGACAGGAACTAGAGTGCTCTAGCAAAAAGCAACAAGGCACTAGCATAATACCACCTCCCCCTCCCCTCCCCTCTTAACAGGGCCTAATTAACTGGCACTTCAGGCAGCTGATAAACCAATTTAGAGCAAGTTCTTACCTAGCAGCTATCAGCGAAACTGATGTCATCGAGAGCGATGGGACTTCCACTGGCATTTGCTTCGAACAACAGCTAAAAATAAAGTCAGAAGAGATAAGACAGTTTTCTATTGTCTCCGAGGGACTTGTTAGTGCAATGTAAGATTGATTTAAATGCTTTTCTTCTCACTCCTTCAAGTCATGACAAAAGGAATTGAATGACCTAGCTGAATAGTATCTTTGCCCTCCTCGGGGTCGCCCCCCCCCCCCCCCCGGGCGGGCTATCCCATGGTAGGTAGGTAGGTAGGTAGGTAGGTAGGTAGGTAGGTAGGTAGGTAGGTAGGTAGGTAGGTAGGTAGGTAGGTAGGTAGGTAGATAGGTAGGTAGGTAGGTAGGTAGGTAGGTAGGTAGGTAGGTAGGTAGGTAGGGAGGGAGGGATGGAGGGAGGGAGGGAGGGAGGGAGGGAGGGAGGGAGGGAGGGAGGGAGGGAGGGAGGGAGGGAGGGGGTAGGCACAGGTACGTGGGTAGATTGCAAGGTCGTTAGTAATAAAGTACATTGGTAGATAGGCAGAAAAATTTGTGTCATTGCAGGATAAAGATAAAACCGTATTTGACGCACCTGCTTATGTACGCTGACCTCTACCTTTACTTTCTTACACATCCAAGAACCTTGACTACTGCTCAAACTGGCTACAGTAGTTTTAGTTGAACCCTTCCTATTCGCGACCGAATATAGCTTCAATGAACCCCTGTAGGGGAAGAAACAAGAATACAACTTTAAGAGTCGAGAATCAAATGAGCCCACGATTATCATTTTCGAGTCTTTCAAAAAGACTGCTTTATTTTTTTATTCTTAGTTATAGGCAAGCAAGCAAAGCGAGCAAACAGAGCGCGAGAACGACAGCAAAGCGCGCGAAAGAAAAGAAACCCCTGTAGACTTTTTCGGAAAAAGGGACGCCTTTTAGTCGATCTCTTTTGACATGACATCAAGTCATTGTTATCAACTCCGGCCACGCTACCAAAATTAATTTAATCGAGCCCGTGTCACGGGTGACTCGCGTATGTCGTCTCCGCATAAAAGAGGATAGCAATGTGAACCATCTGATTTCGGCAGGTTGTGGAGCTGTTCATTTTCTATTTGTCTGGTAAGGCGCTTTACATTTACATTACATTTCAACGAAAAATTAAGGCGTAAATGTGTTACTTGACATAATAGACATCGTGTTTGTTCTTGGCCTTACTGTTTGCAAAACCTGAGCACGAATTATTGAAAAGAGTTAAGAAAACGTTTCCTCGACAGATTTTCCGATTAAATGAAATGACTACAAGCATTATGCCCGAAATTCAAAGGTCCGATCATTTAAGTCGATTAGTTGAGGAAGATCGACTAAATTGACGAAAACCGCTGCAAATCGCATGCCACCTTCTATCTTCTTTACGCCTTCGACGATTGTAAGAGAAGTAAAAAGTCCTCATTTTCCTCATTTTCTCTGTAAGATATATAGAAAACTCCGCCTCGCTTTGTAAATAGCCAACTGGTCAGCCTCCTACCAGTTGGGATTTTTTTACAAGTTTCTGTTCTATTTACAATATTTGTTTGTTTATTTGTTTTTTGTTTGTTTACAGTGTCCCCAATTAGCACAATAGTGCAAAAGACATCTATACTTAAATAAAGTTATTTATTTATTTTATTTATTTTGAAAAGAAAAAAATAGATTTACTTTTTTTTTTTCCTTTTTATTTTTTTTTTACTTTTTTAACTTTAAATTATTAATGTTGTATAATGATAGGTTGTTTTTGTTTTCTTGTCGTGTCCCAGTGGGGTCTTTTCCCTCGCTAACACTTTGACACGTTAATAAAGTCATTCATTCATTCATTCAAATATATATACGACGCCTGTAACCACGTCTGCGTCGTTTTATGTAATGTGTTTCAGTATTTTTACGTTATTTTTCTAAAGGATTTTTAACACTAAAATTGTTCTTTTTACCGCTGATTTTAATCTGTAAACATTTTCATCTTTAGGCTCGGATCAGCTTTCGTAGGTGTCACTTATTAGTTTAATCGTATAATGAGCTGAAACGATTGACACGTTAATAAAGTTGATTGATTGATTGATTGAGTGATTGATTGATTGATTGATTGATTGATTGATTGATTGATTTAACGTTTAAAAGTAATTTCACTGCTTACCCCTTCATGTAGTAGTTGAACCTGATACACATATCGCCGTGATTGCTGTTGTGATTGGCAAGAACCAACTCAAAGGGGATCAAAAGTTGCGCCTTACCACTACTCCCCTCAGTCACAAGGAACTTTCCTGATGGGAAAAATATCAGATTTCGTTCCATAAATTTTGCAAGAAAAATGGCATTTTCCGTATCTTCAACAGCTCTGGAAAGAGTAACTTATTACCTATCGTAAATTCATCGTTTAAAAAAGTCTCAAGAAATTACTACCTAAGATGTCAAAACTCTTCCATCGCGCTCGACCTTTTATGGAAGACTGAAAACTACTCACCACTCCCCCCTGCTCCACTGCTCGGTCCTCCGCTGCTGCTGCTGCGCATGACAAAGTTAATGTCGTCATCAAACGGCACATTGTGCCAGTCACACATGTCACTGTCAAATGTACAGGATTTCACCTTGCTACTTGCCCCGCTAACTGCAGATAGAAGAAAACAGCAGATGATTGGACATACTGTTCACCCACACAGCGGTCAAACGTCGCGTGCGCAGTTCCCGCCAAAAACTGCTCCATACAAGCCTTTTAAATTTCCTAAAACTTTCGAATAAAGCCTAAAGTTAACCCGCCCCTGGAAAGTTAAGGTTTATACGCTGCTTATGCATTGGAAATTTGATAATTGATCTCCACTGAGTTTCCCAGTTTGAAATTTTCTTTTACCGTGCTGTTTCTTTAATGTTTTCCTTCATCTTTTCATTTTTTCAGCTAAACGAGTGTTTTTACTTTTTAAATAATCCGCATCCGAACCAAAGTGCTTCGACAAACGGCGCCGAGAAGTCCACATGTCGCTATTTTCAAACACGTAGAATTTTTTTAGTCAAAGCTCCAAAAAATTTAGTAAATCCTCAGGATACCGGTAATGTATCGAACTTTGAACAGTGAAAATTAAAACCTTATCTTTGAAATACTTTTCTTGTTTTTTGCACATTTCTGTCGTTTGACCACGGTCGAGACATACCGGCAACGTTGCGGGCAGTTACTTTTAAGTAACTGTTAAAACAGGGTTTACACATGATAACATTCAAAATTCACCATCAAGCCTCGTTTACGCGAATTATTCTCAACCGTCTATTACCTTCATGTAGTTTTCAAGTGGGTATTCTTTTCATCTTTGCCGCTCTGAGAATGCGATCATGATAAAGTTTACAAGTTTGCACTTCGAAAGCGAGGCTTGGTGGTGGAACTTTCCGACATGACTGCGCACAGTAATTGGACACAGCTGAAATTGTTCTACTCCGGGGGGGGGGGGGGATACTCAACAAAGTTTTGTACGGGGAGGCTCCGCCCCGAGCTCCTACCCCTTACCCTTTTATATACCATTTTGCCAGAAATTGTACCCCTTTCGTTTACCTTTTCATGAAAAAAGGTTCCCCTTTCATATACCTGAAAGTCATGGCATAGACTTAAAACACAACGTTTTCTTTTCATTTTCAATAGCGCTTCATAAACTGAAATTATACAGCCATAAATTGCATCTACTCGAAATATTTTTATTAAAAGGCCCTTTCAAAAACCTAAATGACTGATTTCCATACCCTTTCGTATACCTAAACTTGTGAAATCTCTACCCTTTCATATACCTGAAGCCTGAAAAAGGTACCCCTTTCGGGCGGAGCCTCCCCGTATAGGCCATTATGGGGAGTACCCCCCCCCCGGGGTTCTACTGCAGAAGAAGGCCCTGTTTCTACTTCAGCAGTATTGCGCGTAATTTCTGTGGTGGGGTTTGGACACATGGTGCAATAGACCTTCAGCCTGCTAGAGAAATCGCCTGTATCGTGTTTGTACCCTTATTGCTTTTGTCAAATGTTTTAAAACCTTACGCTTGCGAAAATGGAGATGGAAAAACTTGCATATTAAATGATATGTAGCCATAAATGACTAAAATAGCCAAAAAGCGAAACTTTAGAATGTTGGATTATAATGAAATTCTCTAATATATAGTTTCATTGGGGTCTTCAGTTTTTTACTATACTCGAGTCAAGGACTTTGAGTGTTGTTAAAATGAACGCCCTATAATTCCTCTTAAATACGCGGGACACCAAAGGGGGTGGAGTTGAGTTTCCATATTATGAAGGTGTCTGTATTATACAGATAGAGGTTGTATGGATTTTTAGGGACCAAGTCAACTGTCGGTAACAAAGAGGTGTTCGTATCGTGGAAGTGTCCGTAAGAAGAGGTCCCGAGGGGGTACTCCCTATAATGGCTTATACGGAAAGGGGTACCTTTTTCAGGCTTCAGGTATATAAAAGGGTAGTAATTTCACATGTTTAGGAAGGGTATGAAAATCTGTCATTTAGGCTTTTAAAACGGCCTTTAATTAAAATATTTCGAACAGTTGCAATTTATGACTATATATTTTTTTAATTTATTAAGCGCTACATGAAAATACAAGAAAACGTCATGTTCTAAGTCTATGCCAGGTCTTTCAGGTATATAAAAGAGGTACCTTTTTTCAGTAAAAGGTATACGAAAGGGGTTCAATTTCTGTCAAAATGGGGTATAAAAGGGTAAGGGGTTAGAACTCGGGTCGGAGCCTCCCCGTATAAAACTTTTTTGGGTACCCCCCCCCCCCGGGGAAGAGGTACGATTCGACTGTACCAACATCACGGCAACAGTATGAGAATAAAAATTCTCTTCTTAGAACGCAAACATGAAAACAAAAAGTAGAGATCCTTTTTTTACGTACCACCGCAAGCTCCACCACTTCCGCCGCCACCACCGCCTCCTCCACCGCCACCGCCACCGCCTCCACAAAAACCACAGGTCTTCGCACAGTTGCCCTTCATATAGTCATGCCATTGGCTTGACGGGTCGCAAAATCCATTTTGCTTCCAGCCAGGGCAATACTGGCTTTTGTCTTGACAAACTGTTTGAAATAAAAATACAATAGCATTGCATGACACAGACTCACTGAGACTGTTTCTACAATGAACTGAAATATTTGGAACAGCAGGCGTTTAAGGGGTAAGAGGTGAACTCTTTAGTCAACTACGTTTTTCTCGAACACTTTAACGGCGGAAAAGTTATAACTTAAGTTAAAGTCTAATTTATTTAAACCATTCACGTTACAAAAAAGCAAGTGTATTTAAAACCGTTGTATTAAATAATCATATATTATTTTAAAGTGCTGCTTTTAAATAATGAAGAAAGAATATTATTTAGGGATTTTTAAACCTGATAAAAATCGCAGTGACAGATTGTATTTCAATTAAAAGACCACAAATGGACGTTTCTTGGATCAGGAATTTAAAAAAAAACCTGCAAAATCTCTTATAGCTAGTCTAGACAACAGAACGCTTTTCTAATTTTCTTTATTAACTAAATCCATTTTGTAGATATCCCCAGGATCCTACCGTTACATTTTTATATTAACTCGCTATTGATGAAGGGTCTTGTTTAAAACCGGCTAAAGTATCTCGAGAAATTGATTTTTAAAAAATACTATTCACGCAATACTCAGTTACCTGGAGGATCAGTGGGTCCACCTATAAGGCAATAAGAATGAGAATTAATTTCTGGATGAATGGCAGTCTACCGTTAACTCACATCACTACATGCTGATGTCCGATCTCATCTCAAAAATTCTAATTGTGAAGCGCATTGAGCTTTGTAAATGCGCTATATAAGCACCCATATCATTCATTCATCACTACCATTTCTTTCAACCGTCTATTGCAGCAATTTCCCAAAATCAAATGAACTTAAATCTTTAATTAAACTTCGGTCAAACATTGGATTTGCGTGACAGTTGCTTATCACACTGCGACGTAAGTCGACGGAGAAGGGGTTGGAGCCGGGTATCACGCGCGCGCAAATGTGACGAGAATTGTTGACAATATATATCACAGTAAAAGCTAACCGTTTGACGACGTTTATTTCGTATAATTTCGAAATCTGCTAGTTCGAACTTTTGAACTCAGAGTTAATTAAGACGATGATGATGATGATGATGATGGATTATTGTGTATATCAGTATACTTAGCTAAATTGGTAACACAGGCCAGACTTAAAGGCAGATCACCAGCTAGTTGCTGGTAGAACACACAAAAATAAAAAATACAACAAAATGGCCTAAAATTAATATCATTTCGGTGTAATAAACTTCATATCATCTCACGTTATTTATGATAAGTTTTTATCAATTTTAAATACTTACTGCAGTAGCCGCATTTTTTGGCACAGTTGTTCTTCATATAGTCTTTATAGTCTTGGCAATACCTTTGTGGCCATGCTGAGCAGTATTGGTTGGTGTCCTTACAAACACCTAATAAATAGAGTCAACACGTACTTTACAAAAGAAAGCGGTATTAACAGAGGATAAAAAACACTTAAATATTAAGCAAGAATATTGCAATCCACTCACTAAAGGGTACTTAGGTATCTTAACAAGGACTAGAGTTTTCCTTGAAAATAACTTTTAGAAGAATGGGGCGCTGCCCCATTCTTCTAAAAGTTATTTTCAAGAAAAACTCTCCGCGGCGGACTTTTTTTTTCAAGTAAATGATATTGAATTAAGTTGGTAAGTTTTAGGACAGGATGCCTGTTTATATGCGAGCATCACTCCATAAACCGACAAGGCTAGAGACAATGTGCAAATTGAGGCGATGAATGTTTAAAGCTCGCAACATAGATATTGCTCGACAGAACCGCACAAAACGTTATGTTTCACAAATTCACTCCGCGTTCTGCAAGTCCATTCCAGTCTTCCCCTTAAAACATGCCAAATTGCAACTAGCACGTGACTCGGGTATGGGTAAGCAGCCTCTATAAATTTTTGGCAGGAATTAAGAGCAGTTAAAGCAGCTCCCTTTAACACGAATGCGTTCAAATGTTAGGTTTTTGAACAAAGGAGCCATTACACAGCGTTTTAAAAAAATAAAGTCCAAAAGACAAAAAACAATTAGATACAGTATTTTCTCGATTAAACGCCGGGTCAAAACTGCTAATTTTTAAATAAACGCCGGGGGCGTTTGATCGAGGTCCCGGCCTTTATTCGAGGTCCAGGCGTTGCTTTTATGAACTTTACATCCGTAACATTTACTTGTTCCCATGTTGTTCATATATTGTTTCGGTTCTGTTTGTCACAAATCTTGATTGCAACGTGCCGTATGCAATACTGTAACCCTTGGTAATAATCATCTTTGGAGACCCAGGGACAGTTTGTCCGGACGGGACAAAGGGAAAAATTGTTCCACCTTGACAAACTGGCCCTAGGCATCGTAGGATGGGTTATAATAAATCAACTTGAAAAATAACAGAAAGTTTCACTTTGTTAATAAGCGCCGGGCCCCGATTAAACGCCAGCTTCAAATAAACGCCGGGCCTAACAGACCAAGTTTTAAATAAACGCGGGGGTCGTTTAATTGAGAAAATACGGTACGTGTATGTTATGTAAATTTAGGATCGGTGCTGATTTGAACCGATCATTTTGCAGAACAAAAATTAGGGCCATTCCCACTGCCATTATAACCTTACTCCTCTCCCCCTCCCCCCAGCTCCCAGTCGATGATGTCACTCAGCATTTATACGTTAGGAGCAAAAATAGAATTGCTGACTCTAAACCACCCAAACCCCACCCCACTCTACCCCTCCGCGCGCTCTTCCCTCCTTTTTCCCTGACAAACTAGGTAACATTTCAATTCTTTTGAAAAGAACAGTGAAATATTTGAAAACTACTTTGAAAGATTCGCTCAGAATTAAAGAAAAAAAAAACATAAGATAAACCAAGGTAGGTGATATAAAATTGAATTTTCTCAAGTGCCAAATACTGCAGATATGCAACCATCAACGACATTATACACACTGTCAAGTAGCCTGCATTTGTTCCTCTATTGGTCGTATCCTTGGTAACAAGGAAATCTCCGTTTCGAGTTTCCATTGATCGAATTAGAAAACAGCTTTTTGAATGCAACTGAAATGACTTTTTAAACACGGCTCAATTGATTAGTATAGACAAAGTTATTTGAAAATTACGGCTTGTGAAAAAAAAATTAGAATTCAACGGAACAGATCAAATGTTTCATCCACAAAGGCTGCGCAGTTGTGTACTCAGCTGCGAAGATTTTAAATGCATCTAAAAACTGGTTATGTTTCGGCAATAAAACTTTCCTTTAAATAGAAGGAGGCGCAAAGTTTATTCTCTGAAAGACGAAGAATAAAGTGTATGATTTTCGACCCAACGTGCGATCTTTACTTAGGTTAAACCAAGAGAATTCAGGTGCTCCTGCGTAAGATACGTATCCAGATACAAACACGAGCTAAAGAAAATAGCAAGGGTAAAATTATGTGCCTCATTTTGGGCTTAAAAATTCCAGCCTTTGCGTAACAGTGAATGTGGTGACCATACTAAGATAGGGTAATTTTTCTTACTTTGTCTCTTTTCGCGGTCCTTCACTTCTTCGTCTTCTTCTGGAACTGTTTCGCCAAAACAAAAATTAAAAAATTAGTAGGGGGAATGGTTATAATGCATATACTAAATATTGTTAGATTTTTTCCTGAAATGCGAAGCATAAACTTATAAAAACAAATTTAGAAAGATATTTTGTACGCCGTGTGTACACTTTCTTCTGTTAACTCGCAGCATACGAGATTCTCCGATAAGAAAGTGGTCAATCGCTACTGCTGCTTACCAAACGAGGCTGTTCTTGAATCACATGCAATTACAAAAACAAAAAATTCGCTCAAGCAAAAACTTTCCGCTGTTTGTCTATTCAACGAATTATTTTCATTCACGAGCAAACATATTATAAAATGACCCAACGTATAGAATATGATCAATTCTACTGAAAACTAATCTAATCGATATTTTTATGAAAAAAGTATTCAGATTACAAAATATTAACCTGTTTTCGGGCATGTTGTCCGGTCTGATATGCGATTACAAGAGCAGCGTTTAAAAATTCTATTTAATTTTTTTTAAAAATCTGTAGTTTACTGAAGAAATTTAGCAAAGGTTTTTCTGCAAAATTGATAAAAAAAAATCTACGTTTTACCTTCGGGCTCATCGAGTTCCAATTCATCCAATGGTTCTTCATCTGGAAACGACAGAGAGGATTGCGCTAAAAGCGCCCAGGCACACAAAACAGCAAGCCAGCGAATTCCCATTCTGCTAGCCAAACTGAAAACGAAATGAGTGTTTAAAGTTAGCCGCAGGGCGAATTAATTCTCCAACAAGAAAAAACGCCTGGTGCAAGGATATTTACACCACCTGTATGACGTCACCAAGAAACCCATTCAGTGCATTTTTCAGCACAAAAAGGAAGGGGTCTTAATGGATGCCTCTGTTTGCTGAATAAAAAGAGGTTTTCACAGCGTGAGTTTTGTTTGCAGTGTCTTCAACAGGCTTCTGAAAGCCTCTTTATTGGAGAATGGCATTGGGTGATGGCATACTTGTTCACCTGAGAAATAACACAATAGATTTTGGAGAACCAATTTGCGCCAAGCGATTTTCGTGTGCTGAAGGTGTTTGTTTTACGAGCAGATTTTCTTTTCTGGCCATTTAGAAAACTGGCTCTTGTTAATTGAGAAAAAATGTCAACAGACTATCGCCTGCGATTTTAACCATTATTTCACTAAAATCTGCATTTAAATGAATTGAAGAAACGAAAAAGTTTGACTCTTACTGTTCGCTTTGGTAAACCTTTAACCGTATGTTATTGTTGAAATTGAACCACAACGTGTATTTTTGTTATTTCTTATTTTTAATTTTATTTTCAAAGAACCCAAATGGCACGAATATGAGTGTTTGGAAAACAATTCTGTTCTGTTTATATTGGAAGACTTATTTCTTCCGTCCGTTACTAGTCTAACTTTTCTTTATACTTCATGCAGTAACCTTTCTATAAAACAATCGTATTTTGGGGCGCAGACCTGCATGAATTTGACCAACATTTTACTAAGTCACCTGAATAAATTTTGTTCGACTGTTTACGTCACGTTATCTGAGGATACCTTCTTGGGTTGCTTGGCAACCAATGCATTGCTGTGTATGTACTCTGATATACGATATTCTGAAGCAAGAGAGAAAAAAGTTAACCGAGGCTGTAACATATTTTAATAACCCAAAGTTTACTTTCAAATTATTTCTTCATAAAACAATCTCTAAGCTTTCAATCAGTCGCCAATTAAGGCAAGACCCGCTTCTTAAATGGTCCTTTCTCTCTCAATAAAGACCAAAAATTTATTGTATATCGGCTTCTTGATGTCGATGAAGACAAAAAATACAGCTGTATAATTAACGCCTTTTTCAATTCATCAAACAGTAGGCTAGCTTAAGGGATCTAGGTCCCCATATAGTCAAATCATTTTCTCTGATATACAAAATCACCTTTTAATCGAATGAAAGCCGTAATTGGTTTTCTTTGGTAGAAAAAAACACTAAAGAATTAAGAATATAATAATAAGTAACAAGGATAGAATGAAACGTATTGCGAAAGAAGAATTTGACAAAAAGAAAAATTTTGACGTACGTATCTCTAGCTGATGTATTTAAATAGGTCAACAATGAGCTTAGCACCGCATTTAATGGAGTGGTAAAATTGACAAGTTGTAAATTGCACAAATTGAAAGCACATTGCACGCGTCACTTGAAAATGGCAGCAACTGTGAACGATCTAACGCTCGTGTGTAGTGTAAATAGCTGGCACACACAGCTCGGAGATGAAGATCATTAGGTTGAGCACTAGAAAAATGGTCGGTTTACTAAAAGTCTGGCGCCTTCCCTCAACTCTCACTATTAACTAATTCCTCTGGGCTCGAAAACACATTTCACGTTAACTGAACGATAATCTATTTATATTTACGACTAATACATAAAAGTGCCGGCTCAATTGTCGAGTAAAAGTAGTGATTTCAAACAAACAGCAAAAGTCAACACGCCTCGTTCGCCTTCGACCGTACGTGCGCGTTTAACATTCTGAAGGGAAAATGAAACGGGCTAGCAAAAATGCTTAAAACGCTGAGTTATTATCTTTGCGAAAAAAGACAAAATGAAACTTTTCAAATTCCAATATGTAAAATAAACGTTCGAACTAACGTTTGGTTGCGATTTTCAACCAATCACAGCATGCGTAAATCTGTTTGTTTTGCAATAAAGCGGTTTTCGTGCCAGTAAATGTAACTTTAACAGTTTTAACGTCAGCCCAGAGAAACATTTAAGACTTCAATGGGATTTTAACCCATGACTTTATTTCAGGGATGGTGAGGTATTTCATCGAACTTAAAATCGAACGGTCCTTTAGTAATCCGTGTAATCCATATCAGGGGGCCGGGTTGTATGTAAGCCGATTAAAGATAAACCAGGATTAAAAATTAATCAGGGGTTCAATTTCTCTTGTATTAAAGGTTTTAAATTGCTTATGTTTTGTGGAGTTCGAGAGTAGTCGACGTCAAAACTAGAGGACAGAAAATATAAACAGAAAATTAAAAAAAACTGAAATTAAAAAATGTAATTGAACAACCCGGAGTCCTAGGGGATTTGGATCTCCCCCCTCCCCCCCCCCCCCCCTCGAATCCACTGCAGTTGCTTGACTGGCCTGCAAGCGCGAATACAGCCACCTCTCATCTAACCTGAGTATCAAAGCTTTTCGGTAGGAAAGCCTGATACGTAGGTTACCTCTTATCACTGACGATTGGCATGCTATTATAATTGGCTTTATCTCGATTGAATCGGCAACCGAATTAAATCACACACAAATTTTCAGCAATCGTTGAGTGAATTCATTTACACCCCAATGTAACCGTTCTACTAATATAAGGCCCGATTGATTCTACAGTAAGCGTTCGATTAGATTAGACTGTTCACAGCCTTTCTATTTTCCAACGCAAAACAATACGAAAAAAAGCGAACAAAGTGAGCCCGAACGCAAAGTACAAATGGGTGGGGGCGATGGGGGGCAAGCGAAGGAAGCAAAAGAAAATTTTTCTCGCTCCAAACCCCTCACCCTCCTCACATCTCCTGTTTCAGTTTTGCGCTGGCGTCCAGTTCTCTCGCGATTCTTTTAACGCGTTCAGCGATCGATCGAATACGAGAAAATAGAGGGCTGTAAACTGTCCTTCGGTATAAAAACTTCTTTGATTTGTAGCTATTGTTTTCCTGCTGTTTATTTTTTCGAGGTTCTTTGTTGTCTTGGTCGTTGTTTGTTTTACGTCACTGGTGAGTCTCTAAGTAAAGCGCAATACACTGAATACATAATTTAATATTGAAACAAAGCTCGAGTGGAAGGTTGTTTATGTCAGCGCGACGCGCGAGGCTGTCGTACGCAAAGCGCGTGTGAAAATTTCTGGGGAAAGAACAGAGGCGGCTAACGCGCGCGTCGCGCTCACCCTCTTTTAACTAAAACGCTGGGAAAACGCAAAACCAGCGCGCCCTCAGCCTGTTTACAGAAAAGTGCAAGACTTGAACCAAGAAAGCCACATGGACAAACTGAAAATTTAACTGTCTTTGTGAAGGATAGGATCAGCAGTGCACTTTAATAACAAACAAACTTTAAAAAAGATACACCAAGAGAACGGCGAAAAACGACACTGATTAAACAGCTGAGAATGATTTCTTAGAAGTGAAGAATTGAAAAGAAAATATCCCATAATGTCCCAAAATAGTCCCATAAGCGCTTGCGCGGATATGCTATACCCAGGCCATCACTTTTGTTATAATTAGTGCTAACTATGAAATAAGATACCAAATATTTATATGGGAAGATGCTAAGTTGTTGGCAACTCCAACAATCCTCCTATTTACATCAACTGAATAACATCAAGTTATGTTTTGCGTTATTCATAGCATGGAGCTTAGACCCGAGAGACTGTAAAATTTCTTACCGGGATCAAGATGAGAAGGTTATGAAAAGGTCTGAAAAGCCCAAAGCGTGATCAGACAGACTAGAAGTGTGACCGCTTGGAATTGATCGGCGAGTGTCAGGGTCACAGACGGGCTGAATGAAAATAATTGATCTGTATATGATAGAAAGAAACTAACACGCCCGTGACTTTGATTGAGACTATACTACAGACCTTGGAAAAGGCGAATTGAGACAGCGACAAATATCAAGCCTAGCCAAACTAGAGACAAGCACCCCTGGACAAGCAACGATTTCAGCAGTATAGTGAGGTATTTCATTCACTGTAAACCTTCGTAATTGTGACACGAGCGTTTGTAGCAAAATGCAATCAAACCGGCTGCCGGTATACATCACACAGAATGAGCGGAAACACGCAATGGCTTCGAGATTCTTCTCGTCGAATATCTGTAATCTGACGATGCCTAAAGGACAGAATTCAAATTTATCACGGCACTGAGCCTTATCGTAAGTACATTTCTTGTTGGCCGGATAGTGAAGCTAGGAGATAATAATTATACTTGATCGCTCATAATCTTTGTAGTCGTGTACTGAAATGGCTAACGAGTCCATCTTTTTGTTGAGGATAAAAGCGCTCCGGCAATGAATGAAGTTTGTATTTGTTAATTCTGTTAATTTATATAATTAATTACCTCAAAGCACGCCTTCAGTTTTATCTACCAGTTCAATGTAGCGCCAGTATGAAGCGTTGAAAAAAAGAGATTCTTAGATTGGCTTTCTTCTGTGATACTCCGTTGTGGATAAATTTAGACAACTGTGACCGAATATTTTCTTGTTGACGTCTCAACGAAGACACTGAAAATGACACCAGAAAGTTATGATATCCTGTCACGTATTTATCTCCCGTGGGGGGACTCCCATATGAAAACGACGGGATGCTTGTCGTCTCGCTCGGCTTAGGGGCTCTGATAACCTGCCCTCCCACCCTTCTTTATATCACTCCCTTTCGAAAAAAATAACGCCAGATCGCAGGTCAGGGCCTGAAGGCAATTGGTCTCAGCAGCTAGCTCTGGAGGAGAGGGCGGAAAGTTGACTAGAATTATGAGAGAAAGTACGAAAGCGGCGGAATCGAGGAAAATAAAAGTTTCAGAGACAAATGAAATAACTCGCTGCGTGATTTGTATGCATTTAACTATGTAAAAATACATCATCCTGTTGGAGAAACAAGTGTAGAATTCAGCACCTCCTTCGTTAATTTGTCCCTGAAGGGAGTATATAAACAACGAATCAATAAGTATTTTCTTTGTTCACTGGTTTGGTTCGATGTTTTATCCTGGCTAAAAAACTGCAGTTTTACGAGTATCACAATGAACTAATGAGCAATTGTTTGTTTTGCACTGATTTTCTATTCAAAACGATCGCATTATAAAAAAGTTTGGACTTTTTTTGTATAAAGAAACAATGTATTAAATATTCTAAAATGAGTACAAAATCGATCGTAAGTTGTTTATACGGCTCGGCCTGGGTGGAGTTCTTAGGAAAAATGCTGCACTGTTGATCACTTTTTCGAAAGACTTTCTCTCGAAATAACATCAAACGATGTTTTGCGCCGTTAATATCATCGTATGGGGCTTACTGATTTCCGCAAGTTCGCAACAAGAATTGTCGCCGTATGAATCTGGGAGTGGTGAAAATGGAACTGACTCTGCGACATCACAACCCGCAGGTGGTGGAAGTGGAAGTGGTTCAGGGCTTCCAATTTTGTGCTCAGAAATAGGGAACTGTACATGCCTGTTTGAAAACTTCGAAGTTACAGTGATATGTACATCTGTCGGCAACAAACTTGATGAGATTGCATAACGAACTTCCGAGCACGACAACACATTTGTAAGTAGCGAAAGATATCTTACAATTTAGCTTTCAAGTGCTTTTTAAACCTAAAGTCAATTTGTTCCATAGACCGTCTTCCCCTAGAATATAAGTGTGTTAATTTTAATAGGTGCTATAAACACATTTCTACGTCGATAGGATATTAAGTAAATTAGAAAATTTCAAACAAAATTTGTATGCATTAGGCAGTAAGATGGATTATTCAGTATAATGAAATTAAACATTATCGAATCAAGTCTCTAGTCATTCTGCAAAATTTAAAACTTTAAAACAATAACTTCAAAGAAACAGAAGAAAAATAACAAGAAAATACTAATTACGCAAAATATAAGAGTCCAGATCTGCGCTACATGCGCCCAGGAAATTCTGTTCAGGGTCTTCTCCCTCCTACCCGTGTTCCATGCTACAATAGGTTCATTTTCATGTTCATTTTCTTGTTTTAACAGAATTCTGAGGAACAACGGAATATCCAACCTGTCATCCATCGGTCTTGGCTACTTCAAACAACTGCAAGTGTTGTAAGTGTAAAACTAAAATTAATTATTTTGATTTCACTTTTCACTTGAAGCCAGTTTATACGGACACTATGGATGGGTCCGCACACGGCGAGCGTCCTCAGTAATAAAGTCCGTGCTCGTATAGTGAAGGTTTTTTTTTTGGATGGACTGGATTTCTCGCGTATAATACAGTCTCAGAGACCGTGACTCTACTTGATCTCGGTATTAAAATATTCACCAATGTTCACTTCACTTCCGGCGAATAATAGTTAAATCTCTATCTATTGCAACTTGTTATTATTTGTTTGTTTGTTTGTTTTTTGTTTTGTTTTTTAAATCAATTTATTTGAGTTATGGTTATTAATTTCTGACGTTTCAACTCGCGAAGTACCTTGTAAAGAGTATTTTCCTAGAAACAGGGACAGCGTAGGCGGACGGAGTGAGGGCAATATTTCTACAACAATATTTTTATCGCTGAAAGTTTTCTTTATTCATTTATTTATTTAATTATAAATGCATTTTCCGTTATCTGAGATGAATTACAATCCACATTTTCCCGGGGAAGCATGCCCCCAGACCCCCTGACTGGCTCACAATAACCGTGTTCACGTTTATCCCCCCCCCCCCCCTTCAAATTGTTGGTGCGCGGGCCCTGGAAAGATGTCCTGCAAGTTATCCTGATTAAACCTTGAACATTTTGCATTCCATTTTCACCAAACCCTGATCACCCCAGGCCATGTTATAACTACTTAGTAACTCGTACAGCACCATGAAATTTTTCTCATAAACTATATACACTTTATTTTACTATTCAGAGATCTCCGAGACAATAACCTCACCACAAGCAGCATGCAGGTGCAATTTATCCTTGCAGGGTTATTACGAGTGTAAGTGAGATGGAAGTTTGAGCGACTTTCACTTGAGTGTCGAAAGTAATTCGCTTTTGCTTTGGTTTTGCTTACTCGCTAAGTGATTGACTTGACTCCCCCTTTCTCCAGTCGGCCCCTCGTGACTTGCTCATCCTTTTTCCTCGCTCCGTGCCGCTCGTGCCTTTGTGTGGCTCCTGGTTGTCTGTTGGTCTTGTCTGGCGGTATAGACTGTTTGGTTGGCCCGAATCGCTCCAAAGAATTTAAACATTTATTTAAATAAAACAACACCATAGCTACGCTTTGATCCGGCGAAAGGAGGGGGCTTATAAGACGAATGGGCTATAACGGAGGTGGGGGTTCGGTAGAGCGAATTGATCAACTTTTTGCATACCGAATTTAGAAAGCTGACGCTTCGAGCGTTAGCATATCGTCGGAACAAAGTACTGCAAATTTATTTTCATTGAAACAGTTTGTAAATTTCACTAATTTGGATTATATTATTCAGCGATATTTTGTTTACTTAGAGGAAACTGTACATTTCATTGGTGTGTTTTAAGCGTTAACTATAACTCATGTTATTCCCGTGATATAAATTAGCAATTTAATCTTATGTGTTAATAATATTAATATAATATTATATAATACGTCGAATTTTGCCGGGAAACATTATCACCTATTAAGCCGTTCCCTATCAGATGCGCTTTTGCTTTAATTTCATATGCCTTAAAATGAGTTTGCTGTATAAGTATTTTTTACACTTTGCCAAGTAAGTGTTTTGAAAACGAAGCATTCTCATTTGAAACAGTTTGCTTGATAACAATCCATTGGAATGTGACTGTGCGATCCTGAGTCCTCCCCTGTGGAAAGCTATAGTAACTGGGACATGCGCATATCCGCATCATTTGAGAGGAGTTGAAATTGGCACAATTCATCCTGAGGATCTCCAATGCGGTATGTTAGATTGTCATTATTTCTACCTAATCACGTGTTTCCAATTTTTTTCCAGTTCAATGGGCCCTTTACAGCTTAAAGCTGATTTCCAGTCCGTACTGCGCAGACTCGGGGTTTGTTTTCGTTTTTGTTTTGAATTCGTTGAAACGTTACACTTCGCTGAGAGCATACATGAAGTTTTTTTAGTCCGCCATTACAGTTCGTTTCGTTCAAGAATTTCCGATGAGCTGAAACGTCGGTTTGAAATAACGTCAAGGTTCTTCTACTCGTTATTATTGTTTTGCAAGGATATCTGGCGTTAATAATGAAGAAAAAGGTAAGTTTGTCGCGAACATTCTTAGTTTGGGCTCATGTAAACATTCGATCGAGATTGAGGCGTCGGACATGAAATCATTTAAGGTCACATGGTACAAAAATCCGCCATGCTGGAAGGCAACCTACATTCTAAGGACATTCAAAACAAAGTGAAGTCAAGCGTGACTGGTTGAAGTCGCTTTGTTTTTGGATGCCCCAGCGTGTAGCTTTCCCTCCAGCAAGGTGTTATTTTGTACCACGTGACCATTAGCATGGTTAGCTGCAAAGGGTCCATTTGTCGAAATGAAAGATCATTTTGCAAGCAGGCTAGAGAATCACTCATGTGATTGCATATTGTCCCTCTCGTGATATTTTAGATTAAAAAATTCATAACCAGTGCACCACCACAACGAGGCTAATCTGGCGCGTTCATGCACTTCTCGCAGATGAAGATCGCGGATTAGTTTCAACAGAAGTACATGTACATTGAAATAACATTAGTATCGTGTATTGACTGACATGTAAGTTACGTTATTATCTAACTGGCCAGAAAGACAATAATTTTAGTCGTGAGCCTGCATGAAACGTCCGTCCCTTGAACTGAAACCCGAACAAGAAAGAGGCCCGCTCGTCCGAGGCATGATTCGAGCGGAGAGGAGTACGATTGATATTTTAACCTACTCATCTCAAAGCTGTCACTTTTGCGAGATTCGACTTGAGAAACAAAATCGTTATGGGGGAAGGTGGGGCCTTGCAATAGTTTTAACCGCACTAACTTATTAACGTGTGATTACATTTCCAGCAAATAGCTGCGCAATGCTTTTCGCCAGTGGACGCCGTTCGAATGGGCTTTACAATCTGCGCACACCTGACATTATTCAGTATCCAACTAACCAGAGACACTTTCGGGCGTGGTGTGACATGAAAGGTCCTAATGGCGGATGGCTCGTGATTCAACAGCGCATTGATGCCTCTGCCAACTTTACAAGAGACTGGATTTCGTACGCTATGGGATTTGGCAGACATGGCTTCGAGTTTTGGCTTGGAAATGATTTCGTGTATGGCGTAACTTACTTTGGAGAACACTTGCTGAGAATTGAAAAATCGTCTACTGTTGATGGGCACAGTCAAACGTCTTTTTCTGAATATGTCAATTTTCGCGTGTCGAGTCCATTTAGTAACTATATACTTCATGTAGGACAGTATCAAGGCAATTTAAGCGACATTCTCTCTGATGCTAATAACTCTGCGTTCTCCACTTGGGACCGCGATAATGACAAAGTAAACGGGTCATGCGCACGGAGGAATAAAGGAGCGTGGTGGTACGGCAGCACTTGTAATATTCAAGACCTGAACAGCATGCTGGGAAACGTTACCGCGCAAGGCCTGGTGAAAATTACGATGAAAACCAAGGAAGTTTTCCGAGGTAACACTCTTTACGTTAAAATGAATGTAAAAAATATCCACAATCAGTAGCTCTAGAGCAGTTTTCAATAGAGTGTCGTAAAACCAAAGCCAATGTAATTACTTCGGTCAGATCATAAAAGACACGGACAATCCAGTGAACCAATCAAAACTTGAAGCAAATACATGTAGCCGGCGCAAAGCGCGGGAAAACGTGCGCGAGCGAGTCACGATTGGTTTTGGTTTTAGTTCTGATTGGCTGAGAAAGTGGCGCGAGATTTTAAAGCCAGTCACTGAGCGTAGTAATTCAAAACCAAATCAAACGCAATTTACTTTCGACACTCAAGTGAAAACCGCTCTATACACCAAACCGTGTACATGTTCATTTACCCTGTAATACGTACAGTTATTAGACATTTTAGTGCTGAATGTTTTAGGATTCTTTCAGCGTTAGGCGGGGGTCAGTCAAAATACGAATGACGAGTACAAATATACAGCGATACTACACACTAAAATGTCTAATGAGATATTTATTATCCAACGTTTTCTTTCTCCAAAATGCTGACTTGCCACGTTTTTTAATCTTTCGTACGTAAGAAGACTACACGGAAACTGTTTAACCGTTCTTGTAGAGTACAAATATCTCATGTTATAACCCACCCATTAATTTTGCGCGCGCTCATGGACGTGCTCACGTGGTCTCGGACGTGGGTTCGCGTCCCCGTCCGATTTGTCCGTCCCCTTGGCGGCCCCGGGTCACCTTATTTCTCTGTCGCGTCATCCCATTCCGTCGCCAGTCGTGGTCCTCTGCGGCGCGGTGTGTCGGGGGTACCCCTCTGCGCGGTGTGGCCCTTGCTGAGAGTCCTCACCTCGGCCCTTCTCGGCAACTGTTATTTTTCGCATCTTTCTCGGCTTCCTCCAATTCCCCGCCTGAAGGGGTTTATTTACTAAATATTTGTACTCGTTTCTCGCCTTAATTTTACTCCATAAAGGGTAGTTACTGAATGATAATCTCTACTATAGAGGTCGTGGTTCATAACAAACAAATGCGCAAATGCTCGCACTTGAGTGGTGCATATCCTAATGACTTTTTTGTGTTCTATGTTTCATGTTTCCATGTTGCCGAAACTTGGTACATTTTAGACGAGAAACGATGAATCTCGTGATAAAATTAGATAGTTATTTGCCAGTCGCTGTGTTTTAATATCGATACGTTCTTGAACGATAAAGTTACTTCTATTGAACGCAAGTTTCAAGCACACTTCTTTTTGTTATCAAGAAAATTCCATTAAATAAAAACTAAGTTTCCCAGCTATCCAAGGCTGGAATTCTGTAAAAACCTGCGGTAATAACTTCAGATTTCTTACCCTAGGCCACTGCAAGTCATTAAGCGCAGTTCTTGGCAGGGTTGAATGTGGATGGCCAGGCATCACAAAAGAACAGTGTCTGGCACGCGATTGTTGCTATGACAACAATACAGCTGATAACGTAACCAAGTGTTTTGTCAAACTTCACTTTGGTGAGTAAATAGGCTTAAATAGTCAACAACTGCTGTGAATTAACAAGTACCTAATATAGTTGTACACTGCTCCTGTTCCACCTCAACAACCTGATTTTCTAACACCTCGTCTTAATGCTAAGAAATATTAAGGTCACGTCAATTCCCCTAGTCCAAAAAAGAGAAAGTATATGTTTAAAAGGGACCAATCAAAAAATAGATTTCATTGAAGTTAATTTCTTATTGAGAGAACATATGCAGTTTTGAGAGGTACAAAACAACATATTTAACAGGGTATGTCTCAGGGTAATAACTGTTTGTAGCCAACTTTCCGTTTTTTCAACTAACACTTTGGAGATCTTTAGCATACGGAATGACAAAGAAAACGTTATTGATACATTACCCTTCGGGGGGTACTCCCCCAAAACACCTATGCGGGTATGTCCCGCCCAACGGGGTCATGATTTTGCGTTCCCGATCAAGATCAGGGCATCCATTTTAGTGAAAATTTCTAGAACGCTGTATGATATTTTGAACGCACGAAAGTTTCAAATTAACAACAGCCAAAACGGGGCGTTAAAAAATTGAACTGTTTCTAGAATGGGGTATAATTTTAGATGGAAATTCTTTCTAAAACGGGGTGCTACTTTGGAGACGCTGGTGGCACATACCCACCCAAAACAAACTTTAGTACCCCCCGGGTGTATTACGTACCGTATAAGTATACGAAACAAGCATGTTCCTTTTATAGTTGCATTTCTTAATGAAACTACGAGGGAAAATCTCTGAAATGACATGTTTGCTTTTTACCAAGTTTTTCCTGAACGTATTGGCTGCTTCTCTATTGAAAAAGAACAAATAAACTCGCTGGAAAATCGAGACCCTCGATTAGAAACTCAAAGGCCTCGCCCCATCCAGGACTGCAGCTCAGAAGCGTGGTCACGTGGTCTCAAGGTGTTTGCTGTGTATAATGGAAGCGAGTGTCTTGGTGACTATAATCTTTCGTCCATACTACCTCGGCTGAATGCTTCTGAAGGATGTCTGGGAGGAAGGGGAGGACAAAATGTGACTGATGTTTATCGCTTCACAAGTAAGAAAGCTCGTGCCATCTCACACGTGGTTCATTCATCCATTTGTCCATTACATCCATTACTTGTTTACCCCTTTGTTCATTTCTTAAGAAGCCTGCGTAC
Source organism: Oculina patagonica (assembly GCF_052425735.1). NCBI lineage: Eukaryota > Metazoa > Cnidaria > Anthozoa > Scleractinia > Oculinidae > Oculina > Oculina patagonica. The sequence goes on along the minus strand of NC_135758.1, from coordinate 38,697,093 downwards.
GTAGACGTATTTTCAGCTGACGAATTTAAGTGCCAATGCTCAGCTTTTTGAGAACACTGTAATTTAATAAACAAATCAGTATTAGTAAATAAAACAGAAACTTGTTAAAATACCAACTGGCTGAAGGCTGACCAGTTGACTATACTTACAAAGAATGGAAGAGTTGAATTTGGGTGCACGGAATACAAATCCATCTATAGTAGCGGGGGTCATAGTGCTGCAGGAACCGGGAGGATCTGTACCCGGCCCCTTTGGATTATATGTTCAGCGCTCTAACCACTAGGCCACGCTATCTCCTTTATACACCAGTTTATTCGTCCATTTGTTTACATTTTCATTCATTATTCATTCATTCACTAATTCATCTATTCATTTTTATCTTATTTTCTTCAGTTTTCGTTACCAAGCTTACTGGACTTAGAGCCAGTTACTTAACGTTCGAAAGTGTCCGAGTGGACTGGAATCTAGTTCCAGAGCTTTTTGTTCTTGGCTACAAAGTTCAAGTGCAAAATACCTCGTTCAGTCTTTTCGTTGCCTGGAACATAAGCTCCGCTCATGTCAACGGTCTCCATAGTAACACTGCTTACGTCATTGAGGTGTTTCCAGTCCATGGTTTAACAGCTGAAGGGAATTCCTACAGAAAGTTCGCAAAGCATCATTGTTACTACCAAACCAGTTCAAGGTAAAAATTGTTGTTAAACGAGACCTTTGATAAATAACAAAGAATTATCAAGATCTGATTTCTGTTTACAATATTAGTACATTGTCAAGAAGACATGTGATGAGAATATAGAAAATCGTTATCAAAAAGACATTGTCTTCCTTTACAGCCAGGCTGCATTCTACGCAGGTTACGCCAAAGATCGTCGGCGTGGATTTCAAACTTGCGCGGCTTATTGGCGTACGATTTTAGTCGGCACCTTTTAACTGGCGTACAGATGACTTTTTTAGGTATGAATAATAAAGGGCCATGGCATAGACCTATAAAAAAAACTTGGCGTATCTTCGGCGTGACGTGTACACGGAAATGCCCCCTATACTAGCTTTACAACGGAACTCTCAGAACTCATGTTAAGCCAAATGCATCTCATAACTTACAGTAAGCAAAATGCTTGTAATTAAATCATTATGACTCAGTTAATAGTCCTTAAACCTAACTCCAGTATGTAGTAGCTATTGCACTTGTATCTGTTTACTAATAACTGCGTACTTTTCATTATATTTCTTCAGCTCCATCTCGAGCTCCTGACTTGGTAACCGCGTTCAACTCCAGCTCCACAAGTCTGGTAGTGAAATGGAGTCACGTGCCAAAGCAGTATTTTCAGGGAAACCCCATTGAATACAATGTTATTTACCACCCAGTTGATTTGGAGAGTGATGTCAATTTTGTGAGTGTTAGCTACACGACAAACACCACCATCCTTACCGATCTGGCTGTTTATACCATGTACGTCATTAATGTGTCAGCGGTGAGTTCTGGAGGAGTGGGGCCTGCAAAAACCACCCTCGCTAGGACAGGTAGAAATACAATCTTTCTTGTTCTTGTCAATGACTTGTTCTTTTTAATACAACAGCACTTCTTTAATTTTGACATGTTAAATCTTCCCCTGAAGCTTCGATTCGTATCTGAATTCACTCTTCAAAGGGGCAAGAAGCGTTAAGTTGTGCCAATAATTACCGTTTATAAGTGAGCCGAAGGAGAGACGCTTCGACTGACGTGCTTGAAAACAGAGAAATGCTCGTATTAAATCATGGCAATATGGATAAAATAATCTAACAGTTTTATTTTTTTAAATTCCAGATAATCCGTGTCGCCATTCACCTTGTCTTAACAATGGAACCTGTCAACCATCCGGTGATGGTGTGTTCTGTGTTTGTCCTGAGAAATTTGTTGGTGACTTCTGCGAGACTTTTATATCTGGTGAGTAACACAAAGAGCAATTAGAAAGGGTTTACGAGTTAACCAAAGTACATAGAATAGTAATTATTATATAAACTGCGGTTGTTTATTGGGATTTTGACCACAGAGAAAAACAGTATCTTAACGTGCGTAATATTACGATAAGTTTTTACGTGTGTTTGATATCACCAATCACGTGTTAACGTGTCACTCGATGTTTCAATGCTGAATACGCCAAAGTTTATCGATATTAAGTCGAAACGTCTTCGGAACTTTCTCGGAAATCTTCGGAAATCTTCGGAAAATCGTCAAAAACCTCGTAATCAGTAGGTTTATAAAATAAACAAAATAATACATGGTTGCTTGGAGTTATGAAATTTTCTCTCTCTTGTTCAAAACGATATCTCACTCGTTCAAAATTCCATATCTACGCGCGCCCATGTATTATTCTCTATTTATTGCCTCCTCATGTCTAGCTCCTACTGCACCTCCTGGAAAAGTCTTCGCAGCGGCAACAAGCCCTACCAGTCTGTTTGTCGCTTGGGGTAGTGTACCTGAACAACATCGTCATGGCCAAATCCTTATGCATAAGGTTTATGTCAGTCTTGCTAATATTCAGAACGATTCCTTAATAGTTCCTGTATCTGGGTCAAACCAAACTAATGTGGGTGGCCTTGAGGTCTACACGCTCTACTTCATTCGTGTTTCGGCGGTCAACAACATCGGAGAAGGACCCAAAAGTGAGGCCTTTTCAACACGAACTATGGCAAGCGGTAAGTTAATACCTCTCGTAGGAAAGTGGGAAAGGTGTTATTTAAAGAATCTTTACTTTTTTCTTTCTGGTCTGTGCTTTTTGTTTCAGCCCCGTCTCGAGCTCCTGACTTGGTAGCCGCGTATAACTTCAACTCCACAAGTCTGGTAGTGAAATGGAGTCACGTGTCAAAGCAGTATTTTCATGGAAAGCCTACTGGATACAAGATTATTTCTCACCCAGTTGGATCACAAACGAAAGTAATCTCTTTAAGTGTTAACTACACAACAAATACCACAACCCTAACGAACCTGGTAGTCTATACCATGTACATCATTAATGTGTCAGCAGTGAGTTCTGGAGGAGTGGGGCCTGGGAACATGACAATGGCTCGAACAGGCGCAGAAGGTACGAAACTCTTTCACATAGCGTTGGATTTAACATTCTTGAGTCATCATAACCAAAAGGAATTATCTATTCCGAACATACAAAACCTCTCCTTCTGTGTCTATACTCTCTAAGTGGGAGATTTGCTACTTTTAAAACATATTATACAACTTAAATTTTTCCTTTTTTTATGTATTTTCTTTAGCTCCATCTCGAGCCCCTGACTTGGTTTCGGCGTACAACTCCAGCTCCACAAGTCTGGTAGTAAAATGGAGTCACGTGTCAAAGCAGTATTTTCAGGGAAAGCCTATTGGATACGATGTTATTTATCACCCAGTTGGATTAGAGGAGGAAGCAATCTCTCTAAGTGTTAAATACCCGACAAATATCACAACCCTTACGGACCTGGCAGTCTATACCATGTACGTCGTTAATGTGTCAGCAGTGAGTTCCGAAGGAGTGGGGCCTGGGAACATGGACAATGGTTCGGACAGGCGCAGGAGGTACGAAAGTCTTTCACAAAGCGTTGGATGTAAGATTCCTTAGTCTCAATGACGAAATAAAATTGTCTATTCCGAAAATACAACATCTCTCCCTCTGTGACTAAAGTCACTTAGTGGGAGATTAGCTACTTTTAAAATATATCATTCAACTTAAATGTGTTAACATTTTTTCCATTTATTTCTTTAGCTCCATCTCGAGCCCCTGACTTGGTTTCAGCGTACAACACCAGCTCCACAAGTCTAGTAGTAAAATGGAGTCACGTGGCAAAATTGTTTTTTCAGGGAAAGCCTATTGGATACGATATTTCTTATCACCCAGTTGGATTAGAGGAGGAAGCAATCTCTTTTAGTGTTAAATACCCGTCAAATACCACAACCCTTACGGACCTGGCAGTCTATACCATGTACGTCATTAATGTGTCAGCGGTGAGTTCTGGAGGAGTGGGGCCTGGGAACATGACAATGGCTCTGACACGCGCAGGAGGTACGGTAGTCTTTCACATAGCGTTGGATTTAAGATTCCTTAGTCTCAATGACCAAACAAAATTGTCTATTCCAAAAATGCAACATCTCTCCCTCTGTTACTATAGTCATTAAGTGGGAGATTTTCTTCTTTTTAAATATATTATACAAACTAAATTGTTTACATTTTTTCCATGTATTTCTTCAGCTCCAACTCGAGCCCCTGACTTGGTTTCAGCGTACAACTCCAGCTCCACAAGTGTTGTAGTGAAATGGAGTCACGTGCCAAAGCAGTATTTTCACGGAAAGCCCATTGGATACAAAATCATTTATCACCCAGTTGGTTTAGTGGAGAAAGCATTCTCTTTTAGCCTTCAATACCCGGCAAATACCACAACCCTAACGGACCTGGCAGTCTATACCATGTACGTCATAAATGTGTCAGCGGTGAGTTCTGGAGGAGTGGGGCCTGGGAACATGGCTATGGCTCGCACAGACGCAGGAGGTACGGAAGTCTTTCGCATGGCGCTACACTTTAGATGAAATATCGGCTAATTAGCATCAAAGGTGCATTTATCGTCAAATTTAAAGGTGCAGTTGGCGTCTAGTTCAAAACGCAGCAAAGCAGATAATTTTTCAACACGCATACTCCGTTTTGCCTCAGGACTAATTAATGGACTGTTTTTAGTATTAAAGCGCACATTAGCATTCTTTGCTTTGGTTTGCTTTTGTTTGGCTCTTTATTTTTGTTTCCTTTTTTGGGAACCCCCCCCCCCCCCCCCAATAAAACACCATAAAAAAAAAATACCACCGGGGTGGCTCGGTATGAGGCAACCCTCTTACCAGGGACACTCTCCTCCATATACAGCCCTAAATTTACCAAGAACTAACGCGAACTACTTTAGAAACTTAGGCGTGAAGGGATACGAACAGTGAGTTTTGTTTTTTCCCATTGGCAGAAGGAGTTTTTCCTTCGGCTCGTATTTTACGTTTTGACGCAGAAATAAATGAAGTTATTTATTTTGTTTCCACGCGTTTTTCGTGTAAGGCGTTGGTTTATCGACCAAAATTTATTATTCTGTAGTCTGATCCTAGTCTGATTTGCCTGTCTGATTGTGAATTTGGGCAAATTTTAACTGGGAAAATCGGAGTTAGGTCATTGGGACTGGGCATCACGAACAACTAAACAATAAGCTGAGAAATGGGATTTGGGCAAAATTCCGGCTGGAAAATGGAATTTTATCCCCCATTCAAAAACCTCGTTCAACACTGTATCTGCCATCTCAAACTTTCAGTCCCCTTTTTCAGTTCCCACTGCACCACCTGGTCAAGTGTCTGCAAATGCAACAAGCCCTACCAGTCTGCTCATCACTTGGAGTAGTGTTCCAGAACAACATCGTCATGGAATAATCCTTCTGCATCACGTTTACATCACTCAGGCTAGTAAGCCGAGTCGTTACAGATCATTCCCTGTACAAAGCTTAAACGAATCTCATTTGGGCGACCTACAGCCTTACACGCTTTACGTCATTCGAGTTTCTGCCAGGAGCAATATCGGAGAAGGACCTAAAAGTGCACCTATTACAGCACGAACTATGGAAGGAGGTAAGTTTTCCTATCATTCTCAGCAGTATTAAAATGGTTATTGTGTCAATGCCCTAAAGCCTGTTTTTTTTATTTAATCGCCTCGAGCTCGATCGTTCGATCGGGGCGATTATATGAGAACATTACACAGACGATTTCACAGAAGGCTGCCATTGTGTTGGATCTAGGGGTAAAATGATTGTATTTCGTAGGTCTGTGCTAATACCAAGTGATCTGGACGATTGTATGAGAACCCCCTGATGGCTTCCACTCGCTTCCATCGCCTACGATCGTTTCAGTAAATGCAAACGATCAATGCGATAGAAACGATCGGGGCGATCACATGAGAACCAACCTTAAGGAAAATTGCTGAAGCCGGATATTAATTTTTATTTTAACATTGTCTGAGTCGTTTGAAGATAGTGCAGGACGCGTATCGTGCCGTTATTAAGAAAAAAGATGGTCGATAGCTGGCGTTAATGGATGTGTTTCCCTATGATAACTTTGTTTTGGCAACATTTGAGCACCATGAAAATGTACCAATTGAAATAATAAACCAATCAAGAAGACGTGTAAAAAGTCATACGTACTGTATATCATTACCAGAATATAGTTTAGTAATTCAATAAATATTAGAAGCACACACTATAGTAGTAAGGTTTGGCAAGATTGAGCTCAGCGTTGCAAACTCGCAAATTTCTAAATTACGTTAAACCGGAAATCAAGAGTAATACCAATTATTGTCAACTGTGTTTCACTCTAATCTGAAAGGTGAACATGTTTCACTCATACGTGGAGCTCAATTAGTCAGTGTACATCCGCGTTTTGCCCTTGATTTAGCGGTTGTAAACAGGCTAGGGAAGTTTCCTGTCGACACAATGTGTACATGCGTTTCTTTTGCTACATTCATATCCTTACTTATTTCATCGACGTGCGTTGTATTTTAATTTTTTTAGTACCCAGTGCTGCTCCGACTAAGTTACGTTTAGTTCACCGTGACGCGAGTTCCATTATGGTGGAATGGGACCCAATCCCTCAAAGGTCAGAGAATGGTGTACTAAAAGGATACAAGGTGGAGTACTGGGCACAAGATAACAAGACTACTGTTCATGAAACAACTCATGACGAATTTACAGCTATTCTCTCTAGTCTGTGGTATGACACGCTATACACAATCCGCGTAGCTGCCTTCACGAGTATGGGTTCCGGAGATTTCTCACACCCTATCCAAGTCAGGACGAACAAGTGTGAGTAAAGATTAATGAGTCCGACTACCTTACATTTTTTTGATAAGCGCGTTTCTTTTTAGTAACCTCCAGTTGGCCTTATTGGATGTCCTATGGAGAGAGAAAGGTTGAAGGACGGACATTTGAGCATAGCTGTGATTTTCTGTTCAATTGCCCAACTCTATGGCATTTGTGGATGGCGAAAACAGTCACTTAACCTCAATAAAAATTTGATACAAATTCCACTAAAATAGGCAAAAGTCACCATTACGGGCAGATGATTGCTTTCAAATCTCCAGCCTATGCCCGGTCTCGCTCTTCCTCTTCTGGCTTACATTGACAGGTCCAAAACCCATGAGTTTCGTACCATGTTTTGATACTCTGATTCTGAGTTACAGGGGTCTGACTAACAATGCTGGGCACACGTTGTACCACGTTGAACCATGCTAAATAGTCTAGCGTGAACAAGTCTATTGTGACCCCCTCTATTGTAGCCCTGTGGTAAGAGACCGACCTGTGTGCTCCTGTAGCTAATACAGTAGACCCCGTGATTCGCTCTGAGGGAAACGAAGAATAGTTCGACTTAGAGGGGTTTTGAGTTGTCGGGTTCGATTGATTATATAATTAACCAAGTTAATAATTGATAGTTTACTTATTTTTCAGCACTTCAGTATGCAATACAATGCAAATTGAACTTATCCTTTCAGACACACTAACACGACCATACATTCTTATGATAAGAGTGGATAATGGCTATCAAATACTTGATCTGTTCGTTGCTCTAATCAATGGACAACCGTGGCGAGTTGCAAGAACCGGAATTCGAGTTATCGGGGTAAATTTGACCCAAATTTCGATCAAGGGAAGCGAAATTTTCTTCGAGTTAGCGGGGTTCTCGAGTTCGAGTTAACCGAGTAAAAATGACTGAAAGTGGAGGTCAAATCCAAGGGAAATGGATGTTAGTTCTAGCGGTTAGCGAGGCTGTTCAAGTTATCCGAGTTCGAGTTCCCGGGGTTCTACTGTAGTAAAGCTTTTGACGGGTGTGCAAGTAGTTATGCGTTCGACTTCTGTTAGGAGAACTCGGAAAACCGTTTTTCTAGTTAGTAGCTTGTGACACTGACTAGTTTAATTACTTTCCCACAAATCGTTTGTTCTTCCTATATTGCAGATGATCCTTGTGAAGATTATTCTTGTCAAAATGGAGGGATATGTCTAATGGGGGACGGACCTTATTGTAAATGCCAAGAAAGGTTTATCGGCAAATACTGTGAGACTTACAAAGCTGGTAAGGAAGGAGACAACAGAGTTTGTGTTTCATGATCGAATATGTCAGTCAATCCGTCCGATTAATGAGGGTGGGGTCAGTGCAAATCAATTGTGCTTGAATATTTTCAAACGAAACATAAATAAAACATTCACAGAGAAACTAACAATGTTATCATTTCCTGATGTTTATATTTTAGATCGTCCGTGCCGCAGTCCAACTGTCAGTCTTCCGAGCTTATCATCAAATGTGGCGTCAGCTGTGAGCGTGCGCCCAGCCAATCAGATTTTGATCCCTTCAGAAGTACAACTCGACTGTGAGCTTTCCTTTGCGACAACTTTTACCTGGGACGTATACCGTCTGTATTCAGATAAAGCCCTTTCAAGAAACGGATCCTCCGAACTACTCATCCCGCGGGGTAGGTTACCAGTGGGTAACTACTTGGTTCGACTGACCGTGGTTATGGCGGGAACGGAGGTGTTTGGTGTTGGTGAAGGTTACATCCGGGTCGTCAACAGTCCAATATTTGCGCGCATTGCCGGAGGAACTAAGGTGGAACGAGGATTCAATAAAACGTTGGTCTTCGACGCTTCCTTGTCACGTGACCCCGATGCCTTAAATCCTCTTGCCAGTAAGTTCAATTTCTGACAGGAAGAGCAGTTTCCAAAGGAAAACTAAGCAAACAATCAAATAATAGATAGAGAAAATAATTTGTAACGAAAGCCTTGTCCTACGTGGCCAGGTTTTTGAAAACATTAGGTCTTTTTCTAGTTACAAGGCTTCTCTGATTTCGCCTCGGTCATTCCGTATCGGGTCACGTGGTGTTGACGGCCATCTCTAAAACGGATTCTCGGTTAAGGCCTGGAAAAAAGCTAAACAGGAGCTAAACTAGTACACTCGGTTACTGTTACTCCCCAAAGCGCAGATTGCCATTTTCGAATTGTCCGTTTACCGGTCTTTTAAAATGAAGCTTGGTTCATAAGAAAGTTAATGAAGAAGGTATTTTATATTATAATTTTTTTTTTTTTTTCGCCAAGCGTCATTTTGAAAGTTCGGTACAAAGCAACTTGAAATATTTCTTTATTCTCTTCTGCTTACGTGGCTTTTTACTGTTGTACTGTTGTGGTCTGGTCCACTTTGTTCCTTTTAACCCGTCAGTATTAAGAAGGACTCTTAAACTTGGTGGGGATGGTGGAAATATCATTTCTAAATAAGGTTTTGTTTGGAAGAGCTCGGTCGCGACTTTTTAGCACGCAAAATATTAATTTTCTGAACCTAATCCTCTCCTTATTTCCGCTTTTTTGTAAGATTTTTCTCCTCCCTTTTTTCTAGACCTTAGTTTCACGTGGATATGTAGAGACACTACCAGGCAGTATGTTCTCGATGATTTACTCGAAATAACCTCAACCATTCCCAGTCCTTCTGAGACGAATCTTGACCGCGGAGGATGTTACGGGACTGGTGCAGGCAAAGTAGGCTCCACTGGCTCCTTGCTGCAGATAGATAGCGGCTATATGGTAGAGAACAGTTCATATTTGATAACAGTGGTGGTCGAGAAGCTCCGGAGACGGGCATATTACACGCAGGAAGTGGTTATTGTTCCCGGCGATCCACCGGAAGTAATGATAATGTATGTATAATCGCTTACTTTATTTAAGTGATTTGGGCTTTGCTTATAAAGAGGCAGTGTCACAAATGAAATACTTTTATTAAAGTGTCTGAGGTATTTAGCTTAAAAAAACTAATTGTGAACACTATTTACATTATTATATATCTAAGTTATTTAAAGTTAAAATATTTACACTTAAATTCTAAGAAGAAGAAAAAAAGAACCGTACTACATAGATAAATAAATGAATAAATAAATAAATGACAATAGAATATAAAATTTTATAATAAAAGTAGGTGAAAGATAAAAATTGCAGTTAAGAATTAAAAATTTAAAATTTAAAAATGTATATCGGCTAGCTGCATATGTCACATTTACACTCAGTTTGTATGAGACGTGTGAGGTCTTTTCTCCCAATACTGTTTTTAAAACTCGCGACATTAGGCCGTTTCTCAAAGATTAGTGCTACTTGAAAAAGATTAGTTCTACTTGAAAATCCAATGAAAGTGTTGGAAATCCAGTAATAGTGGCCTCGCCATGCTAAAGCGTACTGTACTAGTCATGGAAATTGTTAAGCAGTGGTGTGGCTACAGACTGGTAGAAAAGAAGTGGCCTTAGTTTTAATGACGTCGTAAAAGCTCTATTACAGTCGAAGCTCTCTTAACGGACACTCTCTTAAGCCGACAGCTCTACTTACGGCCGCCTTGTTTGAAACCCCGTTTTAACTCCCATACAAACTCTGTATCTTAACATTCTCGTAAGCGGACATTCCCGTAAGCGGCCGCGGACACCTTCAGAGATTACAACTTAGACTTGTTCTTTGTTTTTAAGCTCCCGTAAGCGGACACTCCAAAGAAAATCCTATTTTACAACCTTTGTTTGTTTTTATCAATCAACTTCACATCACCAATCGTCACAATGATTTTACAGTACCGATTACAGTACCATATTTCAGTGTTTGTTTTGTCGTCATCCACGTCCGTCCGGTTATTGTTAGCTGAGCAAGCTCCCGTAAGCGGCCATCTATTCCCTACACCTCTAGTGGCCGCTTACGAGAACCATTCTCGTAAGCGGCCAGCTCCAGTTACGGACACTTTTTTCGCGTCCCGAGGGTATCCGCTTACGAGAGCTTCGACTGTACTCTTAAAACTAGGAGCCACGTCACGATTATCTCCAGATCAAAAATTTGAATTTAAGTGGATTGACATTGATTACGAAGCGCCTTCTAACAAACTTCAGAAATTCAGGCCAATTTTCATTAAACTTGCACACCTCTTCTTAAATGCATTAATAATTAATCAAATTAAAACAAAGAAAATCATAACCGTGAAGGAGGTTTGGATATCCGGTCTTAATTAGCATTGATATTTATGATTTTATTTCTCTGTTTACACCGTAGTTTTTGTTTCGATTAAGAAGATATATCAAACACTCGAGACAATGTTTCATCGGCTATCCAAACAACTCGAATTTCGTCAAAAAAATACTCTTGCTGCACGTCGTATTTTCAACTCTCTTCTCGGTGTTTGAAACACTGTCCCTCGTGTTTGTTATATTACCTTTAAGTTGTTATTAATTCAATTTAGCTTTCTTTTAATGAATATACCTAATTTATCTTTTTTTCCAGCTGTATAGATAACTGTGACACAAAATTAAATCCATCGCGAAGATTAGCACTTGAAAAACTCTGTAAGGACTCATTTTGCGGAAGGGGCCTGGATTATCGTTGGTCACATTTTAAAGCCGTGAACCAATCCCACTGGGTTCAGGACCCAAAGTTACAAGACAAAATTCGTACACGATTGACTTCGCCGAGACTCGTGACTCTCCCAGGAGTACTGGAACCAAATGCTCGGTACAAATTTGTATTGACTGCCAAACGACGCGGGGGACATCCGGGGTATTCTGAGTACCAGGCCACCACCAACAGCCCTCCGGCTGGGGGAAAGTGCGAAGTGAGACCGCTGTCTGGCGTCACCCTTGAGACAATATTTACGTTTACGTGTAGTGGCTGGAAGGACCCGGATCGTCCACTGCAGTATAAATTTATTTATTTCACTACAGACATCAATGTTCTTAATGTGGTCTACAACGGAGTGAAAAGCAGTAAAGAGGCAAAGCTTCCCGCTGGGGAGAAAACAAATAACTTTACAACTGACTTTCGAGTGAGAGTGGCTGACATGTTTGGGGCGTTCACGGAAGTGAAAACCCCTGTACAGGTAGGAAGGATAACAAGTGTAAAAAACTCAACTTTTTAGTTAATTCTAATTACCTAGCAAGTCGGAGTCGGGGCCGTGGTCTAGCCTGTATTCGGTATTGGGGGGGGGGGGGGGGCTTCTCACTTCACTTACGTCACACACGTGACAATTACATCACGATGTCAAAACGCTGCACAACTTGGATCATGCTACTCTCTCATGCAGTACCTCTCTCCATCTTGGAGTATGAATGTTTCACGGCAAATTGTCAGTTCTTGTCGTTAGAAAAAAAGATACGCCTTGAGCCAAGCGGCCCATACTGCCGAAGCTTATCCCGGTTTCGGTAGCATTAAGCGGCTAGAAATATTTCTATTCCACCCTGAATTGGATGCTAGTCTATCGCCGGGTTACCCACCAGCATTATTTCCCGGTACCCATAAATACACCTGAGTGGATAGAAGCACTATGAGAGTAAAGTGTCTTGCACAAGAACACAACACAATGACCCCGGAAGGGCTCGAACCCGGACTGTTCTATCTGAAGTCCGGCGCGCTAACCATTAGACCACTGCGCATCCCACCATAAGTCGTTAGAGTAATGGAGAAAATGCTTCTTTAACCTGCGGAGGACTCATCTGGTGCCCCATCCAACTTGAATATAGTCGATTAAGGATTTGATGGGAACCTGATTTAGGCTCAGCGCACTTTAAACCACTTGGATTTTGAGGGGGGGGGGGGGGGGGGAGGAAGGGGGGGGGGGAGGGGGGGGGGGGGGAGTTTGAAAAAAAAAAAAAAAAAAAAAAAAAAAAAAAAAAAAAAAAAAAAAAAGAAAAAAAAAAAAAAAAAAAAACCCCCCCCCCCGGGATTTTACAGACAGCAATTATCTTTGACCCTCCTTGCGTAGAAAAAAATGAATTGAAAAGTCATGGGTGCATTCCCAGACTGGAAGCTTAACACTATTGTTATGTTTTTTTTTGTTTTTCTTTCTTCCTTACTCAAAACATATGCCATGTTTTGGCTGTTTCAATTTAATCCCAGGTATTAGAGCTTCAATTAAAGGCGGAAAAACTGGTGGACCGTGCGGTGGAGTTGACGACTGGAAACGAGAGTCAGTTAACAGAATTAATTCAGTCAGGTGACGTGTCAAGTGCAGTCCAGTTGGCTAAGGCAGCCATTGTGGCCGTGGATGATGACAAGAAAGCTCGGCCCGCAGTAACTCAAGATCAGTTGACAGAAAAGAGAAAAGAGGTAATTATCGAAAAATTTGCAGCCTTTGTGCTTTTACTTTACTTCTCTATCACGTCAAGTGATATTAGATGGGCCCCTGTTATATGTTCTTGCTTCAAGTTCTTATTGGTCCGGCATAGTTCAGTCCCTGACCTCTCCCTAGCACCCTATAAAGACGTCTATAAAGTTGATATAAGTTCCATTATATCCTCATCTTCTCTTTTTTTTTTTTTTTTTCATTTCACTGTTGTAAAATTCTCCAAAGTTTATGTTGGGCACTTGCACACGTAACACTGACGTTATTTTCATAACAGATGAAATCCAGTATTGTTGAACAGCTATCAGCCATAAAAGTGGAAACTGTGGAGAGGGTTCAACAGACGTCAAACGTGATAGCAGAGGCCACCTCGGTCATTAGCGAGGTTACTGTGGAAGCACAGGTTAGTATTCATACACTTTGGGTCCGCGTTTGTTGCGATTGTACGTGTGCTTATTGCCTTGGTTGGAATTGTTGGATTTGAGAGGGAAGACACGTACCAAGTTTATATTTAAGTTTTAAAGTTGTATGCCGGCACTGCACACAAAACCGCCTTTGACACACCGTTTCTCGAGCGGTAAACTGGCGCTGAGTTCGCAAAACGCTTGAATCGAATCTCAATTGCAAGGCTGGCTGGTCAAAGTCAGCTGAAAATTCTGACTTTGAATTCCTCAAAGGTACCTTTCCTGCGCTGCAATGACCTGCTTGGCACTCTCCCTCCTCTTTTCGATTCCTGTCACGCAGGCTAGCGCAGCAATGGTGCTGGTACCTTTGGTGTGTAATACTTAAAGAGCGGCGTTTCATAGAGCGCTTGCGATTTCCCTCAAATTGCTGATCCTAGCAATATCCAGGACGCTTGTCAAATTTGCCAAACTTAGTAAATGACCTATTTCGCAACGAGTCACTTTGTAGCTCATTGGTTAGAGCATATCATCTGACCGGTGCGCGGAATTGACTCCGGTGGCGAACTCAAAGTTTTCTTTGTCTAACAATTGCTACTTAGCTCTTTCTAAAGTGATGTCAAAAACAATCTGCCAACCTTTGATGCAGTGAAGGCGTTTTCTCATCCACAGTGTTTGCTAAATACCTACTGAACACTTTATTGATCATTTATTTTCAGAAAGCCGCTGCGGATGCCCTTCAATCGATGACTGAAGTGTTGAAAAAGGAGTCTTCAGCAGGGAAAAATTACGAAGCACTATATGACGGCGCGAGGAGTCTGGCCACTGGTCTCGGAAGCATTCTCAGGGTGTCGTCATACAGGGCCAGATCATACGTCATACGGAATGAGAGTAACCAGGATTCGTCCAGTATATACCGCCGAAGAAAAAGGAGCTTTGGAGAAAGGATGCTTTCGTTTGCAGGTCTGAAAGCCCGCCAAAGACCGAAAAGGGATACAGCAAAGGAACAATTACAAGCCAGGAAGGAGGTTAAGAAATTAAGAGTTAAAAAATATCTTCTAGTGTAGAAAAAATGGTGTGGATGAAGAAAACCAAAATTAAGGACAAGTGATTTGAAGAATCTCATTTTAGTGTTCTAGAAATGTCCTTGAAGCGTGGTGACTGATGGGGAGGCGAATTAGGAAGGTAAGGGGAAGGGGAGACAGACAATGTAATATGGAAAATAAAGAAAGGGTTTTCTTTTATGTGCATCATTTTTTGTTCGGTTTGAATCTTTTATAGACAACACTTATAACGTATAAGTCTCGCGTTCCGCTTAAACAGTAAAGACTATCACTACTATAACAAAATGAGATATAACGAACCAAACTTGTGTCCTCAAGTTAAACAGGGCTCAGTTTTGCATTATTTATTTAAAGTCATTTTATCTTGCAGTCTAAAGAAAGAGCTATAAGTATTCTAAATTCGCTGGAGGAAGTCGGAAGCACGATCTTGTCCCGAACTCTTGTCGGCGAGAAGCCGACTGAACTATCGGCACAAGTGGTGTCTCTGCTGGTGTCCCGAGAAGAGCCTGACTTACTAGCTGGTTCTGTTTTGTCAAGCAATGGAAATAGTTTTATTCTTCCTTCAGTTCCAAACTTGTTTGGTAATGGTACACAGTTTGTGGATAGCCAGGTAGGCGGAAACAAGGGTGAAGTGTTGTTTGTTTTACGAGACTCTAAATATAACCTTGTTTATCATACAAAAAGTTACCAGTTTGTAGCTTATGCTTTCATGGAGATTGTGACCATTGCCACACTGACAGTGTCCTTTAATATCGCCTGATATCTGTTATGTACGTACGACAGTGCAGAATCTTCCTCACCATATATATCAAATATGGGCACCATGAAAATTTCTATAATAATATGGGATATGCGTACGGCTCCGCAAAATGATCCGGGGACCACAAATAATCCCGGACCCCAAATGACCCCGGACCACAAATAATCCTGGACCGCAAATGATCCCGCTAAAAATGGAATGGCTTGGATATTTTTCCTGGAGCTGTTTGTGCATGTCAAGTGAAAAAAACATCTAGTTTAGGCCTCTAAAGTAACACTAGGAAACTAAGCACTCAGTTCCTTCTTCTCTACGTATGACAGATAATCACAACAAGCTTCGTGCCTTTCACATGGGACCCCTCAGGAGCACGAGTGACCACAGGAGTGTCAAGTCTTGAATTGAAGAACAGCACTGGACATCTTTTAAATATGACAGAACTGGAATCTCCGATATCAATCAAACTTCCTAACACTCAAGATTTGTCAAATAGCTCCCGATCTCATTACGTTGGAGCCAATAAAACCGTTTTCCACAAGATTAATGTTACGCAGTCAGGAATGGCTCTGATACTAAAAGTGCGTCCAGAAAACAACGCCACGGAGTTTGTTGTGTCTGTTAAATACGGGGAGCGGCCGTCTCTTGGCAACAGTGACTTCGACACCACTGTTCCCAATTTCTCATCCTGCGTTCAGTTGTCATCTGGTTACGTCAACTGCTCACGTGATCCATACGTGGTATTTGTAAACAATGCGCTTGTCAGCAATACAGGGTATTACTTTATCGGGATAAAAATCAAAGCAAAGACCGGTTCCAGAAAAAGGCGTTGCTCGGGGAAAGGGCGCTCAAAACGATCATGCGTGCAATACAAGGACGCCCCTGCAACGGATGACCCCAATGTGGTACAGTCTATTAATGCACCTCAGTACAGTAAAGCAGATGAAGTTTACACTTTTCAAGTGTTGCCAGCTGCGTGTCTGTACTGGAGCACAGCATTATCTAGGTGGACAACTGAAGGATGCAAGGTAAGGCTGAGGATAAGTTTCGTAATGTTTCCGTTGTAAGGCGTAAGTAGAAGAGCATACTCTCCGAAGCTGCAATTTGGGTCGGTAATCAACGCTTTATGGAAAACCCAAATGGAGGCCGTGACGGAGATATAAGTCATGATTATCGCTGCACTCATCCGAGGTTGTTGAGATGTTTCTGCATCAAGCCCAAGCTTTAACCTCTAAATTTGAAGCAAATCTTGAAAAGTGATAATAATGATAACCTTTATTAGTTACATTGACACAAAAATGATTTTTCAGTAGCCTTTACAAACTAAGTGATCACTTATCAGGAGTCGCATAACGGGAGTGTATTTCGCGTTAGGCGGCTGTATTGGCCGGCTGCGTACTACAAAATGGAATACTGCCAATTTTATCTTCTTTACATTTTGGCCAAGTCCAATTTTTACTTATTTCTACTTCGAACTTACTAGAAGCTTTCTTGACTGATTGTCTTATATCAATCTTTCCATTTAGTTATACAAATGTAACTAACAACATGGACCCGACTTTTACTCAGTGTGTATAATATCAACAGGTGGCTGACACGACAACTTTGGACACGATGCATTGCCAATGCAATCATTTGACTGCATTTGGGGGTCAGCTGTTTGTGGCGCCGAATCCAATAGATTTTGACAAAGTGTTCACAGAGTTTCCTCGCCTTCCAGAGACTGGAAACGTGGCTGTTATAGTAGCCGTGAGCTGTGTATTTGGGCTTTATCTGCTGCTACTGCTGTGGGCTCGAAAGGCTGATATGCGGGATGCTTTAAAGGTAAGGATCGTCCTATTTAGCGACATTTACATAGGAATTAATTTATTCTACCCGGGATGACTCCAAATGCGAAAGGGGCGATGATACACGTCGTCTCGTTAAGGGGTGTAAAATGTTGTTTTTGGTTTCATTAAGGGTACTTAGGACAGAACGTTAACGTTTTTACCCATTAACGTATATTTTATGGTTGCATGTTAAGAATGAAGGAACGTTCTTATACTGTGTTGGTAGGTTAGATCGATCTCACATGAGATCTTTAAGATTTTCTAACAGATGAAAGCATTAGTTTATATTGCTTTTATCGTCAGTAAAGTCACTATAGCTCAAATTTGTGTGACGTGTTTTTGAAATGAAATCTTTTTGGAGTCAAATAAAGCTTGCGCCACGCCCAGATTGGTCTCCTTAATTTTATAGGTTAAATCCGAATCAGATTGTCCTACGAGCATCCCCGCCCCTTTGACATGAGTTTCTCCCTTTCTGAGAGCAGGGAAGGGAAGCATTTAAGAGGGCAGTTGCCTTCCAGATGAAGAGGTGTTCATGCAAATGAAACTTTTATGTTTTTTCTTTATTGCAGATTGGTGATAAGCCATTTTTGGGATCTCTGTCACCTTGGTGTTATCGATACGAGCTTCAACTATCCACGGGCATTTGGTATGATTCAGGCACCAGTGCTAACGTGTTTATTGTGCTGGAGGGCGAGCTGGGTTCTAGTAAGCCTTTTCAATTGAAGGGAGGCTCGCGTATCCCATTTGCAAGAGGAAGCATAACGTCGTTCACTCTTTCACTGAACAATAATATTGGATCTTTACGGAGCGTGCGTGTGTGGCATGACAACTCTGGTAAAAACCCTTCGTGGTTCTTAAACACTGTCAAGATTTTTGATTCGACCACTCAGGAGCTTAAGACGTTCGTGTGCTACACGTGGCTGGCTGTGGAGAAAGGCGATGGATTAATCGACCGCACCCTTACGTCAGACGCGACTGACGAGAAACGAATGATGTTCAAGGTATCGTTTCAGAATAGAATCGCCGAAGAATTCAGCGATGGGCATCTGTGGTTTTCAGTAGCAACCAGACCTCCAAGAAGACGCTTCACCCGCGTCCAGCGTCTGTCGTGTTGTCTGTCACTTCTGTTGACCACCATGTTGGCGAGCGCCATGTTTTATGAGTTTGCTCCAGGGCACGATCAAGAGCAAGGCACTCTTAAGTTGGGTCGTCTTGTTCTAAATCTCCGACAGCTGATTATTGCAATAGAGAGTCTTCTTGTGGTCATACCCGTGAATCTTCTGATAGTGGGAATCTTTAGCCGCACGAAACCAGTAAACGACATCAGGCGTGAACGAAGATATAGCATAACCAGGCGTCTCAGCATTCACATGGTCGCACAGAACACCCAACTACAGAAGAAGAATAGATTGGTTCTACCGCATTGCTTCGTTTACCTTGCGTGGATACTGTGTTTTCTATCCTCGGTTGCGTCTGCAACTTTCATTATATTTTACAGCTTACAATGGGGTAAAGATATCAGCGAGCAGTGGCTGATATCTATTGTGATGTCAATGTTCATGGACATATTTGTTTCCGAGCCAATCAAGATCGTCGTCGTAGCCTTTTTGGTGTCGCAGTTTTGTAAGTCAGACTTTGAAGAAACTGCTGAGACGCCCAGTACAATCCTACATTTCGACGACATCGACATCACAACCGGACAAGACGAAGTCGATAACGAAGAAGATATTTCCTTGCCAGTGCCGCCGACTGAGAGAGAGTTGCGCCGTGCGAGGACGTATCGTATTTGGGAGCTGCGTATGTACAGGGCTATCAGAAAGATTGTCACTTATTTTGTGTATCTATGGATTCTGACGATCATCTGTTATGGTGGCCGCAGTCAGGAAAGTTTTTCTCTGACCTCATCACTGCAGAAAACATTCGGACAGCTAAGTGAGGTATGTGACACTGATAATGCTTTATTCGGGTAGTTCTGTACTCTTGGTCACGATAATCTTCATGCCACCCAACCGTGTATGGATATGGTTACGGGAAGAGAAGTGAAGAAATCTCTTCTCTTAGCTCGTGCCTCTATATATAGCGCCTAATCTCTTTTTAAACAAAAATCGCGAAAAAAATTATACCGGATGATAATGATTGTACGTAATGAATCATGTATGTGTAGTCTGTGGGTGAAATACTTAAGGAGGAATAAACATTCGCAGGCGCTGTCCCGCCAGCAATGAAAACAAACCAACGCGCACTTATGTTTATCACTTTTTTAGGAAAGTATTTCTCGCATGGGAAAAGATATCATTAAAACCGGAATTTCGTTGGATGTTCTACTCAATACGTCGAATGAGTGAATGACGACCCTAAAGCTCACACTTGTTGGCATACCTATTTATCGCATTTAATTTACCTTGCTAGATTTCTTCGCATGGGAAGATGTGGGACTGGGTAAGAGATGTCCTGATACCAGGAATCTACGAGGACAGGAAAGATGGCGCCTTTTCTAATTCCACTCCGTACATTGGCGACGGTGAAGCGGTGCTTGTTGGGATGCCACGCCTTAGACAACTTCGAGTAAGAAAAGGTGAGAAAAAGATTTGTTGAAAGAAACAAACTATTTGTTTTTGAACGCCATTCGTCACTGAATTATCTTTGCGAAAATCATATCTGAGATTCAGAATACAGAAAGCTCAAGTATCATTGAAGTCGGTATGGCAACTGTCACGACAAGGTTTTGCCCTCTCTTAACTGTTTCATTAACTCGTCATTTGTGTTTTTTCTTTCCTTTAGATTCATGCGAAGTCGTAGAGGATGCTAAAACTTTTTTCAACTCATGCATTTCTCAATACTCATTCAGCGCTGAAGATAAAACTCAGTTCTACCTTCCAAGATGGCGTCCATTTCCAGCATCACACAACACGTCAACTGAAACGTTAAACAAGGTCTGCCCCAAGCCCTGGCGCTATTCTTCAGCCGCGCAAACCGAAAGTCTTCCTTTCTGGGGAAGAATTTCATCAATGTACCGCCAAGGTGGATACTTGGCAGAACTAGGCTATGACAGAAACTCTGCGTCAAGAGTCATTTCTGAATTGAGCCAGTTTGACTGGTTTGACAGGTTTACTAGTGCTGTGCTGGTTGAATTCACAGTTTTCAACTCCCGTGCAAGCCTCTTTAGCGCCGTTTGGATCCCGGTCGAGTTTTCACCAAGTGGGCACGTCGTTTCAAGTCACGTGATTCGTGCCATTCACGTGTACAATGTTGGAGCTGGATACAGTGCTGCGCTTCTCATCTGCCAAATGATGTTTGTGCTGTTTATAATTTACTTTGCCTTTAGGGAAACGAAGGAGATGATTCAAGACCGTAAACGCTACTTCCTGCAGTTTCTAAATTGGATTGAACTGGCCCAAATCCTGACGGCTATTGCTTTTATAGTTGTTCACATTCTTAAAGAGATAGAGCTTTTTGCGAACACTGCAAAACTCAACGAGAACATTTTCCAGTTCATCAGCTTTGACAGAGAAGTACTCCTAGATGACATAGAGACGTCGTTACTGGCTTTACTGATGTTCTTTAACACTTTAAAGTTACTGTATTTGTTTAGGTTCAACAGTCATGTCAAACATCTGTCCGATGTTATGAAGGCGTCCGCCATTGAGCTTTTAAACTACTCACTGGTATTTTTCGTGTACATCTTTGCTTTCAGTCATTTCGGATTTCTTCAGTTTGGAAGGGAGTTGCAGGATTATTCTTCTCCTATAAACGCCGTCCAGTCTCTTCTCATTCAGGGAGTTGTAAGCGAAAGGGCTAAACATCTTCAGGACTGTGATGTCATCATTGGTCCACTGTTCTTCATCATTTTCAACCTTTTTCTACAAATGATATGGATTAACATTTTCATCGCCATCCTCATTTATGATTACCAACACGCCAAACGAGTCTCCAAAGCAAGATTTAGCCTGGGACGCTTCATGATAAAGAAAGTGAAGGAGATACTGAACTGTGTGGGAGACAAGCCAAAGTCGCCAAAGCTAAAGAAAGAGGGTAGAACCGGAAAGAAACGAGTATCTTGGAAACTTGACAACACCGACAAAAACTGGAACAAAAACAAAAAGGAAAGACCCCAGGAAAGGTTGACAGAATCCAAGTCAGACCCAGTAAGCGAGTTGGACAGACAAATTGCGTTAATGAATGAAACTTTAAATGATATCTACGTTGACGAGTTCGGCGGCGATATCGACATGCTGAGTCTGTGGTTAGACGCTCGTTCGCGAGGAAGGAGCGCTGCCGAGAAGGAGAGGGCTGGTACCCACTCGGTAGACGAAGGCTCACGACCAAGCAAGGATGGAAATCGTGCTTCTTTTCCAGTGTCTAAAGGATTGAAATTAACAAGTGTCGAGAGAGGCCTATAGCTTAGCCGCTCAAATAGAATTTGAATGGGTTTGAATTTATTTGCCCTAAGAGTAAACCAATGATGAAAAGCAGAAATTAAATAAATGAAATCTATGTCAAAATCAAGTTTGTTATCAATCTCAGATACTTAGCTAGAACTTACGCCTCGTTCAAAAAGCAAGCGAAAAAAAAAACTCACTAAAGCACTAAAACAGGTTAAAATGTCAAACTCAGAGGCACAAACACTATGTACGCATGTGTGTTTTAAATGCACGTTTCCGGTAAGATAACGTTACGCTTGGTTGCCCTTTCTCTCAGTCTTCAGTGGCGGATCCAGACCTTCAGGTAATTTGGGCCCCGATCATTCAGACTCCAAGAATAAGAGAGGGGCCCACCCTTTAACCATACAGGCCTTGGGTTAGCCTGAAAATAAGGTGAGGGACCCTCTGCTAGATCCGCCACTTGTCTACACATGTGACAGGTTCTTAGGTTAGCATTCTCATCGTTTTAAAATTGATAATAACCAAAAGCTCATTGAAACGTATGCGTGGACGGGACCTCAACCACCTTTGTTCAGCCCAAAGTGAAACGTAAACAATCGAAATGAATTTTGACAGTTGTTGCGCGTATGCAAGCATTCGTCTGAGCGTGTTTCTCGAAATGAAAACGTTGAAATTCGAGAACTACCTTACATTCTGGTGCTATCCGGCCTTTTCAAAAACTGTAATGTTTGCCTTTATAGAATATCAATAGTAGGTAAAATGGTGGGCTTGGGCCCGAATCTCGAAGGTCCCGAAAATTTTCGCACCCGAAAGCCATATAGCAAAATCTCAAACCTTATGATTACAGATAGAGCTGACTTATATTCGCAAATATTTTAATATGAACAGAGGTTCTCTTCATACGAAGTTTCAGGCCTATAAATTCCCTGTTTTTAAGATAGAGATAGCTAAAATGGCTTTGCAGGCCCAAAAAGTTTCCTGGCCCCTTCACGGCTTGGTCCATGCCATGGTCCATGCTTAAGAAAAATCGAAGGGATCTGGGGACGAGATGGAATTTCCCGCCATTTTCCCGCGGCTCGCCCGCGCTTACAAACTCGATAGAGAGGAAAAAGCAGCAAAGATGTTTTCACAGAAAAGGGGCATGTAAGACTTTATTTTTCGACGGTTTCGCCGCTTTACAGGTAAGAGGTATGTTGCTTAATTTCTCTAGTATCCTTTTATGACAAATGAAGCTCTGAGTAGTGCTTTGACTTTTTGTAGTCTGATAATTAAAAGACGTTTTGCATCGATCTCCTGGTTATTAAACGGCGTCGAACAAGAAGCTAATCGAATCATTGCAGAAGAAGTGATAAGCTTCTAGTTTTCTTTAATAACGCGTTAAGAGGTTAGAAATGAATGAGAAAAGCTGACGAAAATTTAACATTTTAGAAGCAATATACCGGTAAACTTGTATATAGAAGCTATACTCAATTTTGAGCTACACTCAAAATGTTGTTCTCTGATAGTTCAGGGAACACGAGCGGACATTTTGTGTTAAAAGTGTTAACGGAAACTTTAATAATGGCCCAGGTTTGTTATAAATACCACTAAGTGTACTAAAACTGTCGACGAGTGTCTCTGGCCATGGGTGGAAAGGGTCGAAATGAATAACAACTTCGGAAAGTTCTCGCCAAGTTCTTTTCGCACTTTTTTCCCAAAATATGCTATAAAAGATTTCAAGAATTCGGTTGATACCCAGCTTCCTCTTGGTGTTCTAAGATTGTTTTCTAAATAAGTCGATAGTAATTACACCACAGTTTTTTGCTAAGTAGAAAAAATACAATTACATGTCTAAGCTGAGAGACATTTTTAGAATCTTAGCATTTAATATGCTCGACTTTCTCTGCTTTAAACTCGATTCCAGAAACTTTGTGGAGATCAAGACATTATTGTAGAGCCATGCCAGGGAGTCTCTAGCTTGGATGAATGTTCATTGAACGTTGTTGCTCTGAGAGTCAACGACACAATAAAACATGAAGTTCATTGGCATTGTCATCTTCATTATGTACGTGACTATTAAAGTCATGGCAAACGACAGTGAACCAGATAGAAGTAAGAATGATGTTTATTGTTTACCCAATTATGCACCTGTTAATGTTAACCTGGATAAGGGGAGAGACCAGATATAGGTCAGGGATTTGACACCAATTATCTTCCTGTAATGGAGGATTTTGACCACCATAACTGACTATGTATCAAGTTTTTATTAATGTTTAGTGACTTTTTGTCCATCCACGAATGCCCTAGAGTGATGCGTTTTAACCTAAAAATTTGAGCATGTTTTAATGTCTGCCTATGCAATGCTTGTCCACATCCCCTGCCCTGTCCAGACTTAACACTGATAGATGCTTTACATGATTATTAATTATAGAACTTACAGAAATGTATTATGTACAAAATTCAATTTGTACACATCAACTTCTTACATTTTTGCCTCTATAATTTCAGACTAAAAGAAACAATGTATATTTTCAGACCTATACCTATCAAAACAAACCCAGCACAGTTTGTATTCACAGTTAATTTTTTTTCAGTTTATGGTAATTAATTGGTATTGTCAAACTCGCCAGTTGCATAGATTACGGGATTTTTTTGGGTAGAAAGTTTGGCAAGTATTTTTTTTAAGTAGGGATGTTTTGGGGTATTAAAAACAATCTCAATCTAAAGATTTGTGGTAGTGCCTTGGCTGTGCAGTTCTGTACATATGTGTTTTGCTGTTGGTTTTTGAGGGGTAAATTTTTGATCTCGGTATTTATTTAGGTATTGATCATCCCAGTAACTTGAAATCCCGAGTACCCCCTCCCCTCCCCTGGGGGCTAAAGAAATGTTTTGACATGAACAAAAATATTTTATTTTTATTTCTAATCATTACCTTCTTGAGCTTCCTGCAAAACAATTAAATAATGGTGGGGAGGAAAATGGGGTGGAAGCCTTGAAGTATTAGAGGAGTGGAAACTGAAGGAAGTTGGCGAACTGATGGTGGAAAGTGGGATTCCCAAGGTGGCTGGAAGCAGAAAAAATTTCGAGAGCATTGTGTAAAAAAGCACTACCGGTAAAAGGCAGGAACTGCAAAGGGAGGGTTAAGAACTGGTAGCAAAAGTAACAAGAAGTGGTTCAGACCACCCAAGTGATAATTATGGACAATACAACTTTAAGGTTACTATTGTTAGCGGCTACTAATTTTAGCGATTTTAGTGAGTTAAATATTAATATTATTAAATATTAATACTCGTTAAATTTAAGAACCCCCCTTCCCACCCCAAGGGAAACTCAATTAAGAATAGTCGACTTGAAAAATTCTTTTTAAAATAGATGCCGATTATTTTGTTGTTTCTGGCAATGCAAATGTTCGTTCAATTTCAACTAAGTTTGTCCTTTACCAGGAGCCCTGAACATTTATTTCCATCTAAGCTATATGTTCATTAAAAACTGGTTTACACGAATTACTTACTTTTTAATTTTTTCGGAAAATTGCTAAATTTAATAGCTGCTAAATCTTCCACTGAAAAACTGAAAAAATCGTTAAAATTAGTAGCCACTAAAAATAGTAACCTTAAGGTATACTCTCATGCATTTGTTGTTAAATGACTGTATGAATAAAACAGATGTGTAAACACTTTTTATTCCCCAGCGCCCACTGCTCCTCCAGCTAATGTGCGACTGGGTTATGTGGGTCCAACATCAATCACTGTGAAGTGGGATAAAGTTCCTAAAGCTTCAAGTGGTGGAATAATAGCACAATACAAAGTGAAATATGGACAGACTTTCAGCAATGGATCATACAGTGAAGTTAAATACCTGTCCATCTCTGCTTGGCAGCCCACGGGCAGAGAGGCCAATTTAACTAACCTTGAAAAAGACACTGAATACAGAATTGAAGTTGCTGGAGTTACAGATGGGGGTGTTGGAGTTTATTCAGATCCAATAATAGCTCAGACATGTAAGTTGAAAATTGTTAAATCTAATTTAAAAAATGATTGGAACTGCTTGTCATTTATTACATAATGGAAATCTTTTGTTTTATGTGTAATATACATCTCTTACATGTTTCAAGCATGATGTTCATTTTACAGATGATCCTTGTGATTCTGGTCCATGCCTTAATGGAGGAACATGTATTTTTGACCCAGTACCAAATGACTTCACAAATAATTTGTTTCACTGTGAATGTGCTGTGAATTTCACTGGTTTATTCTGTGCAAGCTTCATGAGTGGTAAGTGAAATTTACCACCTGTATTCACTAATTGGAAAATCTAGCCATGATTTTGCCAACTTTTTGCTAACTTTTTTCAAATTTTAGATTACTTTTCAGTCAAGCAAGTTTTCTAGATTAACCACTGTTCATTTTATTGCAAGTTTCATTCCTTCCTTCTCTCCCGGCCTACCTTATTGAATTCTTGCTTCCTTCCCTTATATATATTTATTTACCCTATTTATTCAAATAAGCGCCCAACCTAAAAAGAGGGCACAGGAGGAGTACTGATTATTATTGAAGTTGAAAGTGAAATTGACTACGCAATACTAAGAGACGACCGAGTTTATTTAGTTTTTTACTGAAACTTTCCATGAACAGTTAAAATTCAGCTTTGGTACATCTTCACGTTTAGTTATTATACTTTGTTTTCTTGCAAAATTAATGTACTACTTGCTAAAAATGGTAAGAATTTAATAAGCGCCCAGCCTCGAATAATCGCCCACCTCGAATAAGTGCCCACTCTCAAGGTCCAAAAATTTAAGAAGCGACCAGCCGGCGCCCACCCCCACCCCCACTCTCCACTGCACAAAAAAATAAGTACACAGGAGGAGTATTGATTTATATTTCTTAGTGACAATGAGACTGAAGTTGTTTAAGAAGTACTTTGAGATTATCTCGAAGATAAGATCCTAATATTTTACAGTTTTAAAGAAGTTTATTGTTTGTTTGTTGCGATATAAACTTACTACTTGCTGAAAATTGTGGAAATTTAATAAGCACCCAGCCTTGAATAAGCACCCACCTTGAATAAGCGCCCCACCCTCAAGGTCAAAAAATTTAATAAGCGCCTGGGGCGCTCAAATTATCTAATAAATACGGTAAGTTATTGAGTTATTTAAATTTATTTATTTATGATTAATTATAATTGGCAAAATGTGCTTAACCATGATCCAGATCTGTCAAAAATTCATTATTTTGTTTTCACTTTAGGTCTTCCATGTCACAGCCCAAATGTGAGTCTTCCAAATTTATCACCGGATGTTTCTTCAGCCTTGGGCATTCGCCGTTCCAGCCAGTTTTTAATCCAGTCAGACGTCAGTCTGGATTGTGAGTTGTCCCACAGAACCACATTCATCTGGAATGTTTACCAACTGGATGCAGAAGAATCACCAGTTCTTTCAAGAAACAGTTCCTCAGAGTTGCGAATCACCCCACATTCATTACCAATAGGTGTTTACTTGGTACGACTTACAGTCAACATGCTGGGGACACCAGTGTTTGGGGTCGGTCAAGGTTATTTCAAGGTAATCAGCAGTCCTTTAGTTGCATTCATTGCTGGAGGCAGCAAGGTAGTCAGAGGATTCAACAAAACTTTGGTTTTTAATGCTTCCATGTCATATGACCCTGATGACGAGAACCAGCAGTTATCAAGTAAGTATAATTTGTTCTATTTTGAACCCTTATAACTCCCAAAAGTGATCAGATAAATTATCTTAGTTTGGTTCATTAACTCTGAAGTGATGATTATGATAACACTTACAGTGCAATTTTGAGATACTGCAGTTACTAACTTGGCCCCTAATTTTAAATAAAGGAATTGGATGAGGAAATGACTGACTGACTGACTGACTGACTGACTGACTGACTGAATGACTGACTGACTGACTGAATCAATCAATGAATGGTCAGGATTGGTGGATGAAAGAATGGGAAAATGAGTGAGCCAGTAAGAGTGAGAAAATGAATCTGTGATTATTATTTTGTTAATTACTTAATACAGAAAGGATTGCAAATAAAATAAAAAAATTATTGGTAAGAGCCAGCTAGCAAATTAATAATTTATTTATTGAATTGGTTAATGAATTATTTTATTTCAATATGATAACATATTTATTATTATCCTTGCTCTTGAATCTTCATGTTCGTTCACACCATTTCAGGTCTGAATTTTACATGGCTGTGCAGGCGAGAGTCACAGCAAGATCTTAACAACTCTCATCACGAAGGGTGTTATAACACTAGTGATGTCGAGGTAGAATCCAGTGAACCTGTGCTCAAAGTAAACAGTAGCCTTATGGTGGAGAACAGTTCATACTTTCTAACAGTGTTTGTTAAGAAAGACCAGAGACAAGCTGAATACACTCAAGAAGTTTTTATTGTTCCAGGTGATCCACCAGAAGTACACATCCGGTAGGTTAAATATTTTTCTTAAAGAAAATAGTTATATAACGAAATAGCTCATCAAGTCAGTCTTAATAAGAAAATTTGATAATTAAAAGGCTTAAGTGAACACTTTCCCAATCACCAAGCTGAAAACATAATTCCACCATTTGTGAGATAATATAACTTTGACAGACAAAAGTGCATGGTTCAATCAACAAAATACTTTTTAAAGCAAGCATGACAATTTATTTACTATTTTTAACTTTAATCTATTCAAGTTATGTACATATATTATGGTTATTGAGTTTCAAAACTTCTTGGATTCTAGTACACTTACAACTAGCATAGAACCTGCTTTCATTACGAGGCAGCTTGATCATTCTAGTATCCCAGCATAAATAATAAAGCTGTTTGGTAATTAAACTTAATTGAACCCAGTCAAACCTTATTAAATTATTATGTTCGATTAAGTTTAGTTATCAAACACAATCGAACCAGAGCATTTGTGTGAGTTCAACTGCATTTGATTTCCAAACCCAATCGAATAGCCAAGTATCTATGTCGTTTTTTTCATTCTCGTGTTACTTATTTGGTTATCTCTGACACCACCTAATGTCAGGTCATTCAGGTTATTATGTGATATTTTGTACTGACTTGTCAGATGTGTGGACAACTGTGATGTCAAAATGAACCCATCTGGCAGAATGGCTCTGCAAGGCCTCTGTTCTGGTACCTCATGTGGAGGCACCCTCACTTACAAATGGTCCCTCTTCAAAGACACAAACAACACTTCCAACATGACCCAATGGGTTGAAGTCTCAGAAGTTCAAGAGTTGATAAGTACCAGATTGTCGTCAACAACACTTGTCACTTACCCTGGAATATTGACGCCAAATGTTCGGTACAAGTTTGTATTGACTGCCAAACGGCAAGGTGGATATCCGGGATATTCCGAGTACCAGGTCACCGCCAACAGCCCTCCAGCCGGGGGAACGTGCAGCGTCAGCCCTCTATCCGGGGTCACTCTTACAACAGATTTTACTTTTGCGTGTACTGATTGGCAGGATACTGATCTTCCATTGCAGTACGAATTCGTTTACTTCACAAATAATGAACTTCTTAATGTGGTCTACAAAGGAGTGAAAAGCAGTAAAGAGGCAAAGCTTCCCGCTGGGGAGAAAACAAACAACTTTACTATTGACTTTCGAGTAAGAGTGGCTGACATGTTTGGGGCGTTCACGGAAGTAAGGACTCCTGTCCAGGTAAGAAGACTTCAAACTGAACATAATGAAAAATAATAATCACTGATGTACCACCTTCACTCTCCGCATTCCCTTTATTACTTCCTTTAGTTGCCATCATCGATTAATTAACAACTGTTTACCGATGTGGAGGTGGCTAGTTGTGGATAAACCACCGGCAACCGATAAAAAATAACCCCGGCAAAAATAATAAAAATAATCCACCGAAATAAATACCCAAAAAGGATTATTTCTAACGATTCCAATTTTTGCACACGAGTTGCTCCGAGGTGAATAGCAAAATATGTCCGGAGCCTGGGATCCGGAGTTTGAGTAGCCAACAAGAGCGCGCCAATAACGTTAACCACTGTTTTAGGATATACTAAAACAATATATGGTATATTTTTCTAATAGATTGACTCGTTGCTGTTCTCGTTTTAATAACAGGTTTTAGAACCCAGCATCGAGGCGGCGAATTTGGTGGACGTTGTCGCAAACCTTACGACTGGAGAAGAAAGTGAACTGACCTCTTTAATCCAGTCAGGTGACGTGTCAAGTGCTGTCCAATTGGCTACAGCAGCCATTGCGGCCGTTGATGTTGCTGCGCAAACTCAGACGGACAATCAGGATGAGTTGACAAAGAAAAGGATTGCGGTAAGTTTCGCTATGCAGAACAGGGTAGTTCTAACGCAGGGAGCTCACGCAAAATATTTTCGAACGAGGAATAGTCAGTAGTTGAGTATAAATCAATTCGGTTTGGTGAAAACGAACAGGAAAAAAATTACCCACTCACGTGTTCTTGAAGGAATGTTCTATTTAAAACTAAATACTGACTAAATTGCTATATGTATTACTCCTCGAACATAACAACAAGTTTTCTGATATAATAATTAAAGTTTTATCCAAGTTTTGATTGTATCACAAACATCTCGGATATAATCCAATGCCTACTGCGTCTGGTTTAAAAAGAGACGACCCTCGTAATTTTTCGAAAAGGAGTTTAATTAAAGTTTAATTAAAGTTTTAGCACCGAGTCTCTTTTTGAAACTTTGGCAGTAGGGCCAAGAATCTAGAAACGTACACGAAACAATACAAACTTTATTTATTTACCTTCGCCACACAACGGAGCTTCGAGGCTCGTTAAAACGTGTGCGTGTAAATAATATACAGTAAATACAATGATACACAATATATTTTTGCTTCTCTCTACACCATTTCGTTGCGCATCTTCATCGTTATTTGTTTCTTGGCAGATGAAATCCAGCATTGTGCAGCAGTTATCAGCTGTCCAAGCAGAGACTGTCGTCAGAGTCCAGCAGGTGTCAAATGTGATTGCCCAGGCCACCTCGGTTATCAATGAGGTTACGATCGAAGCGCAGGTAATTTACACCACATCAGTTTAGCGAAAAACAATTTGTGTTTTTCTAACGCTGAGTTAAAGGCTTTTTTACTTGAATGTTTGGTATTTTTGACTGTTAGATACTCTAGTGACTAACCTCTTATCTGCTGTCTTGTTAAGGTGGCAATTGTTTTTGCAGTGGCTTAGGCGCAGTGTTCACACTTGTTCATCCGCAATAGCCCAGAATGAGTTCCGTTTTGCGTTTTTAAAAAGAGATTGCTGTTCATGAAAATGAACATATAGGTAAAAATTAAACGAAAGGTTTTGCACTAAAAGCTTAGATATCTCGAAAGTACCCTTTTGGGAGTGACAGCGAAATTGCATCCATTTATTTACATTATTTTCTGCTGATATTAAGCTACGTTGACCAGTTCAAGAAGCAATAATTGAACAACCGATTATTAATTTGTGGTCCATGTCCGTATGTTTCAGAAAGCTGCTACGGAAGCCCTCCAAAAGATGACAGCAGTGTTGAAAAAAGAATCTACAGCCGGGGAAAGTTATGAAACGCTATTTGATGGCGCAAAGAGCCTATTGACTGGACTCGGAAGCATGCTGAGAGTGTCGTCACACGGGGCAAGAGTATACGATTCTGATTCTCACCCCAGCGACAACTTCATAACCGCCAATGCGCAACACTCTCGCAAATACCAGAAACGGAACATTGGAAAAAGGACTTCATTGT
Source organism: Oculina patagonica (assembly GCF_052425735.1). Taxonomy (NCBI): domain Eukaryota; kingdom Metazoa; phylum Cnidaria; class Anthozoa; order Scleractinia; family Oculinidae; genus Oculina; species Oculina patagonica. The sequence continues at coordinate 38,665,793 of NC_135758.1, read as the reverse complement.
TATCAGATCTCTTGACAAGAAGGACAAAAAGAGACGCAGATTATGAAGAAACTGACGCACAGCTTCAGGTATGATGTTTTGTAAAATTACATGTATACAGCGATATGAAACTGGCAATAGGAAATAATAAGAATAGAATAAACGAAACGACGTATAAACGAGTGGAAAGCATCTGAGTTCTTCCGTATCAAAATTCAGTTTTAAATGATTGTCTCTATTGTTGCCAGCTGACTCATTCATGCAAATTAAATAATCAAGGATATACAATAATACCATACGATACGACACAATACAAAACAATACAACACAATCAATTTATTAACGCGGGATGAGGTTGCCCTCCATATCCGAGCCAGAGGCTCATGTATAGAACACATGGCAATAATAGGCTAAAAATTAAGTACAAATACAAGGGGATCTAATATAATGGTATGAAGAGAAACCCAGCAAAATACCAAGCAATCGTGATGGGAAAGACGCAGATCAAGCCTCGATTCTACTGCGAAAACACTGAAATCCCAATTACCGAAGAGTTTGATATGCTAGGAGTGACTGAAATTTGACAAGCATGTAGCCAAAGTATGCACAAAAGTCTCTCAGCAAGTTGCCGTACTCAAGCGCATGAAGAAGATACTCCCATTTGAAACAAGAAAGAACATCTATTTTGCATTCATTATTCCCCACTTTAACTACTGCTCAGAGACCTGGCACTTCTGCAGTAAAAGTGCCACTGCAAAACTGGAAAAAGTTAACGAACGTGCCCTCCGATTCGTTTTTAATGAAAAACAAACGCATTACCATGAATTGCTCAATAAGATAGGATTACCCTCATTGTTAAGTCAAAGACTTGCAAAAATAGTTTGTGCGGTTTTTAAAGCAATTAAGATCACGCTCCCAAGAGCATTAAAAAGTTATTGAATTTTAGAGACGTCAGATATGATCTGAGAGGAACCGACATCCTGAAACAGCCAAGGGTCAACACCACCACCTACGGCCTCAAATCGTGGCGTTGCCTAGCGCCAAAGCTGTGGAACTTACTTCCAGATTTGTACAGAACCAACAGATCTCTTAAGGCCTTTAAAAATAGTATAATGAAAATTGACCTTTCTGGCCTTTTAACCTAATTTTAGTAGTATCGACTCATTTATTGTACAGCATATTGTATATATAATAATTACTTTAGATTTTATCTCATCATCCTGACTTATATAGTTTTATTTACTTATTCACTTATTATCATTATTTTTATTTTTTTTTCTTAACTAATTAAGGTGGAATACCTGTTAACTTATTGCTAAGTGTATGACACATTAAACGACTATTGTATTGTATTGTATTGTATTGTATTGTATTGTATTGTATTGTATTGTATTGTATTGTATTGTATAATTAAGCTATGCATTAATATAATTAAGACATGTATTTTTTCAGTCTAAAAACCAAGTGAGGGGTATCTTTAACTCTCTGGGGGAAGTCGGAAGCACGATCCTGTCCCGAACTCTCGTCGGAGAGGCACCGAGTGAACTGTCAGCACAGTCCATGTCTTTGCTCGTGTCCCGGGAGGAGCCTGACTTGCTCGCTGGTTCTATTTTGTCAAGCAATGGAAGTAGTTTTGCTCTTCCTTTAGTACCAAACTTATTTGGTAATGGTACAAAATTTGTGGATAGCCAGGTAGGTAGTGATAAGTGAAATGCAAATACTCCTGTATCTATAATAGCTCGCATGCACTGATTACCAATAGCTCATTCTATGAACAATGGTAATAGTTGATTTTTGTTGAAAACGTTTGGGTTTAATTGTAAATATTTTTCAATGAAAAAAATAAGCCTTTTACCCCATAATATTTAGATTATATTCGGTTTTCTTTTTATCCCATAATAGCAGGAAGTTCTATTTTTACCCTCCAACTTTTTCAGAACTAGCGATTGTGCCTACGGGTATATTTTAGTTAAGCCTCGTATTAAGTTTCGAAAAGCGACTCTGCCGTAGTTTTGGAAAATTGGTTTTTGAAAGAAGTTACTTTACGAGTTTTGCGCTTGCTACAAGTGTTACATGTTGCAGTTGCTCGTTACCAGTTTTGATTGCTTTACTGTTAGTTTTTTCAGCCATGTCCCGTGGTTGGCGTAGTGATTTGCTTTCTTACGTATATTTTTATGATAGTCCATCCGTTCTGATAAAAGCTCTCCTATTGTGAATTAGTTATGTGATATCACGCAGTACCGTATTGACAAAACTGGTTTGGAAAGTTACGATTAAAATGTTCTTTTCTCTGCACCTGACAGGTGACGACAACAAACTTCATGCCTTTCACGTGGGACCCCTCAGGAGCACGAGTGACTACAGGAGTGTCAAGCCTTGAACTGAAGAACAGCACTGGACATCTTCTTAATATGACAGAACTAGAAACTCCGATATCTATCAAACTACCTAACACTCATGATTTAACAAACAGTTCCCAATCCCATTACGTTAAAGGAAACAGAACCGTTTTCCACAAGATAAATGTTACGCAGTCAGGCATGGCTCTGATACTAAAGGTGCGTCCAGAAAACAACGCAACAGAGTTTTTAGTGTCTGTTAAGTACGGAGAGCGACCGTCTCTTAGCAAAAGTGACCTCAACGTAACCATACCTGACTTTTCATCGTGCGTTTATATCTCGTCCAGTTACATCAACTGCTCACGCGATCCATACGTAGTGTTTGTAAACAGTGATGTCGTTGTGAAAACAGGGTACTACTTTATCGGGATAACAGCTATATCAAGGATTTCTGGAATCTCTCGAGTCAAGCGTTGTACGGGCCGTGGACGGACGAAAAGGTCATGCGTACAGTACAAAGATCCGCCCACCACAAGTGCCACTTATCACGTGCCTCAATACCTCACAGGAGATGAAAATTACACCATGCAGGTGATACCGGCTGCTTGTCTGTATTGGAACGAAGAAGCGTCTAACTGGACAAATGAAGGATGCACGGTAAGAGGGAGACGTTACTACGCCTGTTTAGAAGTAAATTGATTAACGCCCCACCTCGATCGTACCTGTTCGTTTTTCACTGTTTTTTAGCAGAAAACGGTAGCGCACTATTTCAAGACGTTGTGTCACGCTCGTCCTCCATTTTGTTCGGATTAAAGGAGCTACGTCACGGACAAAGCATGTAGAAAAAATTGGCAATTTTTTTCAAGTTTGTTGTTCGTAATCCATCTTCGTCAGTCGAAATCATCCTTGGTCATTTTCGTGTTTTTATTGCTCCTTTATTGTTTTGTTTTTTTATGTTGGAAAACTACATGTATTATTCTAAGGTTTCCTTCATTTTGGAAGAAATCAGACGAATCAGTTGAGTGACTTAAAATATCGTGACATCTCTCTCTTAAACAGCATTATCCTAACAGTCTCACCTCTCCTCGCAGGCCCCTCCCCTTCTCCCTCCCTACGTACAAACCTACGTATGCCGTACCTTTAAAATCAAACCCTTGCATTAATTGTTAATTGGATGGATTCTTTACTTTTAGGTAGCTGAAACGACGACTCAAGACTCCATTCACTGCTCTTGTAATCACTTGAGTTCTTTTGGAGGTCAGTTATTCGTGGCGCCGAATCCCATAGATTTTGATAAAGTATTCACTGAGCTGACACGCCTTTCAGACACTGGAAACGTAGCTGTTATAATAGCAGTGAGCTGTGTATTTGGACTTTATCTGCTGCTCCTGATATGGGCTCTAAAGGTTGATAAGCTTGATCTTTTAAAAGTAAGTGGATTTTTTTTATTTAAGCAGGATTTTTTTTCAGTGTTAGAAATCGTATTGAAAGTAGTGCCGTTGCAGTTAAAAAAAGAAACAATTCAGAATCGAACATATAATATATGTAGTGCAAACAATTTATTATAAAAAAAAATCCCAGATATCTTTACAATAAATGTAATTAAACCGGAACTGTCTTCATTCATACAGTTTAAGTATCTATTTCCAGTAGCTGTTTAGTAAATATTCCACTAAGAGCAGTAAAATAACTCAAACCTCTCTTTAAGTGCATGCCGAATAACATGTTGAGAGCTTTATGTACTTTAACTTGTCTCAATCATTTCTGTTTGTTTCTACAGGTGGGTAAGAAGGCATTCGTAGGAATTCGCTCAGCTTCGTGTCACTTCTACGAGATCCAAATATCTACGGGAATTTGGCGCAACTCAGGCACCACTGCTAACGTGTATATTATGTTGGAGGGCGAGTTGGGTAGTAGTCGGCCCTACCATTTGAAAGATGACTCGTGCATTCCGTTCGCTAGAGGGAGCGTGATCTCGTTCATCCTCTCCATCCCTATCGATATTGGCCCCATTCGGCGCGTACGCGTGTGGCACGATAACTCAGGCAACAGTCCCTCGTGGTTTTTGAACAACATCAAGGTCTTTGCCGTGTCGACTCGGGAGCAGTGGTCCTTTCTGTGCTTCATGTGGCTGGCTGTGGATAAAGGTGATGGTCTAGTCGATCGCTCCCTTAGTAGCACTTCATCAGACGAAAAAGGAATGGATTTTGTGGTCTTTGTCCAGAATAGAATAGCTGAAGAATTCAGTGATGAGCATTTGTGGTTTTCTGTCGCTACAAGACCGCCAAGACACCGGTTCACTCGAGTCCAGCGGTTGTCATGCTGCCTGTCGCTGATGCTGACCACCATGCTGGCAAGTGCCATGTTCTACCAGTTTGACATCACGGCAGACAGCACACAGGGCTCTCTTAAGCTGGGACGTTTTGTCATAAACCTCAGAGAGTTTATCATTGGAGTGCAGAGTCTTATCGTTATAATTCCTGTGAATTTGCTGATCGTGCAACTCTTTTGTCACACAAGATCACGGAATGAGAAGAAACAGTTGCCTAATACAACTGGTACATCAAGGAAACCTGTAAAGAAGAAATGGGAATTTTCATTTCCGCACTGGTTTATATTTATTCCTTGGCTACTGTGTTTTCTATCGTCAGTTTGCTCGGCTACCTTTGTCGTCTTCTACAGCTTAATGTGGGGTGCAGAAACAAGCGAGGAGTGGCTGATTTCAGTTGGGATGTCGCTTTTTATGGACGTTTTTGTATCGGAGCCTCTAAGGATCATTGTTGTTGCCTTCATGCTGTCGCACATTTGGAAGGCAGGCGCTGACCACTCCACTCAGACGACCTTCCATGCCGATATGGTCATTGATGTCGATGATATCAAACTAAGTGGGCTAGACAAAGAAGAGGAAGATGTTGAAATACCGAAGCCGCCAAGCAAGAGACAGTTACGCCATGCGAGGACCACACGAATGCGAGAGCTGTATATGTATACAGCTCTAAGAAATATAGTTTCGTACATTGTGTACTTGTGGATTCTGATAGTTGTCTGTTACGGGGGACGTAGCGAGCATGGGTATCTGATGACTTCGTCCATGAACATAACGTTTGGAGAGCATAGCAAGGTACGTGTATAATAAAGGTAGACGTAGACGAATACGGAGGATATGATAACCCCATAAAGAGAGTAGACCCCTTTAAAATATATAAGACAACCAATGAGAGACCGTTTCCTCATACAATTAACAAAAGAAAACTCAAGTCATTTTACATATCTAACAAAAATCTCTTTATCGTATAGAATGATATTCGTGTTACTATCATCTTTATCTTTCTTAGGCTTTATTTTCTTTTACAAAGACCTCTTTCAGACAGAATGTTTGCTACTGATTTTTGTAACTCACCAACACAAAGACCAATCAAAAGAAACGTAAATATCGCAATGTACCAATCAGAACTCTTAGTAAAAACGCAACCGGTGCAAAGTGTGGGAAAATGCACAAAACGCGCTTATTCGTGTTTGGTGTCGGTTTGCTTTGATTGCTCAAACCAAAGTGCGAGGGTTAGGGTTTTTAGCTAGTTTCAGAGCTCAGTATGCAATAAAAGTAAACCAGTATTAATTTCCACAGTACATTGGACACTGCTCTCAGCCCATCGCATTATATCTTAATAAGAATTGTCTTGGGAAAGAGGGGTTCAAACTACCTTTGTGTTTTCCCAACCTCCCAGCCCAGTCTAATTTTGCTAATTTTTGTGCTTTCAGATTACCAGTCACTTAAACACGTGGGACTGGGTCCGAGACGTTCTAGTACCTGGGCTTTATGAGGACGGAAAAGAACTCGCATTACCTAGCTCCAGTCCGTATGTTGGCGATGGTGACGCGGTCCTTGTTGGTATGCCACGTCTTAGACAGCTGAGAGTCAAAAAAGGTATTTAACAGTTGTTTTGGCTGACAATCCTACCAAGATATCTTTTTTTATTTTTGTTGACTGTGTTCTTTTCTAGGCAAGGTTTGGTAACAAAGGGGACATCGAGGTTTTAATTATAAAGGAGCTGATGCTTAAAGCCATTGCAGCCCATAGACCTTTTGCAGCCTACTTGATATTCTTTTGTGTTCATGCGAATTGCCCTCCAAGCCTCAAACAACAGAAGATGTTTGAAAAAAAAAATATTGCTGTTGTCCAATTGGACAAATCTACGAAAAAATGTATATGATTTGCACCCTTGTGACTCCTTAAGCACCCTTTCACATTAATTTGAATTCTAACAGTTCCTCACAATGTTAGTTCATGCAATCACTAATATTGCTTCTTATGTCAAAAATGTAAGATGCAGTTGGATAAGTCATATCACGCACAAGTTGTCAGCTATTTTTATTTACATTAATTTTTTTGAAAAATTTCCCAGAAAATTATTTTAGGCCCCCTTTTGAAACTTAATCGCTTCTGCATACATTTCGTGCCATTTGTTGACCAAAGTCTTACAACATCTGAATATCTGTGTAATCGAATTCACCTGTTGACTCATACTGCTTTCTCCTTTTCAATTAATAATGTTAAGTTCCTTTTCATTAAAGATTCCTGTGATGTCGTAGATGAGGTACAAGGCTTGTTCAACTCGTGCGTGGCTTCGTATTCATACAGTAATGAGGACACGACTAGCCTCTATCAACCAAGATGGCGGCCATATTCCTCATCAGAAAACAGGTCACTCAGCATTCTTTATCAGATATGCCCCAGTGCCTGGCGTTATTCATCAGCAAGGGAAACACAGAGTCTTCCCTTGTGGGGACGACTTCATCTTTTTGGCAGTTATGGTCAAGGAGGTTACCTGGCAGAGATGGGTTACGACAGAAGCATAGCGTTGAAAGTAATCTCTGAGCTAAGCTCGTTTAACTGGATTGACAGGCTCACCAGTGCTGTAATTGTTGAGTTCACGGTTTTTAATTCTCAAGTAAGTTTGTTCAGCACAATTTGGATCCCTGTTGAATTCTCACCAAGTGGTTACGTGGTTACTAATCACATGATTCGTACCATGCACGTGTACGACATTGGCGGTGGTTTTAGCGCTGTTACTATTCTCTGTCAAGTGCTGCTGGTGTTTTTTATTATTTACTTTGTCGTCACGCATACGAAGCAGATGATTCAAAACATTCGACTTTACTTCAAACAGTTTCTCAACTGGCTTGAACTTGCGCAAATTGTAACAGTCATTGGCTTTGTTGTTACTCACATTTTAAAGGAGACAGAACTCTTTGTCAACACCGCGAAACTCAGCGAGAACATTTTTCAGTTCATCAGCTTTGATAGAGGCGTTTTTCTAGATGTTATGGAGTCAGTATTAATGTCCTTGCTGATGTTCTTCAACACATTCAAGTTACTGTATTTGCTGAAGTTCAATCACAATGTGCAGCATTTGTTCCATGTAATGAAGAGATCGGCTTTGGAACTCATCAACTGCTCGCTTGGATTCGTTGTATTTATGATTACGTGTATTCATGTAGGATATCTTATGTTTGGGAGGGACTATTATGGTTTTTCTTCGCCCTTCAATGCTTTACAAACTCTTATTGTTCAGGGAGTCGTCAATGACGGGGTCGACCATTTTCACGACTGCTGTACAGTCACTGGCCCAGTTTACTTTTTAGTTTTGAACCTGGGACTGAATTTCATCTGCATCAATCTGTTCATTTCCGTCCTAATACAAAATTATGGTGCTGCTAGACGACTTTCCAAAGGAAAATTTAGTCTTGGAAACTTCATGATTTTAAAGATGAAAGAGATACTGGGTTGCGTCGGAGATCAGTCAAAAACGCAAAAGAAAAAGAGGGGTACAAAAACTAAAGTCCCCAAACTGGAAGCTCCCAACACCGAGGTGACATGCGATACACTTGACGTGGTAGATGATATAACGGGACATACAAGGCGGATCAGACATAGCCTAAATAAAATTTACGCCGACGACTTTGTGGATGACCTCGAATTGTTTTCATTGTGGCTTGATATTCGCACGAAGTTCAAGGAATCATCTGGTGATGAACAAGGGTATTTCAAGAAATTAGCTGAGGGTACAAAAGGGTATCGTAAGAGGTTATCTGAACATGCAGAATGGCTCAGCAAGGGATTATCTGAGGCTGCACAGTGGTATCGAAAGGTGTTTTCTGAAGATGCAGCGAGGCTTAGCAAGAGATCATCTGAGGATACAGAAGGGTATTGCAAGAAATCATCTGAACATGCAGCGGAAGGGGTTAGCGAAGAATCATCTGCAGCTGCACAAGAGTATCGCAAGAAATTATCTGAAGATACAGAGGGGTCTAGCAAAGAATCACTTGAAGATGCACAAGGATATCGAAAGGAATTATCTGAAGATACAGAGGGGGCTAGCAGGGAATCACTTGAAGATGCACAAGGATATCGAAAGGAATTATCTGAAGATACAGAGGGGTCCAGCAAGGGACAATTTGAAGATCCACAAGGATATCGCAAGGAATTATCTGAAGATGCAGAGGGGTCCAGCAAGGAATCATTTGAAGATCCACAAGGATATCGCAAGGAATTATCTGAAGATGCAAAGGGGTCCAGCAAGGGACCATTTGAAGATCCACAAGGATATCGCAAGGAATTATCTGAAGATGCAAAGGGGTCCAGCAAGGGACCATTTGAAGATCCACAAGGATATCGCAAGGAATTATCTGAAGATGCAGAGGGGTCCAGCAAGGGACAATTTGAAGATCCACAAGGATATCGCAAGGAATTATCTGAAGATGCAAAGGGGTCCAGCAAGGGACAATTTGAAGATCCACAAGGATATCGCAAGGAATTATCTGAAGATGCAGAGGGGTCCAGCAAGGGACCATTTGAAGATCCACAAGAGTTTAGCAGAGAGTCATCCGATGCACAAGGTTCTAACCAGGAGCCATCTGAGGATACAGAAGAATATTGCGCGATTTCGTAATAAACACAGTTGAATGGTGGACCGTGGCATGAGATAGATTTTAGTGATTGCTATGAACAAAGCAAGTTAGCTATGCCGCGAATATCTCTTTTAATTGAACATTGGAGTACTTTAGTCATTCACTTTTAAAATAGCCTTAGATTTTCTCACCAAGTGTTGATATGGATGGTGTATGGATTTTACATTGTTTTAAAATGGCTGCAGACGTAGTTATTTTTTTCATGTTTGCATGCGATGACGACTTCTTCGCCATTGCAAAACATTTGACCTTATCTTGCTGAATTGAGTTCAGCTGATACCAAGCAACTTTCATGTCTACAGTTTCTACATGCATGCTTTACTTCGATCTGCGGGGAGATCAGTTGAACCTTGAACCTTTTAAATATCCATTTAAGTTAATACTCGTAATAATTTAAATGATTTATAATAAAAAGCGTCTTTGAATTATGACGATGAGGCTGTGTGTATTGAACATAGGGTTTGTCTAAACTTTTTATTGAAACAGTCATGATCCCAGACCCTTCCTCTTTTCTTTCTTTGTCGTTAAGTTGCTGGGGCTCTCTCCTAGTAGACATAAGAAAAAAAACGAGAGTGGGTCTTAAGGGAAAAAAGTGATTGACCTTCCAAAAGAAGTGAGTGAGCCTCAAATCAAGGTTGGTTTTGCATGAAAATTTCGATGCTCAAAGTTACCAGAGAAATCTTTGCCAATTTAACACGGGAATGTGTTTAAATGTGTGTTTTGCAGCAAAACAATTTAGGAAGTCATCGAACGTGTAGAAGTACACTCATTCAGTCCAAAATAAAAGCACAGCCGATTTCCTGTACATTCGAACTCAAATTGTTATCATGACAATGGATCTAGTTATTATAATACTAATGTGGGGAATATTAAAATCATTCTGTGAACTATAAACTGTACGATTCTACCCACTGTCTACCGGAAGTTACAGACAAGAACCTATCGAGTTAGCCAACATCGTGTGAGTTATCTTCTTCAGCTTGTTGCACGACTTGGGGTCATTAGTTTTTGTTTATCTGTTACTTCTTCTGCCATTGGACCACAAAAATTGCCAGTTTTTTCCAGTTTATGCAGTCTTTTTAGCTGTTTACAAAGCATGTCGAAAGATAGTCGCTTTGAATGTAACAGCTACAAATCAATTTTAAGATTACTCGAGAGCAACAGAGCAACATTAAATGACAAACGTCTGATATTGTTTCCAGCCGAAAAACTCTATACCGATGAGTGGGCGTAGCTGCAGTCTCTTGTTACTCGTTTTAAATTTTTATGCGTAAGAAACAAACCATCCGAAATGCTACATGGGGTTCTGTAGAGCTTAAATCAGACTCTTTCTCGCGCTGATGAATTGCCTTCACGGTATCATTGACGTCGCTACTCGTTTCAGTTACGTATTCGGGTCGAACGTACCACGTGACCCGAAACGGGTTGACCGCGACGAAAATAACTAGGAACTGGGCAATCCATACTTTGCAGACTCCCCTTTAAAAGTGCTTCCTTATTGCACGTGATAACCTTTGGCAATAGGCTTGTCAACTTTGCAAGTGCATGTTTTATTCAGAACAAGCAATCTCTTTCTATAGCTTTATAATTTATTTACTTTCATAAATTCTTTCTTAAACACTCAATTTAAACAACCTATCTAACAATAAATATTATATAATTTCTCTTTAACAAAGAAATGTTTTTGAAGGATATAACACAAAATAAATATGGGATCAAATATACATCCTTTACAGATCAAGACCTCGAGAGGTCGAATAAAACAAGAGTATAATTTACAATTCTGTTTCAAACAGCGAACATTGGCTGTTCAATATTTGGCACCAATCGTTATTCAAGATAAGATAACTTATAAGCAAGATTTACTTTGATTTAGTTAATGAATAACTATTCCCAATTCTAATGCATACGCATCCTACAATTTAATCTTAATACCTAAACTTAATTCAAATTGTAAAGACAGCAAGTTTTAAAATGTCAAATTTCTTTCATGCTTTCGTTGCTCACCCTTCATATTTCTGGTTAGGCAGTTATCACTTTAAAAAAATTAAAAAAAAACTTTGAAAAGAATTGCCAGCAACAAAGGCCATGAAAAATAAATATAAAAATAGCAAAAACATAAAAAGCTTGCTGAGACGATTTTACCTTAAAAATCTAGTTTTTGGCATACACTATTCATTCTTTTGAGAATTTTTATTTGCCTTTCTGCACTTTCACACACAGAAAAGGGCACATCATCGTTTTGCCCAAAACAGCAATTTAATTGTTTCCAACAAACTTGAGCTATTACTATCTCAGTGCCTTTTTTTTTTTGGGGCCCCCTAAAAAACTTTTTTTTTTTCTGTTTCATGTGATGCACCTAAGTTTTTTGTCCTGTGAAAGTTAAGTTAAAGCTTTTGGAAGCTTTGCGATCGATTTAATCCTCGCGAAAATTAAAGGCACAAGACTCAAAAAGCAATTTTTGTTCTTGCATTACTTTCTATCACCATTTATGCACATTTTTACTTTCTGGGATTGCTTTTTCACTTTTTTCTTCTTTCAAGCTGAAAAGCTGAATATTCTTCTTGTGCTCAACACAAGATGAAATGATTTTAAATAATTTGTATCAATTAAGTAGGACCTGTTTTAGAAACTGCCATTTCATTTAATCGAATTAATTTACAATGCAATAAATTTTATAGTGTTTAAAATATCGCATTTTCAATTTTGTTTCTTTCCGTGAACCTGATTGCATAATGATAATTTGTTGGATTCGGCTGAATCCTGTGTAGTAATATAATTCGTTGTAAAACTACATGTTAAATGAATATTGCGAATAAAACGTCTCGTGATAAATGAAAATGTTCATACTTTTGTCTCCAGCCCTCCGCCATTATTTTATCGTTCATTCTTTTTTCCGCTTTCCAAATTCACTTTCGCACTATCGGTCGCCGTGTTTTACTTTTATTCTTTTCTTGATTCTTCTAACTGCGTCAATCGAACTATGGAATTCCTTCAATTTGCCTTGGTCCAACATTTTCTTTAAACTGTCCTACAATGTTTCCGGGAGGAAAGTACCGCCCGACGACAACATTTCTCCCATCGGGGGCTACAGCCATTCCCATGCCAAACTCCTCCGTCCCCGCCCAGACTAACTGTGTAAAATGGCCCGTATCAGACGTGTAGCCCGGGCACTCGAAGTCATAATCTTGCACTTCATCGTACCACATGTCAACCGCCCCACGCGCGGAGAGCGGGCTATCCCACGTGTACGCCAAGTTCTCCCCGCGGTCTTTTTGCCCGCTGTGCGTCAGTGAATCGGTCTTAACCAGGCGTTCTGCGTAATTCTGCGCTTCTGCAGCCAGCAGTGGAGACCAACGAAGCGGTGGGGCGTTGTGAAATGTACGGTAGTAATTATGTGAGATGACGCACTCAGTTTTGAATTTTTCTGGTGATGAAAGAACATTATGAGATGAGATTACACAAATGAGAATGCGTGCAACAAAATAATGATTGCATGTGTGCAAAAGTGGACAAGACTCATTTCTATCCAAAAAAGTGCTTTCCATTGCTTTTTCGAATTTCAAGTGCTTACTTTCGTTTCTATTAAGGTGCAAAAAAAGATGGGGCTATACATTTTACCACAGTACGTTGTAAACCTGATAAAGCCAATAGGGCACGAAGAAAGACATGTTTCTGTGAAATTTATCCTTGTACTAACAACATTTTTTATACTAGGTTTGAAGTTATAGCAGTTTTCTGAGCGTTTTTTTTTAATAAGCTTTTTTAGGTTGTCGTGCGCTGAGAGTTTAATGTAACAGTCTCCATTTTTTTTGGTCAGGTCCGGATAATAACAATTCAATTCGCGACTTTCCCAGGAATCAAACGTAATATTATGCCATTGTTGCCTTATTTTACTTTTTTTACCCGCTATGGTTTTGCTCTGTTATTAGTTTGATTCACGTCAGTCATTGATTAAGTCCCTCAACAGCTGTGCTCAAATATCAGTTCCGGCATTAATAACTCCTATTCCACTGATTTTTTTTTAATAAAAAGTTTACTTATTGCATATTACTAGTCATCTTTAAACACGGGGTTCAAATTAAGACGTCTTTTGGTGACAGATTCAAGTTACACGTCAATTTCAAACAGTGCATATAACGCAAATATGTAATAGGTTGTACGAAATGCTAATATAACACAAAAGACCAAAAGATTTTAAATTTTGAAACCATTCTTGCAATACGATCGGCAGAAGACGACAATATTACCAGCAGCCACCAAATGAAAGGTATTTTGAAACCCCCGTTTAAACAATACTTTTTAACCAAACTATGACGAATTTAATAGAAATGTGCTTTTGTGCGCCAACTTATTCATAGCTGCTACCTCTTTCAGCTGGTGTTTCAGGCGGAAATCCTGATCTCGAACGTCTCCTTGCACTAGATCTTCGTCTCTTCAGTCGACCTGAAGAATCTCTGGGGGGTTTAACATTGTCTTTAAACTCTCCAACGATATTTCCCGCCGGTTTATACAATGCTGCAACATATTGCGTTCCGACGTCAGAGACACACTTTGCCACGCCAAACTCGCGCGAGGAAGTCCAAACGACTTGCGTAAAGTTACCGCACTTGGCATTGAAAGCTGGGACTTCAAAGTTGTAGTCCGTTGCTTCTTTATACCACATTTCGACAACTTCAGAGCCACTTAACTCCTTTCCGCTTGCGCTCGCTAGGTTTTGACCTACTTCTTTTCCTTCGCAACGTTCGAGACAGTTCACTGATGCCATATGTTCTGCCCACTCTTTTGCACTAGCGGCCAGCTCTTCAGACCATTTCAGCGGTTTAGCTCGGTGTTGCCGACGGTACAGATTGTGTTCCAAGAGGCAGTTTTGCTCAAAGTCGTCTAACCCTATCAAAACAAATTTAACAGAAAGTGTTATATGTTGTTAATTGCATAACAAGGTTAAACATTTAGAGCTTCAGTTGAAAAGCAAAGATATCGGCTAACCTTCCAAATCAACCGAGTGGGTAGAGGACAATGATCCTTCACTTGATACACTTTGTTCACCGGACGAGTCACTGCTTAAAATTTGCTCCGTTTTTTCGTCTTTGGTTTCTCTTGACTCCTTCTCCTCTGAAGGGTCTTTGGGTAAACTCACGTCCTTTTTGTTTCCTTTATCGCTGCATGTATCTTTCACTGCGCCCTCTGCCAAACCTTCCTGAGTTGGTATTTCCTCTTCTTTTCTTGAAGAACTATCCTCAGAGTGTTCTTGGCGTTCGTCGCTAATTTGATCACCCGTCTTTTCTTCTTCCTTAGCGTCGGCTTCAGAAGACACAGCTGCCTGTCGAATCGAAGAAGCTATCATGGTCTCGCCTAGTTCATCTTCATGTAAAGTTTCTTCACTACTGGAATGCACATCGGAATGGAAGACATTCTCATCTCCTTCTTCACACTGGAAACCGCCATTTTCGTCATCACAGTCTTCATCAGACTCTACTTGGCTCAACTTCTCTTCTAAGATAACAAATGACTCCAGCCGCTCGTATTCTTCCAGTTGACGCTGTTCCTCTTCATCCAGCTCGTCCTCTGGCGAGTCATCGATTTCAAATTCCGGAGATTCCCGGATTTCCTCTAGAGCCATATTTTCAAATCCTTCTTCGTAAAAACTTTCTGGAAGGGGTTCTTTTTCGGCTTGAAGGTCATCCCTGGCGGATTCTACAACGTTGTTGTTGTCGACGTCGTTTTCCTCTTCAGGGATGACGTAGATCTCTCGGTGGTCGGAGATGTCTTCTTCACCAGAAGATTCAAACTCATGATCACTATATCGTACCAGTATGAATTCTTCCAGGTTCTCTTCCAAGGGATCCCCCTGTCGCACGTATGTTTCAGTATACGCTGTTTCGTCTTCGACCTCCTCATAAGCTCGTTCCAAGCTTTCTGTTGAAGACAACTCTACGTAGTAGCGTGTCGTAGCACTCTCATCGTCATCATACAGATCAACTTGGCTCAAATCCAGTGGTTGTCGTCGCGTGGTAGTTGTTTCTACGTGTTTAAAGCTTTCTTCCCCAACACTATGCTCAGAAATGTCCACATATTCAGCTGTTTTATGTTCTTCATCTTCAGACAACACATCTTCACGGTCTTGTTCTCGCGAAGCTGAAATATCTACTTCTTCTTCAAATACTGCTGAAGGACCACCCGATTCAATTTCCTCCTCTTGCTCCTCTATAACTATAGGAATTGCCGATACCTCCAATTCCTCTTCAAACTCGGGTGAATGTGCTCTAAATTCGGTGTTTTCAATCGGCTCGCATTCAAGATTCTCTTTGACAGGCTCCTCGCTAAACCCATAGGCTGTCACTTCAATTTCCTCTTCAAACGTGGAAGTCTGCACTGTGCTATCTTTAGTTTCAGATGACTCCCCTTCTTGTTCCTTTACTTTTTGAATTTCAAATTCTTCTTCATAAACAGGCTGTACTTCGCTGATTTCCACTTCTTCCTCATAAAGAGATTCCTGTTGGTCATCTTCAAGGATATCACTCTCCCCCTCTTGGTCATGTTTGTCTATCCTTTCTACTGGACCTGCCTCCATTTCCTCCTCTTTAACAGGTTGAACTTCACTGATGTCCACTTCCTCTTCGTAGGTAGGTTCCTGTTGGTCACCTTCATGGGTATCACCCTCCTCTTGGCCACGCTTGTCTATTTCTTCTACTGAATCTGCCTTGGAAGATCTCGACTGGCTACGTTCTATACTGTCTGTCCCTTCACCACGAAATTCTTCCTCTGATAACGCTTCATCCATACGCATGATATCGATTTCCTCTTCAAAGCGGTCCTCCACTGACTCGTCTTCAAGAGAGGCCTCGTCATCTTTTAGAATAACCAGCACGTCATCCTGTCTCAATACCTGTTTAATTTCCTGAGTGTCCTTAGCTGCAGAGTGTACAACATAGGTCTTTATAAACGTGGTCTCCCGTTCCACAGAAACACGTGGGTTCTCCAAGGGAGCCTGTTGCTCCGCCGCCTTGTATTCCATGACTTCACTCTTTAGAAGACGAACTTCTGTTTCGTCCTCCGAGAGTTGTCTTTCAAACTTCTCGGATTCTTGATCTTTAGCCTCTTTCTCCAAAATACTCTCGCTGAGTTGATCAGTTGTTTCAAAGTGTCGTCCATTTTCTTTCCTTTCCCACGACGTTTGCCTACTTGCTTGATGTATCGGCGTAAAAGAAACTTCCTGAATTTTCTTGACTTTCTCGTGAAGTATACCATCGCCGCCATTTTTCTCAGCTTTGTAGTGAATTTCCTCGCTTGCAAATCCGGTGGCAACGTATGAGCTAGTGGAAGATACCTGACGAGTTGTTTTCGTTGCGAGAACTTCGACTTTCTCTCCAAACTCGTGGGATATTTCCATTTGCCTTGCTTTTTCTTCCATGAAAATCCGTTCTTCGTGTTGTGTTTCTTTACTTTCTACAACCTGGTAACTAGACTTGATTTCAACAGATCTTTGTTCTTTCTCGCTTACAACTGCGAATTTCTGGATCTCAGTTGTGACTCCTTCTTCGTCAATAGCCTTTACAATTCGGCTTTCCTCCTTAAGTTCGATTTGCCTAACTTCTTCTTGCATTTTCTCTTCTTTATGGACAACACGTTCTTCCTCGACATTTCTTGTGTAATGTTCAAGGCTTACGAAGGGCTCTTGTGAAATAAGTATTTGTGCATTGTCAGTCTCGTCCAAAAGTTCCTCTTCCTTCTCTGCAATCTGCGGACCACTCCTAACAATTTCAGAAACAATGCTTGCAGGTTCTTTTGAACTCACTAAGGGAATTTCACGCCCAATGACTTCTTCCATTTCCTCAAACTCTTCTAGAAAGTCTCTTTCGCTTAATTCGTCGTCATCTTCTACGCCACCGTTGTAATCCGAGTCAGAGAACTCCGAAGCCGTGTGCAATGGGGGTTCGGAAATGACAAGGTTGGTTTCCGTTTCTAAAGGTTCCTCGACTTCGTTATACGCCTGAGCTGTTTCTATTACAACTGATTTCTCGTTCAAGATATTTTCTTCGTAGATTTCTTGTGGAGGCAGTTCTTCTGTTATGTACAAGGATGGTAACCCTTTAGAGATTGACTTCTCCGAAACGTAATCACTTTCTTCGTAGGTTATGGTATGGTACGTCTCGGTACCGTATTCTTCATTGATCGTCTCATAATCTTGAAAGTCTCTGAGTTCACCAGAGACGTGCAACGGCGACGACGAACACTCCGACATCAATTCTGAAGCAGAGCCTTCTTCGCTTTCTTCAAAAGGCTCCGCATATTCCCTTTGGTCTTCTACGTCTTCTATCTCTAAAGTAAACTCGGTTTCGCAAAATTCTGCAGCCACATGCGAGCGAGAAACTAGTTGCTCTTCAGTTGGATATGAAACGACTGTTTCTTCGTTGCCTTCATATGTTTCTGTCTCTGTTTCACGGTCGTCATGTGGCTCTTCTTCTTCATAACAGGCGTTGTCTTCTTCATTCTCTGATATTTCGCCAGCAATGTCCACAAAAATAATTGGTATCTCGGGTTGTTCATGTTCGCTGTATTGTTGCACTATCTCGGTTTTCGTTTCGACCACTTCAGCTGCGTCCTGCTGTGCAGCATCAATTTTAAGCTCCAATGCCGCGGCAGCAATACTTAGTAAAGATTGTGGAGACTTCAGAACTACAATTGTAGCTTGCACCTCTGTTTCCTCTATCTCTTCTGCACATGCCCCTTCGTCTGGTTTCTCCTCCTCGGATGATTCCTCTTGTGGTTCAATATTTGACAATTCTCCAGCTACGTAAAATGAAGGCTGACTTGTTTCGACAATGTCTGTCGTGGTTACCATTTCTTGACTGTCCTCATACTCCAAACTTTCTACTACTTGCAAAACCTCTTCCAAAGCCTCATCATGGGCGGCGTCTGTGTTGTTAATTTCTCCTGCAATGTGTGCGCTTTGTGATGGCTCAATGAATTGCTGAGTACCATAGATACCCTCAAATTCTTCAAACTGCTCGCCATAATCAGACTCAGGGGATTCATCTTCATCTGTTACCACTAAGAGCTCTGAGTTTGTATACTCGCCAGCAACGAAGTTATTTTTATCTGCAATCTCAAGGGAAACAGAATCGTACCTAGCCTCATCATCATCCCTTTCTTGAAATTCCCGAGCGTGCTCAACACCTGGTGTTGCCTCTTCGTGTACTTCCTCAACTGATGAAATGCTGAATGCTTCACCCGCAATATAAATGGGAACGGAAGGTATAGTGGTTGTCACTTCATCTACAGACGGGTCCTCTTCCAGAAAAAGTGAAGCCCTTTTGTTCTCATCACTTGGCACCTCTGCAACTTCTTCGAAACTTACCATGGTTACACTTTCCCCGGCAAGGTATTTTGGAGAGGACGGTGTATCACTTATCACTTCATTAACCACTGAATCTTCTTCTGCAAACAGTGATACACGTTTGCTTTCTTCAGAAGGCTCTTCGGTGACTTCTTCAAATAATTCAAGATTTTGATTTTCCCCTGCAATGTGTTTTGGTGAGGATGGTCTGTCAGTTAAAACTTCATCTACAATTGAATCTTCTTCTACAAACAGTGATGCACGGTTGCTTTCTTCAGAAGGCTCTTCGGTGACTTCTTCAAATGATTCAAGATTTTGATTTTCCCCTGCGATGTGTCTTGGCGAGGATGGTCTGTCAGTTATTACTTCATCTGCAATCGAATCTTCTTCTAAAAACAGTGATGCTCGTTTGCTTTCTTCAGTGGGTTCTTCATCGATTCTTTCAAAGGATTCAAGATTTTCACTTTCCCCTGCAATGTGTTTTGGCGAGGATGGTCTGTCAGTTATTACTTCATCTACAATTGAATTTTCTTCTAAAAACACCGATGCTCGTTTACTTTCTTCAGTGGGATCTTCATCTATTCTTTCAAAGGATTCACGATTTTCACTTTCCCCTGCAACGTGTTTTGGCGAAGAAGGCCTGTCAGTTGTTATTTCATCCACAATTGAATTTTCCTCTACAAACACCGATGCGCGTTTACTTTCTACAATGGATTCTTCATTAATTTCCTCAAAGGATTCAACACTGCGACTTTCTCCTGCAATGTGTTTTGGCGAGGATGGTCTGTCAGTTGTTATTTCATCTACAATCGAATCTTCTTCTAAAAACAGTGATGCTCGTTTGCTTTCTTCAGTCGGTTCTTCATCGATTCTTTCAAAGGATTCAAGATTTTCACTTTCCCCTGCAATGTGTTTTGGTGAAGAAGGCCTGTCAGTTGTTATTTCATCTATAATTGAATCTTCTTCTACAAACACCGATGCACGTTTACTTTCTTCAATGGGTTCTTCATTAATTTCCTCAAAAGATTCAACATTTCGACTTTCTCCTGCAATGTGTTTTGGTGAGGAAGGAGTGTCAGTTGTCACTTCATCTACAAATGTTTCTACTTCAAAAAACACGGATGCTCGTTTGCTTTCTTCTACAGGTTCCTCATTAATTTTTTTAAAGGACTCAAGATTTTCACTTTCCGCTGCAATGTGTTTTGGCGAAGAAGGCCTGTCAGTTGTTATTTCGTCTACAATTGAATCTTCTTCTACAAACACCGATGCTCGTTTACTTTCTTCTACAGGCTCTTCATCAATTTCTTCAAAGGATTCGACATTTCGACTTTCTCCTGCAATGTGTTTTGGCGAAGAAGGAGTGTCAGTTGTCACTTCATCAACGAGTGTTTCTACTTCAAAAAACACCGATGCTCGTTTGCTTTCCTCTATTGGTTCTTCATTAATTTCTTCAAATGGTTCAGCATAATGCGTTTCGCTTACAATGTGCTTTGGGGAGGAAGGAGTATCACTTTCAATTTCGACTACATCTGAATCTTCTAAAAATATCGATGCTTGTTTATTTTCTCCAGTGGATTCTTCATAACCTTCCTCAAAGGATTCAACACTTCGACTTTCCCCCGCAATGTGTTTTGGTGAGGATGGTCTGTCAGTTATCACTTCATCTACAGTTGAGTCTTCTTCTAAAAACAGCGAAGTTCGTTTACTTTCTTCAGTGGGTTCTTCATCTATTCTTTCAAAGGATTCACGATTTTCACTTTCCCCTGCAATGTGTTTTGGCGAAGATGGTCTGTCAGTCACTACTTCATCTACAATCGAATTTTCTTCTAAAATCAGCGAAGCTCGTTTACTTTCTTCAGTAGGTTCTTCATCGATTCTTTCAAAAGATTCAAGATTTTCACTTTCCCCTGCAATGTGTTTTGGTGAATAAGGCCTGTCAGTTGTTATTTCATCAACCACTGAATCTTCTTCTACAAACAGTGATGCACGTTTGCTTTCTTCAGAAGGTTCTTCGGTGACTTCTTCAAAGGATTCAATATTTTGAGTTTCCCCTGCAATGTGTTTCGGCGAAGATGGTCTGTCAGTTATCACTTCATCTACAATCGAATCTTCTTCTAAAAACAGAGATGCTCGTTTACTTTCTTCAGTGGGTTCTTCATCGATTTTTTCAAAGGATTTAAGATTTTCACTTTCTCCTGCAATGTGTTTTGGCGAAGAAGGAGTGCCAGTTGTTATTTCAGCTACAATTGAATCTTCTTCAACAAACACCGATGCGCGTTTACTTTCTTCAATGGGTTCTTCATTAATTTCCTCAAAAGATTCAACATTTCGACCTTCTCCTGCAATGTGTTTTGGTGAAGAAGGAGTGTCAGTTGTCACTTCATCTACAAGTGTTTCTACTTCAAAAAACACCGATCCTCGTTTGCTTTCTTCAATGGGTTCTTCATTAATTTCGTCAAAGGATTCAGCATTTTGACTTTCGCTTGCAATGTGCTTGGGCGAGGAGGGAGTGTCAGTTGTCACTTCATCTACAAGTGTTTCTTCTTCCAAAAACAGCGATGCCCGTTGGCTTTCTTCGGTAGCTTGCTCGTCAACGTTCTCAAAGGATTCAACACTTTGACTTTCACCTGCAATGTGTTTTGGCGACGAGGGAGTATCCGGTATCACTTTGTTAATAACAGAGTCTTCCTCTACAAATAAAGAGGCACGCTTATCTTCTAAGATTTCTTTTACTTCGTGAACCACCTCTATTTGTTCAAGGTTTTCAACTTCCCCAACAATGTGTTTTGGAGAAGAGGGAGTTTCAGTCGTTACTTCTTCTACTACTGTGTTTTCCTCGATGTATAATGAAGCCGGCCTGTGTTGTTCCGTTTGTTTCACCTCAACGATTTCTTCCGTTGTTTCACTTTGTTTGCTTTCGTGGGAAACATACTCCGGGGAAGAAGGAACAAAATGCACTATTTCATCTACTGTTCTTTCCTCCTCAACGTACAATGACGCCCGCGTTGTTTCTTCATTCGAACTCGTTTCTTCTACGGTCTCTTGAAGACGTGGAGTTTCCGTCGCTTCTTCCGCAAATTTTGTGTCTTCTTCATCAAGGCGACGGAACATCTCTTCAAAGTTTATCTCAGATCGTACATCTTGACGAACTTCGGCTTCAACATGTTCTGCAACCTTCGGTAACTCGCTCACTGTTGATGATGTAGGCGCTACATCGTACTGTAACGGTTTCACTGGTTCGTCAAACGATTCAGTACTATCAGAAGAGACGGTAACTAAATTGAGTTCTAAACTAGTTTCCTCAAGACACCTTGCACGTTCCTGATCGTAATCACGAAGAACAGCTTCATATAACTGTTCTTCCCTAACAACGTCAGTCTTGTCCTGAGTTATTTCTTCTTGTGACTCTTCCTTCTCAGTTGGACTCCCCACCCGGTCCTGTAGATCTTCAAGGTCCACTGTGCTTTCAGGCGGTCGATCTCGTGTAACTGATGTAATAGTGTTTTCGTAAACAAGTTCAACTAAGCTCTCGGGCTCTTCAGCCGTAGAGGGTTTACACTCGTAGTCTAAAGATATGTCTGGCTCGAGCTCCTGTTCTTCCAAGTCACCTGTTGACAACTGATCAACAGGTACAAGTCCAAGATCGGCGCCTACTTGTTGCATACCCGCTGTGCGTTCACTTTCACGATCTCTTAATACAACCTGAACGGTTTCCGGAGACCCGCTTCTGTCAGTCTCTTGAGGACGTCGAGTTTCCGTGGTTTCGTCTGCACATTTTTTGTCTTCTTCTTCCAGCCGACGGAACATCTCCTCAAAGTTTATCTCAGATCGTACATCTTGACGAACTTTGGCGTCAACATGCTCTGAAACCTCTGGTATCTCGTTCACTGCTGACGATTTAGGCGCCACATTGTACTGTAACGGTTCCACTGGTTCGTCCAACGATTCAGCACTGTCAGATAAGACGGAAACTAAATTGAGTTCTAAACTAGTTTCCTCAAGAAACATTGCACGTTCTCGATCATGGTCACGAAGAACAGCTTCACATGGCTGTTCTTCCCTTAAATCATCATCACACCTTGCGCTGAATGATTTCTTCCTGTGACTCTTCTTCCTTAGTCGGACTCTCCAATCGAACTTGCAGCTCTTTGAGGTCCGTTGCCCTTTCGGGTTTACGATCTCGTGTAACTGATTTGATAGTGTTTTCGCTAACAGGTTCAACTAAGCTCTCGGGCTCTTCAGCAGTAGAGGGTTTACATTCGTAATGTAGAGATATGTCTGGCTCGAGTTCCTGTTCTTCCGAGTCACCTGTTAACAATTCATCAGCAGACACAAGTCCGAAATCAACGCCTATTTGTTCCATATCTGCTGTACGTTCGCTTTCATGATCTCTTAATACAACCTGGACGGTTTCCGGAGACTCGGTTTGCTCAAGCTCGGAACTAGTATCAGGTACTGCATTCTCTTTTTCAGTTTCAGCTTTTTCGAGTTTTGTAAACAATGCTTCAAAGTCTATTTCCGATTCCACGTTGTCTTTAAGAAAAGCCTCACAAATCTCTTCAACTGGTGTTCTTTCACCTTGTTGCTCACGGTCGTTTCTGCTGTTAATAACGTTTTCCAAAAGCTTTCCTTCCATTGTTTCATTAAAATCGATAAGGTCGTCACTGACTTCTTCACTGTCCTCAACAGGCGAGAGTCCCATTTTACTCATTATCTCATTCATTCGAATTTCGACATGTTCTTGTTTTGCTGCTATGTAACAAAACTCAGGGTCTAACGTTCTTTGAAAAGAGTCTTCAGGCACTTCAATTACCGCTTCACTTGTTTCAAAACATTCCTCGCTGTAGTTATCTGCAGCATCTTCCATTAAATCCGGCGGTTCGTCTTCGCAAAATTGATAAGTGTCCGTTTTTTGAAATTCCGTAGCCGTGCTCAAGTTCCTTGGCACGTAAACATTCTTGGTTGAGGACAGTGGTTTGTCCTCTTCCTCCGTAATATCAGCATACTGGTGCGAAGCATCCTCATCAGAAAAGTCAAAGATCTCCATAGTTGATGGTTCGTCTTCCATAAACTCGTGGGTTAGGCAGACATTGTCATTCATACTCGTAATCTTGTAGACCTTTGTGCCTATTGTCATAATCTGTGAAATCCAGCACGTCCTCTGCGTCCGAAACACTCACCAGACTTTCATCTTCGTCATCACCCTCGTCGCCAAAAATTTCCTCCCCAACTTGCGCTTCTTCTTCATCTCCTTCTCTATGAGCAGGAAACAGGTCATCAAATTCCAACTGGCATTCGTGCTCTTCTTCTATAATTACTTCTTCTTCATCTTCCTCTTCTTCGTGAGGTGATTGCCTTTTCGGACGAGAGGCCAACTCCTCCAGCTCTTCTTGAATAAGACTTCGCCGTTTTGATGATTCTGAATTGGTGGGCGATTGTCTTTCAAATCCTTGTTGAAACATTTCAAAGAAAGCTACTTTGGAGAGGACGTGTCCCTTATGCGTTTCTGGTTCTGTGCCTTCCGAGTCTAGTGAAAGAGAGCGTCGTATTTCACAAATATGCTGGTAAAGATCGTCCTCGGGATCAGAAAACAACTCGGCCTCTTCCAATTCAGCCTCTTCAGTTTGTATTAATGGTTCCTCAGTCACGCAAGTGAGATCTGAAGAGAAAAAGGTAGTTTATTACCTACTACGTAAAAAGGCACAACGATTGATTCCTATCGGCAGTAAAGAACCATTACATACAAGTGAAAGTAGTTAGCTTGCGGTACTAAGCCGCCGGTAAAAGAAGGTATAAGCCATAACAGAATAATTAGGAAGATTTTGTCAGTTACAAATTTGGAAGAGAGACAGTAGTGACGACGGCTGGCACACTCGTTGCCTTAACTTATGGAACAGAACCTAGTCTTCGGTACTATACAATAACATGACATGTAATGCACAATGGCCTCTCTAAATCTTGTAATACAAACTACCAAGCTACAACCCCTACATCCCTCGTAGAATCCTATTCAGAAATACCTATTTTCTTACCGGCTGCTTCTGGCGTGTTATCTTGTTCATGTGCTGTCCTCATTTCTTCTTTTTTTTCGTCCTCTTCTTCTTCCTTCCCTCTTTCATCCTCTTGTTCGTCGTCATCCTCGTCCTGGGTCGTCTTCTCTGCAACTCCTTTCCTCTGAAGAGTGGGGCTATTAGGATCTATCCACACCAGACGGGTGAAGTGGTCGCTAACAGTCAGTGTATTGGCAGACTCTTGCTCGTCGGCCCTGTGGAGGATATTCTCGTTCTCATCAAACTGGTCCAAGTCACTGAGGGGGGAAAGTGACAATGACAAGGCACTAAATCAGCATTACTAGCTAATGTATGTAATATACCCTCCGCGTATATACCTCACGCGCATAGAAATACTGTAGAGTAACTCAAACCTCCACCTCCCTTTCTGGCCTGTTGTTTTGAAGAACGTACAATACAAAGGAGCTCCCTTGTTTACACCTCATCATTCCTTTATCTCATATTTTCCTCATAAAATAACTTCTGCATTCGATCAAGGTTACATTTGAAAGTAATCTTCATGTGCAAATCATCATACGTCTGTATGACTCTCCTCGTGGAATATTAATTCAGTACCAGACATGACTGACTTAGATGAATTTGATGATAAGTAGTAAGGGGAATTTGGGATAGGTCACTGGCTGGGATTAAGACGGAATCCACTAGGAAGTCAAGTAATATTTAATAAAGTTGGACAAAAATCAAGTACCAGAATAATTTAAATCCTATTGCGTTATTTCCTACCCTTAATAAAAGGTAAAGATGTAAGTAATTATCCGTGATAACACCAACAACAATTTCTTATCAGAGTCTGAGAAAATGAATTTCAAAGTTCACAAGGTATAGGCAAAATCTCACGTGTAGCCATTTTGTAAATTCGTCTTACGCGATTCAGTGGAATTCAGCGGAACTTCGAAATTTGTTTTCGATGTTTGGTGTTGTTAGAAAAGATTTCTTTTGATAACATATTTGAAGCAGTAACAAAAAAGTTTGCAATAAGGTGGAAATAATTCTGGTACAACAATTTCTTATCAGATTCTGAGAAAATGATATTCAAAGTTCACAAGCTATGGGCAAAAGCTCACATCTTTTAAGCGATTCATGGGAATTCAGTGGAACTTCGAAATTTGTTTTCGATGTTTGGTGTTGTTAGAAAAGATTTCTTTCGATAAGATATTTGAAGCAGTAACAAAAAAGCTTGCAATCAGGTGTAAATAGTTTTGGTACATAATTTTGTCCAGTAACTACTCGAAGTCCTGGCGGATTTCCTCTTAAACTATAGTTTAACACTTCTAAAACAATATTAGAAATAATAATTTATGTTTTATTGAGCGCGTTTTGTTAGTGGTAAACTTGTTATGGAATTAAAGAAATCTGCTATGTTCATCCAGATCCAGTCAATATTATGTTAACAGTATTAGAGGCAAATGAGTAATTTATCTCAGTTCCTTATTTGTTCAATTTATATTGTTAGGTTATTAGGTTATTATATTTAAAAATTGTATTTATTAGCGTATGATACCTGCGTTAAGTAAACGTTAGGCAGAATTACACTTGTTAAAATTATCGTTTATAACGCCGCAAAAGACCCTTAAGTTTCAGCTGCTTAAATTTTATTGTTATCTGTTAACAGATTGATTAACTGGTCTGTTGTATATCTAATTTACAAGCATTACGCTAATGTTTACAGTGCTTTAAAATTGATACTTTTTACGTTAATTGTGTTTAACCGGTTCAATCCCATAAAACAGTAAAAAACAGTAATTTCAATTTTATTTGCTGATAGTAGTAATCCTACTACAAGTAGTTAGATATTATTTTGTTAAGAATGATGAAACAATGAACGGGTAAATGTTAGAGAAAAAAAAAAAGACAAAATAAGTATGAATGTATGAGTCGGTGGTAGAAAACAAAGATTGAGAATGTCAACAGACGGGTTAGTGGACATTTAGGAAAGGCGTAAGATCTGTTGATTACAGTCAACCTTGAAACAGTCAATCTTGGAAGTCACGGTACGTCAAAATCTTCTTAACCTTCAGATCGAGAAAAACGAGAGCATAAACGAGCCTAACAGTCGAAATGGAAATATTAGACAAGATGATTAACCCAAAGTTTATATTAAAACTACAAAGAAAGTTTAAAAGGTTAAGTTATAGTGGTTTAATGAAATCCTTTCCCATCACCTCAAATGCCGCCAAACCTTGTTGTCATAAGAAGCTAGAGGTGTCACGAGATTGAGGATATCAGAGTGGTTTATTAATGTTTATGTTTTAGAGGATTTAGTCAAGTTTAATTATTAAAATTTCCAAGAAAGAGTTATTTGGCTTGGCGAGTTTATTGAACATTTTATCATGTCTGGTGCGAGCAACTTCAGACTACGTTTACAAGAGAGCAAAAGATAGCGAATTCTGCACGAATCTGGAAAATCCTTTTATTTGCAAGAATTAAATCCCGCTATCAAACAAAAAAATATGCTGAAATATCTATAAAGCATCTTTTTGCGTGTGCTAATAAATCCCGTCATTCCTCGAGCAGCTAGAAAAATAATTAAACTTTGGCCGGCAATGGTTGTTTTCGGTTACAATAATGGCATTTATAACCCTTTGAGTCTCAAATTTAACATACAAATTCTCCTCAGTGGTTTCTGTATACTTTTTATGCAACAGTTTGAGAAGACGATGATCATGATACCATGAAGAGAAATAAGGGTTTCATCACTACTACTGACTTTAAGTATATACGTATAACTGCAAGAAAAATGATATGAAAGAGTTGTAACGGTGTCTAGTAGATAACCACGTCAGGTTTGGCATTAAAAGAAAGTAATTGAAATTCTTCAGAAACCAAAAGTAGGCTGCATTATAATGTCATTCTAAATCTATCGTAAGTGGGAACTTTTTTCCCGCGCATGGGTGGACTTTGACATCCGCTTGTCAATGCAAAGTCCAAACGTATCCCTTCGACCTGTTCACATTGAGCTTTTTAGCCAGCTTAATACTGCAAACAATTTAAGCCCGTGTACTCATGTAAATGAAATGGTTTTGGTACCCAATCCACATTGATAGTTGAGAATTGTAACGATTGGCTGAACGAAAAGATGCAACAATCGCGCAACAACTAATAACGGGTTTTGCCAACATAAGTGTGTCCAGCCCGTTGACCTTCAGTTTCCTTGGCAAGGAATATCACTGGATGGAATGGTACACCTGGAAATCGGAAATCGGCAATTGGACGTGAAAGCCGTCTTACCCTACTCTGGGTGCCAGAGTCCTTTCGGACCACGTAAATTAAAGCTATACCTACGCTTGTGAGACTAGTGAATGAAAAAAGGCTTAGAGCCAAGCTCTACAAAGAAAAACTTCCGCCACGGGCGATTTACAGTCTATTCCCGCATGAACGGATGAAACGAGCCCAAGGCTAGACTGTTGCAACTCGAGGGCATGGAAACACCGCGCGACTTTTGCTCTCGTGTCAACGTACTCAGAGAGAAAGCTGCTGAGCTAGGCGGGTAAACGAGAGTTCATACCTCCAACTTAAACTGGCGGCCGTACTGAGGGGAGGGGAAAGGTAACAGCTGTTACGACACTGGTCCAAGTCTTCTAATAAACGGTTTAACAGAAACTTTGCGCGGGTAAGTCCATTCCCTGGAGGTGCTTGACAACTAAAGTGGCGACATAAATCAACATGTTAACCAGTTGTTTGATTCACGAAAACTTGTCTCTTTTAAAAGAAACCTTCGTTATTCTCATTTTCGCTAGCCTTCGTATACAGCGGCCTCTCGTCGCTCCCACTACTACGTGCGAAACGCGAAGAGAGACGTCTGCGATTCACAGCCATGGAATTCATGGAATTTCTGGTCGTGAATCGCAGACGTCTCTCTTCGCGTTTTGCACGTAGTAACTTGAGCGATGAGAGGCGGCTGTTTTCACAGGCTATATTTCCGCGTTCAGGTCAGATATATATTGTTATTGAAGTTTGTAAACATTAAATCGCGTTTTGTGGGAATTAGAGATTGTCTGCAGCCTTAAGAAAGTAAGTACAGTGGAACCCCGCTTTACGGACACCCGCTTAATACGGACACCCCGGTATTACGGACAGTTTCGTTGGTCCCGACGAAAACGTCATACATTTTCTCTCAAATTAACCCGCTTAATACGGACACCCGTTAATACGGACAACGGACACTTTTCGTGTCCAGAGTGATAAACTCTTATACATTGTCAACCCCGCTATACGGACACCGTTACCTGTCGACTGTCAATTTTCATTGTCGCGATTAGACCCTGGTCAAATAATAACAGAATTTGACGAGTTAAAACGATTTTATTACTAAGAGATTTCGGTGTTTGACCCTTGTACTTAAAGTCCTTTTATAAGGTTTTCTGACTGCTGTTCCTATTTAAAAGTTTCACTTTCTTTGCCTTTTGCTTCAGCCATCGCTTGTACTCTTTTTAATTTCCTTTTTGAGGTCCTTTGCTTGCCACTAACAGCAACAGCCTCTGTTTGTATTGCTGGGTTGTTGTCAACGTCTAGTAATTGTTCGAGTAAATCCACGACCACGTGCGACATTTTCAAAATAAATAAATAAATAAATAACTATGTGTTTTAGTGGTCATGCACTTAGCTTCATATCTCAACGAGATAGCTAGTTTACAGGCATGCCACTGAAACAGAGGAAACAAATAATTTATAAATGAACATAACAGGGTTAAAAATCCCAACTGGCAGGAGGCAGACCAGTTGGCCATATACAAAGGGTGGTCGAGGATTTGAACTCGGGACAACCGAGAAACAAATCCAGCTAGTGGCAAGGGCAAGCCTCGAACCGGTGACCTCCGGATTACAACGCCAGCGCCCTAAACCACTCGGCCACGCTTGCCTCCTAAAGTCCACTGTTGAGTTTAATAAAGTTTAGTTCGAGTGTCTGACTAGATCGTAAGGTTTTCGTAAAAACTGTTTATTTTAGTCAGAGAGTTCACAGTTTGCATTTGTCACAGTTACAGAATGACAATTAAACAACGTTTTGTTGCTGTAAAGAAGTTTGCCTTTGTCTTTGTGTCGATAAAACATGTATACGTGACTTTTTTCTGACACCCCGCTTTATACGGACACCCCGTTTATACGGACAATTTGTGCTGTCCCCTTGGTGTCCGTATTAACGGGGTTCCACTGTAGTTCCTATAGAAAGTGTAGTGCTGCGTCGGCGTCTAAGCAGTCTAAGTGAAACACTTATCAACCGGCTTACAACCGTACTTTAAAGTCTTACTTTTGAGGAAATAGTGTCTGACAAACTCGAAATTTACAAATATTACAAAGACGGTCAACAGCGGGCTACTTCTGATAGCCAACCTGAACGTGTTGAGCTATTTAGTGTTCTGCATTCAGATAAAGCAAGACAACTGTTTCTTGTTTAACAGAAGGAAACACAATGACTGAACCAAAACCAACGTGTGTGTAAAATTAAACCACTGGCATGTATGACGCGGCTGAGTGAGTGTCGTGAATGGGTTGTTCAATAATTATGTATATAACATAGGCACTATACATGCCCGTTTGAGTTTCTTACCTCGTCTTTGTAGTGTTACCCTCTAACTCACCAAACGTCTGCGAATCTGGAAAAACAATGAAATTAGCATTCATATGTAATACCGGCTGAAAACCATCCTCGTACCTAGGGTGCTCGTTCCCTTTGACCAGCAAGCCTGCGCAGAAGGAACGAAGAATCGAGGTACGAGAATGCTCCTGTTTCGGCTGTAAATTACAGCGAAACATTTCCGACCTCAGTCCCAAAACCGGAAGAACCATATAGGTATTACGAAGATCACCGAACATCACACAAACAGTTACGAAGTTTATCGAAGATTGCGGCGTTCACAGACCTTTTCGATAACTTTCCGTAGTACAATGCGCGACCCACGCCTGTAACAAAATCCGACTCTGACTGGAAATACTAGATACATCTAGAACCTGTGAGACTAAAGGCTACAAAAGCGTTTAAAGTGCCACGCCGATTCCAAATCATAGGAAACCAGAAAAAAAACCTTACAAAATGCTGACGTATGTTATTATTCAAAACCACAAACATATTCCCCACCTTCGTGTTCCCAGCTCAAAAAGCTGTTTGTGGACTTGCTATCGGCTCTTACTCGGTATCTGTATTCCACGTGGAATATCATGGGTTCACAGCTTCCTCTCTCGTGTCCTCTCCGCCTGACATTCTGTACGAACAGCCCATCTATGTTGCCAACAGGTTCATACCGTGCCACTACTACTGTCACGCCTTCAGCACCAGTCGCTTTACCAACACCAAGCTTACGACTACTCAGCCAGACCAGCTGGCTAAAGTCAAGTGTTTCATTACTGAATCCGGGACTGTCAAAGTCATAGTTCAAGATTTCTTTGTACCAGAGCTCGGAGACCTGGGGAGAGTTAAAAATGAAGTCCACTCCGATTGTTAGAACCCAGTGTCCTTACTATCAACACTGCGCTCTAAGACACAAAATGCACCAAAATGACGGATCCCAACGGAAACAGTGAGGTTTGACTCACCGGATACCCCAGTGTTTTTCGGAGGATCACAGGTAGTTTTCGAATTGCAATAAACATACAACTAATTCCGGTCAACGCGACGCGCATCGACGCATTCAAAATTGCCTTGATGCACACAGACAAGTCCCAACGTCTAAGCTGTTGTTTTCTTAAAAAGTTATACTTTCGCATCCCTAAATGTTTTGAAACGTGTCTATTCTAGTAATAAGTTCTCATCCAATCGTTAAAATGTCTTTTCATTTGCGCAATTTAGCATGTTTTATAATTTGTTAAGTTCAGGAACGTAGACCTATAACTCTAGTTTTACAACAATTCATAAAAGCAACCTTTTACCTTAATCCCACTGACATGCGCTTTGTCTAGCACTGCAACACTGATGCCAATCCGAGAGTTGTCCAGGCCCTCCATGGCGCCCGTCACAAGCAGGCGCTCAGCCCAGTACTGGGCCTCATCTGTAAGGGCGCTGCTGAGAACTAGCGGGGGAGAGCCATGACGGGCCCTGAAGTAATTATGTGTCACAAGGCATTCCAGGCGAAAACTCTCTAGATCTAAGATATAAGTAAAAAATATGTTTTGTAGACCCACACATGAGGCGTGGAGTGTTAAGGGGGATCTGGAGTTATTTTTCCCCGGGAAACTTTAAAAAATCAAGTTGTTGAAGTCCACAAATCCTGCACTTTGAAAGTCATTTTAACCCTAACTCCTCGATTGGGCGGACCTTTGTGGCCTGTAGGGGGTGTGAACGCAGCCATTGCACCCCCCTATCCTACGGCCATGGACTCATATCCAACAGAGAAGAAAACTAGTGTCTTGTAGTCTCGTAAATGTGCGATTCTTATTGATTTTATTGATCACGAACAGTGCGAAATTTGTCACGTGTCATGTCATCATACCGCGCTCAAGAAACGCCACGTTGCTTTTAAATCTTTCTCGTGAAAACTGCGGGACTCCGAGAAATAAATAATAATAAATGAACGTCTTTATTCATTTAATTAAAAATACAAATCGAATTGTATTGAGAATTGAGAAAACGAAACTTCTTTTGCCTGTGTATACTGACTGACTGCAAGGCTGATTCTTGATTACAAGTACGATGGTATAGTGAGAAATAGTGTGTTGATGACCAGCAAATTCTCAGCACAAGCTATAGGAAAAAAGTAAAGCAGTCTGTAAGGAGAATTTCAAAGTTTGGACTGGAAAGGACAACGCACAACTTACCGGGTGGCGGCGGTACGAATCCCTTCAGCTCTTTGCTTTTTCTCTCTCGTACCGCTGACCCCATGCGAAGAACATTGTCACCAAATGATCCCTCCATGTTCCCTGGAGGCTCATAAAACGCTACCACCACACACAGATCTCCATCGACGGCCCTTCCTACTCCGAGGGACTCTGAAGCGACCCAAACGACCTGCGATGAGAAAAACAAAATAGCTTGTGACCTAAAGTGGAAAATGTTGCACTGTAAAAAGGCCTTCCTGGTTGTTGTTATAGAAATATGGAAACACTCGTGGAAGTTTGGGAATAATTTGAAGCACCTGCGCTTCCAGACCACAGCCGTTTTTTTATTTTCCTAAAATATTTACTCGTGTTACTGAAACTCTATGAAAACAGGAAAAATGTCTTGCTGTCTTGCTTCCATCAAGACAGGATGTTTGGCACAACGAAAAAAGCTGCATGTATCAAGTTCTCCCAAACTAGTACTTTCACGCTCTATGGAAAGAAGGACAGAAATTTGGACAGAATATCAATTTTTTTGTTTCCATGGAGTTCAGGCAAGTGGTATTACCACATAATTTAGGAGATAATTTGGCTGATTTACATAGTACCACTGAAGAATAGAACGTTCTTTAATGTGGCATTTTACGGAAGTTCTACATAGAGTAAATTATATTTCGCAGAGAAATTTGGAGAGGCCAAGAAAACTATTTACCTGTGTAAAGTTTGACGTGTCTTCGCTATATCCCGGGTTATCAAAGTCGTAGTCTTCTATCTCATCATACCACATGTCGGTCGTTTCCCGCCCACTGAGTTCGCCGCCCATCATTCCCGCCAAATTCTCACCAACCGTGTCGTCGTCATTGTGACGAAGCTCGCCACTTCGCGCCAACTTCTCGGCCCATTGCTGCGCTTCCCAAGCCAGTTCCGCTGACCAGTGCAGTGGAGCGGCCCCGTGTCTGAGCCTGTACTCGTTGTGCACAGAAAGGCATTCCTCGTGAAACTCTTTTAATCCTGAAAGAACGATTAAAATCAACATGTTATGAGACGTAGTTACATCGTGACGTCACTCAGCTGTTAACGTTTAGTTTAAGACGTCTATCCGATAAAGTAGTAAATAAGTGATTTTTCTTAAATTATGAAACAAGGTGTTATATTCAGTGCTAACTGAACCCGTATATGCAAAATAAAAAAATGTTTGGGGAGTTGTGAGATATATTGCTGGATAATAATTCCATGTGTCGAATAAAGTCAGCATCGCATTAGCATACATAGTTTTCGCGTCTTCGATTTTTTGTCTTTCTTTAATGGCTAAAAAATTGGTTGCCATGCCACTCGGAAACCTGCTTTAAGTGTTTTATTTATTCAGAATGAGATGCTCGTACTTTGTACGATGAAACTGTATAAGCAGAACTTTCTTCAAGCAAATTCCTTTTTAACCACACGGTTGGTAAGGGGCTTCGCTCGTGCGGGAGCCCCGCTAATATTGAACCCGAAAAATGTTAAAAGAGATCGTGGCATTAAGTAAATGGAATGATTCTAAGGAATAATTTGAATACTTTACGAGTTTTTTTCCTTTTGATAAACGACAAATTCGTAGACATGTATAAGTCTAGTTGGCAACAGTTGCCAGCCAGTACAGTATAGCCGCGGTATACGAGGCATTTTGAACATTTTTAACCGGTTTTCTTTTATAACAATGAACAATGACACCGAAATTCATTTCATTTCCTTTATCACAAACACGGATCGGATTATCAACAAGCAACATTTTACAAAACTTGCTAATATAATATAACCCACAATAACCACACAAAGAACTAAATAATTTATGGCTTAAACAAAAACAACGGCGCCTAGGTAGTGGCTTGTTTCCAAGTCAATTGGGTGAAAAATATTTTAAATTTCGCGTGTTCCTACAAGTAAAACTAAAAGCGGACAAATTTTCACCTAGCAGTATATTCACTTTCGACATAAGCCGCAGCAGATAAATTTGAAAATGATTGCATCAAATAAAGAAGCGTTTCCATAAAATGAGCCTAAATGTAATCTGTTTTACCGGCCTCGCCGTGTAATTGCGTATTCGTATCCACCAATAGCAGGTTACACGTGGTAACAAGATTTGAATCCGATTCAAGCCTTTGTTTCAAACAGCTGTAGATATGAATCCTCTTGTGGCCAAACAGCCGTGTTATTGATTAAAAATATTTGGTGAAAACAAGCTCGACGAAAAGGGAAACGTATAATCAGTGTTTCAACAGGTTCCATTTCTGTGAAAAAGGAGCCTGATTTAGTTCAAATGCTATGAATAATTACACGTTACGCAATTGAGAATGCTTACGCGGTGTAAGGCCAGATTGCACCATCATTTCGACGCTAGTGGGACTTCGAACGCGATGTTCGACGAGTTAGCTTCACCGAAAGGTCTCTGATGAGTTTCTTGGCGGAGACGAAACATGCGTGTCCGACCAGCCACGAAAGTATTCACAGATACCTTTCAGGAAAAGATGACAGTGCTGTCAACGTATAAAAATTTTAACATAGTTTTAACCGTCGCGACGCTAACCAAATTTTAGCAAAACTCAAATAATTTAGACAGACTTGATTTAAATGTTAACAAGTGTGCGTCAAGGCACATGACGGATGCAGACAACTAATATAGATTCGATATTTCAGTTTCTAAAAGGATTGGTTTCTATCTGCTTAATCTATCGAATTATTCCGAAGATGAAAACCAACTTTGTTGTTTACATGCAACAGGTGTTAAGCAGTGAACGAAACTGGTTTAAACTCAGTGTGCTTAATCAGCCCCCTCCCCCGCCAAAACAAAGAAAAAGAAAAAGAAGATCAAAAGGAGATTAACATGATGCTTAAAACAAGCGAAAGACCGGTATAAAAGTGAAGTTAGGCGAAAGTTTTTCGGTGTCGTTGATAAATTTGAGATGACCTGATACAATTGACTTCAAACAAAGAGCGAAGAATTCTGAAATTACACGCAAATGTCACTACTTAAAAACCAATAAAGAAATTGGTCAAAACATCTCTATCGATAATACAGATTTTCTTTTTTTTCATTTATTGTTAAAACTTGAAATAAACCCTACCCGTCGTAGGAAACTGGCGAAGAAATGTAAATCTCTGAACCACTTTGAATAAAACATTAATACTTAAAAGATCACGAAAGTGTCATATTTTTGTTTTAATGCAAATCGATTGAAATTTTTTGAAGACAAACCAAAACAAAGCGACACAACTTCCGCTCAATCAGGCGCGCTGCTCTAGCTTATTCAAATATTTACGCGCACTCTACAAAAACTTACTAAAGAATCAACATTATCGGAGAACAATCTTGTGCTCGATCGTTGCTCGGAATGTTCGTCGGCTGTCTATTTTTTCGCGAGCGTCCACCGACCGAGTTTATTGTTTTTGAAATTAACGAATTGATCGATGATGTGTACACTTTTCGTTCATTTCAATAAAATTAAGATCCTCCCCGAGGCTGAGTACTGATTGAGTATACGTAGAAATATTTTGCTTTGACGATTTTTTTCCGAGAAACGCTTTAAAATTGAAGCGTATCTGCTCAAATAATCAACGAAAATCGCACAATTTTTACCCTTCTATTGACAATGATTTTCACTGTCGTTTCATATTAATAACATGCAAACGTCGACATAAAATATATTGCCTAAATATTAGGCTTATGTGTGATGGCTTCGAGGCCGTAATACAGGAAAAATTCGACAAAATTCAAACTAACAAAAACATGAAACGAATTTCTATTTTATTGACTTCTGTGTCAACCATGTAGGTGTTTTCTCAAATAGTTATATTTATTTCATGCACACTAACTAGTGAACAAAATGCAAATGAGAAATCTAAAGCACAGCGGTCGCCATACTAAAGCGAAAAATTAATGGCAGTTTCTTACCGAGATAGAGTCTGCTCCATCGTGTATCATATGCCAGGGGCTGTTTGTTATTTCGCGTGCTTCTCGCTTTTTTCACGTTTCTCGCCACATCTTTCTTGTTCGCGGGTGGAGAATAACGCGCTACCACGATCTGTTTGCCGTGTTTGGTGACAGCCGCTCCCGCGCCAAACTCGCGCGTCCCCTCCCATACCACCTGACAGAAGGAGCGCGTACGAGAGCTAAAACGCGGCTTGTCGTAATCAAAATACTTTCCTTCTTCGTACCAGATCCGCGTTATCTTCTGTCCGTTTAGTTCAGAGCCCCACAGGCAGGTGAGATTCTCGCCGACGTCCTTCTCGGAGCTGTATCTGAGCGAGCCGGTACTTGCGAGTTGCTGTGCCCATTTCTGCGCGCTCTCCGCGAGTCGTGAAGACCAGCACAGAGGCGGTGTTCCGTGCGCTGCGCGATAGAAGTTGTGGGCAGCTACGCATTCATTGCGAAAGCGCTGCAAGTCTGGTGATAAAACGGACATGGAGTGTTAGTTGACGCGAAGTTATTTCCCACCGATCGAAGAAACGCCTGAAAACTGACTGAATGACAAAATAGAATAATCGTGAACTCCCATGGCGGTTATTTTCCTCATTCACCGCTCATTGAAATTCGCTCTAGTAAAGCTGATCCTGACTGAAATATATAAGCCGTCTCGACGACTCTTCGACTAGAGCTTTCCAATGGCAAAAATCTTACTAAATACTAAGTGCTTGATTCCGAATCGGTGTCAAATACCAACATAGTTCCCTATGAAGTGTTATTAAGCTTCAGTAGTCTTCAATTCAATTTTCCAGACTCGCGCGTGTGACAGCCGAATCTGAACGAACACCGGTCACAGAGCGATGGGAGAACAAATCGAAAAAAAGTAATTTCATCAAAACCCGACTCACCGCTTCTTTCCATTTCGGACCGGCATATGGATGGCGAAAATTATTCGATCCGAATTGAAATTTTTCAGACTGTCTCACTCGAAATTCAACATATTCAATTCATGAAATTCTGCCGCAGTCAATAGCAGGTGGTGTGTGGTCACGTGACCAACAAAGCAGTCATTACGCGCGTCCTATCTGCTGCTACATGTCCAAAAACAAAAACCTAAAGATATAAATTTATGGAATTGGGAAATACCTTCTTTAAAACACTTTGCGCGGAAGATGTTCAGATGTAAATCGTTTCCAACGCGCTCGCTGTAAAATATAAAGATATTCAATGGCGTTTTAAGCTATAACTCCGCTTAAAAAAAACCGGTATCTCATTGATTTTATTTCTGTATTTACGCATGTTGGCGTTCAAGAAATTTAAAAGTGAAATTCGGTGAAATACGATGAAAGGAAACGCGCACTTGAAAACTGTGTTCATTAGGGAAGTGAGTGAAACGTAATATTACTCCGTGGACCATATGTCATTTGCGTAAAATACATGCAGTTGTAGACGCTAATACTGAACAAACCTGTGCTCAATTACGTACTACACACGGCCACTTTTTACATGTTTTACAAAAACGAAAAGTTTTGCGAAAACAACAAATTACGACGGCCATAACAAGCGCTTTATTTTGACAAAACAAAGCCGTCCAACCAGTAGGGGTAAAGAAGTTTTTCGATTAAAATCCTTTATTAAAATATTTTCGTGCGGCGATTCGGATCAACAACCGCTACCGAGTCACACCCGAGTTACTGAAAAATTCATATTTAGCAATCAGATGGCAGCAATAAATACCATAGTGGTTTTACCCAGACGTAACATAAGCGAAAGGTCGAGACGATGACACAAAATTAGTTTAAAGAGGGAAAGAAATTTGCCGGGTAAAAGTGTGTTTTATATGCAAAACAGATCGAGTTTTTAAATACATGTTGGAAAGGCTATTGTGTTCGACTTATCTGATTTATGCCGAAATGAGCGGATAATTTTTAATTCTTTGACAGCGTCCACCACTGAAATCATTTAAAACTACGCTCGAAAATAAACTAGGTATTGCCGGGTATAAACTTGATATCAGACTGGCCAAAGAAACTTAGAATACACTTATACAATCCGTGTAGTGTTTTTTTAACCCTGAATCGTGTATTTTTTGCAAGTGGCAAACAATGCTTCACGAACTAAATCGGAAAACAAAACGAACGAACAAACAGTGGGGTGTACCATAAATAATTGAACGACTGAAATGACTTTGGGTATGAAAAAAACTTTCACGACCATAAGACTCGACACTTGGACATGTTATTAGCAGTTGTTAAGGCTTGCATCGGCTGAGCATGATATCGCCTTAACAACCACAACCTACAACCACAATTTACGACGCTCTCAAGCGACCTCAAGATGGGTTGAATATGAAATAAGGTGGATTTTAAGTGACCCAAACATTTTTAGCCATAGTGACTCCACGAATAATTATTTAAAAAAGGATGGGGGCAAAATCAAATTTTTAATAAATGTTAAGCTGGCACGTGTAAATACAAGGCAAGAATGGTAATGAGGTGAAAAATATATACAGATTATAAAATTCTCAGCTATGAAATAAAGGACGTATTCACCGGAGCAGTGCCACAATGTTTGTTTTCCTTTCTATACAGTTATTGAAATATTTAGAAAACGTAAACAAGGATTTCTTGGTATTAATAGCAGCTAAGTGTAGTTTTATTTATCCAAATTCACACTATAAATACAAGTATAAACAATAATGAAACGATAAATGAATGTGTGTCCAGCAGTAGCAATGAAATATATATATGATAAATGCAAATGCGGCCTACACTACTGAAGACCTGAAAAAAAAAAATAAAAAAAATTTCAGGCTCTGGCGGGAGTGCCGCGGAGAGCCTGAAATTTTTTTCAGGTCTAGTAGTTGGCCGCATTTGCATATCATATAAATAATGAAACGATTTATTGAGCAGTAGATCCCCCGAACTCGACTTTAACTCCCGTATAAGTCATGCAAAGAGGATATTTAAGACATATATAAAAGTATTTTTAAAGATATACATGTATACCAGATTGTGACAAAGTGGTGTCCAATATGTAGTTTTTAAATGACAAATTGAAAAAACACAGATCGATTAAAAGCTTTTACTGGTCTTACACCTTTTCAGAAATCTTTAAGATTGCTTGATAATTTAACCTTGTAGCCGTATTTGTAAACATTTGTTCTATCGGGAACATGTACAAGATAAAGAGAGTGGCTAGCAGAACAGTTTAAATGATTTCTTAAGTGCTGAGAACTATATCGACGGCGGATCTTTAAGCTAAAGAGACAGCACCTTAGGGCACAAATAGAAATTGTTTCTGTATTAATACCCAAGGTTCAGGGTCTAACACAAGGTAACATTTAAATTCAAAACAGGCACTATCTTGAGCAGTGTAGTAATAACAGTGTCATTTTCACTGCGGGGGACTCCAAAGGAGGAAAAGTTTCGTGAAATAATTAAACTTTAAAAAAGCCGAGGAAGCAGGAAGTCGACAAGAGTTCCATTTATCACGCGATTCACGTCAGAGAAATTACGTCACATAATTAACTTTTGATCTCATCCTCATTTCCAGGGTCCTAAGAAAAAAAAGAGCATCCTGGGAACAAATGATTTCTCCCAACTACTCTGTTGGCAGGTAATACCGGCTGGCCAAAGTCTGCAGCCAGGATATTCCGGTTGCTAAATTCAGCTAAAGTAAGGAGAATGAACTGCCGGGGCCTTTTCCCTAGGGCCTTTTAATTTCGTTGGTAAAGAGCGGGAAAACAGCGAGCGCATGGCACCGTCCACTACCTGGGGTCGAAGTACAGCAATGAGCGCGAAGTCTGAAAAGTACGAGTACAAACAGCCTCTTTTAAATAGAAAGACTCCTCACAAATTATGTACCGTTGGCTAATTGAAAACCAAAATTCTCTTACGTAGTTTCAAACATTTTTTGTTATTCACCTTGAAAGAATAAAGTTTTCCTGAGATAACCTTTGTCAATTTAATTAGCTACCTTCTTGAATTAATTTAGGTGTTTATTGCTACTTGATTATTTTTCTTTTTTCTTGTGGGGATTCGTCACAGTGCCAAATTATTTGCACTGGTGTACGCATGGCTTTCACACACTGAAATTGAAGAAATTCCGTGCAAAAATAAATTATCTGTTCACACTTCCCTCTGTATACGTTCGCCTGTCTGGAATGCTAATCAACTGTACTGATTCAAGACGAAGTCCCTTACAGCAGATACATCTGACGCCCTTTTGCGCGGCGTGCGAGCGACGAAGAGATATAGAGCACAATTTTTATTGACAACACAAACTTAAAAAGAATAACTTTTTTTCGCTATAGTACATGTTAAAATTTTCAATTCAGTATTTCAACTGGTTACGAATGCACTTGCTGTGTACTACAAATGTTCAACCAGTTGACCGGGTCAAGTATTATGTACAGGTCCAAGGAAAATAAGCAGCGAATGTCTTTAGTACAACAAAATATTTGATTCTTGGTATTTGTACAAGTTAGGTTCGCTTTATCAATTTACTACCATTCTGGGCGCTGATGTATCACACAGTGCTTTTGTTAAGGAAATCTTGTAGTAATGTTTGTATTTCTTCCACTTGTTTCACGATTTTTGCTGAAGGTACATACTGTCTTCTGAGGTCAAGGATTGTTGAAAGAGGATTCTTCATCGTTCTTATTGCTTCACTGTAAAGCTCTTCTCCCTGAAAGGGAACATCGACAAACCTAATTAGTACGAAAACTTAAGCCTTCGTGTAATGAAATTCTAACTAGAGGTGAAACTTTTTAGTGTGATTATTCTAGTGAAGGTGGTTGGACAGCACTTTCCGGTGGGGTGAAAGTTTCATTATATTTGTCTAATTTGCAGTTGGCACTCTTAGGCGAGAAAGAGTTTATCCAGCGGAAGCCATAGTTAATATGGCGGAAACATACCATGGTACAGTTGTGATTAATAAAGCTCTTAAAAAAGAACATTTTTAGAATTGACAAGCATATCCTTAAAGGTTGCGCTTTGATTTAATAAAGAACTTGTTTTGACTCGGTGATTATGCTGTGATTTCAAAGCGTGTTTTAAGGAACAGTGGAGGTACAGTAGAACCCAATTTCTCGAACCTTCAAGGAAAACGAAACTCGGTTTGAGGAATCTGGGTAAAATTGCAGAGTGTTCGACTGAGTAAAGCAAATCCAAGGGAAACGACTTTTTGGTTCGAGTTATCGAGCAGGGAAAAATAAAAAAAAAAAAAAAAAAAAAAAAACAAAAAATCCCGAAAAATCCGTATTTCACTATGTTTATATAAGACATTGGATAGCTTCATTAACAATTCAATTCGTTTCTCATAGGCGGGAAAAAGATACATTCAAATCATTTTTTTTAATGTTACCTTGTCATCACAGGATGAATCCGGATGCCGTTTTAAGCGCTTTGGTTCAGGCTGCAACAGACAAAGTGCCATCAACGTGTTTGCTAGGACTGTGACGACACCAAACAAAGAGCAGCGCTTGGTGTCCCTGCGGTAGAATTCCTTACCGTGACAATAACATAACTACCTGCCTGTCTATGCTACGCAAAGTAATGGGTGCTCTTTGTCCTCAATTGCCACAGAGCAAAGGCAACGGTTGAGTCTCAAGTGCGACGCAAAACGTTACGCGCAAGCGCGTCTCCGAAAACGTTACGGCAAACCAGCAAATTACAGCGGAAAACAAACAAAACTAATATGATTACAAGAAGCAGCTTGCCTGAAAATGTTTTTGACAAATGTCCCTACCTCTTTACTTTGATCTGTACTTGCGTCACGTGACCGACCGTTCGTGTCCA
This sequence comes from Oculina patagonica, assembly GCF_052425735.1. Lineage (NCBI taxonomy): Eukaryota > Metazoa > Cnidaria > Anthozoa > Scleractinia > Oculinidae > Oculina > Oculina patagonica. Next base: position 38,623,608 of record NC_135758.1, on the reverse strand, counting down.
TAATTGGAATCTCTTTCTCTTCTAGCTCGCTGGGATCTGGGCGCTGGTTTTTCCTCGCTGCCTCTGCCTCCAACTGATGTTTTAAAAACTCTTTATCCAATTCCTAATTACCACTGTTAAGAAAAATCATTAAAGGGAAGACATTTTTGTAACAGATGAATTCGAGTTTTGTTTTGGTTACGACAGGCCTGATTAATCGGGCGTGGCCGATTTAAGGTTTACCCTTTGGTCGTCCTAGAGCGTAGTCTCCTGGCGCGGCCAAAAAGACGGGGATAGCTCGGGGTTGCTACAAAACCGCTACGGGTGACGCATACCGCAATGGTTTTCATTTTAGTTTTGACAGGAAATCGTTGCAGGCACACTTGGTCGACTTTTGGGTTAATGTGTAATCAGGTTGTGTTTTTTTGCTTCGGCGGAAGGACAGAGAAAAAAGCTTACGGGGCAAAGTACAGTATGGGGCCCAGTTCTCGGCCACTTTTGACGTAAACTTGTATTTCTTACCTCAGAAGAATCGCAGGAACTTAAAATTTCTCCCAGAGCTAGCTACATTATTCAGCTTTTTGGTGTAAAGCTATCGACCGGTCAAAAATTAATTTGCCCGAGCAATAATAAAAATAAAAGCTCCATTTGTGGGCCCAGTTCTCGGCCACCTTGGCCCAGTTCTCGGCCACTTTTGACGTAAACTTGTATTTCTTACCTCAGAAGAACCGCAGGAACTTGAAATTTCTCCCAGAGCTAGCTACATTATTCAGCTTTTTGTTGTAAAGCTATCGACCGGTCAAAAATTAATTTGCCCGAGCAATAATAAAAATAAAAGCTCCATTTGTGGGCCCAGTTCTCGGCCACCTTGGCCCAGTTCTCGGCCACTTTTGACGTAAACTTGTATTTCTTACCTCAGAAGAACTGCAGGAACTTGAAATTTCTCCCAGAGCTAGCTACATTATTCAGCTTTTTGGTGTAAAGCTATCGACCGGTCAAAAATTAATTTGCCCGAGCAATAATAAAAATAAAAGCTCCATTTGTGGGCCCAGTTCTCGGCAACCTTGGCTCAGTTCTCGGCCACTAAAAAGCTTGTCCGTAATTATCTGTAAAAAATGCTCAATTAATTTTCACAGTCATAAAATCACTCTGTAAACCTATTTATACTATATCGATCCCAAATTATTTTTATGATGCTTTGTTTTACTTTAGAAAAGAAGGATTTTAACGCGCCTAGTTGCCTATGTGCAGGTTCTGGCAAAACCGCATTGTGTGACCCGTGCATTTAGATGGTTTATTTTGCAGTGAAAAGGTCTTGAAAGATTTAGGTGTTGTAGAAATAATAGACAAGACAAGAGTCAGCTCAAAACTTAGAGATAAGATTGAACTTTATTTTTAAAACATTTATTTCTTTCATTCTGGCAGCAGCAGATGAAATTATATTAAAAACCAAGCGCTAAGCTGTGATAGCGAGCAGGGTGGCCGAGAACTGGCAAATACGCAAACGTCGCAAGAAAAAATTTCGAAGTAAATTAAGACCAAAAAATACAACGGTTCAACGAAAAGTTAACTAAAGCAGAAAGCTGAATTATTCTACGTTTCACATGCCAAAAATTAGCTCGTATGGTGGGGGCTTTTGGATAAAATACGAATTTAACTACATCCATGAATTTGGAGCCGTAAACAAACAACTTTTTTGGGAATGCAAATTCACCTACCTCCGCGTAAACTCGACGTGTGAGCTTTCTATATCGAATTGAACGATCAAACTCAAGATACTTAAAGCACATGAATCAGTCTATCGTTTGAAGGAAATACCTTTTTCTTTTGATTCAACTGGAGTGTGAAAAAACGCGTTAAACACAAAGTGGCCGAGAACTGGGCCCCATACTGTACTGATATTCACCATTGTGAAATTGCACTTACTTTGACAAGTTAAAGTTATTTTTGAAAATGAAAAAGGTAACGTCATTGATGTCACGCAGTGTTTTTTTTTTTTAGCAAACTAGATGGTTTGCTGGTTTCTGACTATGAATGGGGGTGTGATCTTGCGGTATATTTTTTGAGCCTGACTCCGCCGTAAAACTTTTTTTTTTATTTAGCAAGAACTGTGTCGATTTTCATTTCTGAACAATTGGTCGTCAAGTCGTTTGTCACAAAGAGTAGAATGTTTGTACAGCATGTTTTGGAATTATTTTAGATTTGGTTAGTAAGACGCTTCTGAAGACCTGAGCAAAACATTGGGAATGTACAGTATTAATAGGAACTTGAATGGAATTTTTCACAAGTTGGATAAAGGTATCAACTGAAAAAAATGGAATTCAAAATGAGAACTTGGATTTTGTTGTAATTAAATTTTATCGCGGATTGGATGCATAATATCACGGCTTTGAAAGTCTTCAAATAATTAGAAAGGTTCCTTTCTTCCTTTTGATCTTATTGTTATTTTCATGTATTGATTATTCGAAAGTGGTTTTCGTTGATACGAAAAAAAAAAACGGGTTTTCACTGTGAATTGCTTGAAGTATTTTTAGACGTGATAATATTGGCTTAATCAAATTACATTGTGCACGAAATATTTGTTATTCTTTTGTCTTGAAACTTTGAGGAAATTGAAATTTTTGTTTGACAGTAGTGTATGAAAGGCATTTTATAGAACTGAATAAAAAATTAGAAACTTTGATAAAGGTTATTTCAAAGATTTATTTTGCCTGATTTTGAAGGGTTTCAGGAGTTTTAAAGAGTGCTGGTAAACGGCTGTATGTTGTTTGTGATTACGGATCTTATTTAGTTTCGAACGCTCTAATTTTTGAAAGGTTAAAACAGGTTAAAACCGGGCGGTTTCATGAGTTTTTTGGGTAGAAAGGTACGGTGGTGGTCAAAAAAAAAAATGTTTAGAAAGGAATGACTGTAGTAGCACGTAAGTCGGAGGTTTGCGTGAGTCACGGGGTATAGTATGCGTGAGCTGGATTTCCGGCGTCACAACGGCATGTTTTGTTTACTGACAGATACACTCGACGTTTAGTTAGCTTAGTCGGCTTGGGAAACTATTTTAAAAATGAATGTTGTAATAGTTAATTAATAGTAATCTAGAATTAACCCACTCTCGATTGGAGTCTGTTCTGGATTCGCGCTACCTTTTCGCCGCGAAGGAATTTTGTAAAATTTCGCTAGTGGAAAGAGGTACTGTAAGAACAGTATCAATAACTCAAAAGGAGGAACTTCTTTGTAGCTCTGAATTAAGACGTATGATAAAATTTTAGAATAAGAAACTTTCGATATATGGTTTTCATATTGTTTTTGTCAATTTCCTTTTGTGGCAGATTTTTTGAGAATCAGCTTTTCTTTCGTGTGATGACAGACACAGGACAGAACGAGAGGTGGATGAGAAAGATGCCGAAGATGAATATATAGGCACCGAAAAACGACAAGAACCGTCAAGGACTTATCTTTAGAGGGCGGGGAGTTTTGGCATACTGTATTTTGAGGACTGGACTGGACTAGTAAAACGCGGACTAGTAAAACGCGGAATTGTAAAACGCGGACTAGTATAACGCGGACTAGTAAAACGCGGACTTGTAAAACGCGGACTAGTAAAACGCGGACTCAGGTAAAACGCGGACTTGTAAAAGGCGGACTAGTAAAACGCGGACTAGTAAAACGCGGACTTGTAAAACGCGGACTTGTAAAACGAGGGCTTGTTAAGCACGGACTTGTAGAGCGCGGACTTGTAAAACAAGCGCTTGTAAATCGAATAAAACTAAACGGTTTAGCGAGCGAAACAATTTGTGTTTGAAGCTCTTGTGTGTTTCTTCGACGGCATATTTCTAGCTTTTTTGAGCACTCTATGGTCTGTTTTAGCGTGGAGATGTTTTTGCAGTATAGCACATGTTCGTTCTGCAAACCCCTACTAAAACAACGGGATTGATGCTATGAGTTGTGTGCATATGTTTCTTTCTTTCCACTACTTGACGTCTGTTGAGTGCAGTCGTTTTTATTGCTCGCACGAGGTAGAACGGGGCCCGTCCAGAAATCAACAGTCAATCGTAAATAAAGGTGACGGGCCTACACGACTCCTACGTTCGTGACATTAGAATATTTGCCGTTAAATGTTTAAATTCGGTCTTTCGACCTTATTTGCTTCTGACTTCTTTCTGAGGGTACTGTTTTAATTTGGGGGCAGTATGTGGTAAATAAAGGTGACGGGCCTACACGACTCCTACGTTCGTGACATTAGAACATTTGCCGTTATATGTTCAAATTCGGTCTTTCGACCTTATTTGCTTCTGACTTCTTTCTGAGGTTACTGTTTTTTTGAGACATTATGTATTGAAGAGAGCCGTAAGATGATTGTGGCCAAGGAATTCGAAGTGTCTAGAGGCGTTTTACAAGTCCGCGTTTTACTAGTCCGCGTTTTACTAGTCCAGTCCAGTCTACAAGTTAAAGACACATCAAGACCACCCCACTGTGAATTGCCATAGCACAGACAAAATTATAGTCAATATCTTATGTGTTTTTAAGAGAATTACATAAGAACCAAGGCATGTCTTGTCTTGCCTTACATTGACATGCAATAATTTGGAAATACTAAGCTCGTAACAGTTTAAGACAGAATCCATCAGGAATTTGAGTAACATTAATTTTAGTTACGCAAAAATTGAGCACCAGAATAATTTAAATCCTTGTGTTCTTTCATACCTTGTTAAAGGCTTGACATGTGATAACACCAACATAACACCAACAACAGTTCTTTATCAGTGGGGATTGAAGAAAAAAATGGAAACATCATCACACAGTTGACCCCCATGCAAAAACACTCCAGGATGTCACGGGGCTGTTTGGTGTCCGTCTGCCAATTTCTAACTTCAAATTCCAATGTTAAATTCACATTAAATTTTCAATATTTCTTAGTTGTCTAAATTTTACTAATTCTTTTAAAAAAACTATTACCTGCCAAACATCCCCAAAAATCACTCAAAAAATTACAAAATACCGCAATACATAGATACATGGGATGAGTGAAGTTTCCTTGGATTCCTTGAAACACCAACAAGATATTTCCGTTTAAGGTGGCTGATAATGGGTTTCAGTATTTCCCAGTCCTTATACTTTGGTTCAGGACTAAAAGCCTTCATCAATTGCTATTACAGTAATGGTATGAAACAAATGTTCAATCATTCATCAACAAGTTGTGATCATTTTCTTGACAATAGTAGTTCCCCGGTAAACAGTTGTAGTACTGTCCCATCAAAGTGCAATGCCTGGAAAATACCGAAAAGCACACGACCTTCAGGTGAAACCGCACCTTACAGTATTACCAATACACTGCACTTTGCTAAGTCTTAAAACTTTACATTGTCTATTCGTCTACTTCAATCGTTTATTTGTATTGTGTGAGATACATTTATAAATTGAAACCATCATGTCTTTAAGTAATAATGCAATCTCGACAACGTTCTAGATATTATATTATGCACACTAATACAGCTCATGCAAGCCCTGTGACTTACACAAACACAGTCGGACTGAGTGCTTAACTTAAGTAACTGCTTCGTGGTTTCTGCTGTACTGAACCCTGCCTTTCAAGGCAAAGCGCCCGATTTTAAGCTTCTCAAGCTTCTCAATGTTCTTGTTGTTTGAGAAATCAACCCTCTGTCACGCTAGTCTTCTATGCACGCAACGCTTCCTTTGCGTGACCACTCAACCAACTACAGAGAAAGAGACTACATTCACCCCAAAAGACGAGTTATTCAGCTTTCTGGACGCTTTGAATTTTAAAAGGATACAGTGATGTTTCCTGTGAATTTGGTGTGTCTAAAGGGAAGCTGAAATACAATAAACGTAAACTCCATGAGATTTAGTGTCCAAACAAGCCGCGGTATACCGTACAATCACGCGTATAAGCCCTGACTTGATACAAATTCGTACTGAAAATAGCCCGTTCTTTTCGGCAATAAAAAACAACAACGGAAAACGTAACATAAGATATCTCTTTAAGGGTTTACCTCGGTGTAAGAACCTGTGATATTTTTCTTTGTTTTGGAGCTTTTGTTTTCCTGCTCTGTATTGTTTTTGACGCTCTTTGTTGCTTTGTTCGTTCTTTGTTTTACGTCACCGGTGAGTTTTACAGGTTCTTACACCGAGGATGAGCCCTCTTTAAATATCTTCTTTTTTCCATGCCATAATGGTAACTTTGGCTATTCGCGGAAAACAGTTCATTTTCAACATGTTACCAAAATGATGGATTTTTAACTTATTGTATTTATTTACAAGCGCTAAGTAGTCATGGCTACGGTAATTCATTGACAAATAACCCGCACTGGTGGATTGTTAGTGGAAATAACGGAACTACACTAGTTTTCGTTGATGGTACAACACAAACAACAAACAAACCTGATTTAAAAAGTCCGACAGACTAGGAAGCAAGGCTTCGGGAACACAATCACCCATCACGTGAGTGTATTGAGTAACCTGAATACAAACACATGAGAATCAAGTAAAGGAAGCGAATAACAATTCACTGAACCCGTTGCTAAGCAACTTAACGTACTCCGCTGGCAACAAATTGACGTAAGAACCTTTTCTGTTTGGTCAATAGCAAATGGAAACCCTTTGGATGCTCCACCAGGATTTGGAAAATTAATTAAAATGGCTCATAAGATCTGTCATTTCAAAAACCGCTGACGTCGAGCAAAAGCTTTTGCGCTCTATGAAGCCTCTGCTAAATCTCAAGGAGTGAATAAAGGAATTACACGTTTAAAACGGAAAACATTTACCGTGCATGGATGCTGGATTGAGTAATGTTGATACAAAAGGCGTAGCCTGAGCAGTTCATAATTAAAACAGTCATTTCAAACATTGTAATTAATTTAAGTACCTCAGCGAAAGCCTTGACGCTCTGAAATGCTCGTTGATGAACCAACCAGTGTTTGTCACTGACCAGAGAGGTGAACATGGCCGTGATGTCGCCAAGCACTGCAGACTAACAATAACAAATAATATATCAACTATGTTTAGAACGATATAAAACTATTCCCTATTAGTCAGAAACTGCTTTATTCTCTCACCTCAAGGTGTTCTGGGATTTCCTTACTACCGCATTTCCCAAGAAACTGCGCGGCCGCTTCGCGAAGATCCAGACTGGGCCATTTGTCAAGAAGACTTCGTAGAGCACTTAATATCTGTGTAAAAATGAGAAGCATATAAATGTAAATGCCGTTTTCAGTTGAATTCTTCACCAAGTATGTTCTGTTTGCAAGCTTACTAGCACATAACAATAACCCCTGCTATAATAATAACATATTGCCAACGAAATAAAATTGTCTTTTAAGCAGATTAAAGAAGAGTCCAGCATCAAATTTACTGTCATTAATCAATCGAATACTGGTCCGTACGTTTGCGTAGTCGTCTGGTTGGATCTGATGAAGCAGAGTGGATGATAAATCCAGTAACTCACACCAGGTCTTGACACTAAGTCTCTGAAAAAAGGAAAAAATACAGAAAACAGAAAACTATCAGCAAGGCTTCTTTCAGCAACGTTGACACAGGTATTTCTTCGATCTTGTTCCTTTATTATATATATAGACATTTAGTTTCGACAAATTTTGCCTCTCCTTAAATCCTGTTTAACAACGCCCCTGCGAACTGAGAGAAGAGTGCATTATGCCAATTTCCAACATTGTAAGAATGACACGTATATTATGATCATAATTGAAAACTTCTACATGATTTTCAGCTCCCTTTAAGATAAATTTGTTTGTACTTTATTCAGTGGAGTGATTGAGTACGAAAGTAGTGATGTATTACAAGCCGGCGCTAACGATATCTCTTAGCTTCACGTGCTAAAGACTTTTGGTAAATCGTTGTTGTTGTTTTTTTGTAAGAGTACACTTACTTTTACATGCTCTTTTCCTTGACTGCAGAGAGACCACAAATTATTAATGAGACCGATCGCGGCCGCGTGATGAACAGGAGGGACATATCCTACCGCCTGAGGCAGGCTGTAAACTCGCTGAAGACAGCACAAGCAGCGGGCCTTCAAGAAGCAAAAATACGATAGATGCGTTAGTAGTAATAACCAGCTAGTAAAATTTCTGTTTTGTAGAGTAACACATTCAGGTATGTTTACGGTTATGAATCGATCCAAACTACAGAGTACAGTCAAAACGGAAGGATTATAATCACAAGGATATGAAATCAATTGATATGTCAGACCAATGTGGATGAAAATAGTAAAAGACATGGGAACTTGGATGGGTGTGGCCGGCATGCAGAGGGTTACATGCCTAATTATTATTGAATCAGTTTACCACTTTCGATCGGAGTAGCACTCCTCTAGAGCTAATAATCAGCCTGCTTAACATTGGTAACTTTCAGTAAGAGCTTTTAATTTCAATAATTTGCAATTACATGTAACACATCCACTTAGTGAACTTTTCCAAAAGTGGACATTTAAAAGCTGCAACCCTGCTATAGATGGATGGAATAATACGACAAGATTACATGTATCTGACTACAAACATCCCATTCTCAAATTACTCCAAATTTTGCAGAGCGAAGCTAGAACCGCTTTGGGTGCAAGTCTGCTTAGAAAGCGAAATACAAGCACTGCATCCCCCCTCCCCCCCCCCCCCCAAAAAAAAAAAAAAAAAAAAAAAAAAAAAAACCCTTCCCGCCTCATTCTCAAGACCATATCTGGCGAGTTTAAAAACGGAGCCCAAAAACCATTTACACTTCTGAATTTACACTCAGTTGATTTTAAGTTACAGTGTTACATACCAGGAGGTTATCGTCTTTAAGCGGCTGACTCGTCGTAGTTCGTGAGTGGCAAACGTTAACGCACAAAGGAACAAGGGAACGGCACGCCTAAAAGTCATAAACATTTCTTAATGTTTTTTAAGTCAAGGATGTCCAAGGGTATGCACTTTATAATTATTGTACATGTATTCACGCTACTAGACCTACTACTACCCGTCTCAATTAACTAGCCTTTGCTATATAAACCTGGAGATTGTCTTGAAGTCGTCCGAGGCTTTTAGTTTGACATCAAGCATGATGCTTTACCTTTTCTCACCCAACCCCACGTGAACACGTTCTTTTTGTGATATCTCTCTGTTTCACATTTATAAGTTTTTAATGAAAAACCACATAACCTTTTTCTTTACGTTCTCGGGCATGTCTTGTAAAGGAAACACACACCATGCAGGGATGTTTTCCTCCTTTGACGGCGGGAAAGAGTTGACAAGAGTTTCCTGAGAAAAAATGTTTGTCCACATAATATCAAAGCATGAAGAAAATGTGTTGAAATCAAAAGTCTCAAAACTAAAGAAGCAAAAGTGCTATTCCTGTTAGTCCGATAAAGAAATGAAAAGGAGAGCGAGGAAATTCTAGTCATAGACCAACCGCGAAAATTAAGTGAGTGAAACCTATCTCTATTGCATTTATCTGTCTTTTATTCACAAGAATAGGTTTGCAAGCTAGTACCCTGAAATTGAGGAAGTACGTAACGTCACGTAAAAACTAGCAAGGCTTAGATGAGGCATTATGTGACCTATAAACGCTTTATATACGTACCTGATGTTCCACAGCCATGAGACGAGCCAGACGTTGAATAAGCATTGACAGATGGAAGTAAGCAGCTTCTTCTGCTGGTAACTTTAATAACTGGAAAATAAAACTTCGCGTTAGTGTTGCAAAATGTTAGACTGAACCAAGGTGCATAGAGAACCATGTGAGCCAAAACATGTTATGTTCTCAGTGGTTCTTCTACGTCCTTAGCTGCACATTATCCTTTCAATTTTAGCTCTTGATGTGATATAACTCCGGACATTTTAACCTTACCAGTTGAGTAAGAACCAACACGTGTCCAGCACACAGTTCAGCCGAGCCCCACCTGGTGATTAACACAGATGCACAGAAGAGATAAATCAGTAATGTTAAATTACCTATTAAAGTGAATGTCGCATATACATGTACAGATATCCATTCTAGTGACTTGACTAACAGCTCAAAGTAGAGGGAGGTGTTATGGCCTGATGGTGTTAGAACATTTGATTCAGAGCCAGTCTAACACCTAAAAGCCTGACCGTTGCATTCAGTTGCATGTAGTCACGACCCTTTAATCAATTAACATTTATACCTAATCATAGTGTACAGTAAAGTATTTAACACATGTCTATAGTTTACCTGGCCATAAAGCACCAAACGTCACTAGCAAGCAGTGCACACAGCACATCATCCATAAGGACATGTTCCAGAAGGCATCTTTCCTGAGGGAAGCACAAATTTTAACAAAATTTTAATGTGCTGCGAAAGTAGGCAAATGAAACACTTAAAAGTTGATTACCAACTGGGAGTTCATACGGGTAATTGCCTTATCACTTCCACATGAGCTGCAAACTTCATGTCCATCCCTTGACACACACAAAATCCAAATCTTGCCACCACCCTACCCTTCACATCTACAAAACGTTATAGATCATGGTATTTATTCCTTAACGGTACTCACCACAGCAGCAAAACATGTTGCTGGTGTAGAGGCTACAACTGAGCACATTCTGGTACAAACATGCTCATAGAAAGTCACTTCCCTGCCAACAAAGAGAATTATCTCATGGTGCATTTTAAATCTTCGTTCTACTGCACAAAACACATTCTGCTTATTTTATTTGTAAGATGCCTTTAATGGCAAAAAAACATTGGGATACACACAGTCAAAAATTGAATGCTGAATGGTTATTTTTCTTTGAACACTCATCAATAAATTGGTCAACACAAAGAAAAAACGGGAAAAGTTGGAGCAAAACAAACTAATTAAGTGAGGACAAACACAAGGAAAAAAAGCCCCCTAGGGAAAGGGGGTGGGCAAAACGAGAGAGACTGCATATGACCACTGACACTCATATCAGTAGGGGGTGGGGTGGAGGTGTTCCTAAACATTAAATAAATTTTCATTAGGACTGTATACAGTATCATACCTTAAAGGTTTTCCTTTGCTCATGACACCATCAACAAATACTGGCAGACAAATTTCCACAACACCTACAGGTATAAAAAGTGAACATAACAGACCCACCAAAAACAACAAACAATACTTGCAAGAAAACCTCTGTCAGAGACTGTCCTCAATTCCTGCACTGCATTCAGCTTACCAAAGGCTAGAATATGAATGAGACCACAACTTCACAGACCAACACAGCTATGCCACAAAAGTCATGAAAGTTTATTAATTGCTCAAAAAACCATCCTTAACCAGCAGAATCAGTTACATATGTATACAAATGTTCAATGAATTTTTTAACTTCAAATTGCATAAAGCACTGTTCAGTAATCTGATAGATGATATCAACTTTATCATATAGAATGGTGTTGTCATATAGAATTCTAAGACTTACAAAGTCTAAAAGACTTAAATACAGCCTCCATGATTGAATGGCGGTGTTCCTCCTAAAGTAAAGGCAAAAAAGGTTGTTTTGTTTGTCATAAATTTAAATGAATGCTGCATCAAAGCCTACGTCTTAGTCTATTTTTTTTCTTATAGCCAAGTATAGTGATACTTTACCTCTGGATAATTAGTAGGCATGGCCCAATATGTAAACACATCCTCTACAAAAAAGAGGGAAGTCTTATTAGAGGGTACTAAAATGGAAAGGGAGAGGGGGGTGGTATTATAGGAAATTAACGCTTCATGAAATTAACGCAAATTACAAAAATTCGCGTTAATTTAAGTCATGTTAATTTTTGTTAACGTTAATTTCCACGCCGTTAATTATGTGGAGCGTTAATTTCCATGACCTTATTTTCCATTATTTTGGCCCCAATTTCTCGATACAGCCAAGACGTTCTTGACCCCAAGGAAAAGACATTATTCTTCCAGCGTAGAAATCTGCCGGTATCACTGAAACTGTGAAGAATGCTCGAGGCAATTTGATTCCTTCGCTTAACCCCTAGGTTTAGGATTCTACGGCTAGTGTTGAAATAAACTTGCTCCTGCTGTCTTAACAAGTTTTATTCTTTGTGTTCGTCGCGTTATTTTCCTTCATTTTGAAATGTAACCCCCTCTTTCGCGTTAATTTCCTTTATTGGGAAGTAATTTTTTTCTTCAACTCGCGTTAATTTAAGTCGCGTTAATTTCCAAGACCTTAATTTACACAAGCGTTAATTTTTCTATAATAAGGTAGAGTTTTGACAGCAAATTGCCAGTATATTATTCTCTACTTATTACCACATAAAAAATAAAGCTTCATGGTTAGTATGGCCATACCTGGTGTTTCTGGTAAAATGCTAAGAATTGAAACTAACAAACAGCACTGTGCAAAATGATGCTTCTCATCCACTTCTGAAATGAAAATCAGCGTTAACTCAACATTAAATATGATAGAGAAGTAATTGTACTTGAAAAACATATTAAACAGAGATCAATTCAAAAACAATTGTCTAGTGTTTTACAAGCCAGGGTTAAAATGATTTATTAATGCTTTCTGAAGTTTAAGATTTGTCTGCATAAAAACTGGAGGGCAGAAGAATTATTATAAACAGAAAACCTAACTGAAAAAATAAAAATTAACTAAAAAGTTAACAAACTAAAAAATACATTTCACACACATAAAAAAACAAAATCAAATTGTATTTAATATATGATTTATATATAATAAACTAAACTTACCCAATGCCTCCCTTGTTATTAAACTGGCAAAATTCTTGTTTTTCACAAGAACAGACAGCAGCGGTTCAACCTTATGTAAAATTACAAAGAGAAAATTTAGAGCATGCAACATCTACACTACAGTAAGCAATATCACTGTGGCATTTAACAAAATAACAAAATAAAAAGTTGATGTCCTTACTCTCTTACAGAGCAGGGATAAAAGAAAAACCCACACTTATTCCAGCTTGCCCTTCAGACAAGCAAATGTTAGGTTTTTCTTGCCCAGGGTAGTTATATGTTTGCCTTTGTTTACAGTTTTTGAAGTCTTAAGCAGATGACTCAGGCAGGTGAGTGTGAAAAGTCACTTTCCTGGCAGGAAAATCTCTTTTGGTCAACTGGATGGGACATTTTTTTTTTACCTTGTGAGAGCTGAGTAAATATGAAATTTAAACTCCCATAGCCACCATGAGGAACTATTGCAAATCAAAGGAGTTGTATAGCACCATAGGCATGCAATACATGTAAAGGCCAACGCCCTATACCCTCTGCAGGCATCAATTTGTGGCCTACAATTTTGGGTAATTATGAAGAACAGCTTCCCATAACCGACTGTCGGTCGTCTGTCGGTCGTCTGTCGGTTGTCTGTCAGCCGACAGTCGGCCGTTTGTCGACCATCTGTCGGCCGTCTGTTAGCTGTTTGTTGGACGACTTTCGGTCGTCTGTTAGCATTTGAGCTTGCAACTTTAAAGTATTCCTTTTCTAATAATGTTTCCTTATTCCAACCTTATCAAATGCTATCTAAGATATGGAAAAAACATTTGTTGATATGGATTTAACTCACCACAACCAACAAGGCAGACTTGACACCTTGAACTGCAGAAACTGCAATTTTTGGAGCACTCAGGCTTGGAGGCAAATGGCTTTAAAGAAAAATGATGGTATAAAAATCAATACAGTCATATGATTAGTAAAAACAATAATCGGGAAAATACTAACAGGGTTTGAGAATAACTTTTTAACTCACTGGTTTACTGGCTAGTGACATGTCAGATTTTACTAGCCAAAAGTAATTTTTACTAGTCAGGTATATTGATTTCTATCAAGAACAGTTGACTTTTAAGAGTTTTTCACTAGCCAAATGGCTGGTAGGAATGCTAAACCTGATAGCGAAAACCTAAATTTTAGTAGCCTTTGGCGATTTGGCTACCGTTAGTCTCGAGCCCTGACTTAGTCAATCATATAACACAACATATTATAATGGTGCAATAAAAGGCTTTAAGTCAATCTGGCATTGTAAAATAGTCTAACAGTTATCAAAAGCAGGAGATTACCTTTGTATCATCAGTAGAAAATGAAATATAGTTTCCAAGCACTTATCATAATAACCATCAAATTCCTAAATGGAGGAGAAACATAACATAGGCAAGAGGCTCAGGTTGTGCCAGTACACAACTTTAAAAACAAAAAATAATTTGTACATTTTGCAAGTTAATAATTAAACCATGTTTCACACCTTGACAAGATGAGCAAGGTGACCGACCAGAAAGCGCATAACTTTGAGGATCTTCCCAAGGGCTACTTTATCACCAGTGGAACCAGAAACCTAACAATGATGATCACCAATGACAGGACAATTAGAAGTTTAAACTTTATTACTATGGAGACATCAGGAATAAAATATATTATCTCTAATGTAGTGTAATATAAATAAAAAATTTAAACTAATATTGATAATAACTTTTTAGTAAATAATAAAGATGGTAAATTTCAAGCGCGGTGATAAATAGTGAAGAAATTATTCAACATGACACGAGCGTTGGACAAAGAAAAAAATCTGAGTCCCCGACGGGAATCGAACCCATGACTTCCCAGATATACTGCTAACCTTCCCAACCGGTATCTGGGAGGTCATGGGTTCGATTCCCGTCGGGGATTCAGATTTTTTTCTTTGTCCCACGCTCGTGTCATGTTGAATAATTTCTTCACTAATAACTTTTTACTTTTTAAATATTAAGGAGTGCTAGAAGACATAGAATCAAAGGCCGGCAATGCGTGCAAAGGGTTGTTACTGCACAGCTCTCCGCATGCATTCCGAGCTTATGATGCCTGGTAAATTGTGGTAATGTTGTTGTTTTTTTAATAAATTATACTGCCAACCTTTCCATCACAGCTTTCTTCCTCTTTGTATGGGGCAAGTTGAAAACATCGCATTAGCTTGGACTCAATTGGTGTACATAGATGGCAAATCAACCTCTCTACCTGTAGAACACACACACACAAAAGCATTTAATTATTAACAACAAAATAATATATTTAGCACAAATGGAAATGAAAAAACCTTGAGGACAAGTTAAATTCAGGGGTTTGGATAGCACCATAACACATGGAGTTGACACTTTACTTTTATTTTAGTTTTCAATTGCCCAACTCCTCATCCCAGAACAGGGTGACCACAATTTAAATTCTTTTTTTTAATAGCCATGGCAGTGGCGTATTCCAGGAAGCTTTTTATTATAATGCAGAGACACATGTTGATACCACATGAAGAAGATTTCGTAATATATTATTAATAACTTATTTAATAATATTACTTGATCTTGCTTTTGTTCATAGAAAAGTCTTGCTAAATTTATTGCTACAAATATTTCAGACTTACCTCCAAATGGTTCTTGATATGATCTTTATGCTTGGTCACTAGTCTAATAAGTGATAACATTTTAAGTCTAAGTCTTTTATTTAATAATTTATTTTAGTTTACAAACCGCAGTACATGTATGTCATGTATATTGGAAAACATGGCAGGAGTTTTAGGTGAAACCTTTGTTGAGCTCTCCAGTTGCAGGTTGTCATTTATAACAAACCAAAATGTATGGTGCTAAGTTACAGCTAACACTAAACAGGAGAGTGACAGTTAGTTGCACTTATTGACATTCCCCAAAACATGAATCAGTGTGATGCCTTTCAAAAGAACTTTTAGAATGTGACACTTAGTGAATAATAAATGCTACACTGTATTCCAGTGGTATTTTAAGCACACTAGTCTAACAGTTCGAAACTAATAACTTAAATTAGTGAAAAATTAATAAAAGTTTTCATTTCACTTACTTCTTTAGTATCTTCCATGTATTTACCAATATACTTGTGTCCAAATCTCCAATAAGAATGCACACTTCTAGGAGCTGATGACAAACTATAGGAAAAAATAATGATTTAAACTTGCCATAATTAAGGCATGAACTGTTGAAAGGATTGGTGCAAAATAAAACACATTAATTTTATCAATAATAATAATAATAATAATAATAATAATAATAATAATAATAATAATAATAATAATAATAATAATAATAATAACTTTAAAGATGATTTCCAGTTCGTACTGCGCAGACTCAGGGTTTGTTTTCATTTTTGTTTTGAATTCGTTGAAACGTTTCACTTCGGTGATAGCGTACATGAAGTTTTTTAGTTTGCCATTACAGATCGTTTTGTTCAAGAATTCACGATGAGCTAAAACGTCCGTTTGAAATACCGTCGAGCTTCTTTTACTCGTTATTATTGTTTTGCAAGGATATCTGGCGTTAATAATGAAGAAAAAAGTAAGTTTTGTCCCGAATTTTTTATTTTTTGCTAGTAAACATTCTTCTGTTTGTGAGACTCACAAACATTGCAGGCCGAGATTGCGCAGTACGGACTGGAAATCATCTTTAAAGTGTCAGATAATTATGTCAAAAAATAATATCACAATATATAATTATATATTGTTTTATATTTTTTAATTTTGTGAATATAAAAGATAATAAAAGGATGATTATTAAAAAGATTTAATTTTTCTGACATTGATAGTTTGATGCTTTGTACCTGATCATACAGCATTTGTATTCAATTATTGCATTTGGTTCTGAGACTGTTATATTTCTAGCACACCTGTCATTCTTTAGGCATCATAACTTTAACATTGTGCAAAGGAACACGTTACCACTCACCATCTGTGATGTCCTTGACATCCTGGTCAGATGTATCATAACTTAACTGGACTTTGTCAAGTAACTCCATCAATGCCTTGTAAAAACACATGTATACAACACATTAATACTCCTAACCTTATACCACAGGTCAACCCTCCAAGTCAAGACCATAATTTTTAGTCGCCATGACCACTAAAATTTTGGAGCTGGCGACTAAATTGGAACCAAAGTCCTCAGCCTGGCGACTAAAATTGAGAAGAATGATTGAAAGCGTGAGCTTAATTTAGCGACTAAAATTTTTCACTGGCGACCAAACCTGAGCAGTCGGTGGCCAAATGGCCACTTAGGAAAAAAATAAACTTGGAGGGCTGCAGGTAACCAAAGCATACTATGAGAGTTTGTATGGATGTACTATGAGAGCTTGTATGGATTTGAAATAAACTTGAGAAAAATATAATATTATCGTTGAAAAGCTTAATTATTAAAACTTATTTAAAACCTTACTTGGTGTCACTTTTTTGTCTTTAGAGTGCTTTAGAAAGCCATACGCCTGATTTTCGTCTTAACCGTCTGTTGTGTACTAAAAGAAAGACAAGTCTTTCTTTTAGCAAGTCTTTCTTTTAGTACACAACAGACCATTGAAACGAAAATTGTGCGTATGGCTTTCTAAAGCACTCTAAAGACAAAAAAGGGCATCAGGTAAGATTGTGGTTGTAAGAGATATTTTTCTCAACTTTATTTCAAATCCATACAAGCTCTTACAAAAGATCCATACAAAGTCTCATAGTACGCTTTGGTTACCTGTGCTTATACTAATACTCCTACAACACAACTGATTTAAATTTTGCATACATGTACCTTCTGTAACTGGTATGTCTTCTTGAACAACATGGCCAGGTCCTGAGACAGGTGATGGAAGAAATCACCATACACCTGTTCACTGTCCTGCAAAAGATAAATACAGGGTTCAAAATAAAATTTCGTTTTTAGCCTGAATTTGCCGGCTTTTGTTTGTCAAGGCTCATTTTTCCCGGCTGTTAGGTTAGAGAGCTATGCATTTTCAAGGGACACAACCATCTGCATACATGACGTATCCAGATGCATTCTGGGGCGATTTCAAACACAGTCGGCCATTTGCAAGTTTTCCGAAGTGATAGAATATTTTACGGCAAAGCAAAAGAATGGATTGGAGCAATGTGACTTCTTTTCCTATTTTGAATGTTTGAGGAGCAAATAAGATCTTCAATATAATTTTCGGCAAGATTTCCGCAGAGTACCCTACATTAATTATGCATACAATTTTGTAACTCTCGTTCTGTTCATGACTGCCGTTCGTGTGTGAAGGATTATATGGAATATTTGTATGCATAATTAATGTAGGGTGCTCTGCGGAAATCTTTCCTAATTTTCTGGAGGGACACAATACCTGAGAAGGTGGGGCAGCCCGTTATTCATCTTAACACAGAAATGAAGTCGCCACATTGGCAACTAAACTGTAAAACCAGACGTTTTCGTCGACAAAGATGAAATTTTGGTCGCATTAGTGACCAGTGAGTCGCCCTTTCTAGCCCTGTAGCTGCTTTATTGTCTGATATGAAATGTTTACTTCAACATTACCGCAACTTTGATTTAAAGTTGGCCGATCAAGGCACAATATTTTATTTCTTTGGTGGAAAGTAGCCGGCAAGTGTCGTCAGAGTGCCGGCTACCGCCGACAGCCGGCTGCTATTTTGAACCCTGTTAAATAATCAATTTAGTATCGTACAATCATTTTAGCCACTGTTTCAAGGTTCAGAAGCCGTAGTTTTAAACACCAGCACAACAACAAATCTGTGATTGTTACTTTCTCTTAATTTCTCTACCATTACAAGATAGAAATTTAACAGCCTCACACAGCCATGTATCCAGAGCTAGAAATTAACTTCTGTCAATTGGTAATCTGCCATTATATGTTCAATTTAAATGTACCTTGCAGTGCTTAAAAGCTGCTTTGACAGTCTGAATAACAGCAGATGGCAAGGAATGCATATGACTTATACAAAGTTCATCTGTTAGTGACAGTTGCATCATATGCCCCAAATATCTCTCTAGACACTCCATAAATGACATGATCACCTGCAACATAAAGCAAGCATCATGCATCACACAGATACAGTACATTGTACAACACACAGGGAAAGTGTACATCAACTCATTTCTTTCCAAACCAGTCTGACTTGCTTTAATTTCTGTCCATTCATGCAGAGAGATCCATTAAAATTTAACTAACATTTTGCAAGATGTGTATTTGAAGGACCATTTACCATCCCTACAAGATCTGAAGAAGGTTCCTGGAAGCAACAAGGCATGGATGTAGCTAAGGCAGCTCATCAACACGCCCCAGCTGGCTTTTCTGGTCAGCAGCTCTAAAAGTTTACCTTTAGAAGTCTTTGTTTTTATGCAAAATTTCAGTCGGATTAAAGTCCTGTTCCAGCAGGTGAAATTAGCCCACAGCCAGCCCTTAGCCACATCCCTGTACAAGGTGATAACTGCCGTCACCAGTCAGATGAAAAACTGAAGTACTAAAAAGTATTTACTGTGCAGTGTCAATGAGGCCTTCCAAGGGGTAAAACGACAAGCATCATGACCCTGAATTCTGACGACACAGGAAGATTTTAACAGCGACAAGCGACATCATTATGGCACTGAAATGCGACAACGACACAGTGCGACAGCAACACAATAGCGGGAAGAACGACAGCGACATTTACAGCTGTTGGCTATAAGCTACATTGGTTCCCAGAAGCATGCGACATTGCGACACAGCTTCCCCCCCCCCCCCTTGGAAGGCTTCATCAATGTAATAACATTTTAATACAATATGGTATGGAACAAGTACAAAACACACTGTGTGCACAAACCTGTAGAAGTGACTGGATTGTTCTCTTACTGTCATGACCTTTCTCTCCATTCCCACCCTGCAATGAATTTATAATCCCTCCAATATCTGAAATAGCTTCTGAAACAGCATCATTCACCTAGTGGAAGAATGAACCAGTTAATACATTAATGTGATATGAGCAACTCCGAAACAGTTACATTGACTCAACTTAGGGTCTAAAGATAAGAACAGCTCTTTGGTACTCCGGTGAAGACTAATTTACTTATTCTTGAGTGAGGTAATTGACCATAATGCTGTTTTTTTAGATTCCCTGTTTGTAGGAAAAAACGATAAAAGCAAGCAGGGGGTAAATGCTGGTTTACCATGGGAAAACTTAGTGTTACAATTTTGTTTAAATACTTTATTACTTTAAATACTGTTTATACAATTCAGTTATGTACCTTTGGTAGGATTCTTGAAAAAAGTTTAGCCTCCACTTCAACTATGGACAAACTTGGGAGAACTTGTGTTGTTAGGCTTGTTAAATACCCTAAAGACGTACCATGATAGCATTATTAGTTTCTACTTCCACTACTTGTAGTCAATCGTAACTGGCTTTCTAGTTTCTTTTCGGTCTCCTGACACTTTTTCTCTGTAGCTTAATTTAAATTCTTTGTTTGTATCCTGCTTTGTAATTTCTCTGAAGTAATGCTATGGCCTTAGGGAGCTACTTTCACTGACAAATTTAGAAGAAGATGAATCTTCTAGTGATGTATTTTTACAGCCATACTTTTTGTTTCTTCATTTTTTTTCTTCATTCTGACAAGAATCAATGCTGTATGATTAGAATCAATGCTGTATGACCACTGAAAGGTAAGTGAAAGAGTTATTCGTGCATGTCACCATGAGAGGCCACACACTAGCATTACCTAGCTTTTCATTTTTGTCTGGAGTCTCGCTAAAAGATTTCTGAACAATTAACACATTAAGGAAAAATAGGTCACCAAGGGTGACACGAGTCTAATGCCGTATGGCATAGTGATACAGATTGCGCGGTTTTCGTAAGCCGGTTAAAATTGGTTAGAGGTTTGTGTTCGGGAGTTTAATTTAAAATGCTTATAGCAAGCTAGGGGCATCGTGGATGATTATGGATGAAAACGAAACAGTCATAAATGTTATATGCTTCACAAAATTTAAAGTATGAACAGGAGTTGATGTTACTTCTTCCGTATTGTCCGTAAAAGCAGAAACGATTAAACATTTGGACAAGATTGCGTGACGATTTACAAAAAGCATGTTCATTACAACAAGGGTTGAAGAACTTCACATCGTTTTCTTTCAGATTTTTCACCATTTTGATGATGACTCTTGAAACAGATTTTGCAATAAAAGCACTTGAAATAGTGACTGTTACTCCATTGTACTGTAAGCACTTAGTGCAGATTTTCCTAAAACGGGTGTAAATGCTACGTCAATATAATGATGACCTTTTGAACGCTGGAAACTAGGCAATTATTATCGAGCTACCATAACAGAGCGAAGACTGTTTATCATGATGTACAATTCGCGAATCTACTTCCATATCATGTCATTTTATGATTTTTCTAGCTGTAAGAAGAACTGATCTCTGAGGTCGTAAAAGCATGAATCGATCAGTGTATGGCAAAGGCCGGGACAGTGTAATACTGCAAAGCGGCCAAAAAACGATTTTGATTTAGTCGCGTAACTTGATTAAATCCATGTAATCTTTTATTTTTGAAGGTTTTGTTTGCACTGTAAAGAAAATTGGTCAAATCGTGACTAAATAAAAATACGGGTAAAGTTTTCTATTTTTTAAAAAAAAAAATTTGGTCGCATTGTGTAAATAAACGCGAGTCGCCCAAAATTTTTTCTCAAAGACGTCTTCTTTTTAAGCAAGACGAAACCATATAACTGAAAACGAAATTTATTTTCACAAAAACTTACAAATGTCTTAACTGGAAAATTATTACGTCCTGTTCAAGTGTTGAATAATCGTGAGTTGAGAAAGAACTTTTAATTATGCGTGGGAACACGTGTCGCTGATTGGCTGTTTTTAATTGAAACTAATCGTGCGGTCCGTACGGGTCCGTTCTTGCAGCTGATCATTGTTTTCTACATTACAGCGACCGATTATCGATCCCGAACCATTCCCTTGGGATTGCTAACAGCTTTTTTCATATAACAAAGAGTCTAATGCGCATGCGCAAAGCGCACGCAAGCATTAGACTCAAAAATTAAACACTGACATAATTTATTTTAATGCTACACTCTAATTTAGACTAGCCCATAATTCGAGCTTCAAAAGCCCGGGAAAAGCTTGCTGTTGATTGCTGAGCTGCCTCACAATGCATAACATCGTAGGGAGAATTTTCATGTTGATCACAACATATTGGTGCACAACAAACTTATAGCATATGAAACATAGTTAGTAGAGGGGACTAACTATGTATAAAATAAGCTAAGTTAATTTACAAAAAGGTTTATCATTAAGAAGGTAACAA
The DNA here is from genome assembly GCF_052425735.1 of Oculina patagonica. Classification (NCBI taxonomy): domain Eukaryota; kingdom Metazoa; phylum Cnidaria; class Anthozoa; order Scleractinia; family Oculinidae; genus Oculina; species Oculina patagonica. The sequence continues at coordinate 38,601,636 of NC_135758.1, read as the reverse complement.
TCGTGATCATATATTCTAACAGAATATGTTTAATGCCTATCTAAACAAAAAGCTCACAAGCTAAGGTCTTACTAATGAGGGTGATCTGACACTACTGGTTTGTACTTCGGCTGAAGTTTAAAAGAACGAAGCGTTTTCTTATTAAGCCTGTTGGCTCACAATACTAACTTTTGATAAATTCAGACCTGTTTTGCCGGTTAAGCTTACATTCAAATACATTTTCAAATCACTTGCAAGAAGATCTGCAAATGCAAGTTGAACACAAATCACTCCACCAGTTCCACTGACCAGGTCTGCGCGAGATCATTGGCAACTTTGCGCGTTTACAAAACCTTTACGATACCAACCATGGTCAAATAAAGGATACAATGAAGGATGTAAGTTGACTAGAATCCGACTGGCTCTGTGAACCCATGCCAAAAAGACAGCATTTTACGTGAATTCTTCAACTTTCCGCTCATTCATTTCGAGTATTTTGCCTTACATCGGAACGTTCGCGTTTTAGCAGACTGGTAACGAGTTACCGCGAAACGCCTGCGCCAAAAATTTTGGCGGGAAATCAACAAGACAACATTCCACGAGATCGTGTCGAGATCATCACATCGAGATCGCTTGCAGAGCAGTCGAGAAAATTGTGCTGTTTTTTTCGATTTCTTCAATCGAGTAGAAAAATGGTGCATTTAACTGAAGCTGAATTTCCACCGGATATCTCTGAGAGGTAAGATTTGGCGGTCTAAACGAGATCGGCGGAATATTCCATAAAAATTGTGCGTCCGAATTCTGCTGCCAGCGATCGCGGCGATGCATCATGAACTTGCAAAATTATTTAGCTCGCGCATGGATCTAAGCTTATTCACTTTAGAAAACGTATACTCTTTTATTTGTGCAGATTGTTAGAGCTTGAAGAAGAATATAAGGACGGGGATATTACCGAGAAGGTCAGTCGTCAACTAGGCACAACTGTGCTTAATATATGCACGACTAAATTGTGTAGTTCACAAAAGTACGAAATCAATTCAGTCGAAAACGTGTCGAAGTGAAAGCCGCATGAAATTGTTTCTAAGTATTTTGTGACTAGGGATGTCTTGAAATTTTTCGGATTAATGAGTGGACTGAATTAGGGATTGATCGTGTTCAGCTAGTAAGATGTACAAAACGATTGTACTATGTGATTTAAACGCAGATGTCAATTTTACTGAGATAGGGGCTATTCGATTTTCGAATTTCAACTTGTTGGACAAAGTTTCACCAGCTAGCATGAATAATGTCACATAATAACGGTGATAATATCGTTTTAAACAGGGCTATGTGAGGAAAAAACTCAAGCTTGTAAAATCACTTTTGGTCAAAACAGTGCAAGAAAGGTGAGTTGTATAAACTTGATCCATTTATCCATTAAAATGACTTCTTAGTCAAAAGAAATTAAATTATCATCGGATGCAATTTTTTCTTCCTTTTCATTGGCCGAGAGCCCACCACGTGATCTGCAAATAACTGCCTACAAATAATGGTCTGCTCGTGCGCATTAGCGTCAGACAGTGATTTTGTAAGTGATTTTGCTACAAATAATATTCTGCTCATGCGTAGTTGAGTCCACTTCCAAAAAAATGGCAGCTCGTTTTCCAGAGATGAAGAAGAGCGTTTGGATTTGTCTACTAGGCCCGAAAATACAGCGAAACTACAAAGAAGGCAATGGAATTTCCTCTTATTGTATTTCGGCAATATCTGAAAGAAAGAGAATCGGATGAAGACCCACTCGTGTTATTGAAGGCAAAGTTACGCTTTCGTCTGCATTAATTTCGCCTGTCTCGCAGATCAATTATCTGCTCGCCAGTGACAAATCAAGATATTTTGCTCAACCTCGTCCAATAACTGTTAATTATTGACTCAGAGGTTTTATGTACTTACATACCTAAACGTCGTTTAGTTCTAAACAACGTTTAGAACAAAATAAATTTTAAATAAATGAAGAAGCGTTTATTTGACTTTATCCAAGTCACTATTCCACTTAACAAAATACATTTTGTTGCTGTTGTAGTTTAATGCATGAATTAAATAAATATTTACAAAGAAGCATTATTTTGATGATGACCTTTCCAGTGAGGTGGGGGAGCAGTAGGAGCACAGGGGAAAGGGGGGGGGGGGTGTAGGCGGCACTATAAATGATCACTCATGGTATCACTTGCCCTCGAAAACATGTTCAGAGATATATTGCATTCCCTGATCCAAGAGTCTATTAAACTATGGTGGTCTGGTGGTTTAAGCCAATTTTGAGTGTTGGTTTATGGGTACATTCAAATTTTTCTGGCAGTTTATGGTCAAGAAATTAAGGCGGATTCAGTGTATAGGAGAAAACAGTAGCAACCTGCGGTCTAAGAAGAACTAAATATGACAGTTTGATGACTGTACAACCCTTATAATAGACCCTTTGATCCCTATAATTAAGTTATTACCCTACCCTGGAAAATACAGTCCTTTACTTTACTTTTTAGCATTATTTTTTTACTTTTCTTACAAAATCAATTTTAAAAACTTGTTGATTGGATTTTTTTCCTCTGGTCCCTGTAAAAAAAATACAAATGTTTCTAAAACATTCAAATTTCAATTTTTCCTTTTTATCAATATCCTAGGATTCAAAAGGTTGAAGATGATTTCAAAGATGGCAAATCAACTGAAGTAAGTTGTAAATGCAAAATTATGATTGATTATGTATCATACAATTTAGAAAACTTGTGAAAACGAAAATATACTAACTGTAAATACAGTGGTAAAGAATTTTATGACCATATAATTTTTATTTTATTTTTTGCTACAGGAACAGCTTATTAGCCATCTGAAAGAACTGCTCTCTGAGGTCGGCCACAAAGTTAGCAATGGTTGTGGTAGAACATCACCATCTCCTTCACCTGCTGAAGACGCGCAGAATGGTTCAGTAGTTGACGTCAAGGAAGAGCCTATGGAAACAGGAGAGGCAGAAATCGAACCTGGCAATAGCCTTTCTGAACAAACAAATGGACATCAAGGAAATGAGGATGGCCCCTCAGGATCAAGAGACAATGAAATCACGGAGATGGACAATTCAACAGATAGCAAGCCAAGTATTGACTCCATTGCTGGGCCGTCATGCAGTAATTCAACTGTTGTTCTTGACAAAGATGATACCCAGGCATGCTCATCATCTAGTGAAGGAGGTAATTTACTCTTAAAACTATTGCAGTATGATCTAAGGAAAAAAAATCATAACTTATTAGTACTTCCGGGAAAATACATCCATATTGACCCTAAGGAAAAGGGGCCGTACCAAAAATTGGGTGGGGGGGGGGTGATGGCTAAATTATATTATTAATATTGTTTTGCCACAGAGCCTAGACGGCCTGTTTTGGGAGAACTTGGAGTCCTTGACCCTAAGTCTCTTTGGGATCCCAAAGGAAAGTCAGCAGAAAATTCCGATGGGGGGAGGGGGAGGGGGTCAATATACATGCCTTGTCCGGTGTAACTATTTTTAAAATAATCATCACTGCTACTTTTGCTTTTATCAGTGAACTTTGCTTTCTCCTCTAGTTTATTTTTAAAAAGAGCCTGACAACTTGATTTTGTTTCACCTTTCCAGAATCATCTTTGCAATTAAAGAAAGAATCTCCTACAACAAAAGATAAGGTATTTGAAGGGTTTCTGGCTTGTGTATTGAACGTAATATAAATACAATACCATTGAATGTCACTATCGTTTGCATTATTTTTTAAGCTGTTATTGCAAAAAGTTTGATAATTCGGTCTAGATTGTTGCTGTCTGACTTGATTCTTTTTATCAGAAAACTTCTAAATCAGGAAAAGAGAGCAAGAGACAACCTGGGATTAAAGAAATGTTTGCCAAAGGGTAAGTAAACTGGTTAGTGTTTAACAAACAAGCTCTAAAGGTCTGGGAATAAGCAGCAGGGTAACCTGAGTAAAATAGGGGGTACCCCACAGTGGGGTACCCCCTCTGAAGTGTCAGAGTCCTGCATGTTTGAAAAGCTTGAAAACTCCCTCTTTTTTATACTCGAAGTGATAAAAACAATTTTCTTTCTAGCCCGGTGAAAAGAAAGAACACAGAAGATGGCAAAGAAGAATCTAGTAAGAGTGGTGGAGAGTCATCATCAGACAGCAGCATTAGTAAAGTATGCATCCTTATAATAATTATAATATACCGGTAAACCTAATTATGTGATGAAGGGGTCATTCCCGAAACGTTTGGCAAATCGAAAACAACATTTAAGTTCGTTTAAAGAAAAAAAAAATTATGATACCTTTCCAATACCTTGCTTCCATCTGAAACCTTACTCGTGCCTTACTGCTCAACCTACATTTATATATTTTTCCTTGGAAACTCAAGCAATAAATTTCTAGTACCGGTAATCAAAGGAGCTCACTAACAATGCTTCCAAGCAACTGACTACTACCATAGAACCCCGGTTACTCAAACTCTCAAGGGAAACAAAAAACAGTTACAGAGCTACCAGGGTTCTACTATAGTTCAACATAAAATCCATCCCTTTAAGGTTTCAAGTGTCTGAGACACTTAAAGTTAATAAATCTTTTATTATGTTTTGCTATCATATGTCAAATAATTTATGTTATTATAAATTTTGTAACAGGATAGTAAACGACAAAAGGTGTCAGATGATGATGATAATGATGAAAAAGAAAAGGAATCAGTGAATAACGAAGCAGACAGGTGAGATGGATGCAGCGTAATAAACCACAGGCATAAGTTAAGACCGATTCTTAGGCTAAGAGTAAAATGAACAAGTGGAGACTGTTAGAAAAACAGCAGAATCAGATTTTACATCTTTGGGCTTTGGAAAATATACCGTACTTCTCAAGTCCCTCTGGACACAGGGAGCCCAGACAAACTGTTTGTGTATGGACTGTGCACATTAACATTTTTATAGAGAATGTACGGAATTTACCGAATTGTTTGTAGAATTGCGTATAATGGTACAAAACATTAACAAGTTTGAGCTGAATAAATGTTAAGTTTCCCACCTTTTGTGTAGTGTCGTTCTTTTGGCTCAAAATGGCGAATTTGAGTCGATTGAAGGGTATTTAAATTAAAAAATACCAGCTCACCTCGCTTTGCAAACCTCTTTCTTTGATTGGTCTTGGATGTCAAATTAAATTTTTGAGTTGGAATTATGGTCTGGATTGTCAGGTTTGCTTGTGGTTAGTTCCGCCCCTGTTTGCTTGCGGCTGGCTCCACTCCAGTTTGGTTAGCTTTCTCACAGGTTTGCTTGTCGTTAGATTCTCCCCGGTTTGCTTGCAGTTAGTTCCATCCTGGTTTGCTTGCAGTTAGTTTCACCTCGGTTTGCTTGGTTGGGACAACACTATCATACAGTGGTATATTTATGCTTATAGCATATAAACTTTAAAAATTTGGATTTCTTGGTCAGTACGGTGTAACAGACGCAAAAAGCAGCCTTGAGTGGCTTGCATGGCTTGGTGGCTCGCAGATTTATAAAGCCCAGGTAGAAGGGGTCTCAAAGGCCATAAAAAATTTAAGGAAATGTATGAAGCTTAATTTGGAATTTCCAGACTGGTAGGGGGTATTAGGAAAAATCCCTTCCGTAGGGGAGGTATAGATAATTTATGGAACTACGCATTTATAACAAAGATAACTTTGCTTCTGTTTTTTCTGAGTAGACAGTTGCCAGTGCTTTACTAGAAATTCACAAATTTGATATAACATGATCAGGGTCCGGATAATAACTGTGATAACCATTTCGGTTAGCCTAAATAGCACTCTCGTTAGCCTACAGTTATCTTAGGTAGCTTGCTGTTAGCCTTTTATTGGGATTAGGGATTTCTGGCTCGCATGCCTCGCGAGTCATGCGAGCCATGCGAGCCATTCAGGTTAGCCTAAATAACACATCAGTTAGCCTACATATCACTCCAGTTAGCCTTAATAGCACTCTGGTTAGCCTACAGTTAGTTTAGGTAGCTTGCAGTTAACCGTTTATTGGGATTTGGGATTTCTGGCTCGCTGGCTCGCATATTATCTTAACTCACATGATCACGTGGGCATTGCTCCTTAAAGGGAAAAGTTTTGATTTCTTGATTTTTGGCTAAAACTTACATCAAATTGTAGGCTCTTGACTGTAATCTCTTTGAGTGTCAAATTAATTTATTTGACAAATCATCCTCATCATTACCTAGTCCACTAAGCTGTGCCTCATTGACTTTTTGTTCATAGAAAATTTGTGCTTGTAGGTTGATTGTTAAATAGAAGTGGTATTAACATTTATTTTCCGAAATCCTGGATAGAAGGTATTTAATATTATTTTGTTCTCTAGGTATGACCTCAGAGAATCCTCGGAGGGTACAAAATCTTCACCGAAAAAATCTCAGGTGCTGTGAAGATGCTTTTTTAAATATTTTTTTTTCTGCTTTCCTTGTTTCTATCTTGTTTTCTAACTAGGCCTATATGCAGCCATGGTATAGTTGAACAACTAATGCTACAGACATCCAATAACTCAAGATTGTTTTGAACTTTATTATACATCATCACGTTTTTCATCATCACGTTCACTATGTACCGGTAGCTTAATTAAAGTTGTTTTCCTTCTGTTAGCTCTTTTGACTTAAAAAGTACTGTGTCTAACATCTCCTTAACAACTACATCACTTTAAATAGAGTTTAGGTGCCTACGCTGTCCACGGGCTTCCACTGGAGGCAGGTCAGCCAGCTCGTAGACCTAGTACAACTCCCCATTCCTTTCTTTCTTTTTTAATTAAAAAAATGCGAGGATAAGTTGCACAGTCTCCCAAGCCAGTGGCCCATGTTAAAAAGGCTCAACTACTAGCCCAAATTTAAACATTAAAAAGATAAAAGTATTCCTAAGATAGATCTTTAAATATATACTGTACACTATTCCTAAATAGTCCTAAAAATAAATGCTCCAACCCCGCCATGAGCCCCCTGATATACATAGTGCAATACATTTTCAAACAGTCAGGTGACTCATCTACTAGTGGATATTGTCTCATACTAATGCTGGTTGTTAACATCATCTTTCATAGCCTCCTGCCAAGTGTAAAGAGTGTAAACAACTGTTGGACAGTCCTGACTTGAGACTCTTCCTTGGAGACGGCGATGATGCAGTAAGTTCAGTTTCAACATGTTCTAGAATGCATTTGAGAAGATTCTATAAAGGGGCATATAATCACCAAATACAACTAATTGTTTTTTTCCTTCAATCACTCCCCCACCCTCCTGCTCCCGTAGTCTTCTTTGCAGTCATTATTTGGGATGTCACGCAATGCTCCCCCTTCTTTGGAGGGAGCATTGCGTGACATCCAAATAACTGCTGTAAAGGAGAGTACCCCTCCACCCAGGCCCGAAGTGTATAAGTAGTGTAAACTTACAGTCCTTTATGAGCTGTTTTTAGTTGTCTTTGTCATTTAAATTAATTTCAGGTCAAAATGATTCTAAACTTTAGTTCGTTTTGTATTTCCTTTGTTCTAGTTTTATTACCATAATCCTTTTATAAAGAAAAACACAAATCAAAGTAGTCGAAAGTCATTTATTTCTAACCTGAAGTTCTTATAAACTACGTGAAGCTTTCATATTTTGAGCATGTTGTTAATAAGCCAACTACCTAGTGAATATGGAGGAAGGGTGCCTGGGATATCCAGGGGGCCTCTACTGTTGTCAGCCAGCCCCTCAGATAGAAAAAAGCTCCCATGGCTGGCAATCCCTGCAAAGCAGACTGAATGCTAGCCCCTATGCCCAAGCATTTGTCACGCTGATGAGATCAGTGGAATGGACGATTAACGGAAAGGAGGGAGTGGGATGAGCTTGCTAATCAGCACTGAAATACTGCCATGATATGAGGGCCTGAAACCACACCATAATGTCCAGGAAGATAGAATCCTGAGCCTGGCAAGAGCTAGGAACCGCTGACCACTAAGACACTTGTTGTTCAGTTGGTTAATTCAGTTAAACTACATTAACCCCATTTATTTTTATTATACTAAATTATGTACTAACTGTGTTCACTAGGTGGAAGAATTTGTTGCTCTAACTGATCCACGCTTATCGCTTTTCTCTGGAGATGAGGAACAGTTTGACAGCTATAATGACAGACCACAGCACAAAATCACAAATTTCAGGTACTGTACATAGCAACAACTCCATCTAACATTTCTCTTTGGATCTGCTTAATGTACAATGCAATTTAATGTCTTCACTTTGATGTATTAAAAAATTTTATTTATTTATAGTGTGTACGACAAGAACACTCACCTCTGTCCATTTGACTCGGGCTTGATCGAGAAAAATATTGAACTGTTCTTCAGTGGATATCTCAAACCAATTTATGATGAAAATCCAAGTCCTGAAGGTATACATTGTCATTGGCCATGGGTGACCCAGTATTCAGGGAAATGGTAAAATGACGGAATGGCAAATAGTATATTGCCCTAACCAACAAACAAAAGCTAACCACAAGCACACAGACATGAAAGCTAACCACAAGCAATCTTGAGTGAAAGCTAACCACAAGCACACAGACGGGTGACTCGAAAACAAAGACCTATAAAACGAAGACCCAAAGACCCAAAGACCCTAAGACCCTAAGACCCCAAAAACTCGAAAACGAAGACCCCCCAATTTTTCAATGTATTTTTACCTTTAGTGAATATTTAGCCCTTCTTTATCCCAGTCAAATTTTCCTTTCTTCGTTGAGGGCTGCAACAAGTTTATCCACCATCTTGAACTGAGTAACCGCGCTACCACACTTGACCGGAAGTGACGCAAAGGCCGTCTTCTAGCGTCTTCTTCAAATAAAAGAACCGCGATTCATTTGGTTTGTAGTTCAAAATCGCGAAATATAGGACACTCGAAAATTTAAATCCCGAAATTTAATGCTGTAAAATATCAATAAAATAAAGAAATTCAAGCTGTTGTTTTATTTCTGTTTTTATTTCTCAGCTTCATGTTTAGGGTTTTTTGTTTGATTTTGTCCATCAGTTATCTTCCACTGCAACACTCTCGCGGTCCAAACTGTCCTCTAGCTGCCGCTAAGTTCTATTTTGACTGTGGAATACCTTATGCTTTGTTATATTTAGCTTGTTTTGTTTGCTATGTTTATGATGGCGATCATGTCAATTGTGTTGTTACAGTTCTGGGGCAAAAGCTTCATATTGAAGAATAGAAAAAAAATCGCAAAATTTAATACACTTCAATTCTACCTTCCTCTTCAAATCGCAAAAATTTAGGGGCCGAAGTACACTTCTACCAGCAAAAGCAGCGCATTTAAGCACAAAAAACAATTTGTCCGTAAAATAAAATAACAACAAAAAACAATCCATAAAAAGAGCGTCACTTCCTGTCAAGTGTGGTAGCGCGGTTACTCAGTTCAAGATGGCGGATAAACTTGTTGCAGCCCTCAACGAAGAAAGGAAAATTTGACTGGGATAAAGAAGGGCTAAATATTCACTAAAGGTAAAAATACATTGAAAAATTGGGGGGTCTTCGTTTTCGAGTTTTTGGGGTCTTAGGGTCTTAGTGTCTTTGGGTCTTCGGGTCTTCGTTTTATAGGTCGTTGTTTTCGAGTCACCCGCACACAGACATGAAAGCTAACCACAAGCAAACCAGGGTGAAGCTAGTGATATTCTGTCATTCCGCTATTCGGCCGAATAGGGCCACCCTTGGACATCACAGGGCATGGTGGTCTTGTGGTAACTAATTTGTTGGGTCTTTGTACTGTGCCCTTTGCTGTCACATTGCTTTTTGCAATCCAGTTATAACAGCAATATGGAGGAAAAACCTAAAAAAAAATATGCTGGCAGCAATGGATAAGTATCCCATAAGTTTGTATGTAGTGCAAGCCAGCAAGCCTCGCAAGCCAGTCAGCAACTTTGTATATATTTTATTATTATAAAATATTACCCTTTCCTACAAATGAAAGCTAGCCATTCTCAGATGAACTGGACTGAGTGCTAACCAATATTTAGTAGATTGAAAATGTGGCCCATTTTCTATAATAAAATGTCAAAATTTAGTTGCTGCTGAATTGCACTTTTGAGGGTCTTAAAAAGGAGCAACCCTCCAGCCCCAGCCTCAGAAGCGACTTGGCCTTCAAACTTCAAAAAGCTGGCTACACCCCTGGATTTATGGCATTTCTGCCTTTAGTGGACCTACTGTACATGTGACACATGTCTGCATTAATAATTATTTCAGGTGGAGTTCCAACAAAGGCCATAGGGCCGATAAATGAATGGTGGACTGCAGGATTTGATGGAGGAGAGAATGTTCTCATTGGATTCACTACAGGTTTGTAGTCACGTAACATGTGGTTATGTTTTTGGGGGGTATATGTGGTTTATATGAGTAGGCAGAGCTGGGGTCTAGCAGAGCCGTGGTGCCCCAGGCGACTTGCTTTTGTTTGTGGGCAACTTGTTTAACTTTGATATCATGGAAGCTTTCAAGGGTGGGGCACCCAAGATTTCTTACACAAGGGCCTTTGGGAACCCTGCAATTAGGGATAATATCGAAAAGAATTGGTGAATGACAGTGTCTTACTTTTTATTGCAGCTTTTGCAGAGTATATATTGATGCAGGCATCAGAGGACTATATGCCATTTATGAATATCATGAAAGAAAAGATAGCCATGAGCAAGGTACTATTTAATTAGTTTTGTTTCTCAATCATTATTCAAAATATTACGGCAGAATGAAATATGTAGCAGAATCCCATTGAATTCAATGCCTGAATTTTTTCAGGCCCCCTTTCCCCAACTGCTTAAATTGGAGGGCTCACAGTAAGGATTGGGTAATTGCTGGCTACAAGATTTTATCTCAGAGTAAAATAATGTCATTAATATTTAAAAAATGTTTATTTAAATAAGTGCTGTTTCTCCCTTGCAGATTGTCATTGAGTTTATGCAAGGAAATCCAATTGCAAGATATGAGGATTTGTTAAATAAAGTCCAGGTAACAATGTGATAGACTAACCAAATAATATTTGCTGGTTATTATTTGTTGCATTTTATTTAATCAAAATGAAAAGTATTCATTACAATAGTTGTTTTTGGTTTGATTTTAACAAAGGTAAACTTCAATGCTGGGTCTATTGCTTCTACCAAGCTATAGACAACCCTCCAAGTTCAGACCATTTTAGTCGCCATGGCGACTAAAATTTTGGAGCTGGCGACTAAATTGGAACTGAAGAAGGATTTAAAGCGTGAGCTTAATTTTTAGCGACTAACATTTTTCACTGGCGACCAAACTTGAGCAGTTGGTGGCCAAATCGTCACTAAGGAAAAAAATAAACTTGGAGGGTTGTATAGACAATGTCGAAAAAGAAAAAATAGGTCTACAATTTGCATCTGCTGAATGTATGTAAGTTACTATTTTATGCTCTTTTTTCATCAGACATCTGTGCCCCCAGAAAACTGTTCAACTTTTACTGAAGATACTCTGTTACGGCATGCACAGTTTCTGGTTGAACAGGTAAAGTTTTCGTGTAGTTTGAAAAAATAAATTAATTTACCCAGTTTTAAGTCCCAGTAAACTAACTAGAAAACTAAAAAAAAACTTCCATTTTCATTGTCCGTAGTCAAAGTTAGGATATATATTACTTTTATGGTTAGAAAGTTAAGTTCAACCCAGTTTGAAACTTCACAATAATATCATAAATTATTTCATTCACTATGTCTGCAGGTGGAAAGCTATGACCAAGCAGCTGATGATGACGAGCTGCCTCTGCTAGTGTCACCGTGCATGAGAGATCTCATCAAACTTGCTGGAGTAACACTCGGCAAAAGGTTTGCATGTAATTTCCTTTTTCCTATAAAGAAAATGGCATCATGTGTACTTGAGTCAGTGGACAACATTGTCAGATGACTGTATTAGTCTTAATAAGAAGACTACAGCTACATAGATCTCTGCATGCATTGCATACCTCTGTGCCTCACCGGATGAGTATCAGATGATGTATGTGGTATACATATCAGATTTGTTATGGGTTAGTCCTATGCATAAAGTTTGTTTGACTCAATAAGCTTGGTCTATTATTAGAATACATCTTCTTAAATATCAAGTCCTTTCGATCAGCTGTTGTCTTTCTGTCCAGGCGCGCTGCAAGAGGAGTCAAAGTTAGACTGGACAAGAAAAAGAAGGCTGCTGCCCCATCGAAAGTGAGTTGGAACACTAGTTCAAGATCAGTGACTATGTCACCCAGTTTTGATAGCACATGGTAGCTCTTTTTGTTGTCAAGATATAAATTTGGAATTTGATTTATTTCAGGCCACCACAACTCCTCTAGTTCGGAACATATTTGACATTTTCTTCAAGGATCAAATTGATGGTAAAGACACAAGTGCCCCTCGCAGGACACGATGTGGTGTATGTGAGGTGTGTCAGCAGCCAGACTGTGGAAAGTGCAAATCTTGCAGAGATATGGTCAAGTTTGGTGGAACTGGGAAAAAGAAACAATGTTGTGAAAACAGAAGGTTTGTGTCAAGTACAGTTAAGCCTTCAGGAATAGACACATGAAAAGTAGGTCACACCAGAGACCTACTCTAAGTAGGCACATATCTTAGGCACCCACCTCCTAGAGGCAAACATCTCTAAGCAGTCAACTCTATACAAACAGCCCCTCTAAGCAGACCCCTACAAAAAGGCACTAAGCATGCTTTCTCTAGCAGACACCTCTTCAAAACAGGTACTGTAGTTAGGTAGGTTGGTCAGTCAGTCGGTAGGTAGGTAGGAAGGTCGGTCAGTCAGGTGGGTGGGTGGGTGTTTGGGTGGGTAGGTAGGTAGGTAAACAGCAGTAGAAATGGCACTAAATCTTTTACTCAATATGAAAAGCATTAAGCAGATTGTTTTGTTTGAATGTAGGTGTCCTAACATGGCTGTAAAAGAAGCAGAAGAGGATGAAGATGTTGATGAAGAAAATGCAGAAATTGAAAACATGGTAGGAAAAAACAAACGGTGTTACAACATTGAAGTTTCATAGCTGTTGCCATTAACATGATGTTTTACATGTAATTCTTTGTTTTTTTTTTTATCAGAGCCCCAACAAAGAGACAGGAAAGAAAAATCAGGCAACACACAAAACAGCAAAATCACAAAAAGTGGTTAAGGTGAGTTTTACCCAAGAAGGCGCATGTAGCTCTAACTATAAACTAAACATTCTTATGATGTGATGTTGTTTTGCGTCACATCAAATATGGTATAACCTTTGGAGATTTCCTTAATACCACAATGTTTCTCTGTGTTCCTTTTTAGACAAAGGTTGAATGGATAGGAGATCCTGTTAAAGTCAGTGGAAAGAAAAAGTATTACTCATCAGTTCTTATCAACAAAGAGGAGGTACAAGCTAGTGCTCATTAATGTTTTTAATCGCTGGCTCTTCTATTGTCTTTTGCTTGGTTCTTTGTACATGTCAGTATTGCATGACTTATGCAAATCTGGTGTTTTGCCTGCAGATACATGTTGGAGATTTTGTAAAGGTGTGTCCTGATGACCCACACATGCCACTGTTCATCTCCTGTGTGTGCTACATGTGGGAAGGACCAAACGGTGACAAGATGTTTCACAGCAGATGGTTAAGGTACAAACTAGCATCATCACTCACTTTCAATCATTGACTGACTGACTGACTGACTGCCTGCCTGCCTGCCTGACTGACTGACTGACTGACTGACTGACTGACTGACTGACTGACTGACTGACTGACTGACTGACTGACTGACTGACTGACTGACTGACAGACTGACTGACTGACTGACTGACTGACCGACTGACTGACTGACCAACTGACAGACCAACTGACTAACCGACCGACCAACTGGCTGTATGGGTAGGGGCTGGCTGATTGATTGATTGATTGATTCTTTTCTAACTCTGCTGTTTGCTTTACAGTCGTGGTTCAGACACTATTTTGGGTGAAACAAGCGATGAAACTGAGTTGTTTCTGGTGGATGAATGTGATAAGAATCCTCTTGGCTCCATTGTACAGAAATGTACTGTAAGTACCTCATTAAATGGGTGTGGTCCTTTTGAGACTTGCAGTTAGTTTATGAAAGAAAAGATACAGAAATAGTCGGCTTGACTCTTACAGTTCCTCTCTTCACCCACGAGTATATATGGGTACTGGCAAACAGTTAGGGCAACTTGATAAACTCAATGGGTCACGTGGCAATGGAAGTAAAAATTAACACTAATTTAACACATTGATCCCCGTTTTTATGCGTCTGTCCTCTTATTGATGATAAATTGTGTCATAACATTGTCAAAGTGTTGTGAATCCACCAGCCACGGGTGAGTGGATCCACAGCAAACTGTGAAAAGCTTGTTTCTTGTCACATATTCCATATCTATATGATTAAGAAGTTCACCTAGTGTTTTGATAGAAGCGGGGGATGAAGGCACAACCAAATATAAGTTTTTATTTTCTCTAAATTTGTATCTCATTGCATTGAACAGGTGACGTCCAAGTTGCCAGATGCTGATTGGTTCATGAAGGGAGGACTGGATGATCAAGAGGCTGACAGCATGATGGAGGAGGATGATGGAAACACGTTTTTCTATCAAAAGTGGTAAGAACAAAAAAACAGCGGAAATTGTCTTGTGATTTTCCTATATGTTTATTTTGTCATTTTAAATTTGATTTCCTGTGGCCTCATCTCTATAACTGATCTCGTACCCAGAGTGTGCAAAGGTCTGAGTACAAGATTACTCTTTGCCTATTGAGTAATAACCTCGCCTTAGTAGCTAAGGTTTTATGTCAGATCAAGCTCGACAGGGCAATTATGCAGTCCACTAGTTACCCCCCGAGTCTCTTTGTTTTCAGGTATGATCCTGAACATGGCAGGTTCACAGATCCGCCTTCAGAGTACACAACGACTGTGGATAGGACAGAAAATTATAAACACTGCGAGAGCTGTGTGCGTAAAGCAGCACAAGAGCAGGTAATTATTAAAGGGCTGCATCGTGAAAAAAAAATCGTTTGTCATTCATAATCCATCTTAATTTATTGATTATTAATTTATTATTTTCAGCAAGTCAGATTTGTTTCGGTATTTTTCTACTTTAGAAAACCATTATTTATTTTAAGGTTTCCTTGAATTTGAAAGTAAATGTTGTACACCAGAAATATGACTTAAAACATCGTGACACAGCACCTTTAATAAACAACTCTGAATTGATAAGGTTCATTAACCACCAAGTTAGACTGAAGCAGCTGGTTTCCCTTGAAATAATAAGATCACAATATTGTCAAAATATTGTTAAAAACTGTGTAGCGCAGTCTGTTGATCACATAATAAAGTTAAAGTTTCGTTTATGCGCTAATTTTTGTAAATAAATCCAGACGTTTCGGGACTTCTGTCCCTTCATCAGTGGAAAATAGCCGTTAAAGTCAGCGCGCGTCATTTTCTTTGAATGTGGCAACATTGCGTGCGCGCGCGCTAACATTGACTTTGCTTTTATTTAAATGGACTCAGTTAGCGCGCGCGCACGCAATGTTGCCACATTCAAAGAAAATGACGCGCGCTGACTTTAACGGCTATTTTCCACTGATGAAGGGACAGAAGTCCCGAAACGTCTGGGTTCCCTTGAAATATAGTTTGGTTTTAGTTTTCCATCAGCAATCTGCTTAAATTTTCAACAAACAGCTCTAAGCATTAATAGTAAGTAAGTAAGTAAGTAAGTACTCTATTGAGTTATTTTTTCAAAAATAGCTCTTTAGTCGTCGTGTCCTTGTAATCAGTCGGTGGGTCAGTGAAGTATGTGTGTTTGTCACACCAATCAGATTTCAGGTACTATCAGAACCAATAAAATTGCAGTTTATAAAGGGGAAGCAATCTGACGTAGTCAGCAATTTCGTTCTAAGTTTTTAGATTAGAAGGAGGCGGAATCGGTGAGTTGTGATTTAACCCTGGATTAAAAACGTTTTTCGTAACGCCCGCCTGCTTACAACGCACACGCCGTGAGCAAAAGGCCCAACACTAAATTGTTATTCGTCTTATTCGAGCGTACGTTTGGAGAGGCTAGCTTTCCATTTGCACAATGCAGATTTGAAGAATAATGTGGTCATTACTTTTGCCGTCCACTTTGTGAAGTTCGTTGGGAAATTGGAAAGTTTGTTATGAAGTTGCCAAATAGGTTGCGAGTTTTTGAATCAAATTGCGAGCTTCGATACAAAGTTCCCAACTTAGGCCCGAAATTAATAAAACCTTCTATAATTATGTTATCAAAAAGGGCTTTCTACGCTAAACTGTTGGAAACAAATGTCATAAAAATAAAAAACTTTTATGTTCAGCGAGCCGTAAACACGTTGTCTCGAACAAATTATTTAGTCTGTCGCGTCGCGTCGGCTTCGATTAAAATCAATAAACCATCCAGTTTCATCCGGATTACAAACGCAGAAGACTTGAAATTGAAGACAGTGAAGATTATGCCTCACAGAAATCGTTAAATATGTGTTTTCATACAAAAAAGTTAAAATTTGACCAAATTTCTACCTGCATAAGATTTATTTATCGCCAAATCACTTGCGTGATCGCTGATGCGAAACGTTGTCTTGCACTTCAAGCTACTTCAACTTTTAGTCCAGTGGATAAGTGTCATTTTAGGGACTAATCGTGCACTTTATGATAAAAGCATAAAACTTGGCACACTTATATTATAAATCATGAGGAATATTTTAAAGATTATAGGCAATCTGGATATGGACGTTTCCGGGGGGAAAGGGGTATTTTTCAAAATGGCCGCCATCCAGAATCTTTATTATGAGAGCATATTGCCAAATTACTTATTGAAAGGTTTAATTAATATTTTTAAGGTTGGTCATTTATTAAGGAAAGTCAAGAATTTAGAAAATTGTACAAAAATTGAAATTTTGAAATGTTTTTGGAGAATTGTTGTCATTTTGGTCTTTATGCAAATTAGATTTTTTCAAAAGAATTCATTCACACTGATTTTATAATAGTATCTTGTTACCTTTTTTGCCTTTCTTCATAAAGCGTTTAAACTGGTTTTTAATACTGTCATATATATAAGCCGCTTACACTGATAGAGCTCCTCAGCTTGGACGGGACTCCTCAGTAGATCATTCTACTAGACTGAAAAACAAATCCACTAATTTGTCTCAATTTGAAGGATAAAATCAGTGAAGGTAGATATTTGCTGTATGTGGCAAATGAAACATCGGAAAATCTCAGTCGTTGCCTATGCTTTTTACAATTATCATGTGTGGGAGTAACATTAACGACAAAGCTACTTGTCACAACTTGCTATGTATCTTCATTTGCAATTCATAATATATAACAGTTGTGAGCGCTGGCGTCAACAACTCTCTTCACACCAGACATTTCGAACAACGGGAGATGCCACTGCCATTATTTCTAGGTGCATTAGTACACTCAAGAACAAGATCAAAAGATCTAGAGGATACACTTTACAGGCTGGGATTATCTGTTTCATATGAACGTGTCGGCTGGGATTGTCTGAAGACCTTGGTAACTAAGCCATTAGCCACTTCGAGACAGTTGGAACAGTTTTCCCGTCTACACTAAGAATTGGTGTGTTCGCGACATCAGCAGTCGAAAAAATTGACCATGATCCGACAGCAACAAGTGCACATGGATCCTTCCATGGGACAGGCATAACACTGTTTCAGTATCCCGACACTGAAAAGCCTGGCACAGAACAATCATGCGTTTCTATCTCCAGGTCTGGCAAGACCGTACAGCTACACACTTGTACTGGTAGCCAGTGTCACAAAGAACAAGCCTCCTGTTCCAGAAGTTTGCATGTGAACTGAAACAGTCCAGCTGCAGTCTAATGAATAACGAATGCTGTAACAGAAGACAATGACAAGTCCGATATTCTTAACAAGATTATCAATGGTAATTATGACAGTGCCAGTGTATCTTGGGCTGCATTCTAAGAAGACAACAACCAGCAGACATGGCCCTGCAGCAGTCAGTGCCCTTCTTCCTCTTTTCCCGAATGACCCGAAGTCAATGGCGATGACTCCTCATTCCATGAATGTGGTGAAAGAGGCTGTGGTTGTTCTTAATCCTTGGAAAACTCCTATGATCACATTTGATCAACCTTTATACTGTTCACGATTACAAAGCAAATCCAGTAGATGTGGTCAGAAACATATGGGAAGAGTCATTTGTAGAAATGCTGAGTGGCCAACACAACAAGATGGCATTGCTAAAAACACTTGGAGATTTTCTGATGGCAGTAACTGAATGTCAGCACTAGTACAAGCTGAAATACCGACAGTAGGAACTTCGAATTCTTTCCTGAAAGCGATGCATGTTAAGGAAACCGCCCTTGCACACCAGATAATAGCTTGCGCTCTGTATAGGCTTCGACAAGCATCATACGTTGAGTGGCCAGAATGTAGCGGTACATCGTTTGAAGAATGGTGTGAACAAAGAGCCCTTTAAAGTCCACAGTTCCATTTCTGGCAGCTTAATGTGCTGAGTATCGTGTTGGTCGTACTGGCAACCTTCTTTTGATTGTCGAGGCTTTAACAAGACTTCAGTGGCTGTAAAATTCTCTTGACCACTGAATGATAGTGCCATTCACCTGCGTGACATGGTTATGCTTCTCGATAAACACAAGCACCACAGAATACTGAAAGCATTTTGAAAGGCGAAGTTCATCGTTAACAGCGACCCTTCTCTAGGATTGTTTTAAATGAAGGCCATGAACAGAACTATGCCTTCGTGAAAACAAATGGAAAAGTGGGGCTTACTGCATCAGCACTACTGAGATGGATGGTGTCTGGCACAGAGATGGCCAGGATTATTGGCCAATAAACAATGGACAATAAGGACGATCTCTTAGTTCTTGGTACTCAGAAGGTAATGAATGCAGCAGTCATCGATTCTGTCCGTCATTTGAACGATCTTAGAGAACACCAGTGCAACGAGCTCTTTAACAGCAGAAAAGTAGAACGCACAACTCGACTCAGTAATAGGATAGAATAATTTGAGTTTTTTTTAGTGGCGTCTTGATAAAGCAAAAACCCTTACACAGCAGTCGTAGCTACTGACCATGAGACGGGACCGGCATTTGTTTTTCAACATAACGTATCGTCAGTCAAGTGCGTGACGCTGACTTTGAAGTGTCTTTTTAACATGAAAGCCAGTCGTCACCTCCCACAATGAGTGGATGTGCTAAACGCTGCAGAAGAAAGTGTATATGTGTAAAAGAAAATCTGCCCTGTATATTCCAATGCAACCGTGGTGGCTGTCATCGCCACGAATGTCAGGGACACTTGCTGGTTGAAATCATTGTATCGCTTATGAGCTTACTTTAGAACGGTCAGAAAGCAAATCTCGGGGTTTATTTGATATGAGTGTAATGAAATCATAAATTTGCATATTGTGTAATTTTAGCCTAGAAATGACCACTCAAAGTCTGTAAGACACTTTAAAAGGAATTTTGATGCCATATTTTTTATCTTTGGTGTTAGATCAATAAGTATATATCATGATAACGACAATTTGACGTTGTACCAAGTCGCTTTGTTCCATCTTTGAGGCCATTTTGAAAAAGCGCCCCCCCCCCCCCCCTCTGAGAAAGGCCAGATCCGGGATGCCTATAATCTTTGAAATGTTCCCCATGATTTATAGTATTAGTGTGCCAAGTTTCATGCTTTTATCATAAAGTGCACGATACTTTCACTTATCCGCCGGACTATTTCCTTGACAAGCTCTAAAATCTTCGAGTTCAGAAATCGCCATGACTTTCGAGCAACATGTCTTGTTTCTCCTCAACAACCAAAACTTCGAAAGTTCAGTCGGGCCAAAGTTGGGAACTTATCGAAGTTCGCAATTTGATTCGCAAACTCGCAACGTAATTGGCAACTTCATAACAAAGTTTCCAATTTCCCAACAAACTTCGCAAAGCGGGCGGCCAAAGTAAACTGAAATCAACTGTAAAACATCTCGTTCAAACATTTAATGAACCGGTACAAATATTAACTTTGCTGTTAAAAGCAACTACGATCGAGAGAAAAAACAGAATACGAGCGTGCCATTCCGTGACAATTCGATAACTCAATTAGTTCTTGTTTGTTGAATAGAATTTAGATTGTGAATGAACGAAAATCTTTGTCGAACAGTTCTGACAGAAAACAAATACTCCAGGTGTACTGCGCTTTAAAGAACTTTCCCGAAGAAAGTGGTTTTTGATTTGATGCGTTTATTACTTCGTTTATTATAGTACTTTTCGTTCAATGTCTATATGGAATCGTGGCTTTTTCGAGAAAAACAAGGGTATCGTGGGTGTTTACCATTTACAAAAAAATTTCGGAAAATTTCCGTTGGGAATTTCCGTTGGGAAGAGTGCGTTCCATTTAGACGGGTCTCATTCGTTCACAGGCTCCTCTCTGTTCAGTTTCTGTTGCTCCCTCGAATCGTCCGCGAAAGATGTTTATACTCAAATGCCGTGATGAATGAAATCATAAAGTTCGTAGTTGACAAGGAAAATCTGATAAATTCAAAAGATTATGGGGAAAAGTATCCTTGCAGCGGCTGCAACTTTCATGAGACGCTACCTGTGCCACAATAGTAACGCTATTTTGAATGTTTTTTGTCAGCATATTCGATCGATGAATTTAATATACTTGCTTTGCCCAAAGAAAGCTTGGCTTCAGGCACAAATTTTACCTACCATTTATCGTGATGCAGTATATTTTGTAGAACTGATGCAAATACTTGAGTAGAGCAATCGTTTAAACCCTGAAAACTCAACCATGAAGAACTTTATTTATACATAAGACTGACCCGCCATTTTAGTTGAGGAGCCGTGAGACCCGGCTGTGAAAAAGGCTTGGGACTGGTGAGAAAGACGAGAAATCTGTAAATGGAACACGAATTTCCATTGGGAAGTTTCCACCGGGAAAACGGGACTACCTTTTCAGGTTGTCCGTTTTTTTCGGGAACTTTCCAGTGGAACGAACCGAAAAGTCGTGTTCCATTTACATTCCGCCCGGAATTTCCGGAAATTTTTTGTAAATGGTAAACACCCCGTGTTACGTTCGTTTTTAAAAAACAGAGGTCTCATGTTACAAAAGTGAGAAAAACAACAATATCATGTTTCAGTGTTTGGCAAAAAGCCAAAAGTATTTCGTAACAAACAAAAGTAACACGTTACGGTTGCAACAAAGCTAGCAACAAAATAACCGCTTAAACAGAATAAGATCGTGCCATTTTGTGACATTTTGATAATTGAATTAGTTTTTGTTTTTCAATTAAATGATGAAAATTTACATATTGAATAAAACAGTTCTGATGTATCAAAATGCACGTAAAAGTTATTTTGTTTGCAAGTAAATTTTGTGCAAAAAGTGACTTCGTGGGCCGCCATACACAAATAGCTCAACCCATGGCATAAACCATCCCAACAGGACAATCACCCAGTTTCACCCCAAGCCACCCCATAAATTGAAAAAATAACTCCTGCACGCTTAGCGTGCCTATGTTTTAAACACATGTCACCAATGAGCCAGGGGCTCGTTTAAAAGTGAACGTGTATTCTAAAAAAAATTACAATGTAAAAAATTTAAATATGATTATCTATTCAATAAAAATACAAAAATTAGACTATAAAATTTAAAATTGAAAAACTAGACTATAAAAATTTAAAAACTACGTAGACAATAAAATTTAAAAATGTAAACTAATCGATACAAAGATTACAGGAACAGTTGGCCTCGGTGGTCAGGTTAATATTGTTCAGTAAATTTTTAAAAATTCTAAGAGAGGACGCTCCTCTTTTTATATTGTCAGGTAGGTTGTTCCATAAACGTGAAGTTATGTAGCGATAAGATTTATGCAAAAACTTTGATTCAAAGGTAGGCTGATTAAGCTTACTGCTCTATCATTAGAATTTTTTTTCTATCAATGATACTGCTCTATCATTAGAATTTTATTGTATGCACTTCGCAGCTAGAAACACCATCCATAGGAGAAACACTGGAAACGGATGCAAAATCCTCCTCCAAGACGTATTACAAGTGAGCATATTTCCTAATTTTCTTTGTTACCCTTTCTTCTTGTTGCATTATACCTTCTAGCTGAATGTTATTTATTTGACTCAGGTTTGGTAAAACGCCTAACTTGATAACATTTTAGTTTCTCTGTAGTTTCCATTTCTGCCTGGTAAGTTGTTCCTGGTTTCCTAGACCCAGTTAATATTTCGATTTTGATACCCCATTTTAATTCATTTCTAAATTTATTTCTATTTAAACTCCTACAATAAAGTTACAATATTTAGAGAGGAAGCCACATCAGCCCTTGCTGGTTATGTCATAAGTGAACTTCTCTTTGTCCTTCAGGTCATGCACGAAAGGTGGAGTTCAATATAAACTGGGAGATTGTGTTTTCCTCACGCCAGAGGCATTTTCATTCAAGTAAGAGTAATAAGCTACTCTTTTTTCTAATAAAGCGGCTTTTAAATTAAAACACTCGCCAAACTGAATTCACAGAGCCAAACACGCCGTAGTCGAAATAACCGTTTTAAGCCAATCACAGCTTGAAGTGAAACCATGCCACCAATGCTTAGCGCGGGAAATTCACGGGAGCAAATAACGCGATTGGCCAAATAGACAGTAGTTTCGTTCAGATTGGGAAAAAATGCTGCTCGAGTTTCTTAAACCAATCAATACGCTTAGAGCAGTTCATTTGTTACTGGCTTTTTAAAACCAAAACCAAGTAAATCACACCTGGCCAAACACAACAAAAGAAAATGCCACAATGAATCAATCCGAGCTCAAAGCAACCGGTGGAAAGCGTGAGAAAATGTGCAGCCAGTGCAAAGCGCGGGAAAATGTGCAGGTCATTGCAAGGTCATTGGAAGCGTCCTTACATATATGTACATGTCTTGTGTCTGTAATGAATATTTTGCTTTATGTTTTGCAGTATTAAGCCAAAAGAGACAAAGAAAGGTTTCAAGAGAAGTGAAACGGTAAAGACTTAGAAGTTTTCTAATAGCTCTTTCTGTATCACGGTGTAGTTTAGAAATAAATACTGTATGCGTTAAGACCGAAGTAAGTTGGTTCCAAAATTTTAGCAAAACTTGAAAGCAATGAAAGTTTTCGAGACTAATTTACTTTACCATTCGTGGAACACTTGAGACTTAAACTAGAATTATACTTCCTCACATAAGAATGTTCAAAACGCTTATCATTTAAACTGTTTTAACTTGACCTTGACAGGTGGATGAGGAGGTTTACCCAGAATACTACAGAAAGCCCGCGGAATATGTCAAAGGCAGTAACTATGATGTCCCAGAACCATTCAAAATAGGTAAACATCACCTGGCACTTTTTTCTCAGTAAAAAGTAAAGTGAGATCGTAGATGACTTTCTTGCAAAGAAAATACAACACGAATCGAAATCGAAAACGCAGAGAAAGAATGCTGTTAGTGTTTTGTGAGGCCATGCCCCCCACAGACGTCAATAATTGGGCTTTTTTGTTTTGCATTATCAAAACAACTTTTTTATAGTAGAGTTAACCCTTTCTACATGTAAAATCAATCAATAAATTTATTATTATTGTCATGACGCGGGATGCGATTTCCCTCCATACCCGAGCCACAGGCTCATGTTTAAAGTTCGGGCCAAACGAGGATCAACTTTTGCTCTCGTTTGGCCTGAAAAGCCTCTTCACATCGACTTTGAACGTGCTCAAATTTTTCATGCGAGTGGATGAGAGTTTTCTCTCGTTTGGCCCGAATTGATGAGAGTTACGAAACTCTCTTATCTTTGTTTGGCTCGGGCTTTAAACGCATAACAGTAGTATGCCTAATAAAATTAAGTGCAAAGACAAGGGGACTAATGTTTAGTCTACAAAATACCCACTGCGTTCTTTGATTCTCTGTATAGGCCGCATTGTTAACATCTTCACAAAATCAAGCTCAGGAAAATTAACAGAAGAACTGGACATCATGCTCACCGTCAACAAATTCTACAGGTATTTTAATTTAACACTGAGCAAACTTTAATACATCAGAGGTATATGAAGCTTCAACCTTAGCAGTTCTGGACCAACTACGAGCTTTTTCTTACCGCTTCCGTTTAAACAGTTAAACCCAAAACCACATTCTCAAAAGGAGAATTATAAAACAAAATTCATGACAACTTTGATGCTGAGCGCTCTTTAAAATTGCATCATCGCCAGCATTCATTCAAGCTTCTGAACAAAGTTGCACTTTTCTTTCCAGGCCAGAGAATACTCACAAGGGTTCGAGTTTTGGCCACCAAGCCAATCTGAATTTGCTATACTGGAGCAAAGAAGGTAAGGAATTCAAGCTTTTCTAAATTCCTATGTTCGTAGGTTTTTCAAAAAAGTGTGTAAAAACAGCGTGTAATAAAAAAGTTGTTGCTGTGCTAGCCACGCTTCTAACCTGTGATCGACTAGCATCGCAACCAAAGGGCCTAGCGATTACTTCAAGCGTCGGTTTCGTGAGCCGGTAGGCTCCGATAAGGCTTTACAACGTTAATTTTTTGTTTATCGTACATTTCGTTTACAATTGTAAGACAATTTAATCAACAAGAAGTGTGGCAAATAAAATGCAGAAGTTCCAGTCATAGTAAGGCTTAGTAAGGGTTGGGTGCTGGCTCGTCCCCAGTCGTCTCTCAAAGTCGTATTTACGAGGGAAACGCGAGGGTCTTCGAGTTGACCCATTCTCTTTTGACTCTCGCTCTTTACATCGACAAAGGGACGACTGGGGACGAGTCAAGGCCGGATATGCTCTCTTTATTTAATTTTTCACTGTTATTGTTTTTATTTTCTTCAGAGGCAAATGTTGCCATTGACGATGTGCTAGGTGGCTGTGTGGTAACATGTGGAGAAGATCTTAACTGCTCGGTTGAAGAATACACAGCAAGAGGAATCAACTATTTTTACTTCTTAGAGGTAATTGTTTTCTTCTTTTGAACTTTTGGCCAGCAGCTTTACGCATGTTTACTTTAGATTCAGTTTTTTTAAACGGCTGTGAAGGTAAGCTGGGGGACGGATAGGGGAGAAGACAGGTAGTTATCTCAATGGAAATTTTGTCGCTGAGACGGCGTTTTTCGGCAGGGATGTATCAAAGTAATATTAAAATCGTTATGATGACAAGCTGATATGGCAGTTTTTGAAACGCTCGTGTAATTTCTAATTAGATGATAAGAATAGAAAGCTTTTCAGGAACTCTTGGGTACCTTGTGCAAGTTCACTGATCACATCATGATAAAAAGATTTTGAGAGGCTCTTTAGAATCACTCCGTATTGCAATGTAGGTGGTTTCTCTAACACTTTATTTTTGTTTTGTTTCAGGCGTATAACAGCGAAACAAAAGAGTTTGAAGAACCTCCAATGGAGGCACGTGGCGCTGCAATGAAGGGAAAGGTTAGTGCCTGTCCGTAAACATTGGGCTTAAATGGTGTTAAAACAAGAGTGCTTCACATAGGTTATTATTTTGCATGGTCAGTGCGTTTGGCATAGTGGAGCAATCCATTAAGGGCTTTTTTGACATCGTTATTTTGCTACCCTTGTTAATTGGCAAATCTGAATCCACGCTAGCTTGTGGATAAGGTGATCTCAAGTTGCCACGTGCCGGTAAACTGTGCATGCGGTTTCTAGGCCGTCATGAATCACCCTTTTATTGGCAGAGAGGTTTGGAAACCAATAAAAACCGTTCAAAAACCTTGAGTAATTATAATACGGCGTTTCGTTCGAAACTCGTCCCCGGGATCTTTTCTCTGGCATTAAAATACAAAATGCCGGCCACTATCTTGGATCTGTGCGACAAAGCCGGATGACCTGGGAACAAAGTTGTGCCAAAAAGACTACATGAGCAAATGTTACATACAGTGGTTTTGCAACAAAAAAAACTCGTTCCTTCCTGTCTCTTATATACGTTTATGTTTAGGGCAAAGGAAAAGGAAAAGGCAAGGGGAAAGGTAAAGCGTCCACTGAAAAAGACGATCAGAGCTCAAAGGAAGATGACAGTCATAAACCAAATGAAACAGTTACCAAGCTGCGATGTCTGGATGTTTTTGCGGGATGCGGTGGTAAGTTAAAGTTGAAAAGTTATTTTTGGTAAAAGGAAATTTAAGTTCGTTATTTCAAGGCTGTGATCGACAATATAAGAGAAAATAACGTCTTCTCTATGCTAAAAGGGACTTGATTCGAGTTTGTATCCTGTATTTCATCCCAGGTCTCTCGGAGGGTCTTCACCAGGCAGGCGTGGCTGATTCACGGTGGGCCATTGAGAAGGAGGAGCCTGCAGCAAGTGCGTTTAGCCTGAACAATCCCGGATGTACTGTATTCACTGATGATTGTAACTTGCTGCTGAAACTCGTCATGGATGTAAGCCAAGTCATGTGATAATCACGTGTAGTGTAAGATTTTTCACGGAGTGCGAGTTCAATTCGAGAACAGTTCAAGCGACGTGAGGTTTAAGCTATGTCCTCGAACGTTTAGGGTGTTGTTTTTTTTACAAAAAAAGAGACTGTTTCTGATAGAGAATTTTCGGAGAAACAAAATTTTAAAAAACTGTTTCTTCAGTTTGTGAGTCAAAAGGTGGCTCATCCTCGATGTAAAAACCTGTGAAAACTCACCAGTAACGTAAAACAAAAACGACCAAGACTACAAAGAACCTCAAAACAATATAGAATAGGAAAACAATAGCTCCAAAACAAAGAAAACTTTCTCAGGCTTTTACACCGAGGAACTTGGGTTATTCACCGGTTGCTTAGTACCGCGTGATAACATGCCTTTGTAAGGTACATGCGTGCAAAGTTATGGTTTGGATAACTTATATACAACGGCTTTTCAGCCTTGTGATTGGCTGAATCCTTTTTTATAAGTATGGCACAGGATAAAATTCGAAGTGATCCAATTCTAACAGACGCTCCTCTGCTTTGTAACCACAGGGAGAAAAGAAGAACTCCAAAGGACAAACACTGCCCCAGAAGGGAGAGGTAGAGCTGTTGTGCGGTGGCCCCCCTTGTCAAGGATTTAGTGGAATGAACCGCTTCAGCTCAAGGGACTATTCTCAGTTTAAGGTAGATTTTACTGTTTCACGAATTTTAGCCAATTTTAGGCATGGGAAATGACAATCAAATTCGGCTACATATAAAAAATAACCTCTTAAAACAGTGAAGGAACATTTTAATAACACAGCAAATACAAAAAAAAGGTACGGATGGCCAAAAGTGACGAAGATTGAAACGGATTGCGATATGGGTTTTTGTAATATTGTTGGGTTGAACAGTTTTCAAAGTTAATCTCGTTTGCTTGTAACTTAAAGTTATAATGTTTGCAATGAAGCTATGATTTTGTCATTTAGATCCATCGGAGTAATTTGGTTGCAAGCATTAAGTTTCATAGCAAGTATTTGGCAAAGCTTAATAAAATAAGCTTAACTCAGCCGTGACACAGTCCCTTTAAGCGGCTCATAATATTGCAGTATAAAAAAGTTATACGCACGTTTGGTGTAATTGGTTTCTCTTTCTAATTGTCACCGCTAACTGTCATCATATTCTTTGCAGAATTCTCTGGTTGCATCGTACCTCAGCTACTGTGATTACTACCGACCGAAGTTTTTCATTCTCGAGAATGTTCGTAATTTCGTGTCCTTCAAACGAAGCATGGTTCTAAAGTTAACTTTGCGCTGCCTGCTCAAGATGGGATATCAGGTGAATGTACTACTTTTTTTGTGTATTAACCATGTTTACCGAAGTCTATATGACTTGAAAGAACCCGCAATAAAAAACCACAAGTGGCTTTAACTCTTCGTCACTGATTTTCAACTGTTTAAAGTTTGTTTATACTTTGTGAGAATAGAGAATGCTGAAAGGTTCGACTTGTTTATTCTTCCTCGTTATTTTCAAGTCTTAGTTAAATACGTTTCCTTGATACTTATCTCTGCAGTGTACGTTTGGTGTCCTTCAGGCTGGCTGTTATGGCGTTCCACAGACCAGGCGAAGGTAAACATGTCAGCTTAGTTCTGCTTTTCATTCTTTCCCTTTTTTTTCAATTTCATTCTTTGGAGTCGTCGTAATTTAAGCAGTACGGATAAGATCGGCTAGCAGAGTAGGGAAATGTAGAGCTCAAAATGTGTCAGCTTTAAGAGTAGGAGAAGGAGCAGTAGAACAAGAATAAAAAGAGTTTCAGTAGGACAAGGAATTGAAAATTCTTCAAGCACTACTAAAAAGATTTGCTAAAAACTGTAAAAATTTGCTTTTTGAGATCCTTTGAGCATTGAATGTGAATTATGAATATCTTTAGTGGCTAAACATTGGTGAGTTAACTTTCCTCGATTTCACATTTTAGGGCCATTATACTTGCGGCTGCTCCTGGTGAAGTGTTACCGCTGTATCCTGAGCCCACGCACTGTTTCTCTCCCCGGGCCATTCAACTCACAGTCATGGTTGACGACAAGAAGGTAGACTTGTTCACAGCAGTGGTGTGATTTTGTAGAGCAATACTTGCCAAATGACAAGCACTTTTAAGGAATAAAGCCATAAATCTGTATTGGTGGCTAATACTTATCTCGTTTATCTTCGCAGTTCCAATCGAACATTTCTCGGCTATCGTCGGCTCCCTACCGAACGACCACCGTACGTGACGCCATGTCAGACCTTCCGGAGATCAGAAATGGCGCGTCAAATGACGAGATCTCCTACAATGGCGATGCTATCTCTCATTTCCAACAACAAGTAAGAGTTTTGGTACCTCTTTCTTCAACTCTGTTTTGTTTTTTCTCTGTTGTTGTAACTTTCTTTTGATAGTTTTAAATAGACGAGGATTAAATTTGACCTTCACTTGGCTTTGTTGGGTATTCCCAAGTCGTGGAAACTATAACGTCTGGAGTTTTACTTTGTTTAATCTACAGATGCGTGGCAGTCAGTACCAACCTGTTCTTCGAGATCACATTTGCAAAGAAATGAACCCCCTTGTTGCGGTACGTATGCGTTACATTCCGACTGCCCCCGGCTCAGACTGGAGAGATTTGCCAAACAGTATTGTCCGTCTGTCTGATGGCAACTATACCAAGAAACTGTAAGTTCCAAGACTTGTGTTAAGCGTTCTTTTTCGCGTCTTTCTGTTTGTTTGTTGGCATAAGGAATACTGGCTTTTTAAGTGATGACGCCATCGGCACGGCCTTATGCTAGCAGGCGTAATTCCTTTGGAGAGAAGGTGTTGCGCGCGATTTAGGCCATGAATCGAACCGAAGAGCACTGGGAACTCGGCACTTTGTGCCATTCCCTTTGCTATTCCCCATCTTGATTGTGGCGAGTGAAAATTGACCTTTTGTAGCAATGTCAAAGTGCGTTTGATTTCTAGCTGTTTACCTGGGTGGTCAATATATTATCGTTTAACCTCATCGCCTCTGCATGCATTGCCTGCCGTTTAGAAAAAATTTTCAACACTACGTAGTTTTCCTCAAACGCGTTAAACCCTTCGCAAGACATATCAGCAAGTAACCCGTCGCAAGATAACTTTTAACTTGCAACAACTCTTAAGCGTTGGCCACAAGAGTAAACGATGAATTTTCGCCTGCGCAGAAATGTCCCTGGAAAATTACCCAATTGCCAGCTTTCAGATACCTCAGTCCCATATATGCCTCAAGTCTCGCAAGTTACACGACACTTGGTGACACAGCCTCTTTGAAACGGTTACCTGTCTCTGTCTCCTCCACAGAGGCTACTTTTGTTTTTGTTACTTGCTTGTGGGGAGATTGGGGAGAGGGAAATATGAAGCGTGCACCAGCCTGCGAACAGGCTCCCCAGTGAGGCCTGGGGCGAAAAAAAATCGGCGTGCGAGGCGAGCCTAGAACGGCGAGCGAGTTTTTCTCTCCCCCAAGACACGCTCGCCGATTTCTTTTCGCCCTATGCTCCACTGGGGAGCCTGATCACAGGCTAAGCGCACGGAGCAGGGCGCTTGCTGTCAGCCCTGTTTCGCGCCTCTTAAATTCTATCGTAAATCTCTGTGAAGGAGAGGATACTTGTAACAAAATCTGTTTCATCTTTAAAAGCAAACCAAACTCATGCTATTTATTCTGGTATCTTCACAGAGCCTACACACACAATGACCCAAAGAATGGTCTCTCATCCAACGATGATTTACGTGGAGTGTGCTCATGCGCAGAAGGCAAGCCATGTGACCCAGCTGACCGGCAGTTTAACACCCTTATACCGTGGTGTCTTCCTCATACGGGCAACAGACACAATCACTGGGCGGGGCTGTATGGCCGCCTGGAATGGGATGGGTACTTCAGTACCACTATAACAAATCCTGAGCCCATGGGAAAACAGGTAAGTGGGCTCTTTCACGACATTTGAAACTGGTTGTACCTCATCCACGAACAAACTATATGAAAAATAGCTTAAGTTACAGTGGTGCAACTCTCTGGAACAGCCTACTCTGCATCTCAGGATGATAAAATCCTTTAATCAATTTAAAAGCAAAGTTAGACACGGCATTCATGAAAACAGGATTAGTTTAATATTTAATTAGGATTTACTACTTCAATTTTTATTTATTAGTATTTAGCATGGACTGTTGATTAATAGTTTATTTGTATTAATTTTTATTAATACTAGTATTACCTGATGATTTTTAACAGTGTATAAAGAAATGTTAAATAAATATTGCTCAGGTTTTAATCGAAGCCAATACCAGCCAACGGAAGGTTTACTGACAGCTCTGAAAAAATAATTTTCCACAATGAACAGCACTGCATTTGCGCAGGTGAAACAGAATTTCCCCAGTAAAGCAGCGAACACCCCGTTTTCTCTATCATTCTTTCCTCAGTGGGTACGTATATTGACATGAGCCAACGTAACATATACCCGCGTTAAATTGTACAATTGTCCTTTCTTGTTTTTGAATTCCGCTAAATGTGAAAAACGCAGAATTGAGTTGTTTGTTCTGTCTAATGAGCTTGCTCAAAGGCAGTTTCACTATTGTTTATTGAAGTTAAGAGAGAGTAAAGTTAATAACAATTGTCTTTTTTCTCCTCTCCCCAGGGGCGAGTTCTTCATCCTGAACAACACAGGGTCGTCAGCGTGAGAGAATGCGCCAGGTCCCAGGGATTCCCCGACACGTATCGTTTCTATGGTAACATTCTAGATAAGCATCGCCAGGTAAGCCAACAATTCTTCCTTCTTTTAGGGTGCCCTTATCGTCCCCCCCCCCTTTTTTATATTTTTTTTTTTTTAATCCCCAAAAAAAAAAAAAAAAACAAAAAAAACTCCATACTAACCACGAAAAGGGTCACCCCTTCTTGAAAGATCTCTTTGCAGTCTGCCGAACCTAGAAATTTATCAGGGTAGAACTTTAAAATTAGGTGGCGTACCAAGATAAGAGACCTACCTTGGCAAGAGATGAAAGGTGTACTTGAAAAAGGTCCAAAAAAAATTGACGCAGTTTGGCCCCTCAGTTCGGTGGGATTTTAACACCGATTTTGTTTTTCCGCAAGTTGCGGCTGTTATGAGCAAAGCTAGGATCGTTTTGAAATATTGCCATTTTCCAAAAAACCACAGAATGGGCCCAATTTGATAAATCGCTGAATTTTGTTTATTTAAAATCCACATTTTGTGTAACTCACAGTAGTGCAAATTCAGCGATTGCGTGCCAGTGAATTATCGGTTAATTAGCTGACCTGACTAATGAGCTTTTCCCACACAAATTTCCTGTCATTTTGAGAGAAAAGATGCGATAATTCTGAATCGAGGCCAAATGGAAAACAAGCCAGGATAACGTCCTAAATGTTTCCTTATATTGAACAGTAATTTACATTAAACTTCTTTGTTTTATAAAATTATAAATGACATAAAGGCTAAAAAACGTTTAATACACTATCAAACATACTTGGCTCGAAGATCATCATCAGGGCGAATGCTAAAGAAAAGCGCACGTCGCTCCAATTCATTCCTTAGTTTAACTCCTTACAAGTAGAAAACGTTTGGAGATATTTATTGCGCAAATTTCAAGTTAGTTTTAAACCTTCAAATATATTGATAGTTAATTTTAATCATTTCAAGGTCCCTCTTTTATTCAATTTTTGCTAAACGCGTTTTCGAGCTTGAGAGCCATTCAAACTCATGTTATTTTTCCTTCATCCTTAGGTCGGAAATGCAGTACCGCCTCCTTTGGCGGCCGCCATAGGCCGTGAAATCAGGAAATCTCTGCTTGCCGGCTCCAAACCTAACCCACAAATCAACCTGCAATAAAACACACAAGGCACGCTGGACGTGCTTTTAACAGTTTCCAAGAATCACTATCCTTTAAAGGCAACGATCACTGCTTTCACATGAATTTTCGCAAGTTTCTTGCCTTCGCTTGCCGAGAATACTCTCGAAGAGTACTGTACAGCCAATATCACGTGCTTGCTATAATAGAGGCTGTTTGGTGTCACGTGATAGGAGGTCACCGAAAGGAAGTGTCTAGATTTGTTGTATTTATTTGAACTGACTTCTGGAACGTGAATTATGTATCAATATTCCCCATTTGAGTGTTAGGCTGATCACATAATAAACTTGTAAACTTGATTAGCTTTTCTACCCGTTCATCACTAAATTTTTCAATAAAAGCCAATTTTATTTTCCCATTGTCTTTATATTTTTTATCTTTTGCAAATGCTGTTTACACCAAAAAAGATCGACATCTCTTGCTGACCCAGTGCGACTTTGTTAAAGGGACTGTCACGCCACGATTTTAGCCAAATTCAGGCGTAAGAAATGGTCACCAAATTCGGTTAAATATAAAAATAAACGCTTTAAACAGTGAATGAACATTTCGAATAACAAAGCAAATAAAAAGGAAGGTACGGATGGCCAAAAGTGAAGAAAAACGAAATGGATTGCGCTACATTGTATGGGGTTTTGAAATATGGTCCGGCGGAACAGTTTTCAAAGTTTATCTCGATTACTTGTAACTTTAAATTACAACGCCCAGGAGACACATTTGGCTGTTATTTAGTCCCATAGAAGTTATTTTGTTTGCAAACTTTACGTTTTTTAGCGAGTAATTGGCAAAACGTAATAAAATAAACTTAACTCTGCTGTGACACAGTCCCTTAAAGACATCCCGCTCATCGTAAAACCTTTTGATTGAGGTCTCCGGGTGTTACTCAGGGCCAAACTGTTTAGAGTAATAATAGATTTTCCTCCCTTCTAATCGGTAGACGTTCAAAAGCGAAATTTTGTTGACAAGAGACAAGTTTCCAAAAAAAAACCGCTTGTCTTGCAACATTCGACTGTCTAAGGTTGTATGAAAGCAGTGGCTAAAGGAAAAGCTAGTAAAATCTCCAATAAAATCGCAATTGTTTTATCAAGTTCATTTCAAATTACAGATTACTGCTTTATAAAATAATATATTACAAAAATGATGCAAGTTACCAATATACCATACACACAATCCATGCTCCGCTCATTATTACTTTTATAAGCAGATAAATAATCAAATATTTCATTAAAAAAGATTACTGCCTAACATCAACAAACCCTAACTTTTTAAAATGGTCGGTGTCCGGGGGCCACATGTGGGGCCCGTGGCGGGCCGTAATCTAACGGGCGGACACATTTTCACTGTGACACAATTCTGCGGTTAACTAGTTATCCTTGAATAGTCAACAACTAAAACGTGTGCCTTATATAGAAATTAACACATTTTTCAGCTCTACAAATCCCTTAATTCATTATTCAACATTTCCTGGAAATTCTTCGAGCTTTAAAATTAGTTTATCTTTTACGAATAGTTCACCAACTAAAATGCTGTTCTTATAAAAGGTAAGTCATAGACTTATGAAACAGCAGCAAATTACAATTAAACGTTTTTCCACGTAATAATATTCGCTAATAATAATTTTCCTGACTGTGAAAGTTGGTTTTACGGTAACTGTTCTCTAACATCCTGGTTCAAACAAGATGTCAATTGCACTAGTAGCAAGATCCTAGCCTCTAAAAATCCGTATCAGAAAAGTAGGGCTTTGTACCCAGGTCTCTGTGGTTCATAAAACACTCAACCAACATGCTGGGTGGACCGGTCTTATTTAAACAATAAGGGGCAAAACCAAATGCAATCTAAATTTGCCGTTGGTTTGCATGTTTTTGCATCGAGTTCAATTGGCCAGAATAATTCCTTTCCTTTGGGTTATACAACAGTGATAATTACCCCACTGAAGCAATGGAGGTTTTTTGAAATGGTAAATTACTGCCCATGGCATTTACGTACGCTTTTAACACTCGAGTACTGTCACAACAACCCCTTGGATGTCCAGAAATTCCTTCTCTGTAAAACACTGACTAAATAGTTACTTCGCTCAGTCGTACACGCTCTGCTATATTGCTGTGCAACTCCATAAATGAAGGTCTTTCCTCCGGCTCTTTGGCCCAGCATTGCTTCATGAGCTGGTACAGGTCATCTGGGCACGTCTCAGGCTGGGGTAGGATAGTGAAGGGTGTGTCCGGTCCGTGGAACATCTTCTGCACGTTTTGTATGACCTCCTCGTCAGTGAGCTCAGAGTAAGGATACTCTTTTGCCAGGGTAAGGATCTCCCATAGGGTTACACCGTACGCCCATACGTCACTAGTGGTAGTGAAGCGACCTAAAGAATATCAAGCGAGATATGAACTGTAAGCAAATTAAAAGACATTTGTACTTTTCTCTCAAACTGCTGTAACAGACTGTATCTCTTCTATGGACAGCCAGTTCTGTAAATTCTTACTAAATCGTATCTGGTCCATGGAGTAACAAGGTGTCTGACAGTTTGCCAGTGGGAAGATTTGAAACAGTAGACGTCTCGAGTTCTGTTGGGGAACACTGTCAAGCAAGCGAAACTTATGTTGATTCATAGAACTAAACAGCCTCCCTTTCTATCTCATTTTTTCTGTCAACAAAAAGAAAAGGAACGACCACTTACTCCCGTTCACAACGATGCCCCAACTATAAATGAATGATAATGGTTCTTGTATAGCGCATTTACAGAGCTCAATGCGCTTCACAATTCACCAACATTTTAGAGGCCGCGTCTGCATTGCCGCGTTTGTGAACTCGCGCAAAAAAGACTGCGTTTCAGGTTACAAAAGGTGGTGCTTCGACGATGGGCTAACGATCGAAAAATCCCTAATTAAACCTAAATCGATATTTTGTTCCTAATTTATTACCTTGAAGGATACATTCAGGCGCCATCCATCGTATTGGTAAAATCACACGTCCCTCAATGCGGTAGTAGTGTTTACAGTACAAGTTTCTTGACATTCCAAAGTCAGCGATCTTTACCGTGTAGGCGTGACCCACCAAACAGTTACGAGTGGCAAGATCACGGTGCACATAGTTCAGTGAAGAAATGTACTTCATACCAGCCGCCACTTGTTTCGCCATGTAAAATAGCGCCTGCGGTGATACAAACTGCCCGGCATCCTCAAATCCATCGCTTTCATTCAACGACAAGCTGGGCGTCAGTTCCTTTTCTTTGAGGAACTGATTAAGATCGCCGTTGGCCATGTACTCAACAATCATACACATGGGGTCATCACGGCAAACGCCTAACAAACGAATTACATTTGAGTGCCTGAGTCCCGCCATGGCCTTCACTTCTTTGAAGAAATCATCCTTGATGTTTTTGTCGACCTCAGGCTTGAGCGTTTTAATAGCAACAGTCACACGTGGAGAGTGTTTGAACTCCTCGCCTAAAATATCTCCCAATCCTTCTGCCTCTCCGATGTGCACCTCGCCAAACTGCCCATCGCCGATTTTCTCTCTGAAGTGCAGCTTGTGACGAGGAAAGTCCTTAAACGTGTCTAGCCTGGGTCTGAAGTTTAGGTCCTCATCAGGGTTACAATACAAACTTGTGCCCGACACACCTTGGTACGGTTCCGAGTACACTTCCTCGTAAATAGGATTAGGAAAAGTAGTCATTGATGTAGGAGAAATGGCATCGATAGGATCAGCATACCCACTAACAATTTTAGGCTTGGCTGATTGTGGTTCCTCCATCATGGGGCTTTTCTCCGAGGGGGAATCTGGCTCTGCATAATAATTATCTGGACAGTTGGTTGCTTCTGTGAAGTCTATTTGGGAAGCTCGTGGAGGTATTGGAGGTTTAGGAGACCCACCCTGGCCCGGTGAAGGCGGTGGTAGCAGAGGGCTGTTAGGCTCGGCGTAAACCACGTCTGGAATTTTTGTATATGGCTTGAGCTGCTTGAGGGGTGGTGGTATCGGAGGTTTAACTGAGGAGAAAGAAACGAAAAATATAAATAATGGGAGTCATGGTGCTTCTATACAGAAATAGAACCCTGGCACAAATGAGGGTATCTGTATCAAAGTAATAATCTACTCATATCTTTGTTGGACTCACCCACCAAGTCTGCAAGATTAGCCAGGGAAATTAGATGCTTAGCAACACTAAGTAAGCTAATGGCAAAAACACTGTCATCACAACCTTGCAAGAACTTGTGCTGTTTCCTTTAACAATTATTCCACAAGCGTGCGTTGCAAACGAGTTGGCTATAACGATCTCATATCCAACAAGTGCGAGTGGAATAATTGTTTTATTTAAAATGCCCAAAGAATTGCAATATTTTAGCTCCCGAAGCTGTTTTAGTTGACGCGTATGGGCTACCATATTTGTGATCAATGGTATATGAGCTCATACACCATTGCCTGTTAACCAATCACAACGCAGGAATTGCAATAAAACATCGCTAGTTTTAATAATATTAGACATCACCCAGGGGCTCGATGTGTATTGGGTATGTGTAGAAAAAAAACAAATCACCGATAATTAAGTCAATTTGCTGGCCCAATTTTGGTTGACGTAATAAGGTTCCACAGTACAAACACATTTCATTAGCTCAGTCAAACATTCCCTTCTGTAAGCGACCATGTAAGCACTAGAAATTCACAAGTTTTATACATGGTGAAGGTTAACTGTACAATGCATGGTTGAGCTAATGGTCAGCATATAGATTAACATTTATTAATATATACCGGTACCTTTCTTTGGAGGCCTTTGTTCAGAATTGTGTCTGTGGCACTTTGAGAGGTAATTAAGTTCGTCACCTGCAGAAGCTTTTTTGTTTAGGTTATCTTGTATGCTGGCATATATAGGGCAGGCAGTCACATCTGCTCCCCCACCACCCCCTCCCTCACTTAACAAATTGTTCTTGAAGCTGTATCTCTTCTCTTCATTTTCACTCGCTGTACTGTCCAGCCGAGACACACGTTGCGGGGCCTGGTAATGGGCATAAGGCTTCACTTCGACTTTGATGAAAGAGTTGAAT
Organism: Oculina patagonica; assembly: GCF_052425735.1. Classification (NCBI taxonomy): domain Eukaryota; kingdom Metazoa; phylum Cnidaria; class Anthozoa; order Scleractinia; family Oculinidae; genus Oculina; species Oculina patagonica. Next base: position 38,564,343 of record NC_135758.1, on the reverse strand, counting down.
GGCTTTTCACGCTGAAAAATCAAGTGAGGATAGCGCTTCCAGCAGATAAACAAGGCAACAGCCAACAGGACAGCTATCACTGCGCATATGATACCAGCTATAACACCGCCATCCAAGGACCCACTACTAGCACCAGCTGCAGGGTCTGTGTATGAATATAAATCATAATCACCAAACAGCCAACCTTATTATAGGAAATTAACACAAATTTTAAAAAATTATAGTTAAATTAAGTTGCGTTATTTTTTGTGAGCAATAATTTACGCAACATTATTCAAGTGGAGCGTTGATTTCCGAGACCCTAATTTTACCCCAAATTCTTCTAACTTCTAGTTACTATTTTAAGAGCATGCACAACCTTCCACACATGTTTGCATATAATTATGAAAATTATCGCCAGGCTAGTTCCTCAGAGCTTTGGGCTAGTAAGATGAGATAACAGCTTGCTGTAAGGGCAAGAAGAGTTTTTCATTTTTGTCTCACCCAGCAAGTTTTACTCAGAATAAATTATTTATAGTCATTTTATGTGTATCTTTTCTAACAAATGTTCGATGTGAGCCAAAGCACCTTTTTTGTCCAAGACTTCCTCGGATGGGCTACTGGTGGTAAGCAAACTTCCTGTGTTGTTAGGTGGCTTTGTGGACAGAGTGGGAATACCAATAGGAGTACAGAAAAGTTCAGGAGGTGACTTGGAACCAAGTGGCTCTGAAAACAAACAAAATTAGTTAAAAACCACATAAAGATGAAATACAAAAACCTTCTCATAGAGTGGAGTTTTTGGCAAAAAAAATTGCATGTAAGTTCGCATTGACTTGCGTTTGTTTTCTGTCCACCTATACCTCATTGGTTGGTCTCTGTTATTCAGGTTCTGGTATTTCATTATAATTTTAGCTATACAAATTAAACATATCCTTTCCTGCAGCATACACCTTTGTAGCCCACATTGAGAGTACTCGCCCCCCCCCCCCCCCCCCCACGGGTCTTGACTAAAGAAAGTCACATTAGTTGACTTCAAGTTTGAAAATAAGGGACTGTAAGAACTACATTTAAGATCCTGAAGTGGAACTCAAAAACCCTGCTAACTCGAACTAAATTTTGTTTCCCTTGATCAAAATTTGTGTCAAATTTACCCTGATAACTCAAATTCTGGTTCTTGCAACTTGCCATGGATGCCCATTGAAATACCCCATTAGCTCTTCTTGTCGTGTTATCGGAGCCTTTAAAAAGGCTAAAACTAACACTACAGCAATTTAATTTTAATTTTAATTAATTTAATTTAATTTTTTTGACAGTCATTTTCCACTGTACATGTAACATAAAAATGTATGATCGTGTAAGAGTTTCTGACCAGACAAGTTAAATCTGCACTCAACTGTGTACTGAAGGGCTGAAAAATCAGTTAACTATCAGTAAACTATTTATTAACATGACAAATTAAATATTCAATCAATCAATATTCAATAACTTGAAACCCCGTTAACTTAAACTGTTCTTCATTTCCCTTCATAGTTCTAGTTACCGGGTTTTACTGTTTTATATGTCAAGTCAAAACCAAGTCTATTGGGCTTTTCGACAACAAAAAAAGAATTTAACTTACCTGAGTTAAAAGTAACTTCACTGATTAATATCCAGTGCCCAACGTAGGTAAAATTTAATTTCATTAGCTTCCCAATATGTCGGCATAAGTCAATTGTCACATTGTAGTTCATCCAACTTGATCCGCTGGAAACATCCTCTGGTTTATAGATCAAAGAAGCATCAAATGAAATACCATCCACATTAAAACTCACTTCAACTTTGGAGAACAACTTGATACTTGTTCGATCTCTAACATTGCAATGGATAGTCATGGAATGAAATATTCTAGTGTCCAAAAAATCAAATATGATGTAAGGTGCTGGGGTGTCTTTAGCATTCCAGCCAATCCAACCTAATCCATTAGTGTCGACATAATCTTCAGGGCCCAGTTTGCCGTCAGTAAGCATTCCTTGGCCAGAGGATAGAAAGTGATTTTTGCTAAAGCCATCGTAACTTGAATCTGTAAAGTTGTACCTTCCTCCTCTCACATTACCTTGAGGCATCTTATATGTGACAAGCCCTGAGAAGTGAGTGAAAAGTATCAAATTAACTTTTTTTCTTCAAAAGCAAACAACATCTTCCCTGTGCCAGCCCTTTTAATTTTGCAAGGGTGTGAATTTGGAAACACTTTGCAAAATGGGACAGTTTGTAAAAGTTTGCATGTTTATTAAATATTACGCACGTCACCTGACTGGCTGGGGGTGAATTTGGCCCCTGGAAGGTTTAACCATGCCAGATTGGCCAAGGGAGGGATACACGGATCCAGAGTTTCAGACCTCCGGTCCAAATTCAAAGGAAAAGTGAGCACTCATTAAGTCAGACCATTGTTAAACATCGCAAAACACAATAGCCTGACTTAATGAGTCTCACTTTTCTTTTGAATTTGGACCGGAAGTCTGAAACTCTGGATCCGTGTATGCTTGAAGAAGGACAGCTCATGGCCCTCCACGTTGGGCATGGGTGTGGGGCCAATTGCCCCAACTTGTAAAAATCCAAACTATTACAGAAACTCTGGTGCCTTGAATGTCGGGTGTCCAAAAGAGGCCTGAGTAAGTAAATTATACCACAATACAGTAAAAGTATTTTTAGAAAAAAAAGCCACCTTTCTTTTTTTTCTTTTTTTGACAATAAAATAATGAACTCACCATTTTGAAGTGGACAGCCGAGAAGTTCGAACCTCAAACACACCTGTTTGTTTGTTATTTGTGGAACTATTCTGATAACATCTGAAACAATGGGTGGCCTTAGAATGCTTGTGTGTAGCTTTTTATGAATGTTACCTAAAAAGACCTGAACAAAACAAAACAATTTATACAATAATTATTGCAGTTAATAGCTGACTGTATTAAAAAAAGACAGAGCAGGGCTGTCACTATTAGGGCCGGGGGCCGGGGAATTCCCCCCGGCTGCTACGAGTTTTATCCCCGGCTACTTTGAAACAAAACCAAAACACTGGAAAGTGGAAAATAAATCAAACAACAAAAATTGTGAATTAAAAAAGAACCCTTAAGTTTATCAATACAAACTCTTATTCATCTTTTAAAAAGAGCGATATTACAATTGGTGCGAGGCTCTGAGTGAAAACGCGTAATGTTGAACAATGTCATCTGCTTTCGAAAGCGCGCGATTTTACAACGTGTTTGTTTCATTCACATTCGTTGTCGGAGTTTTTGGCTCTGCGTATGGCATCCAGAAAACTGAAAGCAGAGGCCGTTAACCAAAGAAGACTGGACTTCTTCTTCTGTCCTGGCTCCACTTCAAGGTAAAGTTATAATTTACCGAACAAATAACAGTTCGGGTTAAGTATCGATCAGCGTTTCCCTTCGAATCGAACACCCGGGATGACACGTGAATGAATTTGCAAAAGATGCATGTTGCCAAGTGGTAGTTGAACTGTGCACAATTTCCAGAGAAAAAATCTGCCATCAGTTTACTGCATACTTACAACCTCGTTTCGCCTGTTGACTTTTGTTTTTTTGCACATCAACAAAGAAATAAATTAAAGTCGATCGTACATGCTTTGTATGCGTTCCAGTTATTGCTTTGCCTGACAAAAAATTGTCTCGTCTTTTTGTATTTCATATCAATGCTGAAAGTTTTGACATGTTAATTTCTCAAGGCAATGTTTTCCTTCAGAAAAACTGAACCAGTTTGACGCTCCCGAAACGTTCTCGACGCCATGTTTTCTGCTCGTTGTCACGAGTTCATTCCCAGTCATTCATTCCCAGTCTTTTTTAACTTCTCTTTTCTGTCACGCCATGAGTCACGAGTCACGCCGGCCGTTTTCATTTCTGTGACCTGTTTCGCAAGATATTCTAATTCAAGGACTTACATTTCTCGTAGGACTGAAGTGAAGAAAAGAGAGTTAAAAGATAAATACCCCAAGTCAAATCAAAAATGTTTTGTTAGTCACCTTGAGATGTTTTGTCATGATAAAAGCATACAAGAATCAAGAATGACTCTTGAAAACTAGCCAGACCAGGTCTTGTCAATGCCATATAGAGAGAGAACACTTGTAATTTAAGTTGGAGTGGTATAAAAAAAAATTGTATTGAAATCAATGTGTTTTGAGAAACCTTTTGTTGCCTAAAACGGCTAAAACCTAAACCTCCGCACCTACCTACCCCCCCCCCTCCCCCTCACCAAATCAGGGTTACAAAAAATAATTTTGTCCCCGCCTACTTTTTTACTTTCCCCTCCTACTTGAAAAGTTAGTGACAGCCCTGCAGAGAAAGTCCACTTTCAAGTACATACTGGACAAAGTTCTCTTGTAAATGCATAGAAAAGTCTCACTTTTTCCTTTTTTTTAAACAACAGCATTGAGAATATTTAAACCAAAATGTATAATCAAGAACACAAATATATAGTTCTAGAGTCCCTTATTTTTACAATTATGGATCTGTTGTGGGTTAAACTTATTTTTGGTTTAAAATTTTTAAACCAGTTTGATTTTTTTTTATTTGTTTCAGATTATGATCATAATGAATATGAGGCAATAAAAAAGAAAAATAAACTGCTTTAAAAAATATTTAGCCAAAGATAAAAATTTACATCACATCAGATCCATTCTCTTTTGCTCACTGGCAAAACAAATAAGAAGAACAACTGTCTCACTGGGTACATGTACCTGATATTCTAAAAAACCAAGAGTGCAAGAAACCTAGAAATTTTTTACCTTCACATTTTTTGTTTGTTCATCAATAATCCACTTCCACCTTTTGTCTGTCTCATAAGCAATCCAGTAACGTTCCACTTTTTCCACTCCCTTAGCACGTCCCTGCATAGCAATGCCTTTGATTCTTAAGGGTGTGTTTAGCTTGACCTGAATAAACTCTCTATAAAATGGTCCTGTTTTATTTCTATAGGCTGTTTGGTTTGGACACCACCCACCATAGCCTTCATCATTGTTCAATCTTGCATGGCTAGGTCCAGCTAAACCATTTAAATCCGTTGTAGAACGAAGTTGACTGTCCTTGATATGTTTATCTTCCATTCCCAAAGGAGACAAACAATCTATAAAGGATAAGATGGATTTTACATGTATTGTAAGTAACACAACCAAAATGCAGTTGGGTCAAAAGGGTCGGCAGAAGTGTTGGCCCTCATTTACAGTACATGGTGTATATGTACATAAGAAAGACCAGGGGATTAGTTGGAGCAAATCTCTACTACAAAAATAGAGTGAAGGTGGTTAGTTGGTTACCAAACATTGTGGTGGTCTCTCGCAAGAGGTTTCAAATGAAGTTATTTGACAAGAGAAAAAGGTATCTTACACATACATGTACATACAGACATTACAAAAGAAATTGTTGCTTATAAGATAGTTGGACGAGGGATCTGCATGCAAAACTTTGAAGTGATTTTTATTTGCTAATGGTTCTAGTCTGTATTTCCTTACTTTAGCTGTTGATTTTAACAGCCAAAAAGGTCAGATATCGACAATCAATAAGTGGGAGAAGAGAAAAATACTCAGTCTGATGTCTCCTTTAGGGCAAGTTGTACAATGTACACAAACATGTACATGTAGTGTGTTAATTAAACAAAATAACTGCTTGAGTACACTTACCACAAATCTCACTTAACACAATAAATGCCTAAAATCTGTTTTGGATTGAAATTCTAAAAATTATATTAACCAAAAGAAGGCTGTCAGTCTCATCAACCCAGAGAAATAATATAGTGTATAATTTTATATAAAAAATATCAGATCATTTAAGTTAACACCTAGCAGGTATTTATTAACCTAAAACTTATTTCATAAAAATAAAAATAGTTTGGATTCGTAACACTGCAAAACTGGTCTCACAATAACATGATTGATATTGCCACATGAAGCATATACCTTCAAACAAACCCAGTACTATGTCAAATCTTATCAAAAGATTAATCAGAAAATCTTTCTTACAAATCCTAGGATTAAAAGTCACAGATTAGAGCTTACCTTTGTCAAAAGCTCCATGCTGAATCAAAGTGCTAACTAAAAGAAAAGTCACACATACAGATTGGAGGATAGTACCTCCTGTATTCATCTTGGCCATTGTAGTTCAAAACATCCTGCAGAAATCAACACAAGATAATATCATGTCTTTTGCCACCAAGAAGAAAATCTTCCTTGGTATGTTAGAGCCAAAGTTATTGCAGTTTACGATTAACAATGTCCACTGCTAAATAAATATGTTTTAGATAATACCGACTGAAATGCCTAGTGATTGACTTACAAAACCTGTCTTACGTGACTCTTAAGTACACAAGAAAGCTTTATTCAAGCCAGCTTCTAAATGTTCAAGGTTGGGGTATAGAATTTTGACAAATTGAACATTTGAATGTCTGCCAAGATAATTAACATTCCATGACTAAATAAAAGACATGCCTATTCCTTGCCTCCTAGACAACAGTGCTGTATTGTCTTCCAATTAAATGCAATGGAATCAGATTGCACAAGATATGTATTGAAATAAAAGAAAAGATGGTTATAAAGTCCACAGTTTTGTGTCTCAAAGACTCTTCTAGAACCCCAGTTTGCACATTGATACTTCTGTTAATCATTTAATTACTGTCTTGCTAATTGAATAAAAACAACACAATTTCTCAAGCAAGTATCAACACCTATACTTGTGAAAAGCCAACATTCTAATATTCAAAGCAGTTCCCTTGATTATTATCTCACTAATCAAAAGCTACTGTTAATTATATAAGGTATACAATGTTATCCACATAATATGTAAACTAAAATGGTAACACAGAAACTAAACATTAATTATGAAATATGAAAGTTATGCTTCTATGTTCTTATCAGTTTGAAGGGGAATGATATCAAAAGACATTTAAAAGGTTGAAAAATGATTTAAAACAGTTTCACCTGTCTGTCCAAGTGCATGACTCAGTTACAACAGTATGAATAAACATGATGACTTTCAGGTTTTGCAAATACTGCAGCTTAATTATTTACATGACTTTTTTTGTGATACTCAAACACATTTTTACCAAATCAACTTATTAAAATAAATGAATATTTTTTGGAAACAAGAATGATATTTTTATTCTAGTAAGGAAAAAAACAGCTTTGTGGGTAGTATTTTTATCACTCTAGTCCACTCTAGTTCTTGTTTGTCGTACTGCATACACGTGAGAACATTTATCTCACTACAGAGGAAGAAGAAGCAGAAGAAAGTCTGATATAATAATTATTATTATAGTCAAGTAAGCTACAATAGGACATGATTTTGAGCAGCGGCAGACCTCCCAAGTCTCATGATTTTGTCATAATTTTGAGCTATTTTGTTCTCTGTATGAGATCTACTTGCTGATTTCTCTTTACCTAAGTAAAACTACAAGCTTATGTTTTTTAGAATAGAGCACATCTAAGTTGACTAAAATTGCTAAAAGAAAATAGAAATATAGACTCATAACAGTGTCAGCTAATGAAGACTCATAACAGTTTCAGCTGAAACTTTTAACTATTACGAGACAAAACCTATATATAAAAATTTCGCAACTGAAACACACATCAAAGAGGATGCCACTTTTAAACCCTGAATTATGACACTTTCCTGAAACCTGAACAAGCAAAATGAAACAACCAAAAAATAGAAGCTGACATCAAAATGAAGCATCAAAACAACTGAAACAAGCAAAATCCACTGTCATTTTGGGAACTAACAGTAAACAGGCTAACCTCAATAATGGCAATGGGTTTTGCTTGCTTTGGTGATTTTGTTTTGGCAATTTCAGGTGATTTTGATATGGTGATTTTGTTTTGTTTTTGCCATTTTGGCCATTTTGGCCATTTCAGGTGTCTAACTGCTTTGATTTTGGTTGTTTCATTTTGCTGATTTCATTTTGTTGTTTCAGGTTTAGTACATGCCAATTATGAGGACACACTAGAAAGAGTCAAAAAATAGTCAACAATAGCACATTCAAGCTACTTGTTACTAAATATTGATATAAGTATATTAGTATGTGGCACTATTAAATTTTTGAATGAAAAATATGAGCTCTGTGTTCATTATATTAGCTTCAACAAACCCTTAACCACACCCTGGGTATCTTTCTAACTAAAAATAAGCTGAATTAAGCAGACACCACATTTTCCAAGGGGACCCCCTTAATGGAAACAATTTTATTAATCTAAAAAAAGGCCTACATAAATATTTACAAAAATTATTTAAATAAAGGGTAAATCAACCTGCTTGGTTCTTTCTCAGCTCCATCTCTGCATTATTTTGTCCCTTAAGCTGTGTATTTTCTTTACCACTCTGGTTAACTAGTTTTAATTTTTTAAAACCAAGACAAAGCACAATCACCCACAAAATGACATCATTTTAAACCAAAATACTTGAATCCCAAGATTAGAACTGAATCCTCATAAACTCCCAACAGAACCCTGTTTAGTCTTATGATTATCTCAATCCACATGACCCTGTTTTCTTATCCCAGCCAAAGCTGAAGTTTGACATAGTAAAATTATAACAGCATTAAAAGATGGGATTTCATGTTGATTAACAAATTATTCATTTCCACATCTTCAAATAATTAATTTTCACTTTTTGTAACCACAGAAACTTCATCAGCCTGAATTTACCACCAAAAACAATGAAAAGATTTTCCCATTAGCAAAATTTCCTGTCATTCAAATTTTACTATTTCTGTGCTTGACAGGTGGGAACAACTGACTATAGCCAATGGGGCTGGGCTTGGCTCAATAATGATCCTAAAGTAAGAAAGTCATGTCATCCAATTTGAATGCTAAAATAATGAGCTTGTGAACAAATTCAAGTAAACTTATTTGAATTACGCCTCCCTTTTGTAGCGTTTTCCTTTTACGGAGGTAAAAATATTACTATTGTTGTAAACTGGATCGCTATAATTAAATTGTGGGTGAGACGGCGACCAAACTACAATTTCTATTGTAAAGACGTCGGAAAGATGTAATTTCAACACCATGAAATCACATTACACCTTTCTTGACCTCTTCTCGGATCAGAGAGACTTACTAAACGAACTATAAATATCTCTGACTTCTCTGGATTTACACGTAAAAACGTAACACCTATGTGACATAAGTTGACGGCGGAGATGTACGCCTTGAGACCCAAATTTAGTCACGGGTGTGTGTTTTAAACAATATTTTATAATCACTCGCACAACGATATTTATAGTTTACGTGCGAATATAAGCTGCCCTTCTAGAACAGTTTTAAGCTTCGATTATATCTGTTTAATCATGGATAAATCTATGTTCAAAGAAAATCAACAAATATAAATCTGGTTTAACAACAGCTACAGTAAATATATGGCCACATCCATATATTCCGTCCGGGAATTCACGTCCATATATTCCGTTCGGGAATTTTTCGCGGTTTGTTATAAACGAGTCAACAGCTAGACTTGAGTGGACCATTTCTTGACGTGCGACACGCAAACATCAAACTCACTTTTGCATGGGTTTTCTCCCAAATAAAAACAAGCAAAATTTGCTCTTTAAGGAATCGTTATAGCCATTTTTATTAGCGATTTTCTAGGGGAACAAACATGACAGAGCTAATTCAATACACAGAAATTCCAACATGTCAATACTAGCAGCCAACATGAGGCATTTCCGATCAAATGCGGGCATTTTATAAGCTTCAAATATAAGCCTAACCTACAAAGAAACAATTCATGCCGTTGACCTCAAAGCCCCTTTTGCGAAACAGAAATGTTTAACAATACAAGAAGTGGTACTGTTTTGTTTTCAAGACCAGAATCTTATCGAAAGAATGTAATCCCCATTATTTACTTTGAAATACTTCATAACAGACAAATACGACAAGCTGTCCGATCGAGACCAACAGCTGGGAGTCAAATCAAAACGTACGAAGAAGAACCAAATTTGACTTGCTTTCCTTTGACAGTAAATAAAATTCCCTTTTAGCAATAACACGTTGTGGATTGTCAAGATATTTAGCTAAAACGGAGGAGAAGAAATTGTCCTAAATGTACGCGCTGCACACATTAACTTGTTTACTCTACCGCATACCTACACCACAAGTCGCCTTCAATGAAGCTTCATGCCCCGCTCCAAAACAATGTCACATGACAACCTTTGCAAAAACTGTTTCTCCAAAGACCCAAGAATTTTACTTTCTATGTTGCAGGACGATGGGAAACCGTAAGAAACTTCGCTTTTCCCGTGCACTACTGTAGCTTCCGAGAGAAAAACACGGTCCGTGTGTAGTGACTTCCAGTCAAGATGAATCCCATGATCCTTAGCGCAACAAGTACCGGAAGTGAGATTGATGATCCATATCTGACCTCTTCCAAGAAAGTCACGCCCTTGTCGCGCCCATATCAACTTCCTTGATTTCTCATCAGAAGACAAATCTAAACAATAAGCAGTATAAGTCTGACACTCTGCTTCAGTTTTAATTGTGACCTCAAGTAATAAGGCGGCCACAATTTGTATCCCAGGCAGGAGAGGCTGGGGATATCACAACCTCGTTCCAAGGGCTTTTCTCTTGGTATTTAAGTCAAATTAGCAAAATAAAAGTCCTGGGAACAAGGTTGGGGAAATCATATTTCAGACTTTTAAGAATTCCGGGCCAGGGGGGTCTCAATATTAAAAATATATTAAAAAGTATAATGTGCATAGCTCGCCACTTCACTCATTACATGTTTTGACAGATACCGAAAAAGCTCTATTTAGAGTCTAATTATGTCCCCCTTGGGGGGGGGGGGCTTAATAGAGAGGGCGCTCATTTCAAATCATATGTCAGTTAGGCATCAAAGAAAAATTCAAGACAACCAGACCCCTGAAATTTGGCTAAAATTTTGAGAGACACATTTTTGGAAGGTCTATTCACCACCCCAACTAAACTATAATATTATTATTGGCTTGTTATTCCACAGCATTTTATCGTTCTCAAAAAACTCAGTCAATATCAGTCTTATGAAAAATAATTATTATACACAACTTTGCAAATATTCAAACTTTATTCACAGTCTGTAAATTAATGCTAATGAATTTCAAACACCATCTATTTACAAGGAGATTCTTAACTACTTACCATAATTCTCAGGGGTGCATATTTGAGGAGCAGATCTATAGTCATTAAAGTGTATATGACATGAAAAATATTTTCTGCTTATTTGAAAGGCCTTTTGAAATACAGAAGAATGGCGTTTTTCTTTTCGAAATATCTTTTTTCGTTTCAGAGATATTGACGTTTTTGTATTATGCAAATTAGATCAGTGATGACGTCACAAGATTTGACTCTAAAAATGGTAAAATACTGAATAAACAATATCTCTAAAACTATTAAAGCAGTGTTCTCGGAACTTGGCACCACAAATGTGCATCACAAAAGAAGCAAAATGTTACTCTTAGGGCTGTTGCCATGACAACAGTTTTGCCGCTGGTGCTGTCTCAATAAAAACTGAAATTCCCAGTTTTTGTCTTAAACCAAGAACCATCTAGCGCAGCCAAACCAATGGTGGGAATTAAGGCAATATGGGAACTATGTCTGTTCTAAGCAGGACCCTTTGTCTCACTTTAGAGGTCAGATATGGGGATATTTGTCTTATTGACAGAGAGAGACTGGAGCTGAAAGAGTTGCTATGGCAACAATACTAAGGGTGTTATTTTGTTCCTTTTGTGATGCACATTTGTGGTGCCAAGTTTCAAGAACACTGCTTCAATAGTTTTAGAGATATTGTTTATTCAGTATTTTACCATTTTTAGAGTCAAATCTTGTGACGTCATCACTGATCTAATTTGCATAATACAAAAACGTCAATATCTCTGAAACGAAAAAAGATATTTCGAAAAGAAAAACGCCATTCTTCTGTATTTCAAAAGGCCTTTCAAATAAGCAGAAAATATTTTTCATGTCATATACACTTTAAATATAGCATGTAGCAACACCCACCTCGTTGCCACTGCATTTTTATTAGAATTACATACATGTACAGCCAACTCGTCATACAGGTGAAGTAGCCACAATTTTTTGTCCAGAGTCTATTGGTTCAGACTGTCAGTGATTTTCTCATTCAAAAACTTCAGTCTACTTATTATTATACACCCAAGCAATTAGTACAGCCAAATTGTGGCCTGTTTGCAGCCAGATGAGGCTTTCAGAGAGAACACAAGTTGTTACTGAGCATAAATCCAACAGTCTCATTTCCTTTCAAACTGCCACATTGACTAGTGTTCTTTTAGCTCTATAAAGACACTGTTTTATAATTAACTAAGCATTTCTTTTCAATAAGCTATCCAGTTTCAAACGCACTTTAAAATACAGCAACTTATTATTTATTATTCCTTGATGAAGTTTTTGTCCCCAAACTTTGATTCCTGGAGTGGAGGTATACCATTGTCTTCCTTTTCTGTACAAAAGAGAAAAGATAAAAGCAATTAATGTGACGAAATGGAATATTGTTATTAGTGCAATCAATCCATTTTTACATGGATTCTTCATGGTTAAAGAAACATGACTTTGTAACTTCAGGAAAATTAACTCATGACTGAAGAAACAGTTCTAAATCACTGACACAACATGACCTTCATGTCCAATAAATATGCACAAATGATCCATGGCCTAAGACTGGAAAGAAATATCTGGAGAGAGTCACCCAAAAATTAAAAAGGTTGGAGAACTGCCATACCAGTGTTCCAGAGGGTATTACCACATGTGCTATACCAAAAATAAAGTTTTGTTTAAAACCAGATTTTATCAGATTGCTAATGTGCTATTCCACAAAACATCTTTGAATGCCTCCCTGCACCCACCCCTCTGGAAATTCCAGTTTAGCTTCATATGTTCTTTTTGAGACCCCCTCCCCCTCAGAATTTCCAATGGCCCTCCTTAGTGTGGGTGTGGATGTTTCCTGGAAACGCACCAGAAATAAAAGAAGCCCATCAACATCCTTCTCCAAAAAATGCTGGCCAACGCCTTTAGAAATGATTAGGAACACAAAGTTTGTTCATAATATTCATTTGTTTGTTACAATTATCACCAAAATCTATTGCCGCCCTCTACGTTTTAACCTGCGATCATGCCCTTCTTCCCTACTTGTCATCACAAAAAAAGTGCCTGATTGCAGGTTATAGACGTTTTGCTTTCTTGTCTCATACATATACAGACTGGCTGAAAGAAGCCATCAGTTAACTCTTAAAAGGGAGACTATAATCTATCCAACTCTACAGTCTGTTGCTAACCTAAAGACTGATTGACATCTGCAACAGCAGGATCCATCTGAGTTCTGCGGTATGACATAACTATTCTGTTTGCAACTAACCATCCACAGCCAGCTCCAGCACCTGAAAGAGTGCAACGTGGAAAAATAGGAGCATGATATAACATACTAAAAGAAAATCAAATAGTTTAACAGTACAAAAACACTAAGGCTTTTAAGTTACTGTTACATGCATGGCTAAGAGAGGCATTGGATAAAACAAAGCAATTCAATACTTATTTGTGGTACGTCACAAACCCCTGGGAGAGGTACTTTGGTTTAAAAGCGACTGGGTGGCGTGAACAAAGCCATAATAATTTAATACCCCAAAAAATCTCCCATGGGCCAAAAATTGACCCAAACAACCAAAACAAAAAAAAAACTATCCCATACCATTCTTTTAACTACCCCAAATCACACTACCTAAAAAAACTACTGGACAAAGTTTTATCCCTCTCCCTTAAAAAAAGAAGGATCCCCTAATGACAAATAACAAACCACCAAAAATCCTTCGTGCTTTGCCATCATTTACTGTGCTTATCAATAACACACAAACTCTGAAGTTCAAAACCCAATAACAACTGCATCTTTGACAGCCAAGAAACCTTGAAAAACAGAAACAAACACTTGAAAATGGATTGAACTCTACCAATCACAACCTAGAGTCCTCATGGGCCCGATGAAGAAAAGTAGTAAGTAATCACAACCTACAAAGGTGACCTTTTGGCCAGGTTCAAGTGAACTTCTGTTTCCTGAGAGGACCGCTGAGATAGAAGGCAGCAAAAAATGTAAGCGTTGACTTGAGCAGCATTCATGTGTTATTGAAAGGCGCAGTAAACCTGAGTAGCCCTATGACACATGGCTTTTTTGGTATACTGTTATTGACTTACAAAAATAACTCTCAATGGGGTCCCCCTGAAAATAAACCCTCTTGGGTTATCCTCAAAAAGATCCCCAACTCCTCAGAAAGTCACTCACTGTTGACCCTTTCAGTCACTAAAACACTAGCTCAGAGTATCTAAAATGTCATAAATTAAAGAAGTAACAGTAGTTCTGATGTTATTATACATACTAAGAGAGAGAAGTGGAATGTATTTCTTGGGTACTTGACGGAAAAGTGAAAGTCCTGCAAATGCCACGCCACTTCCTACAGACAAAAAAAGAAAGCAGGTAAATTATGCGATGTATGTGAACAAATTTTCATTACACACATCAAATTATCCCTTTACATCTGATGAGGTATAATCAAACCATCTTCAGATCTTCCTTGGCAGTTTTCAGAACTGTTTGCATGATCTATGTTTGAGAATCCTTGGGAAAGAGGGTCCAAAGATTGTCAAATGTCCATTAATATTGACAGTATATAATTTACATGTATACAATAAACAAACACCGCTGCCGGGGGCGGGGTCCGGCGGCCCCCGCCTCCCCCCCCCCCCCCTCCCCCCCCCCCCCCCCCCCCCCCCCCCGCCCCCCCCCCCCCCCCCCCCCCCCCCCCCCCCCCCCTCCCAAAAAAGGGATATGCCAGGAATTAGAAAGACCTTAAAGTCAATGTTTTTAATTTATTTTATCTTGAAGAGAAATCAACTTAGAAAAAAATCATCCCTGTGTGGCCACATATCTAATAATTTTTCCAATAATTATTTACACAATCGTAAGATTTTCTCCAATAGAGCAGCTTCACATTGTGCATAATATTATACTCACCTATGATGACTGACAATGTTCCATACCAACCAGCTTTTGCTTGACATTTCCTCCATTCTGCTAAATCCTGTTGAGATCAAAAATGTACCTGTAACTACAATTAATAAAGGTTACAAATGAAGATATAGGGTACAAAGATAAGCAGTAACCGAAAAGTATCTGTAAAGCACGGTCAACTTTGTTTAAGAGCATTTTACTTGGCTCACAGAAAAGTGTCTGTTTTCCTATTCACCATTGTCCGTATCAAGCAGGTTAAGGGGAGAAAATGTATGAGCTTTCTGTCAAGGCAAACAAAACTGTCCATAATAAGAGGTATCGAATGGTAAATGCGAGACTTTGGGAGACGGCGAGACTGATATCTTTTCTGCGAGCCCGAGACGTTAGTAGCCTTGCAAAAGAAATCAAGACTCCAAGAAGGCGTCAAAGAAAAATTCAAGACAACGAGACCCCTGAAATTTGGCTAAAATTTTGTGAGACATGCATTTTTTGAAGGACCATTCACCACCCCTAAAATAAGCGGGTGTCCGTATAATTTGAGTGGGTGTCCATAAGGCGGGGTTCCACTGTGTGGTGCAATACAATTGTGTAATTTTTCTATGGAAGGATATTATTGGTTGGCTGATGTCTTGATGACTAATATTCAGTGACATAAAAGGACAGACGCATAAAAAGATGTGGAGTTCTGTTACACCATAAAATTATTCTCAGTGTAAGCTTGCAAGAAATTTCAAGAAAACTTTAAAGAGATGGGACACTTTAGAAGAAACAAAACTAACAAATGACCTTTGTAAAACCCAATGATAGTAAAAAATAGCAATGCTGAGCAAAACAGAGAGTCACAGCTTTGCATATTGTTTTTATACATACTGAGTCGAGTCTCTCAAAATCATTATTTGAGTGGAATATGTCATGTTATTTTAGAAAGCAAAGAATGTCTCTTACAGGGTGTTTATGAGCAGTTTCTCGATTGACCCAATCCATCACAGGGTTCAGAGGACTCATGTTTATACTGTACAGTCGTCCGCCATGTTGATACTCATAGACCGAACGGCTTCATGGGACGGGGGACGGGGAATCCTGGGACCCGCGGATGATTCCTTCACGGGACCTCCACGGGACCAGCCCTCTCCCACCCGGACGGGTCCGATCGCGACCCCCCACGGGTCGCGACTCAGACTGGTGAAGACCGAGGTTACCCGCCCCAGGTTAGTGCCGTCATTCGGCTTCTTCAACGCAGTCATCGCACCGTCGTCTCGTTGCTTTCACCCAGTCCACTATCTCTTGCATTTTCCTCCCGTTTCTTTTCTTCTCTCCGTTTCTTTCTTGGGCTCATGGGCTTCGCGTTTTCGTTGTTGTTTTCCTCGGCCGGACGATTGTTTTCCCTCTCCCCTGGCGTTCGTCGCGTTGTTGTGTTTGGGTCGGATCTTCCGTTTCCTTGTTCGCGACGTTTCCCACCACGTCTTCCTCCTCCTCCATCATTTCCCTCCCGCTCTTCTTCTTCCGCTCCAGTCTCCCCTCTCTTCTCCCTTCGGAGTTGTCACCCACTTCCGCTTTCGTCTCCGTGGTCAGCGATACACCTCCGCCATTTTCGTCACTCCTTCACATCGCATTCTCTTCTCACTCGGGGCGCGGGGCGACGGTGTCAGGGCCCCTTGCGTTGTTACGGCTCCCGAGGCGGGTGACTTCCTTCATTGTCCTTACACGTTCTCACACCGTTCGATGCTCTTCAATCTGACATCGCATGATCACTCCTCTATCTCACAGTCGGGGATATTGCCACACATTTCGCTGCTCCAGGTCGCGCACTCCACTCTCGCTGTGTTCGGTCGCCGGTCCGTCGCCTCTCATGTCTTTCGATCGGTGTCCCCTCCTCTGGGTGAAGACAAGCTTTGAAAGATGGCTCAAAAACATGAAGATCTCATCCGTTCCGATCTTTACGAGTATGCTCCTGCCTCTAACTTGCTGCTGAACGAGAAGGTGAAAGAGCTAATGGCTGCCGGCAAGCCGGTCTACCATCTCGCGTTTGGTCAATCTCCGTTCCCGGTGATGGAGTCAGCTGTAGCAGCCCTTACCCAGAACGCCGAAAAAAATGCCTACCTGCCTGTGGCTGGAATTCTAGAGCTGAGAAAAGCGATCTGCGAATTTCACCGAGAGTTTGATGGTCTTGATGTTAAGCCGGATAATGTTATTGTTGGACCAGGCTCCAAAGAATTGATCTTTCTTCTTCTCAGCGTGTTCAATGGCGACGTCTTTGTATTGTCTCCCACGTGGACAACCTTCAAACCACAAGCTCTACTTACACATCATGATCCCATTGTTATCACGACCGAGTACCGGCATGATTGGAGAGTAACCCCGGACATTTTGGATCGAGCTCTTGGCCAGTCATCTGCGAAAAACAAGATCATTATTTTGGTCAACCCAGACAATCCAACTGGGACTGTGTACACTGAGGGACATTGGAAAGAATTGGTCGACGTGCTGAGAAAACACAGTGCAATTGTATTGTCTGATGAGATCTATGGGCGCTTACACTTCTCAGGAAATCACTGTTCATTGGCCAAGTTTTATCCGGAGGGCACCATACTGAGTTCAGGGCTATCCAAGTGGGCTAGTGCTGGGGGGTGGCGGGTAGGCTACCATATCTACCCACCAGAATTAAGGCCCTTGTTAGATGCTGTCAAAAGTGCTGCCAGCCATACCTACTCATGTGCAGCTGCACCCATGCAGTATGCTGCTGTGACTCACATGAGTCCATCCGAAGAGTCCAAAGCTTACATGGCCCACCTGCGCCGCATTTTGGCAGCTGTAGCCGACTACAGTTATCAGCATCTTACAGAGGTTGGGGTGAAAGCTGTGAAACCACAGGGGGGATTCTACATGTTCCCTGATTTTGAAGTGATCAGATGTGCTCTGGCCAATCGTGGTATTACTACTGCACAGCAGATGTGTGATGCAATTTTTGAAGAAGTGTCTGTCGCTCTGATGCCTGGAGGTCCTGCATTTCTCAGACCAGTGACAGAGCTTACTGTGCGTTTGTGCTTTGTCAACTTTGATGGCAGCATTGCATTGAAGGCTAGTGAAGCTATTGGTCTTGATGACCCACTTCCTGATGGGTTTGTTGAGAAGCACTGTGCATTGACTGCAGACGGAATTCAGGCTTTGAAGCAGTGGACTCTTAGTCAAAAAGCCAGCGTTTCTCAAGGTTAATGGTCTTTCCAATTGGGAAGAAACTTATTATTAATTTCTTATTATTATTAATTTCTTGTCAATCGAATTAAGCATTTCCAGGGAATATCTATACCCACCCCAAAGAAGGTCACAGAATTCTTATAGGAAGGGGAATTCAAAAGCCAAAGTTTTTTAAAGGAAAGTATGAAGTTAAACTGGAATTTACAGAGGGCTGGGGGTTTTATCCAAAAAATATGTCCTATATAAACAAAAACGTCCGCTTGGCTTGAAAATGTGCACTTTTATTTGTCCACAGACATTATCTGTTCTGAGAAGTGATCAGTTTTCCAACAGTAGAAGCTTGAGGAAAACTATGATCTTCGAGGAACAGATAATGTCCAGGAACTAATATCAGTGCATCTTTTATCATCATATACCTCTGTTTATTTCTCTAGAGCCTGAAACAGGTAAACAAAATGACATAAAATTTTTTCACAATTATTATGTAGTTTCCAGACAACATCATACATTGTCTTTCCAGGGAGGTAAAAATAATAATTACAGGTGTTGGGGTGTGGGGTAAATATTTTGTAATTCTTGTAGATTAAGGCTAGATAAGATTTGTCACTGTATTGGTCTTGTCCCAGTCTTAGTGGCTGAGAAAAATAATTATTTTGTGAAATAAAAGCCTGTAAAACTAAACGATGCATAGCTTAAGCCTTACACTCCAACTTGTTGACCATGTTCAAAACCTTAAAAAAATCAAAAAAAATATATAAATTATATATCCGAACGAGAAAATATGAAATGTAACGCGCGTTCATATTTTCTCATTTATTCACCGAGCTGCCTATCTACCATCTCTCATTTGTCACTCATTTATTATACCCAAACCGGTTGCACCACCGTAGTAAAAGTGCATGTTCAAAACCATGAAAAAAGCTATAAAAAATATAGCCAAACGAGTTGCACCACTTAAAAGGGCTGCTCAGTAGCTTTCATTTGCAACGGTCAGGGAAAACAAAACAAAAATTCAAGGTCATGGAAAAGTCAGGAATTTTGCAAAAAGTATGAAAAATCTTAGTTCTTGTCAAAGTCAGTGAAAAGTCAGGGAATTTTGGCTGAAGCAAAAAATTGGTTTGTTGGTGAAGTCAAATGCCATGTGTTCAAAATTCCTTGAAAAACGTGAAGAGATCGAAAATAAAGAGAAGACTATCGATGCTCTGCAAATGAAGCTGAAGCAAATGTGAAAGTGGATTGATTTACTATGATAATTCGCTTAATGCAAGGCCAGTGAAAATTGTTTCGAGGTCAGGGGGGTTTTGGGGGTTCTAATGAGTGGCAACCTGACTTTAATAAACCATTTCCAAGTCTTCTATTATCTCTATTTCCAAACGAGTCCCGGTGCACAACCATTTATCTGGAAATGAAATAAAGGGCAAAGCCAAGTGCAAGTAAAATTCATTTCCATATCAATGATTGAACACTAGGACTCGTTTCAAAACAGAGGAAAAAGGCATCTCGGAAATGGCCTACTGTAAATCCAGATTATAAGCGCTAAGTTTACACAACCTCGTAAAGGGTTTTGGATGAGTTTACATCCGGAGGGGCTTATAAGTAGCATCAAGAGAAAAAAGCATAGAAAAAACCTTTGGAAATGAGCAAACAAAAAACTTGAAGGCCCTGACTTGAGCAACATACCAATTTTAAGTTTATCACTCTGATTAAGCGTTGTGATCTTTGGTCTACTTGCAAACTAAACGTTAGTATGACAATATGACAAAGTTAGATATGGGATGGCTATTATCTGGGGGACTAAAGAAGATGGGACTATAACAGGACGGCCTTTTAAGCCAGGGGGGACGTGGGGAGATTTATAACCGGAATTTTAATTTACGGGATTGACTTGAGGTTTGACTTCAGTAGAGAAAGAGTTGAAAATAGATTGCCCACTTTCCTTTATACCCCAACATTAATTTACAAGCGAGAAATAGAGGTTGGTACAGCAATATTACCTTTTCAAAGTACCATGCAATCAGGTCAATTTTTTGCGCTCCTGTATAGACGAGGGGTAAATGAGGGCACAGAAAACAATTGCCTGATCGTGGGTTAGTCAAATATTTCACTACCTTTTGTAAAAAAAAAAAAGACATGTTTGCCAACATTTAAAAATTCTTTAGTGTTAAGTATAAGGTTTGCATTCATATAGTTTCTTTTAAACTGGCAAAGGTCAGATCTTCGTGAAAGATGAGACAAATTTTACAAAAACTGGGGCGTGGTCGATTGGAGAGATTTCGTGCGCTCGCCACGCGTTTGCGTGATTTTATCTCTTTGAAAACTACGAATTAAGATTTGAAAGTTGTCAAAAATGATTAATTTGTTTGTTTCGTCCTTCATTTTAAAGTTTGTATGACTAATCTCGAGCTGTAACTTCTAAAAAGAAATAAAAATTGGATTAGCTTTTTAATCCTGGATAATCGTTAATCGTCTTTTGAACCGGGCCCTGATCTCTTACTATTTTCCGTTCTATCAATCTGTGCTGACTATAATTACGTTTTTTGGCTTCTTTTTTTCCCCTCTATATGATTCCTATTGTTATATTGTTTCAGAGCACTGTAAAGTATTACTTGAGCATTACTACAGTAGCGGAATCCCGATTTCTTGAAGCCCCAGTTTCTCGAAGCTCACGATTTCTCAAACCAATTTTTATTTCCCTTGGATAGCACTTCTCTGAAATTTAACCTCAGATTTCTCGAAGCAATTTTCGTTTTCCCTAGACATTCGAGAAATCGGGGTTCAACAGTATCTTGAAAAGAGTTTCGAACAAGAATGATAGAAGATATTATAATTATTCCAGCTCTCAATATTCCAGTGTCGAGAAATGGAGTATTAGCTGCTTTAAAACGAATGAAACCTAATTTTTATAAGCGACGACAAAGACCCTGACGTGCATAAAACGCATTCATCACAGGATGTTAAAAAGCTGGATACTCTAAAAAAATGAATGTATAGTTATGCCGGATGGGGCTACGCGGAAATCTAGTCATCGAATTTCACGGAAATTATTTGACATCAGATTCCTAATCAAACACTATTTGGCACTTTTCTCGCACCCCTTTCAAAGATATGGAAAAGTTCGCAAACTACAAACTGCAAACGTGGCAGCAAATTGACCGAAGTGTCCTTGATGCATAGGAATGCTATGCACGTCTCTCTCTAAAAGGTCTATCAGTAGCGCTTTGCCGCACCTGGACTAGAATAAAATCCGTAGAGCGGATTCTGAGAGCTTAGAATAGGATAAGAAGGAATCCAGTGAATTTATTAAAATTACAGACAATGAGAGGCATCAAGGGAGATTTATTGAAATCACGGAGTTTCTGTGAGTAAAAATACAAGTACAGTACTTACCCACTTATAAGAACCTGCAATTTAAGAACCTGTTAGCCTAAAAATATCAATTATTATTTAGACCCCATTTACATAAGAACCTATTTAGCCTAAAATTTGAAACAGGTTCTTATAGAAAGGTTCTTATAGAAATTAACCTAAAAAAATCTTCATATAGTTCATTAGATATATATCATTAAATCAACTTTTAGCCTGATACTGAGAATTAAAATATCTACTAAAATGGGTCATGGCCACATACTGTACTGTCTAAAGGCCAGGCCTGTTTTGGCATTTAATTAATATACATGCCACCTTTCTACCATTCACAGGTGTATAATATATTTATCATTAAATAAGAACCTATTTAAGAACCTGCGTGCCTAAAATCCACTAAGCACATTTACAAAGAACCCGTTTAGGCTAAATTTAAAAAAATGGGTTCTTATAAGCGGGTAAGTACTGTAGTGTCTAATACTGCTTTTGTTGAGAAAAATATATGACTAAAAAAATTGAATGAGATATAAAACATTGAAAGCAAGGACAAAAGAGATCGATACTGAAATAAAAAAAAAAGTAATAATGTGATGGACTCCTGGCATGGTAGAATCACTCAGAAACAGTTCAGAAATAGTCACTACAGCAAGAATATAGCCATCATGATCACCACCACCATTTTCATCGGCATTTAGGCTCCCTCAGGGGAACATGGCCATGAACTTTTTGGGAACGTGGGAACAAAAGGAGAATAAAACTGGGAACAGGGGAACAAATAGCATCGAACTCGGAAAAAAAAATCCAAAAGCATTATTTAGGGAACAGGGAACACCAAAGTCGAAGAAATACCTTAGGGAACACGGGAACACAACGAAAATTTTGTTGGGAACATGGGAACATGTACGCCCCCCCCCCCCCCCCGCCCTTTGGAGACTCTCGGCATTGTTTATGTTAACATCGTCATCGTCTTTGTACAGTCGTCGTCATCTCCACCAACAGCTATAAACAGAAAAAGTTTGTCGCCTCAAAAGGTATTCAGAATTCAGGTCTGCATGAAGTCAAGTTCTGGGGATGGTTGCTGGAGAATGAATGATCTCCACCGCTGGAAGTCAGGCTGTTAAATGGACTGACTCAGGCTAGGCTAGTCTGCCAAGCCATTCTAACACTGTATTACCATATCGTTAACGTGTCCTGGAGAGGGCAAATAGGGAAAGGACGTGAGAAATCTCTTTGTCCACAATAGACCAATAAAAGTCAAACTAAGGTTACATCCTTTTCGAAGGTGTAGGTCGATTTTCAAAAACTGAAACTACTTTCGTCAACGGGAAATTGTATTAGAGTCGCGTACTGCGTTCAAAAAATAATTTTCACTACATAAGACACCCAACAGCGCCCCACTCCTTCCCTCCACGATCCTGATTCTGGGCACGTAAGGTTACGACCGCGTTTCCGCGTGTCCGGGTTGGTCGGTGGGTGGTAGTTTCGGGCACCGTGTCCGGACGAGTAGGCGAGCTAAGGAGACAATAACCAGAAATTATCTTGCTAATCTCTGTCTCTAAAAGTACGAAAAGAATAATTTTCTCTAATTAAAGCCTTAGATAAATGTGTCTTGTATTTTTCGGCAAGAGCTTGGTCAAAAAAATAATCGTAGCAAGAGAAAATGTTGGCAAAAGTTGGCCCCTCTTTCCGGGGTGCGTTTACAAGTTCGCTCCACCCACGTCTAGCTGTATGAGCCCGCACATTCTTGCACCTCCGGTTCTTCATATGCAAATGAAGTGCCATCGCATCCTGACATTCTGGAAGAAGTACGTTTTGATCATGAGCGAGGGAATCTGGCCTCATTTCTAGACCTGTAGTTTTCAGACACTTCCTGAGTTAGTGGTGTTTTGATTGTTAAAATGACCTGGGGAACAGAACTTTGGGTAAGCGATCAAGAGCTTGACTGCTCGCTTGTTTTTGTCGCAGCTTGCGCCTGGCTCGAATCCGACATCAGTGGACATGCACGATATTCACAGTTGAAGTGTAGAGTTGAATATCTTACTCATGTTTTCTTTTGGCTTCTAGGACCAGTTTGATCTTATAGCCAACCACACGAGTTCTGGAATCGATTTCGTGGATAAGGTAACAAAGTTCGTAAAGGAAAGGAGCGACATCGAATCGCGATATGCGAAGGAGCTAAGGTAAGGCAGGGTTTTGGTGGAATTTCAGTTTACGAAATCGAAATTATCCATGCCGTAACAAGAACAGCTGGTATATTGCCTAAGTGCAGTTTCATTCATTCTTGACGTTTATGAAGTATAAATGAAATGTCTAGAAAATCTTACTGCAACTACGCGTTTTGTGTTTTCAAAACTTGATTTCTAAACGTCTGCTATTGTTCGGTGTGAGCATGTTTCACCCCAGACAGCTGATTGGTGTTATTAATAATCATAATTTTCGTTCATACATGCGTAGATTTCTCTATTTACATGTGCGTAACAGCTCTTTAGAAATATTATCCTCCGTTTTATGGGATGTTTACTATTTCTGCAAAATCCAGGGAGCCATGTGTGTTCAATGGAACGGATAGAAACAGCGACAAATTTTAATTTTAAGGCATGACATATAAGCTGATTTTTAATAGGTTAGCATGATAAATTAATAGTAAAGAGTCATCAAATTTCACTTTTCGACTTGGCCTGTTGTGATTTAAAATCGTCTTTCTTTGAAAATAGTAATTTACCAGACATAATAAAACTTTTGTGTACAAACAGACTAACATGACAGATTCAATCCATTAATGTAATTTACATCAAAGTGTCATTTGTTAGTGAGTAGTATTAAAATATTCAAAATATAAACAACCAAGCCAGCAGTACTCCAAAAATGTTTTTATCTTTTCCTCCCTTGTAAACTGATTTAGGGAGAAAATGATCAAAATCTGTTTATTTATTTTCCAGTCGACTCCAGTTAACCTGTTGAGTTTTAGTGTGTTAGGGAGTTCATTTCCTCATACACTGCACATGGTTGATTTTTGCATCATTTGCATGTTAAATTCATACACCTTATTCGATGGTTTAACATATAATACGGGCGGATATTTTGTGAGTTGTGTAGTATTTTTCCTCGCCCCATAGGGGCGAAGAAAATATATACGAGCAATGAGCTAAGTGTCTGCTCGTATTATATGTTAAACCATCAAATAAGGGATTTATTGAACCAGTAAATGAAGAAGCGGAAAAAAGATTTTCTGAGTTCTCCCAACGGGAGTCGAACCCATGACCTTCCAGAATACCGTGCGATGTTTTTGTTATTTAAACCTACGGTGTTCAGTGAAGCGAAATTATTGGCGGTGTTACGGTTTCTCGTCTGACAATTGCAGAACTAAATTTAGCTCGGCTATTCTTCGTTAATCCGTCCTTTATAATACTAGCATATACAACATACAGCTGTTGTATACCATATGTTTAATTTGTGGCAAAATACAGTTAAATACTGTCTAGTTGATCATTAATACACTTTAGCTGCCAATAGCAAGTCGTTTTCATTCAAAAGTAACTTGACTATATTGCGGCGACAGTGTTTCGTCAAATTTTCTTGCAGTGATGCAGTGTTTGTGTATTATTTTTGTGGTGTTGCGGTCACTGTTCAGGGTGCCCCCATGTCCCCCTCCTTAAGTTACACAGAATTAAACAGAAAGTTAATGCAGCTTTGGAAACAGAAATGTGTACATGTTTCACATTCAAGTTCTTCCATTTGCTTTAATTTTCACTTTTCTTGAGGCATTGATCAGTATTCCTCAATGTTGTCCAAAAAAGTGATTTTATATTATTATTTTTTTAGCTATATGATATGCATGTCACAACAAGATCATTCTTTAACAAAAAAGACAGTGCAACAGATAATATGGTCACCTCTTGTTGAGTTCTTTTTCTTGGGAGAGTAATGAGATGCATAAGGGTTGGGCCATTGAGCTAAACCTACAGCCCGCCCAACTTCCTAAGTTCATCCATTACTTAATTAAAAAAAGGAAAACAGCTAAGGTATTGACTGTCAATTTCTGGAAGTAAGGCATGATCTCTTAAAATCCAGTTTAACATGTACAGGTTTCAGCAGTGCAACTGTAACGTAACTAAAACTGCTTCATGCTTTGAAGCAGTCAGACACCTCAGATATAACAAGCATTTGAATTGTGGCACCAAATGTTTGTTGCATGTTGTATTCGACAAGTTATCCCAAAAATAAAGGTTACTTGGTTCCTGAAAATTTAAATGTATTTCCTCTCAGTTACGTGCAAAATATTTCATCTACCGGTGTACATGCCTAAGAATTAAAATAACATTATAAATGCAATTCAACCCTCCAAGTTTATTTTTTTCCTTAGTGGCCATTTGGCCGCCAACTAGTAAGACTCATTTGTTTCAGAAGGCGTTTTTAAGCTAATTTTTATTTTTTATTGAATATAATTTTACACTTATCATGTATTTTAGTATTTTTATTAATTTTAGGGCCAGTTAGTAATTTATATTTTTATAAATACAGTAGAACCCCGGTAACTCGAACTTTGAAGGGAAACGAAAAACCGTTCGAGTTAGCGGGGTTTCGAGTTATCGGGGTAGATTGAATATTTAATTTGCCAAGTTAATAATTGATAGTTTACTAATTTTACAGAAAAATCTCGTCAGAAACTCTAACAAGATCATAAATTCTTAGGATAAGAGTGGAAAAAGGCTGTCAAATACGTGATCTGTTTTGTTACTCTAATAAATGGGCAACCGGTGTGAGTTGCAAGAACCGGGATTCAAGTTATCGGGGTAAATTTGACCCAAATTTTGATCAAGGGAAACAAAATTTAGTTCGAGTTAGCGGGGTTTTCGAGTTATCCGAGTTCGAGTTAACCGAGTAAAAATGACTGAAAAGTGAGTTCAAATCCCAGGGAAATGGAAGTGTGTTCGAGTTAGCGGGGTTGTTCGAGTTATCCGAGTTCGAGTTAACGGGGTTCTACTGTATTGTAATGCGCAAGTGAAAATCCTTGATTGATACTTGCGCAATATAAGTCCATTAATTATTATTAATTATTATTCAAGTTTTGGTCGCCAGTGAAAAAATTTTAGTCACCAAATTAAACTGATGCTTTCAATCATTCCTCTCAATTTGAGTTGCCAGGCTGGCGACCTTGGTTCAAATTTAGTCGCTAGCTCCAAAACTTTAGTCGCCGTGGCGACTAAAATGGTCTTAACTTGGAGGGCTGCAATTACAAAATATGTGTATTAATTAAAGCCTAATGCACATTTCCTGTAAGGGCCCGGACGCACTGGACTGACAAAATTTGTTTGGCTCTACCAAAAATCTCGACAAATTTTGTCTCTACCAAATTTTGAATTTGGCAATCGTGGACGCACTTGAAAACACCAAATTATTTGTTAACCACAAAGTGTCAATCATGTTAAAACCGTACACCTTCGATAACTTTCCGTTCGCTAAAAAGAGTCTCACTTTCCGGCCGATAAGAGCCGTATTTTTCGCTTTTAGTACAATTCAATAGTCTTGACTCGCCGCGCTTTCATTTTGATCAGCAGCGGTACTTGTACTCGGGCGGTTTGAAAATTGTGCCAAGCCAGGAGTACTTGCATACCGGAGGTGTAATGGAAAGAAGATTTGCGAGCCATATATATATTATAGTTGTTGTATGTATGTATGTATCTCTGCCGTCCTCCATGTCGAACTGTCGAGAAAAAATAAAATATTTTGGCGGAAATCTGCCTTGAAAAGCGAGATCAAAAATACTTGTTTGACGTTTTCCTATAGATTAAGGCGTGTTAATTGAAAAATCTGTCAGATTTGGCGCTTGACAAAAATTTGTCCTGCTCCGAGGCAGGACGACGGCGCCTTTGAAGTTTGGTAAGGCTTGATAAAATTTGGTAGATCTGAAAATCACCGGGCGCACTTGTCTCACGGAACTGGTGACAGATTTTTTCGCAAAATAAACAAAAATTTGCCCAGTGCGTCCGGGCCCTAACTTGTTAATCAGTTAATCAGGACCAAGTTTAGGGCTGTCATTAAGGGCCATAACACATGACACCTGTTATGGCTGAGTTCACTCAGTGTTGTGGGTGAAGATGTCGACTGTTATGTTTCATTTGCATACAGAGTGAAGTGCAATCCATGGGTGGTAACCTCAATGTAACAGCTGCTTAAAAACTTAATGACAGCCTTAAAGTGTGCACGTATGTTAAACGAGGGAGGCACTTTGCATTATGCTTGCATTCAGGTTCATTTTACATTCAATCTTTTCTTGTTACTTCACAGAAAACTAGCCAAGACATTTTGCCCAAAGAAAAAGGAGGAAGAATATCCGTAAGTTGTAGTACTGCAGTGATATGAATATCATTCAATATTTGAACAACATAATTTATCACAATATTGTGTAGTTTCATAAATTATTCATACCTCCCCCACAGAAGTCCCCCAAACCCCTCTGGAAATTCCAATTAACCTTCATACATTTCCTTAAAGTTTTTTGGCCTTTGAGACCCCTCTTACCCCCAGGTACATGTATTTCCAATCCCCTCTGTGGGGGGGGGGGGGGTATTGGCATTTTCTGGTACCACACATTGGTGAACAATAAAATATTTTTTTATCAATATTCAGAAGTTACTGCCTTTAATGACTCCTTACCCAAATCCAAGCCTTTTTAAACAACAGGATTAAAAAAGTTCCATCCTTGCTTCATATTGCTTTGCATGCTTTCAACGATAAATTTTTCAAGATGGTGGCACAAATGCATGCATAGTATAGTTCCAATAATTAAGTAATGTCAGCTGACCCAGCCTTGTGTGCCCATGAACCAAACTCAGTTTGTGGCAACTTCACTTCTCATAGCATGCTAGCTAGCTTCATAATGAATGAAAATAAAAAATTTCATGTCATGTATCATGTGTGTATCTTATCATGGCGCTTGTATCGAGTTGTGCATTGTACATTGTATCTTGAAAAAATGTATCATCGCAGCCCAAGTAAGTTGATTGTGCCTGATTCCAAAAGATACTCAAAAGGTAACCTGAATGTTTATCAATTTGGGAACATTACAACTGGAGAATGTCTCAAGACTTTTTCAGAAACCTCTGTAGATCCCTAAATAAAAACACTAGGCTACTCCTTGATCTCCTGTACACTGACAACATTGCTGTGGTCCATAATGAAAAATCCAGTGAAAGAACTTAATTTATCAGCTTGAGAAGTGCTTGCCATATAATAAAATTTGCACCAAGTGGTTAAGTGGAATCTAGATTTGGCGAAACTCCAAGGGAAACGAAAATTGGTTTGAGAATTCAAGAGTTTGAAAAATCCGGTGACCCTATTCGGCGGAATGGTGTCAGGAATGACTGAGTGGCACTAATTTTCACCGCAGTTTGCTTGTGGTTAGCTTCACCCTGGTTTGCTTTTGGTCAGCTTTTATTTGTTTGTTTGGGCAATATGAAAGCTTACCCTAACCAACAAGTAAGAGCTAACCAAAAGCAATCCTGAATGAAATATAGCGCTCTTCTGTCGCTATTCTTCCGATTACCGGTAGGTTCACCTGAAAAATCCAGGATAAAATTGCATAAGGCAAATCCAATAGAAACAACGTTTGGGTTGAGTTATTGGGAGGTTCGCAAAATCGGGATTCCACTTTAGATGCAAATAACATAACATAACATAACATGAACTTTATTTAAACTCGAATTGTAGAGTAGCCTGAAAAAGGCTAATATCTTCGAGAAACAAAAATTGAAAAAATGAAAATTTACATTTAAAATCTATTTACATCTATTTACATGAAAAAAAAAAAAAAAAAAAATGTTAAGATATACCATTATGCCTGAAAGGAGATTCCTTTTAGGAGTCTTTTAAAACCAGTTAAAGTAGGTTCAGATCTTACATTATTAGGTAAGGAGTTCCAGGCCTTAGATGCAAAATAACGAAAAGAGTTGAGGCCATAAGTAGTTGTAACAGGTTTACATAGTGATAAAATATTAGTTCCTCTTAAAGAGTATTCAGACTGACGCAAAGTAAGCATGTCTTTAAGATACTTAGGAAAACTGTCATAGTTCAAACATTTGTAGATAGTGATTAACATATTCTTTATCCTTTGGTTGTAACAGTATTTACTGATTATATGGATGTCACCATTTCCAGATTTACATTTCAAAAAGCTTTTATTGGTGTAGTGAAAGAGACAGATGATTTGGCAGGTCAACATGAGCTGATATCAGAGACTTTAATAGAAAAGATATGGAAGGAGTTGCACTTGCTGCATACTGAACTGAAGGCTGACAGGAGAAAGGTACAGTGCATGTCTTATTTGAGCATGGAAATTTTGTAGATTTATTTAACAACCCTCCAAATGTTGATGACTGAAAGGTGATAAGTTGTGACTACCGGTACTTTCAATACAATGCTTTCAAGTTGTTAAATCTACTTATCCTGGAATACTGGACGACACTTTTTTTGAGCCCTAATGCTGCTAGGATTAGTTTTGTTACTACTGGAAATTGTGTGGAAGGACAGAAAAGATGGTACAATGTATGTTAAGGTCGCGCAGGACCCTTGCTCATTAATATATTCATTAGCCAAATTTCTTGTTGGAGTGCTGTCTTGTAAAGCTTTAATTCACTACATTTTGAATATCGATTCCTCTAAAATTTAATAAGGATACCCAGGGATGATGGAATTACATCATGATTGTCCTTTTACTGAAAGATGACCGTTGTCTGTGATGTTACAAGCCCTTAAAAGTTTAACTGAAGATAATGCGATTTTGTGTCCAAGTTTTCAGCTAGCACAGCGCACCAAATTAAATGATTATATAGCCTAGTGATAAATCGTAACTTCTTTTGTGTTCCCACTAGAACGAAATTTTCAATTTCAAAAACTGCTACAAGTTAATGGCTTCTAAGAGAGTAAAAATGTGAAATCTAAACTTTGAAACATGCTCTCTTCATTTTGAGAAGGAAATTTAAAAATTCGCTCTAGCCAGAACACAATAGAGTACACCAAGTTTATGTTCCTCGCGAATCAACTCTTGAAATTCTATATCGGCGGAGAAAACTTGGACACAAAATTGCAGGTTTTGAGGCTTCCGAAGACCTTCCGAGTCGATGTTTACAACAACGTGTGCTTTATTTAAAGCTGTGAATCTAATTATGATAATTCACTATGTTCCAGTGCACGGGATGCGAGGCTGAGAACAATACCGTGTAATTACTTGTACAAAGAACTCTGAGAAAAAAAATTCTCATGAATATTTTGTTTGTTGTCAGCTTCAGTCGTCGCAGTTCGTGCATACTCTTTAAATAAATACATACATAATGATTTCAAGGGTCCTGCGCGACCTTAAGCTTGGTTACTGTGATTTCACTGAATAATATCTCCTTTAATATATTTCTACCAAGATTATACATAATGTATCATCATTTTGTTCTTTTCAACCTGAAACAGTTGGTTTTTGTAACATTTAACAAAAGTGTTATCCATGCTTTGTTTTCAAAACAAAGAAAAGAGTTAGACTTGATTACCTGCACTTCACTACTCAATTGCATACTCCAATGGCAGACCATTTAGTATACCTATAGTTTTAATCATATTTGCTGGCAACATCAACATATTGAAAGATGATATGTTAACTTACTGTTTTTTTTTTTCTATCATTTCAGCATCTTTCAGAGGGCAAGAGAGTTCAAGAACTCTTAGACCAGTCAATGAAAGCTTTAGAAGCTGTAAGCAGAATGAGCTAATAATTATTCTGTTTAATACAGAAAATACATATCAACTCTTTTAAGATGAATTTCCAGAAGTGCAAAATGTGGTTTCCATGGAAAAAGTCTGTTTTCCAACTCTTGAGAAGAAAAGAGTTTATAGATAATTATTAATAATTATTCATAATATATATCCATTGTCATCATCATCATCATTATTCCAAGAGCAGATAACTTAATTCAGCATAAATTTCATGATTGTACAGCCGACTTCTGATAACTCAAACCCTCGCTAACTCAAACCTTTCGCTAACCCGAACCAAAATCGATTTCATACATTTACTGTACTGTAGCCCAAAACATTGTTATTTATTTTGAAATACAAAATGTACACGTGTCAGAGACGTTCCCAAAACGCCCCTCAAAACACAAACTGTGCCACGCCATTGATGTAGCTTTACATGCTACAGACATTCAGTTTGTTTGTGGAGGTTTATACCTATTCCTTTAAATTCAACCTTAGAAAACGCCAGGACGAATTAATTGACCATTGCTCCAAAAAGTAAATTGCATAAACTCTGCAGCAGCAGCCTATAGTGTTGTTCTTTTTGAAACCTACAGCGTTCGCAGCTGATTTCGCTTTGTTTTATGTTACGTCACGTTCTGGTTTAAACAGTGATGTAGAAATATATTGTTCCCTTTTCTTTTGGCTTTTCTATACTCAAATTAAATTTGTTTAAAATTTACACTGGTCAACACTGTATGGATGGAAAATCAGTCAACACCGCTTTTTCCTTATTTCCATTCATTTGTTCTCAACTTCCCATAACTCGAACTCCCGATAACTCAAACCATTTTCAATTTCCCTTGAAGGTTCGAGTTATCGGCAGTTGACTGTACATTGTATAAGTTGGTGTATATGTTGTGGTTTAAATTTATCTTTGGTTCAAAATTTTTCAAACCAGTTTGATTTTTATTTCTCATTGTTTCAGATTATGATAATGAATATGAGACAATGAAATGTGAAAATCAAACTGGTTTGAAAAATTTTGAACTAAAAAAAAAACCACAACATGTACAATCATTTGAAATTTTATACACTGAAAGGGACTTATCCACTGGATAATTATGCAACTACTGCTCCTAATCAACTTTGTATACATTAACTCTCCCAAGTAATTAATGTAGCAATAATAAAGCTTGACTGAGAACTTTCTCATCACAAACACTTTTAATAAATGACATGATAATTTTTTTGGGGAATTCCTGACACCGCCCGCGGGGCCCGGGAGAAAAAGGGTTTTTTGGGGGGGGGGAAGGAGAGGAACAGGGAGAAAAAACCGGGGGGGGGGGGGGAACAAAAAAAAAAAAACCCCCCCAAAACGCGGGGGGGGGGGAAGCCCCCCGGCCCATTGGGGGGGGGGGGGGCCCTCCCCCCCGCCCCCTCCCCTCCCCCTGCTCCCTGCTCCTGGTATAGAAAAGCTTCATTGTTGTATTTTTGCTCCTTCTAGAGTAAAAGATCTTTTATGAAGGCAAGTGAAGAAGCTGACCAAGCATTGCAGGCCTTCCAGAAAGCTGATCAAGACATGGCTAATTCTAGATTACAGATTGAAAAGGTAAAAGAAATGGTGTTTTTAAATTTAATTTATAGACTGTCATGAAGGTATTTTTTGCAACATCACATTTTTGCATTTTGCTTAAAGGTTGCAAAATTGCTGGTGGAATCTTTAATTAGTTTCACAAAATGATCAAAATTAAGTGACTTGGTTTGCAAAATATTGTCCATCCAAAATCAAGACATGAGTTCCAAGGAGGGGTAAGTGCAACGGAGGAAACAGCTGTGTCGTAGGTACAGAAGTCATGTGGGGTACAAGCTGGAGGGACGCACTGCTCCAAGTTTCACCCTTTGTTAGTCTGTTGTTGCTGCTTCACCATCCATTATGTGGAAGAATTACAACTGAGAAATTTCCTCAATTTTTGAAAGTCCTCAAGAATAATTTTGTAGTGGACATAAGACATATAGTTTGTGGAAATAATACAATTATTGTTCTGTCGAATGTCCTGTGGGGTATACTCCAAAAAATAATAACAATGTTTTGTTTACGTATTTTAGTACAAAACTATATCAATGGAGAAAGGTCAGGCATGCGAGAGAGCAAGGGAAGATTACAGGAATCAGCTGGAACAGACAAATAGCAAACAAACCTTGCACTACAGCAATGAAATGCCAGCAGTGTTTGATGTATGTATACCAGCAGTATTTGTCATCAACTTACAATACGTATATTTTATTGGACATTTTTGTGTGTATCATCAAGCCTTGTACAATTTTGGCAATCCCAAAGGGCAAGTCAAAATTCAAATAATGAATTTAACTGTTGTACAGCAATACTTCATACTTATTGTTAACCTGCAATGGGCAAGTATCCCATCCAAGGGGGGAAACAAGGCTTCTAGTCACCTCATGTTAAAGAAACCAGAGGAACGGACTTAACCTTTTCATGTTCCTAATGCAACTTTTACTTTCCATGCCTAAATCTCCAGGAACTACAGAAAATGGATGAACGCAGAATACAGAGAACTGGTGACCTTTTGGTAGAGTATGCTGATATAGAGACAAAAATTATGCCTATAATACAAAAATGCCTGGATAACATTAAGGGTAATGGAAAATCTGTCGATGGACCGCAGGTATGTGAGCTGATAATAAGAACATCAAATTATTTCATCTGAAATGTACATTTAATAATGGATAATGCCATTAATAAGTTTCAAAGAAAAACTGTAAAAGCTAAGCTGGGTGACAAAATGTTTAAAAAGACAATCAGCATTAAAGGCCATGTTACACTGGTTATTTTACTTGCAACTTGCAATGCAACCGCTTTTGCATCCTGTAACGCAACAAAATGTTGCATTGCAAGTTGCAAGAAAAGAAGAGCTGTCTTTTACTTTTCGCAACGTTGCGAGACAAGTTGCTGCATGTGACATGTCAGTTGCAACTTGCAACGCGATTGTGAAATTTATCGGTGAGGTAAAACAAATAACAACCAAAACAACAAAGAACCTCAAAACAAAACAGAGCAGGAAAACCATAGCTCCAAAACAGAAAAACATCACAGGTTCTAACTACATCGAGGTAAACCCGAAAGAAGAGAAAACTAAGTGCAGGAGACGAGTCGATACGATGCGACACGAGATAAGGCGAGGCATGGCGAGACAAGTCGAGTCAAGTCGATATGATCCAAAAATGCAGTGAAGTCAATCTTTAGTTTTCAGAATAGGGGAGTAATCCACCCAGGTATATTTTTTACTCTTTTTTTCTTAGTACTGAATTTCTGTATCTAACATCGTTCTTGCTTTTATCGTTTTTATCCTTTTAATCCTATCTGTGCGCATGAGAATTTTGCGCAATAAGAACCTTTTTATTATTATTATTATTATTATTATTATTGGAACAACCTGACAAATCACAGGGTGCTAGAGTTGAGAATACCTCTAGTAACTTCATGCCCGTAGAGTCATCTTGCTTAGGGGTTTAAATTTTTATTGTGGATTGTGGCCTCCCTTCCGGTGTTAGAACAGAACGCCAATATTTTCACGCGTCGAGATCTCGTTTAGGGTTGCATCTGGTCGGCCTAGACGGATAAGGCATTAAAATAGTATCTTTTAGGGGTCAAAAAAAAGCTTGAGCCACGCCCAGATTGGTCTCCGCTGGGGGGTTAATTCTATTTTTCCGACGAGCATCACCTTCGCTTTTGTATGGGAGTCTCTTCAAGAGGCAGATCCAGGATTTTTCTTAGGAGGGGGTGCATCACTAAGGAGAAGGTCCTCTCAGGGGGAGTGCGCACCCCCCAAGATCCGCTCCTGTCGCCCCCCTCCCCCCTGGATTCATGCGTCAGAAATGTAAGTTAAGCGCCTAAGGTGAATGAAGAATGGGCCATGTAATACAGGTGTTCTGCTTGCCAATATTACCGTCTTCAGAAAACTTAACTCCAATTTTGCCACCTTAGGACAGCAAACTACTTTGTGAACAAAATAAAACAGCTTATGAGCCGCCTAAGGATATTCAGTTCGAGGAGTATGGTAGTAAGGGACAGACTCTGACAAGACAACCTGTGAGTGTAGATAAAGTCAAGAAGAAGAAAGGTGGCGTCGGTTTTTTCAGTAAAAAAGCGAAAAAAGTGAGTATAGTTTATTGATGCTCTTTAAGTTATGTTGTGAGATATAGCAGGTGTTCTTCCCGCTTCCAAACTCCAATCCACCCCACCCCTGAAAATAATTATGATAATAAGAAATTGGCGTGCGTGTAAATTTGAACAAAGTACATTAACTCTTTTCCAAAAGAAGGATAAGTTACAGACGTTATCTCTCTTGGAAATGTTCAGAAGAGAACATTCACGATAGAAATAGCCTGCGAGCAGGCTCTCTTTTCGGGGGCGACGTGAATTGAACTCTTCAAGCGCCAAAAGCGCGGTATCGCGCCTTCGGCGCTCGAGGAGTTCAATATTCACTTTGCCCCCGAATAGAGAGCCTGCTCGCAGGCTACGATAGAACGGAAAAAGATTGTAGTGGAACCTCGATTTAACACGGTCCTCGGTGTAACAAACGATATTCTTTGCCCCACTATGAGTAAAATATATGTAACAAAACCCCGATACAGTGGAACCTTCGATATAACGATAGGGCGAAGGGACTGGCAAATTATTTTCGCTATTTTAACTAGATTTCATTATATCAGGGTTCATTTCCATTTGTTTAACTATTACTGGGGAGAGGAATATCATTCGTAATTATTGGTAGCCATTTTAACGCGAGGTTTTATCTCGCTATTTCTTCGTGAATACCCTTCTGTTGCTGCCGTATGGTTCAAATTAACCTGTGAACAGGTTCCCTGAAAGGAGCGGCAAGAATGGCTGACAGTTTATTTCTTCCTGTGCTCCCTATTAGAAAGCATGATTACATGCTAGGTTCAAATATTTTGGGAATCATGTTTCCTGCCGTGAAAATATCTTTAAACTCCATAGGATTCCGTCTTGTAAGCGACGCGCTTAAACTGCCTGGACGAAATATGGAAGGTCTGCGGATAAAACTTTTGCGTGTTAAGATGGATTCCGCTCATAGTTCAAGCAATGAGTGCAAAAATTAAGTACCAAAAACCTACTCATCGTACGGTAACATTTTATATACTTTTTTAAACATCTCACCGAAGTTCATTTGTCTCAGTGACCCCGTGATTAAATTCTAAAGCATTCTCGAAAAAATTAAAGTCAAATCTCCCATAAATGTTTAAAACGTGCGCCATTTAATTTAAGATTAAAGTGAAACGTCCGTTTTAACTGAAATGTAGATAATTTAAAATCTGTTTTTCTCTGGCGGGGTCAGCTTGGCGGAGAGCTAAAGTTTTGGTAGGCATTGTTCCTTTTTGGTGTTTTTCTGCCTCAATTACAGTGCACTGTCAATTGTTACTTGAAGTCGATGTTGTACATCTATTTTTATATTTTACGTTTTGCTTTGCTTTGCTTTCCCTATTTTCTCTGCTCCTACGAAACGTAAATTGAGAGTTTAAAATAATGATGTTTCTGGAAGCTGATATTGTTAAGAATTTATTTTCTCTTGGTATATACGTATACAAGGTCCTCCTGCAACTTGACGAATACAGGGCCCCTCTTTTATTTTAAAATATTTAGAGTCCCTTAAGATGAATAAGTAATAGGCAAAATTTGAATGAAAATCTACTGTCGGTTCTATTTCGATGGAATGACCTTAACACATTGTTTCCTCAGCATGGTGAAGCTGGGTTAGATGGAAATGATCAAAATTTAACACCTGGGCAGAAGCTTCGACAGGTTAAAAAGAAAGTACAACAGTTAGATTCACAAGTGGCGCAGCTCAAGAACTCCAGGTAATTTGTTCAATGCTGAGTTAGCTATGTCACGAAGGCTGCATGTAGAACCATCCAACCGACCGGCCGACTGACTAACCTTATTATTATTATATTATTATTATTATTATTATTATTATTATTATTATTATTATTATTATTTTATTATTATTATTATTATTATTATTATTATTATTATTATTATTATTATTATTATTATTATTATTGACTAACCAACCAACCAAGAAAGCCTTTTGCAACAGTTCTATAAACCAATTACAGAGCTCACCAAACGAAAATCCAGAATGAAGCAAACACAACTGATTTCTTTCTCGGTTAAAGTCACTCGAAAACAACTCGAAATTGTTTTATTATTACAGTCAACTCTCGTTATAGCGGACACGCTCGGGGGGTCGTTTAGTGTCCGTTATAGCGAGAGTCCGAAATAGCGGGAGTCATTTCCAGTCAAACCTCTTTCGCCGGGGATCTGGATTTTGTCCGTAATAGCGAGTGTCTGCAATAACGGGGTGTCCGCAAGGCGAGAGTTGACTGTACTATTTTTGTTTTTTTTTTCCCACGATAGAGAGAAATTCCTGCCAAACGTGAATGGTTTCCTGCCTTGTTGAGTTTTTCTACATTACAGTAATCTGCATATCATGAGCTTTTATTTATGGCATAAAGCCACTTGGAGTTTGATTGGGTTATTATGTTACGTTTCAGGGAAGGTATGGAGAAAATGGTTGACGTCTACAGACAGAACCCATCTCTTGGCGACCCAAACACCATTGAACAACAACTTGCTGAAAATGCTAAAGAGCTTGATACTCTTAATAAAGACCTACACAAATTCCAGGTTAGTTACTAGAAGTTACATGTGCCTTTTTCGGCAATCTCGTGTCCTATTTATAATGTAAAATAACACCTAGGGCAAATTTACGGAATTCTGATAATGGTTTAGACAAAGAGCATTTTTCGTTAATTTGCCCGAGATTCCCGAAAACTTCCGAAGATGATTGGAAGAGTCCAGAAGATTTCCGTAGATCAACCGGGTATTTCTTAAGATTTTTATTCCATTTCCTTCTACTTATTTTGAGGGCTAGCATTGAGAAGTGTTTTAAGGCCTATTTTAGTTTAATTTATTTTTGTGTAATTATTTATATTTATCTCTGGCAAAATAAAATGGTTGTTGTTGCTGTTGTTGTTGTTGTAGTATTGTGATATTCCTCTAACACCTTTTCGCTTTCCTTGACAGTGTTACCAAGCAGCGTTGGAGAACAGGGATGCCCCACCAGCTCCTGAAATGTACTCAAAGACAGTCAAGGCCCAACCACCCCCGGCACCGGCTGCTGATATGTCTGATGGGGCCCCAGCCCAGGTCCCGCCCGTACCAGCCCCTCCCCCGGCTTTGCTGGTCCCACCTGCTGAGGAGCCTGATGACGAGGAAGAGTTTGAAGAGGAAGAGCTTCAATGTAAAGTAATTTATGATTTTCAAGGTAATAAACTTCTTCATTTTTCTCTTCTAAATAAGCTTTATAACTTTACTACTTTAGAGCACTGGCCATAGAATTCTACAACTCATTAATAATTCAACAAGTTAAAACAAAGACAATCATAACCGTAGGGAAGGTTTGGATACCCGGTCTTTATTAGCATACCGGTAGATTTATTTTATTTCTCCGTTTACTCCGTAGTTTTTGTTTCGATTGAGAAGATATATCAAACACTCGAGACAGTGTTTCATCGGCTATCCAAACACTCCAAATTTCGTCTGTTTTCTCGGTGTTTGGATATTCCAATGAAACACTGTTTCTCGTGTTTGTTATATTACTTCCAATGTATCCAGCGCAGGCTACATTATACACTGGTTTCCCGAGGGATCAGTCATTAATTGTTTTGTTATATAGCACAACGAAGGCTTAGAAAATGGCGCTCGTCGGTCGACATTGCAATGTTACCCTCCCACGTCATAGATTCTGCAATTTTGCCCGTCGCTAAGAGACTTTTGGCGGGAAAAAGTTTTTATTGTTAGATGTCATGTGACCTCGAATTAGCCAACTAGAGCGCGCGCTGTTGGAAAACATTTTTAGCTATATAACAATAAAAATTGTTATTGCCACAATAAACTCAAGCCATACCAACTTCTTTTCATAGCAACCAATGAAGGTGAACTGTCAGTGAATGAAGGAGAAGTGTTGGTTGTTCTGGAGCAGGATATGGATAACAGTGGCTGGACAAAAGTGTTAAAGGACGAGGACGAAGGCTACGTTCCTTCAGCTTATATTGAATTAATGTAGAGAGCCCTGAATCACTAATAACTAAATTAATAGAACTACACTGCCCAATCTGGGAAATAATTGGATGTTCAAAAGTTTCAAGGAAAGCCAATATGGACAAGGCCGTTCTCCTGTTACTTGATTAAAGACGGCACTGTGTCCTGTAGGTAAGAAATATGAAATAGTTTATTGAAAAGCTTGGGTAATAAGACGTTGCTCTTCCAGCGCTCAATTCGTCCCGCTGGACCTAAGTGACGTTTGAGTTTTGACCCGAAAAAATTCCCTAATGACCAACCTCGTACCCATCGATACCCAGGTTCTACTGTCCAGTTGCCATCTTTAAAGCGGAATAGTACCTGGGGACGAGGATGACTGATGACGTAGCTTCTTGTAGTGTCTCTGATGGGTTGTTGCTCGGGTTGAATGTTCGCGCCGGCGCGCAAGTAAATCCGAGACACGACAGATTTCTGTAGAACTCGTCATTAGTGACGAGCTCAACTAATAATTAATATTGATTTTTTGGGGTCGAATCTCGGATGTTACTGTCATGGGGGAAGAATTGAGCGCGCGGAGCTCTAGAGAGACGTCTCTCAGGTTATTGCTTGAATGGAATTGTAGGCTAACAATATTCAACCTCGATTGAGGGGCAGTGTGAGGGGAATATCTGTTGGATTGCAAATTTAACCGTAAAGACCCTAAAGTTGGATTTCACGTGCAGATGACTTGAAAAATATTAAGAGGGATGGTCACGCGCACAACCTCTGCGACCCTAGTAAAGGAATAACGCTGCAGAGTTTTATGTCGCGAGATAACGCGAAAACGTCGTTATGTGACGCTTCTTTGTTACATAACGATGCGTTATAACGGCTGTGACGGCGGCTATAATTAACGAGAATATTTTATTTCCATGTCACCAATTAGTAGTTTTATTCAACATTGTTAAATTTATTGGGTGTAGTAAAGTAATGGCATTGTGTTAACCAATATCTATATGTTCGGTGTTACCTTCTTCTGTCTGCTTTGTTAGCCTGGAATGACTGTTGTCTGCTCGACTCTAATCCCGAGATGTGGGTTGAAGAGATCAGGCGTGCGTTCCTCAAGCCTTCTGAAGCCATTTCGGGTCGAAACCTCCAACCTCAATGAGACGTTTAAGGCAAAAAAAAAGAAGAAAAACAGCCCTTTATGTTTCGTGAGCGTAGTATTTCATTTCTCGCTTTTAAACTCAACAAAAACTGGGTCGTTGTTAGATAAACATTTTGCGAGCAATGCACCTTTTCGGGCCCGAAACAGTCATCGGGACTTTCGAGAAACGCACGTCAGACGACTGAAATTTTCGGTTACTGTTTAGTTTGCTATTCAAAGAATTGATGTCAAGAAAGTTTTATTGTTTGGCCTAAATCCACGTTGCAATATTCCGCACTGGCAAAGTCTACTTAAGCCAATTATTGCTGCACCTGTGCGTCAATATGAGAAAATAGAGAAAAATTCAAGTTTTATATCCAGATAACCTAACAATATATGAAAATATGTTACAGCAATTTATTTTGTAGTTTGGTAATTGTGTTTGTTTGATTTTGGTTAGTAAATACGTTTTACCGCGAAATAAAGGACAAGATTTTTTTAAAAAGAAGAAATTATAGTGAAAGCGAAGAGCGGCAGCTTTTCTCACTGCGTGGATATAAATACACTATAGACACTATTGAATGTAGTCTTAGCTAGCTAGGCGTAACAGTCGGAGCTCGACTGAGTATCTAATTGCAGAAGTAATTAAAATTTACCCTGAAAGTGTGTGATGTGTGTTGTTTACGACTACTTCTTTACTCTTGGCTGAATATTTCCCTTGTCCAAAGACCCTTCTGGGATGACTTATGATTGATACGTTGAATTCCGGATCGAAATCTCTCGGTTGAAGCCCTGTGCCGGGGTCGTGTTGTGTCCATGCGCAAGACGCGATACTCAGCGAGTTCACACTTTGTGCCTGAGCACCAGCAAAAAATATCGTAGTGTTCAGACACAGAAAACCAAAGGTCGACGTAGGGGCCCGAGCCGGCAAGGATGCCCGTGCCCGAATTCTGGCACAAAAAATAGCGTGTTCACATAAGGGCCTACCAAGAATCGTACTCGGGCGCCGTGCCGTGGCACCACGTGTGAACACAGCCTAACAGTGCTACTCTGCTTGGAGGCCTCCTAAAGCCCAGAGTGAAGTATGGCCCCATGGAGAGGGGCTTCTTTAGACCTGGTGAAATCTTCCTTGGCCAATCGCCACCGAGGGATTACAAGGCTTCCGAAATTTTGTGTAAACCGGCTCTAAGCCAGGTGGCCAAAGCCCCTTCCGACAGCCGGAAGGTGACAGCAAGGATCGGTACCTGGAATCTAAGCAAGTAAGACCGCACAAGTGGTCAACTTTGTTATCGTAGTATCGAAGTGTGTGGAGTCTGCGAACACAGAGGGAATGGAGCGCCCCATCTACCCCATTTTATAGCTCTACTGCCGGATCCAAAAGAGGGCCTTGCATTCTTAGCAGGCCACGTTTTACACTTGAGGAGTCAAGGAGAGACAGGAAATGACGATAAACAGCACACATACGCTATTCCGTCGAGCGAGAAAAGAAAAACCGCGCTGGTGGTTCGTATGCAAAGCGTTGAAATTTGGCGGGAACGAATTTTCGCGCCGCGCCATTTTTTTAAGCGGAGTGGGACGGCTGTACACAGGATACATTATTCTCTCACTTCCTAACGGTATTCGCTTTTTGCGCGATTGACTAGCCACAAACTCTCGACTGCTCGCGATCTGATCCGAGTTCTCCCAAGAAAAACTACTGAGGTCTGTGCCAACACGGTATTAGCATGTGTTCCTGACTGATTACCCGTCGATCTCTCACAAAATGCGATACCATTCAGTGTTGACTATTTCTTAAGGACTTGTCTTTTTTATCAAGTTTTTGTTAACAAAGGTGACCAAGAGATCACGATCCTATCTTTTGAGGCAAGCCCGCTCTCACGTACAAAGATTAATATATTGCTTTACAACTATTCAATACATTTCAATTGTTCCGAAAGGAAATGAAGACGCCCGAATTGTGAGTTAGTTGCTATGGAAGATTTAGTTTGTAGACATCGATCACCAGCTTCAGTGACGAATTTACCTGCTAGCTGAATCAAAAGAACGCTGTTGTAACCAAAATAAAAATTATGCTTTAAAATTTGTAGACTAAAAAACATAAGGAGATCACCCATTAGCCTTGGAAGATCAGAGGCCCTAGGGCCCTAGGAACGGACTTGCTGCGTTGGCGGAGTTCACGTTGTTCACGGCGTAGTGTCTAGACCATTTCTCCATTTCAAAACAAGTTTCTGACCACACATCCCGGCTCTTGACCGCCTCACCTTTTTTTCCTGTATTGTTCCAAATTAAAATTCAAACGTATTTTTATCCGTCGGCCGGATGTCAAGCCGCTAAGGTTTTGTTTGTCTTTTATTTTGTGAAAACTCGTTGAACCAGGAAGCCAATTTACGATTCCCATCAATCATTGCAAGTGTATGATTTTTATTGTTTGTTTATTGTTTTGGCAGGTCCAAAAATCGATAAAAACCACAAACAATCCAATGGTGATCCACACCGACAAACCAGCCCATACATTGGCGGCGACTAATTCATAATTGCAAGCCACAAGAAACCGAGGGATGTAAGTTCCTAGATCCTGGGACTACGTTACGAAAGTCCGTAAGTAGCGACAATTTCACCCTTCCCGAGAAAGCAGGCAACACCTAAGGCAAAGGTCCCTGAGAAAATTTAATTCGTGTTTGTGCACTATTGAACTGCAAAGAATCGGCCCAACAGCGTAAATTACCACAATAAAGAAAACCTTGTAGCTCATTTGCGCTTTTATATAATTTCCAAGACCCCCTGTGTTACTAAATGAACGACTAATACTGTACGATCAATGAAAGAGTCTCGCTCTTTGAGCACTGAACTATGTCACGTCGCATTTCTCGATGTATGTCAACCGCACTGCCTTTGAGTGTCCAAGCATAGCCATTTAACAAATGTGGTAGTAAATGAGACCAAATGAGGCTTAGCACTAAACAAAAGCAAGGAAAATCGGAGCAAAGAAACGCCGGAAAACGTGTTTAGGCGGGAGCATCAAAACTTTGATAACTATAAGTTCAAATTAACAAATTATTCCCCGAGGCAGTAGTATCAAACTGTGCGCATTGTTTAGATTCTGTACTCTGGGCGCTCCCAGTTGATATGTGAGTTGGATTCGAGAAGTTGAAACGCGGAAGGTTACGTCAAACTTTTACGTTTGTTGTGTTTCCCTTACTTTCTACCGGGATGACGCGACCCCTCTAGAACTTTCGGCACCTCGCAGCCGTGTTGAGCAGACATAGCGCTGACAAAGCGGTATTGTATTTCACCAATCACTGATGAGTGACAAAGCCGTATTGAATTGCACCAATCACTATTGTTCTATTATTAACCGCGTAAACCTTCTTATGTGATCAATCGTGCGTTGCATTGAATCGATCCTGTTTATTACGGCTGGCAAAGAGACGATTATGTTGCATATTCAAGGTAAGAAATGTTATTTAGTGTTTCTTTCTTCGCGATGAGAAAACCTCAAGGCATAACGCGTAAGATGTGATGTTCAATTTAGTCCTTGTTGTCGTGACACGGTGGTGTGTTGGAATTCAAGAGTAGATCGATCGTGGACTATATGATCGTTCCTTGTGTTCGTATCACACATTTTAGTGTCCGTTTTAATCGCTTCAGAATGTTCCGTATCATCTGTCAACAATTCGAACACGCAAAGAACACAATTTTCGCGAGCACATGCTCGTTCATGGAAGTTTAATGCAAAACACAGCGGTATAACTTGAGCGTTTTGTAATCTCCCGTGTGAAATGTATGCAACAAAGAGTGATTGCCAATACTCCATACGGCACCCTCTGTTTTGACGACAAAAAAACCTTCCAGTCGCTTCTTATTGAGTAGAATATAAGAG
Source organism: Oculina patagonica (assembly GCF_052425735.1). NCBI lineage: Eukaryota > Metazoa > Cnidaria > Anthozoa > Scleractinia > Oculinidae > Oculina > Oculina patagonica. The sequence continues at coordinate 38,519,920 of NC_135758.1, read as the reverse complement.
CATAAGTTTGATTATAACTGTTTAAAATTCTTATATTCGTCTCTAAGAAGATGCGTTTACATGTTTACACAGTCCTCCGTTATGAACCGAATTCTCTCTCCTTTGATTGTGTACTTAGGTTGCCATATTCTTTGTTTTAATTGAGTTCATTTCGTATTCTGTATGCAATCATTGTTTTGGAGGAATTAACTAATGTACATCATTTAGTAGTTAAATAACTCATAATTGTATCCTTGGACGAAAGTTTATAAGCCTGATTTTGGTTTCAGTTCAGGAAAGCGAGGGCAAACTAAGGCAATTAACTTCAGGCTATAAATAATGTTGAGTAAGTACTGGCGTGGGTTCATTAAGCCGACTTTAGATGCAAATTGCTCGTAGAACATCAATAATTGTCAGTTTCTGAAGCGAAGTGATATAAATCATTGTCGATTCGGTTCACAAACGTCGTCGTGCAAAAGAAAACCAAGGTCGTGTGCTTGCTAACGACTTCGGTCAGCACTTGAGATGTGATTAGTTGCTTGGTTTTTGTGTTGAAATTCTTTGTATGATAAGAAGTAATAGTCAGTAATAGGATACAAGGGCAGGGCAAAGTTTTTGGCTTTTTCACAGTTGCAGAATTCTTAATCAGGCAGGAGAATATTTAGCCGTCTGGCCTTGTTAAAAGAAAATTTCGGTCAAGACTTTTAGTCATATGCTGCTTATTACCAAGTGAAAGGAACCAAAAAACCGCTGGAATACGTCACTTCCGGTCGTAGTAAGTCCAAGTAATAAAAGCAGTGTCATCTTTTATTCAGATGTATATGAGTAGAGTTATATGATTTTGTAAAGGTTGTCTAGACAGGAATGTTTGAAGAAGTTTCTTAGTGTAACCTCGGGGCAAGTTCTTCAAATATCTGTGGAGTTCAAACTTCCGAGTGCTTCATAAATTCGCCGGCTCGTTAGAAAAATCAGAGTTCAGAGTGAATATTTTATTGAAAGCAAGGGATTATTTACCAGAATAGAAACAGCTGAATGAGCACAAAATCTTCAAAGATCATCAGGTAGCTTAAAGTAAGAAATAAATTCTTACTGTGCTTGGTATCCGACCGCAGTAATTTTAAGTGTTACTTTCCTACCTTGTTGAGAGATTATTGATGACTAAAAAGGAAAAACCCTCCTGTCGTATGTCACGTTCATTTCGCGTTGGATTAGCGAACCATGACTGTAGGAGAGTATTCGGAAGGGTGTGAAATGCTTTCACGCCTTGTCTTAACAACTAAAATGTGTGGGTGATTAATTATTTTCTTGTCGTCAGCACAGCTGGGTAGTAGTACGATCTGACTATTCGCTCATGCGTCTCTCACCGTACTGTCATTTCAAACAGGTATTTTTCACCCATCTTCTTTCATATAAAGTAATTGGGACTTATTTAGGATACATGATCATTTTATATCTTAACCAAGTTCCGGCCAGGGCTTATATATTATTTGTATAGCGGAAAAACTGACGTATTAACGAGAATATTTCCTTACGTCAAAAAGTACGAATTGGGAAACAACCGGCGATTACTGTAGAATGGTTTGGATTGCTGAAAGTTTTGATGAAATCAACGCGATTTCCCGGGTTGATTTCCACTGCGCGTTATTTTTCGTGCGTAATTTAGGAGGTTAAAACAAAATAGAGAACAAAGAAAAAATGCTTGAGTTTGCAAAAAAAATTGAAAGGTCACAAGCCGTCCAAACTTTTTTGTATATTTATATTTTACACACGTAAATCAATCGCTTAAAATAACGCCACCGTGGAAACCAGTTATGTGAAGTTTTTAATGGCACAATCTTTCATAGACGGACCTTTGTCGTATTTTTATATTCAGAACTCTCGTAAATCAAACTTAAAGGCTTTTCAACATGTCAGTTTGTTAGAATACAAATGCAATGTTGTTTCTGGCTTTTTCATGGCTTAAGTAACATAATGACAGGGATAATGTATATGAAGAGAGCTTATGCTGAGATTTAAAAACTTCCGTTGACAACAAAGCCGTCTGGTCGGGTTTTCGTCATAAAGTCTTTAGCGGTAAAAATATCACGGCAGATTGGCAAAGTTTAATATAAGTTGCTCTAATACTTTGAGATGTGAGCTCAAAATACTGTGAACTGATTGTAATTCTGAGAAGTTGGTTAAAAGTTGTGCCCTTAAAATACAGGTTGATGATTTTCTAACAGTCTTATCATCTGTGTGTTAGACAATGTATCGATATTGTACGATTGTGTGGAAAAATCTATTGTTTTAATTGGTTTTGGAAATTAAGTGGTTTAAAAAACCTTTCTGATTTGCAGAAGAACGTTCAAGTTTCCTACTGGTACTCAGAGTATTTAACACATCACGCGATGATTGAACGCAAGTTACCATAGAAATTATCATCCTTTGTTCACTCAAGTCACACTGGAGATTTAACTAAACAAAGCAAAAGAGAAAAACACAGAGAGAAAAAGATGCCTTAGATGATTCTAGAAGACAGAGTATTTCGTGGTTTGTTTTGCTTCAATACTCTTCTTAAAGGCGGAATTATTGATGTTGCTAGACCGTGTAAGAAGGGCGAATATTTTTGGCAGCGTCATACACAAAGGATTACTTACGGCGATTTATGAAATACCTTATGCTCTTACATGACACGAATTTTCTTGGAATCTTTAGTTGAATGTACTCTCTGTTTAACTTTGTTTGCAGTTTCCTGAGAGGCGGTTAGCTGACAATTACGAACGAAAGCAAGAAGTAAACCATGTCGTCTTCATCGCAGAGTACTTTCAGAAGCCGAAGTAAGACACTGCCGCTACCCGCTAAAGTAAAGATCGAAAAAAAGATTTCTCAGGAATCCAGATCAAAATCGCCTCTTTCCTTCAGAAGGTTAGTTATTAGCTCTAGTAGTTATGTGTTGTAGAATGCAAGGGGTCGGCCTCGTGGATTATCTGCTAGCAGTGTAAAACGCGAAGAGTAGAGGGAAAGAAAAAGCCACGCGCCTTTGTTTTTCTCTCGCGCGTTTTTGCTGCTCGCTGCGTACAATCTGATTTGTGTGCTCTGCTCCTAATGGTGTTATCATTGTTATTTGACGTTGTTCTGGAGACCCCACTGCCATAACTTGTAAACCGCAAACCCAGAGGTCTTGTTTACTTTAATGTTGGACAAAGCAATAACAAGAAAGTTGTAATGGATACGTTTAGCAGACAAGGAAATGCGATAAATTTCGGATGAGCACTGTAAGATAAATAAACTTTTTGCTGAAATTTATAAACAGCTCTTGGTTTGAAATATTTTTTTTACTTCTTTTCCTGGCTTTCACAGTTTCCTTTCATAGTGGGATAAACAGATCACTTTAGAAACATTCCCGCCCACATCGATGTTGTTTATGGCGGCTGGCGCATGGCTCCATTGTTATGAGTTGTATACCTCGGGTCATAGGTCTTGTTTATTCTACTGGGGATAAAGGCATTACGTAAAACACTGAACATAAAGCTCGAAATATTTCTGGGTCTCTTTGGATCGTCACGCTTCTGTTTGCATTTCTGTCTGTTAGCGTCGCGTGACATCCCAGTCAGTGAAAAGGTCTGTTACTGAAATGGTGTGGTTGCTTTTGTTTTACAGATTAGCAGACCTCTTGAAAAGGAAGAAAAGGCGTGGAAAAGGAGATGCCGACTCACTAAACTCCTTGCCGTTAGAAAGGCAAACTTGGTATCATGGCAAGATTACGGCAGACTATGCAGAGCGTTACCTGCGTCGCGACGGCAACTTCTTGGTACGTGAAGACCCAGCAAAGCCTGGAAGCTGTTTCATTGTGGTGCGACACAAACGGCTGCCCGTTCACATACCGCTCTGCAAAGTGAACTCGTCGAAAGGGACGAGGATAAAGTATAGACTGGAAGATTCCGCGAACAGTTTTGATTCCATAGCCGAATTGATCAACTTTTATATCACCGAAAAGAAACCGTTATCTCCGAAGACTCCAGCTGTTATTACGAACGCCGTCAGCCGGGATGCAACTATGTTATCTTCAGACGACTTAAAAAGTCTAAATGCAAATCATCGTAACAGGTATGTCTCCAATACTGGCCCGTCCAACCTCTGTCCGCCAAAACCCCCAGGTACTGGGCCTTTGCGACAAAAGAAAATCGACAAAATGGGACGTAAGAATAGCGACCCAGGATTGCATCTTGAGATCAATCACAATGGAGATAGAACTCGACACTTTACAGTCGGCTCTCTTTCGCCCAAACCTGGAAATTTACAATGGACAGTTCAGACAAAACAACGAGAGAAAATTCCTGACGTGTTCCTTCCGAAGGACGCTAAAGATGAAAATATTTCAGAAAGGTTCTACGAGACGCCACTGGGAGAGAGCGAAGAAGAGCATGCGGAAAAGAACAGTTTAGAAGATCATTTTTATGAGGATCCTAATAAGAAGGAAAATTTGGATGACACTTATGACAAACCAAGTGAAAATGAAAATTCTTCAATGACAATTGATGAAGTAAACAAAAAAACTGATGGACTAAACGAGGAGGAACCCCTTGATAGCTATTACGACAAACCTACTGAAGATGGTAGCAATGGAACTTTTTACGATAAACCATCAACTGTGGATAGTTCTGAGGAATTTTATGACAAACCATCTAGTCAAGCTAGCCTGCCTGGTAACATCAAAGACAGCCAAGAGAATCTTTTTTATGACCAGCCAAGAGGCAGTACTGACTGTTTGTATGACAGACCCAAAGGAAGCCAAGATGATCTTTACGACAAACCCCCAGCCAAGCCCAAAAGGATGGAGTCGTTTCGAAACTCAGATCCAACTGTGTCTGACAAAGTCGGCAAGGTGCGTCCTCAGCTGACAACAAGATGCAGCGCACCTGCCTTACAAACCTTCGCCGTGGGCGCGGCAGCTTCACGGTTGCCACCGGGTGGCAGCTCAAAACCACGTTTTAACGCGCTCCCAGAGAAAAGACATTCAGGCGCTGAGTTGTTGATGAGACATGACACGTCTCGCGATACGTCTTCTGATGGAATCAATTTAGAGTCTGAAGAGTGCTACTCTACTCCTCCATCGAGGCAAAGTAAAAGTCCATCGTCTTCTGGATCTGACTTTGGCTCGCCTGCAAACCAAGAGATATATGACGTCCCAACCGATTCGAGTTCTTCATCAGAACAGGTGCTGGCCTCAAAATCAACCCACGACAGCGACAAGGTCGAGAGTCCGAAGGATAAAGAAGACAAATCCAAGCGCGTAGGGCCTATGGACAAAAAGGGGATATTTTTAAATGTGATGAAGAAAATAGGCGAAAAGCTACTTTTGCCTTTCTTGGAGAGCGACTGCCTTACCCTCGCTAGACATATGACCCGCGTGGATCTTGCATTGCAGTGGGGCGAGGAGCCGCATCGCCAGTCTTGGACTATCGAGGACGGCACTGGAGGAGCAAAAGGCTTGGAGATTCTGACACTCCCTCAAGGAAGAGAGAAAAGGGCCCAGTTACTGGCAAGGTCAGCATTTATATAAAAAAACTGTTTTCTAAAGATGTGTTGTTGTCAAACCTCTTCTCTTCTCCTTGGTAATGATTAGCATCAATCAATCAATCAATCAATCAATCAATCAATCAATCAATCAATCAATCAATCAATCAATCAATCAATCAATGCGTGAGTGTTTCTAAGCCAGGTTTCAGGGACGTCGCCAGCATGGGACAAATGTTTCAAGACAACAGTTCTACATGTCATTTAGCGATTTAGAAATTGACTTCCTAAGGGGTTGCATCCATTACTTGGACAAAAGCGTAAGATGCCAAATGCGTTATAATAATTCATACATGCATCTCGTCAGTGATAATTAAATGAACGTTTTTTCCCTTTGTAGATTTGCTAACGTGACACACTGGGTAGCGACCCTAGTTGTGGCTGCAGGTGACCTGGGTAAGAGGGGTAAAGTGCTCAGTAAACTCATCGAACTGGCTGATGTACTGAGCGATAAACTTGGCAACCTCATCTCGTTCATGGCTATCATGGAAGGGCTCGCTTTACCACAGGTACTACTTCTTTCTCTTCTATCCTTTTTGTGCAACAGAAGAATATATCAATGATCGTGTTCGAGTGCGTTGGGTTTGAACAGAGGCCTATCTGAGAAAAGAATTATCGAGAAAGGACTTGTTCAGCTTGTGCGTTATGCGTTATATAGCTCTTACCCTCATGCGTGAAGTGCTTGTCATTTAGAATATTTGTCTGAATAATTCCTGTCCCACATTATACAACATTGCTAGTGAAAACCAACCTTTGTCATGTTGAAAATACGATTTTACCGTGTACCTCAGATATTTTGTAGTTCGAAACGCAAATAACACAACTTCCTGAATTTAGAAAATCACTCTCTGGTTGTTAGATTTGAAAAACGTTATTTGAAACATCATAGAAATCATGTAGATAAAATATACCAATTAAGAAAGACTATTTCCGTGAGGATGGCATAGTTTGTTATACCCTGTCGGTTTCTCTTCCTTCCGCGTTAAATTTCGGCGCAAATTCCGCGCAAGTTATATGTGTGCACGGGACTGATCTATGGTCTCTCTTGTCAGGTAACACGGCTTCACCACACATGGTCATGTCTCCATCACCAGTGTTGCTCAACAGCTATTCTCTACCACAGCACCCTCAAACCATTAGCTGGACTCCTTAGCTCGGGAGCTCCCAGCCCTTTTCCAGGAGTGTGCCTTCCTTACATTGTACCATTGGTAAGGTACATGGAAATGACACCAGATGAAATTCTCAACGACTGGGCGCATGCTGAGGCGGACCTCGGGTTAGAGATCATTGTAGCGCACTTGGACTCTGGGCGCACTCTCACACAACAGCTAGACGAGTTCCGTAGGGAGGCTGTGGCTCGCCTACAAACAGATGAATACGTCGTGGATTGTAAGCTCATGGAGTATTTTCAAGAAAAGTTAAATGTTGGAAATGTGCTAGGACTGGGTCCTGATCCAACAAATCGGACAAATAAATTAAAAACCTTGCTGCAATGGCTCTCAGAAAACGCCGAACATTCTACAAATACCGAAACCTCTGGCGCTTCATAGAGAAACGGACTTCATACACAAGTATTTAACATATTTTCAAGAATAAAAAGCAGTTTGTATCCGTTTAATTGGCTGTTAGCCATCATAACCGTTTCAGTCCCAAGCATGAACAGTTCTAAGAGTTTGGTGATGCAGGCAATATCCACCAGTTGATTATTGTCTTTATTCCCATCATCTGTCATCTTGGCACTGTATTAATATAATAAGAGGAAACTGGACTTCGATCACTTGGGAATGATATGGTTTCGTGTGCTTACATGAGCCAATTTTAGGTCATTTTGTCAAGTTAAATGTCACAATTTTCTCAGTCGTTTAATTTAACGCCAGATTTTCGGTAGATATTTCGCTGTTTTTAAACAGGGATCGTTTCGTAAAGTCGAGTAGTTTGACAGGTCTTTTCTATTGTAAATAATTCAATTCAAATAGTAAATAAGAGTTTTATACAACACCAGAAAGTTTTAAATCTTTAAGTATCGTTCGTTAAACGTTTTGGTAAATTAAGAATGAATACAGTGTATATTCTAGTCAAAGCCAACCGTGGTTTGAGGGTAGATGATGGAAGTTGACTATTGACGTAACAAAGACGTCATCTTGCCCAGTGTTCGGAAAAATTCGACTTGCTGTCGTGTTTCGTTCGGTTTTCTCTTAAACAGCTCAAGCCTTCTTCGTGAGAAAAGGTCGGTGAATCTAAGTTTCGTTAGCGTTGAAGAAACAATGTGTTTATTTTAGGTCGACTAAAACTCGAAATGGAAAGCCAATATAATTTCAATATTGCAAACACAGAAAATGTTGTACACATTTAGTTTTTGAAATGTAAATAATTGCTGTATCTATATAGACTGAAAAGTAAATTAAAAGCAATGTTAATAGTGTCTAGACTGACTTAAAATAGAGAGTTTTCAATTAATGTGCAATGGGAATCAAAGTAATGGTAATCAAAACCGTGACTCAGCTAGATTTGAAGGGAGTTTCTTTCTGATACACAGAACCCTTGCGTAACACTCCCATGTTGGCGTAATTTTAGGGGAAACATTGTTGCAGAGACAAATGTTTCCCAGTTTAGCCACGCGGGTAACATATGTTGCGGAAACAAAAAATGTTTCTACCTCTGGTCAAAAACATTTTTGCTTGCCGGACACAAATTTTGCTTCCGAAACATGTTGCCCAGTTTAGCCACCATGAAAGCAATGTTGACTAGTTTATGCGCATGCGTGACACTTTTGTTCCCGGAACATTGTTTCCTCATTTAGCCACCCGGTAAGTAAAACATTTTGCTTGCTTTCCTCTAATGTAGCCACCTAGGAAACATGACAAGAAACAACGAGAAACTCTCAGTAGAAACTCTAGGCTAGAGAAAGCTTTTAGTAGTACGTGCTTTTTATGCGGCGCAATGGGTTTCTGGATGAAACCCTAGTGTGTGACCATTCATATAAATGCTATTGAGCAGTACGTTCATGTTGTGCTGTTTGTTGTGCTTCACGGCTGTGGATAAACCCTAGCATGTGACCATTCAAATGAAAGATCGTGCAATACAGCGTTCATGTGGAGTTGTTTGTTGTGCTGCAAAGGCGGTGGCTTTAACTTTGAAGTCTTGTGCGTGGGTGAAACCCAAGTGTTCGTTTGTGTGACCATTTAGTCGAAAGCTATTGAACAGCACTTGTTGAAGTTTTTAAACTAATTGGCACACGTGAAAATAGTAAAGACCTTCGTGTATATTGAAACCAGTTCGCTGTGATTTTAATTTCTGATTTATATTTATATTATTAATGATATTTATATTATATTTTTAATCTTAGTTAGACAATATTGTAATTCGTAGTTATTCTTAATTGTAGCTTAACTTATTTTTATACACGTCCAAGAAGTTTTTATTTTTCTATTTTGTATTTTTGTTTCGTGGCGCACCTGAAAACTAGCTTTTTAGCTAAGTGTTGCGGACCACGTTAAATAAAGATTGTATTGTACTGTATTGATTCACGCGAAGAACTAAGCGCTGCGTAAGTGGTAAGGCCTCATCTGTGAGCGGGCGACATCTCGCACTTACAGAAGCCGTGGACATGGTCAATTGAACATAGGAACTACACGAAAGCTAGTAATCAAATTTGAAACGCATTAGATGTACAAAAAACCATTGGCTCTGAAATCCAACTTTTCTTCATCTTGGAGCCCTTCAAACCTTTCACGTCAAAGGAAATATTCCAACAGTGAATCAGATAACAACTTGAGTCGTTTCTTCGGCATCCATTGTATAAGCAATAACATGAATACGTTTTATTAAAATGCTTTGTATACAAACACAAAAGAACTTAACCAAGTTTATTAGACAGTCCGTGGTCGCCGTTCTCTCTTACAAAGAGAGAAAGCGGACGCACTCAGAAAGTCTGCTACAATAGGCTACGGAGAAATTCGCAAAGGCATCAGTGGAGTGATTTCTGAGTACAAAGCCGGCTGCTGAACAACGTGTGAAGTTCTTGGTTTAAAATCTCACTACGCGCCTTCCCAAAGAGAAAAGAAAATTGAATGCACGTAGTCGATTTTCAGTAATCCCAGATTGAATTTTAATAATCATTAGAACTATATTCAAAACCTCAACCGTCATAAACAGGGTAACCACTAAGCCATTAGGACCATTTCGGCCTATTCAGGGCAAATTTATCTCCTTAAAATTATCAATTCCAAGACGAATTGCAGATATAAAGGCCATTAAGGTAAACTGACCTTAAATTAGCAGGTGCAATTGTTAAGAAAGCTTTTCATATCACCTTTAACAAACGAATTAAGATTTAACCGTTTTATAGATGCTGAAGATGCCAATATACGGAGTAAACCTTTTTTTCGCAATTTCTTCTACGAATAGCACCAAAGTTAAGTACTATTCGGTGGTTTCATGCATAGACTCTAAGTTACAACTACACATCCTGACTCTGGAAGTGAAAAGGTTAAGGTACAAAGGACACAGTGGACATTTCCAATGGAGGTTTTTACCCGCCGGCTGGCCTTGTGGGATAAAAATCCTTCTGCATCTTTTAAAAAAGCTATTATAACATAACTAGAAAAGCCGCGCAATCAAATTCAGTATACGTGAGCGTGCACAAAATCCAAAAGTGCACGCTGATAGCGTGGGATGGCGTGAGCAAATCGCCTCGCCAGAATTTTTTCTCTTGCGCAAGTTTTTCAGGCGCGGGTTTAAATCTACATTTCCATCGGCAATGTTATAAAACAATTGATTCATGCTTTTAGCTGTGCACTATGAGTTATGATGCACTTGGGAAGTTTGGAGAGCACTCAAGAAGCTAGAGTTGCTCTCGACTATCGCCTCGAGCAATTTTTACGCTTTTTTCGTGCTCTCCAAACTTCCCGCGTGCACCATAACTCGATAGAACCAATTGTTAATTAGCCATCAAGACTCGAGAGAAAACAGTTGGTGCACATGTTTATTGTCAGAGTTTAGTGCACGATCTTTCAAAGAAAGTTGGTTACCCCATCAGTATGCTTGGGCTTACTTAACAAATTGCAGTCAATTTCAGGACATACGTCAAATTTCGAGAGTTAACAATCAGGGTTTTGGACAATAGGCACATGTCTACTGACAGGCTTTACAGTTCAACCTTTAAATGCAAGTTAGAAACTTCATACCAGCACTTAGTCTTGTCAAATGGCGGTCTATTTAGTCGTGATTGTCACAAAACTACTCAATAGCAAAAGTAACCGTACCTGGCTTGAATGACACAGAGCTGCACGTGCTCACATCATCACAGCTCGAGAGCTTTTTTATCACGCAAGTCGGCCCACGTACATTAACGCCTCCGCAAAACGACGAAACATTGTTTCCCTAAAATTTTCCCCTTTGGTGCACTCACGCAACATTTGTTGCGAAAGCAAACTTTGTGTTCCTGAAATGATTCAGGTCGAGTCAGGAATTCCCGATTTGCTTTCGCAGCTTTATACGCCAAGAAACAAGCTTTCGCGACAATTATTCTCGTTTACGGAGGCCTCGTTTAAGGCTTAAAGTTTTCAGCGACAACTAAATTTAGCGGGGTTTTTTTTCCCCAAGATTAAGTGACTCTTAAAGTTAGCGATTTCTTCGATTTCTAGTCTGATTTTGGTGAAATCAGCTGAAACAACTAAGCGATTTTTATATTTAGTAAATTTTGCATTTTTTCATGAAATCGCGAAAAAGAAACCTGAGGTATACCAAACGTGCTAATATTCTCTAATTACTAATTAAATAATTGAGTCATACTATGACTTCTTCTTATCTATTTTCTTTCATGGATTGTAATTTGGCCATGTCAAATGTCATCCCTTTTTTCATTGTCAAAAATGTTGATTAAGTTTCTTTCGTCTTTCAGAATCACGTACAGCTATAATCAGATCTGACTGAGACCTTGGTTCCTATAAAGATCATTTATTTATTTATTTTCGGTTAGAATGCTATTTGTAATAAAGTCACTCTTAAGTCTTAAGCTATAAACTGGAAATTCTTTTGAAGAAACTGAATTCGTCAATCCCTATCTTGTCGAAGGTAATACTATTCCCATACAACCGTGATTCTAAGATTTCGCGCACAGCATACGAATTTGAGGCAGCCGTTTCGCTTACTTTACGCGAAGAATCTCCCGAGAAACTCGAGAAGAACATTTTCGCGATATCAGCCACCCATAAAATATAGCTGACTTCAATCTAATCAAATGCAGGTTTTGGAAGACTTTGTTATTAAATTTAGTCATCAAAAGGACTTCTAATTTTAATTCATAGAAATGTATTGATATTAAAGCAAACTGTTAAATATTTACCATTTCTTGTGAAAACGACTCGTAGAGTAGATGTTAATTTTGTTTTGGCTTTATTCACTCAGGTGCTCAGTACGAGTTTTGTGAGACGAGATATAATAAAACTGCTTCTATTTTGGTAACAAATTTCGGGCAGATTCTTGTAACTATCTGACGACACAGGTTACCGTCTTTGACCTGCCTTGAAAGTTGCGGCAATCTTTTTTGCTTTGTTTTACAAGTTAAACTACTTAACAAACTACGACAGTGATAATAGGGCTGGTAATTGAAAGAAAAGATGCATGTTCTCCTTATAAATGTATGTATTTTGGGCTTTTTGTTGACATTTATCGATAACCAGTTTTGTGTTTTCATGCGTACGTTTTCAAGATGCTATCAGGAACTACCAACAAAGCAGGTAGTTTCGAAGTCGTTGTAAATGATAAAATCTTAACGAATTTAATGGGGAAATGAAACTCTTCAGGGTCCAATACGTTATGTTCATATCATAATGGAATTGTCTAGGAGTTAACATAATTAACTTTGTAAAAGCCGTTTATCTGAATGGTTTTCAATAGAAATACTATAATCATAAATAATTTCTTTTATGCTTACTCCAATTAACTTCGTTTAACATGCATCGTTATAGAGGATTCAACTGAATTGTTTGTTCGACTTTGTCTACAGCTCTCCGTTTTCAGGTCTTCTTCGATAGTACGTGAACAGTGTGCAAACGTACACAATTTATTTGAATTTTCAGTTTGTAGGTATTGCGGCAAAAGAAGTAGTAATGCCTAATGCGAAAAATAACTTTATTATTCACAGTACAACATTTGTCCTATTAAAATGTGTAAGACAACTTAATTCAAATGAGTCGTAACGATTGAATTTCAATTTTCAAACCATTTCAATCCATGCAACGCTCTTACAAAAAAGAGAAAAAACACCAACATTTTTCACTCAGTAAAACTACACTACAGGTAGCCTTTCTAAAACGTTGGGTGTTGAAAGGGTGTCGCTGCTTTTCCTTCATCTTAAAATTACAATTCTCTAAATACATTCGTGAAGATGTCACTGATGCAATCTGCACGTCCATTTAACGTAACATTATAACAAGACAGATCGACGTTTAACAAAGGATGATGGCGTTTTAAGGACAAGTCACTAATCTGAAAAAGAAATCGAAGATCTTATCAGTTGGCCACCCATACTCGGCTTGGCACCTGACAGTTAACACACTTTTAAGCGTGGGTGTAATGTACCTGCAGTACCCGAGGCAGTGTTGTTCCTGACTCACTTCCGCAATTGTCCGTGGCTTCTTCAAGAAATCCCAAGCTTATCACAAATGAATTGCTTGATCAAGTGCTAGCTCCTTGGTAGGGTTCAGTCACTTATGGTCCGCTGCGAAGGTTTCACTTATCAACTGATGAAACAAAGAGGGATAGAAAATTAACATTTCGATTTGGTAGACTAGTAGTAGAAGTATTTTCAAACGGCCCACTGCACGCGTTTTCATGAAAGCAAAATAAATTTATGTTTAATAAAATCGACCTTGGCTAGGTTTTTACTCAGAAGAATCTTGTTTTAACTAGTCTCTGCAGGAACCCTCAGCCGAATAAAGCAACAATGGCTTTTGTCCAAGACTTAAATAAAAATGCTGTGTTTATCGCTTACTAAAAACTAAAACATTGCGCAGACAAAAGCGATGGATAATTAAGAAATCCACTGGAAATCTGTGTAACTTAATCCACGAGTGCACGTAAAGATTTTCCATTTTAGCTCAACTCTTTACAATCAGGCCCAACGAAAACATTTTCTGACAAAAGCGATCAAACGTACATTTGTTTTCTACGAGTACTTTTTAATTCACCGAGAATCGCACATTTAATCAGTAATGTAATGTCAATATTCGTCTCAATTAAAGCGCTTTGTTTCTTATAAACTCTGTATTTCCGCTGTGGGCACTTTTTTATAGACCGTTTTAAAAACATGCATTGAGATGGTTAAAAAACAAGTGTCGAGGGTGGATATGCCTTTCAACATAATAAAAAATCGATTTTTTACCGTAAACAAAACTGTCGTTGAATGTTTTAAACTTGCGTCCGGTTAAACAGTTAAGACTGGTATCAGATGTTAAAAAATTATATATATTTCAGATAATTTCTCCTTTTTTCGTACCAACAGATGAAAATTAAAAATCTGCCAGGGGGCGTAACATGAAGCTGTCTTGCAGCGGAATAAAACTTATAAGTACAATTTTTGTGTTTCAACTCGCCGGTTGTTTTCTGTGGTGTTGAATGCTTCGGTTTTCTTCAATAAGAGACCGCGTTATTAACCACTGAAAGGCGAAAATGTCCTTTACGATAGTCGGTAAGATGACGCCAATCCGCTCTGCACGTTCCCCTTATGAGCACAAGCGTATAAACACTGACAACCATAAACCAAATAACCTAACTAGCGACTATTCAATGAACGACAATATCATATCGATAAGATATAGTCTGAACAATAGCATTCGGTCGAAGCTGGTCCAATTTAAAAACTATTGCCTTTAAAATAAACAAGGTTAACATTTTTACCAATCATGTACGTAAGCTGTTAGCATTCATCCCGTCTCCATGGTCCATTGGTTGGATGTACTAATAGCAACATGAATGCCCTCTGTTCTCCACAATAAGCTACACGAAACTGTAAATTATTTATCAAAGTGTCGCTGATTGGCTTCGAATTGGTTTAGCATTGTTTCGGGGTAATTTTAAGATGACCTTAGCTAGGCCGGGTGCTCTGAAACAGGAGAGATTCATGCAAAACTTCATCTTTTACACAAGGTTGCGTGCATCAATTAAAACTGAAAAGAATTTTTCATCTTAACGATTTTTTGAGCTCTGTCTGAACCAATTGGCAAATTCAACTATAATTTTTAAATATTTAAGTCTTTTTTAAACAGATTCGATATTAATAGCAAGGTAAATATTTTAATTTCAAACTGAAAGTTTAAACCGAAGTTAATCAATTTTTCATACCACTTTATGCTAATACGTTATTATGTTAGTGCAATCCCCTACATAACCGAACTGCATGAATGTGAAATAAGAACGTAACATGAAAAATAAATAATATTCATCGTACACGAATATCATAACGATAATTTATCTCGAACCACCGCCTAAAAATCAATAAAGAAAGACCCTTCTCTTTAAAGGCGTACTGGTTAGTAATTCACTGAAAAAAGGCCGGAGTCGAACCAAACATCTGCTTATTAAACTACGTTGTAGGCGGACTTTCTTCTCAGAAGCCCTTTTTAACACTCTTGTTATGATCTCACGTTTACATTGGTCGATTTGTGGAAGGACGTTATACGGGGGGACACCTGAAATCTACAAAAACGCAGTTCTACATCACTTTTTCTAATACTTAATTTTCATGTCTTATCCCGAAAATGGGTCGGTTTTTCTTTTTCAATGATATTAGTAATTTTTAATGGCATTTTTTTCCCAATGTTTTTATCTTTTAACAGACTTAAATTTTTTGGCGCCGAGACATTAATATCGCTATTGAGATCTTTATTTAAATTTTATCATTACGGCGGGCGATATTTGAAAATGAACTGCCATGCAATTTCATTTTTCGCAGCTCATATCTATTAACGGTTTTAATGATCTCAAGGACAAAGTAGGGACCATTTTAATAAATGAAATGATGCTCTTTTTAATTTCGCAAATTACAATGTCCATTAGCGAGAAAAGCTAAAATTGTTCTGATTCAAGACAGTCCATGTTTATTGATCATGTTTACCGAACCATCCCAATTTAGCTGTGAGCTATAGCTGAAAACCAAATCAAATTGAGCGCACGGTTCTAAACAATATTCATACTGATTAATTAAAAATGCTGAAGCCCACTCAGTTATGAAACAAGAAGCAGTCTTTTAAGTCACCGAAGTTCACTCGCATTCCTTTCATCATTATTCTTTCCCGCGCTCGCAAAATGTTACAAGTGCTTGTTCAAGCGTACAGAAGAGGGCAAGAGGCGGCCTGTTTTACAGGAAGTACGCAAAACAGTGTTAAGATATCTTATAACCGGTCGTTTTATCATTAGTAAAATTGTCTTATTATTCAAAGAACATTAGCATTGATATTGGTGTCCTTTATGTTAGATGGTACAAATAACCTCGAAGGGGATTTCTTTGCCACGCGTGTGGCAGGTGCACGGGGCCTAGTTTTTGGCATTAGTAATGAAATTTACCATTGTATGCATTCAAACAGGGCTTATATTAATTTTCAATTTTCTCGAGCGCTGTGGCTAGGAGGGTGAACTCTCTGCAGCTGCTCGGCTAAAAACAATTAGCGCCGAGGCCCTAATCAGCTCGGGCAGCTAATAAGTTCAAATAGAGCGAGTTGGAAGGATCAGTTTTGCACTGACCTCAAACTTCACACACGCCACTAAGGATCTAGCAGTCTGATCGGGTCATCGAACAAATCATGGAGCCGTCTCTTCTGGGAAAGCCTCATAGCCAGTATGTAGTCAGCGATGTACTAGGAATAGAGACCTTGGCAAGCTCATCTTCCAAGTGTAAGCACATTTTATCTATCCTCTTGTTAGAAATGATATTAGTTTAAGCCTGGAAAATCCTAAAAGTTCTTACTAAACATGCCATCAAAGACAAGAACCGATTTTAACTCTCTTTTTAAATTGCCTCAATAGTTCCTTCACTGGTGTACAGAAGCTATCAGTCTTCATCAGCAGATCTGCCACCACCTCCAGAATCCCAAGGACACGTAGATGGGGAAAGCTCCGCCACAGTTAGGAGAAAACAGCGTCGAAACCGCACTACATTCACAAAACAGCAGCTACAGGAACTGGAGAAAGTTTTTGAGAAAAAGCATTACCCCGATATCGCTCTGAGAGAGGAGCTTGCCGCGAAGATCAACATCAGCGAGGCGCGAATCCAGGTAACAAAAATTAAAAACACCCTTCTTGCTCTTAATGCGTGAAACTGCGAAAGTTTTCAAATTGTAGATGTTGTTTTTATGTTGACTACAAAGAAAAGATATAAAAGCGGATCTTTAAAATTCGTGATGTTGTGAGAGAAAAAAAAAACCTAATATATAAAATAATCGGGTGTGGTCGTTAGCGATAGCCTTGTGTAATAGTGGGGTCATAATTGTATTACGACGCCGAGCAATATTATATTACTAGTGAAAATTGTGTGATGGACGATATACCTTCAAGCTTAGTGAATTTGGGCATAATTGAATTTCTTTTTTTCCACCTTTAAAAGTATGGAGATATTGCCAATAAGAGAACAGCACGAATGAATTCAAAGTATTATGTTTCATTGGTGTTTCAAGAAGCGGCAGCAAAATAACCGAACACACCTAACAGGTTTTGATGCGCTGAGTTTAACATTGATTCGTTTTCTTTTTGTTGTGTTTATTTGTGTCCTCCTAGCGGTATTTTTTCCTTCGTAAATCTGAGCATTGATGTATTAAAAAGTAGGTTAAAACTGCTGGAATTAAATCGCAATTGCGATGTCCTAATTTTTGAAGGATTTTTCCTATTTTGAAGAAAGGCACAGAAGCTGGGCTGAAATATAGGAGGAAAAATACTGTCACAAATTGCATCGTGTTGTTTTTAAACCATCGTGCGTGATCCTTATTTCTTCAAAATTCGAAAGTAAAGTTTTCCTTTCGAGTTGCTCCTTTTTGCGACGCTGCATAAGGCGAGATGCGAATCAATCGCTTTTTCAATCCGTGATAAAGAATTTAAACAAATTTATATAACACGAGCAACAGCAGTGGTAAATTAGTGCTAACGAAAACCATTTAGTTCATTAATATATCTCAATTTAAACTGGCTTTTCTTCAACGTCGGCGAAACTTCCTGTTGCCCTTATTTTTGTAACTTTTTCGACCATTATTATAAACACATGCGAGTTCCGATATTGAGATACACAATTAATAACCAACGCCATCAAGTTTTTTTGTCTCCAACCATTTATAATTCTATCCACGTAAACGCTTCCTCCAATTTTTTCAAACCACTTTCCGATTGATCTTTTATCTTCGAGCAGACAATTTAGGCTTTAATTTTGGAAAAAGCAGAAAACAAGATTTATGCAAACGCTATTAAATAGATTTTTAGAAGCCATTTCAGTGTGTGCCTTTTGTTGAATGCCATTAAATTTATGTTGTGTCTTTTTCAACGTAGGGGAGAGAAAATTTCGTTCCTCTAACAAAATATCTCTTTACTTCTTAGGTTTGGTTCCAAAACAGGCGAGCTAAATGGCGAAAAAGACAAAATCCAACGCAGAGTTTGACGAAGAAGGTTCGCTATCAAAGCGATAAACTTGGACCGCACCTGCCCATAGCTCCCCGACCAGGCATTCCCTGCGGACCGCCTAACTACTTTCTCGGATTGTCGGGCGCAGTTCCTGTGAGCGCTCACCATCACACGTATCCAGGGATTCTAACCTCTCTTAACGCTACAAACTCCAGTTACATGTCTTCATCACAGATACCGATGCACAACGGAGCGCTTTGGCCTTGTCAAAGTGCTGCGTTTTCGAGTCATGCGGAACAACCTAAGATGGCGCTGGAAGCTCTGAGGATGAAAGCTAAGTCGCACGCTTCTTCGATGTCTGCGTTTGAATTTGTGCCGTCGTACCATTAGATGATGATTCAAGATGATTTGGCAAGCGAGGGACGAAAAAGCGAGCGAAAATCGTTTGCAGAAGTGAATTCAAAGGACGTTAAATATTGCTAATAACGAATATTTCAATTCATCAAAAGTTGAAATGTAGAGCTGGGGCCACTGAAGAAATATGAAAAACACTTACATGTTAAACGAAGTTGTTCCTTTAAGGCCATTCAATAGATGTGTATGCTTTTTTTGAACTTAACATAGAATTGTAAATTGCAGAGAGACAACCAAGAAGACATTTGATGAATTTACAGGCTTTTGTAGTCCATCAGGTATTTATATTATAAAAAGAAAATTGAAGAAAATTGTACCGCGAAAAATGTGTAAGTAGTTTATTTGAAATTAAGCTGTACACTGTATAAAACAAGAATGCGTTCTTTGAGGATGTACTTTAATGTCTATTTGCGCTATTAGCAAGTTTTCTTTTAAACGACCGTAATGGTAAGATCATTAATGAAGTTGTGAATACTTTTAAGTCTTGAAAGGCTTTTTGGCTTCGCCTTGGCTGTGTGGCCCGAGGTGCTAACTTATCAAAAGCAAGCACATTTTCAACCTGTAATTTAAATAAATGTATTACATTGACGTTCAAACAATATTAACACTGTAGCTCAACACATATGAAAAACATATACGCTTCTGCCGTATTAACGTGAGTGCAACGCTCACAATAGGACAAGAGGAAACACTGCTGTAAAGATGAAACACCCTTAATAAAAATCTTAGATTTTCTTGGTAAAAACACTAAAGCGCCATTATTTCAATTACTGGTCTAGTTTGCTTTAACTTTATTTGTAATTTGTCCTTTTTACTACTAAATTCATGTTACGGACACAAAGTAAATAGTTAGATGCATTAGATCGCCTTTCTTAAAATCGCATACTTTGTTAATAGAAAGGTTTCGGCGCTTTTAACGCACTGCGTTCTCAAAACCTGGAAGTTCACCAGCGTTCGTATAAAAATCGTTAAAACGCCACTTTTATTTTCTTTAAAATAAAATAACCAAGTAACTTTTCATGCTTTAGCCAAAATAATCTATTACATCAAATTTCCACAATTACGAAATTAAACACTTTATCGTTAAGCGACCGCGTTCACGCAGTAGAAAATAATTACAAAAACGTTTGCTTTACGGGAGAGATTCGTTAGCAATAGAAGTCCCCGCGGATGACCTCATGATTGGAAGGTTATCTTGTCCGATACAATGAAACATGTGATAGCTCGGTATCTCAGCAAAGACATATTGAAACAACGAAAAGTTTTAACGTAATCTGAATGTCAACCGAAACCTCTAATCGCCAAATAGAGTAAGCGGCCAGTAGAGGCAGCTGAAAATTCAGGCTAGCTTGGTTCTGTTTTTGCGAAATACAGCCGTCTATTCGGCTTATACGTCGCTGAAAAATTGTTTGTCACGGTCATTTTCTTACCTAGCAGCTGATTTGAAAGGTTTTATAAAATTCAAACATATCTCTAAATCTTCTTATATGAAATCCTATTTTGAGGGCGTTTTCAATAATTTTTATGCCTTTTTAACATGGCAATGTTTGATTCTGCGCCTTTTTAAAATTCAAATATAACAGAGCTGATAAACTAGCAACAATTCGCAAATAGTCAACCTCTAATGATTCTCTTTTGTTTTGTTTTGTTTGTCTTCTCTGTACCAAATGGTTGTGAAGGCCCCTTTATTCTGGAATCAAGTTGAATTAAACTGAAGACTGTTGTATCTGAAATAGACTTCATGTTTGCGGATGTTCAAGCAATTCATGTTGACGGTCACAGCAGTTCAATAATGCGAGTGTCAAAAATGACTCGGTGAAATAGAAAAAAGAAATTAAGATAAGCCAGCTTATCAAAACTCCCACTGAGGTTTAATGGAAAAGGGAGAAAACCTGACGAAGAAAATTAAAAAAGAAACAGTGAATAAATATATAAATCGATTTTTAAAAGATATTATTTCTTTCACGGTTAGGTTTTGCAGTGCGATAATTTATTTTTCATTCTTAAGCTTTTTAAAGATCTTTTATTCCTAATGAGGTGCATCGTGTGAATGATTGCGTTTGGCTAAATTTACAAATTTGCGTTTTATCAGACTGTTAAGGATCTTCACCTTCCTCTGTGTGACTCTTTAATTCTTATAGGAGGCTTTGTTTTCGAAACTTTAATAACGGTCTTTTCAATGAGCTATCTCATCGTTTCAAAGGCTTTTTTTAACGGCCGTTGTTTTCTAAACAAAGTTTTGTGATAAATGCGAACGACAAATTACGCGAACACGATAAGTTATTTGCTATTGTGGCTCGTCTCATCAGTGATCTATATTTGCATAATTGCTCACCTCGCCTCCAGTTTTCAATATGATGAGAATACGTTTGACTGTGAAACCTTAGTACTGTAGTCTGTTTCTGGCAAAAAAGAAAAAAAAAATAGGAACGAACGCCTTTCAAGATTCCCTTACGTGAGCCCGAATTAAACGCTTTGACGTTCTGTAAAACGTCAAAGAGGGAGGAAGTTCAAAGCTCAGAGAGTATTTATGTAGAGGGTGCAGGTGTCTTTTCTGATATACAATTTTGTTTACTATTCCTTTGGTTACTCAAAATCTTTCTCTAAGCTACTATGATTTTAGCTCTTTTCACCTCATCCACTGTATAATTTTTTCACTGGATTCGTTTATTTCCCTCCGAAATTAATAATGAAACGAACCCTAAACAAATTTTGCGCCACTGAAGCATTTCACCGCCCGTCTATAATTTCAGTTGCCTTCCAAAGAAAGTGTCCCCAGGAGTTTTGAATAAACAAGCTGTTATTACTAACGTCATAGCGATAGCGGTAACCTAAACAGAGAGACATGGTTCTTGATTAAACACGGAGAAAAACTTTCTTTGTTTGCCTGAGTAATGGCGGCCAAACAAAGACAAGAAAAGCCGCTTAAACTGACGGTACGGAATCGTCTAGGTCCGATATCCCTCGATTGAAACAAAGTATGGTCTTAGCAACTTAAATTGAAAACTAAAAAAAAACATAATAAAATAAAACAAAACGACTTTGCCATCACTGGGCTTTAAAAATATTTTATTGGGATTGCGAGCTGTTAATCGTTGCGAGAAGAATAAAAAACTCATTTCGCTGGATTCGATCAGGCGGTTGACAGAAGAAAAGGCTAACATGAATGCCGTTTAAGACCTCCTGTGTCGCTTGCCTTAAGTATAATTCATTTTTAATTAGAATAGCAACGTCTAGCTTTTTGAAACTCTAATTATGACAAATGAGACTAGCGTCTCGCTGGCGACGTGATGGGTGTAAAATAGAGAATTATTTTTTGTATATATCTAATTGCTTTTCTTGGCTCTATCGTTTTAGCTGAGAATCTTCTGTTTCTTATCTTTAGTGTTGTTTCAATTACTCTTCCTTGAACCCATTTGACCGTTATTTAAGTTTAAATTGTACAAATGAAGCTGGCTTTGATGATTTTCGCGTCGTTCCTGAAAGGACCGCTTCACCTTTCTCCTGTTCACTCGCGAGTAAGTAGGGAGGCACGCAACCAAAAGTTAACCTAGTTTTTTTGGTAATAGTATAAATGAAGCGCTAATGACACGGAAAATGAAGTTTGACTGGTAAAAGCATTAAAAGATCTCAACTGGAAAGACAAAAAAGTTTAAAAAGAAAACATCTTCGTAACTGCTTAATCAATATTTTATTCTCAAACAGTCTACAGGTGTTTCTTTTGCGACGGAAAAATGCAATTCTCGAGTGGTTTTTAATGATCTACTAAATTATCATAAAGAAGGCGCACAGCACTTTCGTGGATTCGACTATGAAATCAAAAGAATAAAACAGAGACAATTAGATTCTGAAACACCTTTAGTTATTCATATAAAAAGGTTGAATTCAGTCGAAATTTGATAGATTTGCGTTTAGCAGAAAAAAAAAAACAGGAAAATTTAACAAGAATTGACAAGGGAAATTGACTACGCAAAGGCAGAACTTTCCTTTTCTTTCATTTATATTGAGTCGTGTTTTCTCTCCTTCACAAATTTTCAAAGGTTGCTTTTCCATTTTCATTCCTTTAACAGTTCTCTATCTTCTCTCTCGATTATCGTTTTTTTTTTTTAAATAATTGTATTCCTTGTGTAGCCTGGCATAACTTCTATACAGGCTATCACCTAGTAGCTTTGCCTTGTCGAAGTAGATCATCCTCAGTGAAGCGTTTTGGTGTTTATTTGTCAAACGAAACTGTCTATTTAGCGTTATTAGGTGTAACTTAGGCTCTATACTTCACACAATGAAAACACTGACGGTTTGGAACTGAAATGCTACCAGTTCGCGGTTCTGCATAACTTAGTACACCACTGACACAGGAAACATGTTGCATTATAAGCTGTTCAAGGAGAGAAGTCTTCCGTGTCTATATGGCAACTGATATTAAATTCTCAATTAAATTGTCAGTCATTTTATTCGGCGTAAACGTTTTTTATCACTAAAGATAACGAAGGCAAAACACTAACCGCATTAGCGTTTAGTTAACGACTGCACGGTAATGATAAAACAATCCTACACAGAAAATGTCTGATAGTGTTTATTCAGAGAACAATATCGTGATATTAGCGTGCGTCGGTGTCCACCACCTGGGAGAAAAAATATATGAAAATAACAAGTCAGTTAAAAGCCGGTGGACTTTGTTTATGTCGGAAAAATGTCGGCCTTCTTTATAAATCACATGCTTTCAAGATAGAACCCGGTCGGTATAATTTAGCAGGAATTTATAATATACAGAGTTCGATTGAGCGCCTATTATCCAGTTTGTTTTTACTGCATGAGCTCGGCTGGTTTAAAATGGCAATCAAAAGCCGTAAAGATAATGAAATGACTAAATTTTTTGCGATAATCTTGACCCAACGTAATTTTGAAACTGTGAATAAGAGACGAAGCTAGGGAAGAAAGTTATGATCGACACCTATACAAACTAATTTGTATAGGTTATTTAATAGGATGCAATAGATGAATGCGCAGTCCTTTTATGAATAGTATTTGAAAACAAGGACGTGAAAACTGTGTAGAAAATCATGATCTCCAGCATCTTTAATGCAAAATGATATAGATAATTTACATAAGCTATGAAGTATTTAATTTTTCATCTATCCCACTGTTCTAGTTAGAGCTAAATGCCTCAGTATTTACCAGAGAATTTTTAACGCAGTATTTTGATATGGCCTGCACGTACCCGCTGAGTATGATCATTATTCATTAAGACAATTCTGGGCGGAGTTTTAGTGTTTATAGTTCATTAAAGGCTTGTTTAAAAGGACACTGTCACCAGTTACACCTAAAAAACTCAAGAGCCTTAAGTCATATGGAAACTACGAATAGTGGTCCAATTTTGTTCAAATCATCATGCAAGTGAACTGAAGCGATAAACAACTGATATTATTGTGATGCCATCAGGAACTTTAGATCTCAACTCGAAAAAGTCAGGCTGATTTTGTCAAGTTTTGTCCTTGTGGACTGGAAAAACACTTAAAAAATTATTATGGCTCCCTTCTTCCTTCAACAACAATTTTCTTTGTATCTTCATCTTGATGTACTAGGTGCATTTCATGTACGAGAAGACCTATTCACCAATTTTAGTACTTTTTACCAAAAGCGTAAAAATCTCGTGGCAGTGTCCCTTTATTTTCTATTTTCTCGTCCAAGGACATTCCATGCAAATCTACTGCCGAAGGTACGCCAAGCCCGGGACGCCAAGGGGTACAAATGTCTACGCCAAGCAGGCTGTTTTAAAAGAGATCTTATTTATCTAAGAAAACGGATTATTGTGTTTATAAACCGCCACTGAATGAGGAGTTTACAAAAAGATATTTCCTTGTTTTTGCGGATCACATATCCAATTCAGGAATCGATTATTACTAAGCCAACGAGACATTGCCTTTTCATATTTTCATTTGTATAAAATAACAAAACGGCTGCTTAAAATAGAAAGGAATCGACGTAAAGATAGTCATTTATTTGCTGTCTGAAACAATAAACTGAAAATAATAAGGAAAAAGGTGAAACAAATGACCAATACTCAGGGTTTTTTTTCAGTCCAGAAAACGCATGACTTAGAGATTCTGAGGATTTAAATGAACTTACAATGCTAAATACATATGGCATTTCAAAACAGAAAAAATAAAAGACAAAATTTGCCCCCTTCGGATCCAGTCTTCTCTAATGTGAAGAATTCTAAACATGAGACTCAGAGGAGTGGGAAGCCTGGAGGAGGGAAAAGGCAACTTGTCTGTCTTAGCGTTGCAAATTTTCAATTTTCTTTTTTTACACCTTTGTGAGAAGATCATCAAAGGAATAAAAAAATCGCCTTCGCTGGGTTTGTACTGTATTGAGTGTGATTTCGGAAATTCAAATTTGTCATTGAAGCCTCTCTCGTCAATATTTCCAGAATATAGAAAATAACGTCTCAGAGAACCTTGCAAACGTTCCGGAAGGATACCTAACTGTCACACTGCTTTCAACATTCATTACCATACTTGAACAGTATTTAAGTTTAAGCTTTATATATAAATTTAAGCTTTAACATTTCGTTATCTGCTTACCGAACTCGGCCAAAGGATGTAAGCTTATAGCTGCCGTCCGCTTGTTCTTTCTCTCTCGTTTAATTTCGTTTCTAAACCAAGAACAATGCAAAACAACCAGAAGGACTAGGATTAACTTTCACGTCGACTTAAGTGTTGAAATGATAGTCTCTTGTTCTGGATTGATAAAATAAAAATGTAAGCTAAAGCTAAGTTCATTTAGCGATAATTAGTAGAGGGGACTTCTTACTATTTTTAATAGCGAAAGAATGCATGAAACGCAAATGTACTTAACTTTCTTTCGGCGAGAGCTGACGTGGTGGCGTGATTAGCGCTTGTTTCCGGCCTGTAGGACCTTTGTATTTGCCCCTAAACGGCCCGAAGTAGCTTGAAAAGCGAAGCGCAAAACGCTTTACATGTAGAGATTTATACAAGAAGTGGTGAAAAAAATCTCCGATGCCTGGGAAGATGCAGACGCGGCCGGCCACGGAAATTGGCGCCAAAAGAGTATCTCAGCGCGGCGCGGCCGGTTAAAATTGGCGCCAAAATTTAACTCGCCCCAGGCTATATCTCTTCTCGCGTTACTCTCTTCTGGATCCCAGCGCTTCGCGGTACTACAAATTACATCTCTGTTCGCTGTGAAAGTGAGGTAGACTATCAACTTTATTGGTCTCAAAGTTTAAAATACAATATAATATAAAAATAAATGTTGGTAAAAACATTATTTAAGTACTTATGGTTAATGCTGGCTTAGTGTTTTAATTTTCTTTTCGCTCATATTAAACTAATATATAAACAAATTTTGGTTCAAACACGAACTGGTACTGTTTTCCTTTCTTTTCCTTCTTTCTTTCTTTTATCTGATTTGCTATTTATACATACTTTGTTACATTGTACTTAATTGTTATATATTACTTGCCTTATTTTACTTTCGTCTTCTTTTTTAGTCATGTACAACCTAGTCAAAGCAATTTAATTTTTTTGGAACTACTCAGCTCGTTTACTTTATTTCTATTCCGTGTGTTTTTTGCCTATTTTAGTTAATTTATTCTATGACCTTCTATGCTGTAATTATTTATTTATTTTGGCAAAATAAAACGGTTGTTGTTGTTAACAAAGGACCAAATAGGAATTGTGCAAACGGGAAAAGTTAACCATGTGAGGCGCACACCCTAAGGAGAACGATATTATTTTGCCGATCGCAAAGAAATTGATCGCCATCGATCGGTGAAGAGAATGCCTCGATATTTGCATGTCAGTAATTGCCGATACTATATCGGTAAATATATGCGCCAATCCCCAAATCGCAAGTACTGAATTTAATCGCTTTACTGGGCATACACGGTTATATTTGCCGAACGCCGTGATCGGCGAATAAAATGCCACCTTTACGCTGAAAGTTTAAAGGCCGATTAAAAAGAGGATTTCTCGTTTTACACCAACTTTAATAATCACAAATTGATAAAAATGCAGCAATCCAAAGATATCAAGTATGTTTACTGTTCTAATTCACTTCGTTCACGAACGAAGCAGATAATGGCCCTGTTCTCACAGCCCTCTATCTTTAAGAACAAATTCGTGTTCTCTTCGACTTGATGGCGTTTCAAGCGAGTTTAACGTTCATGCATTCATAACTTTACTGTGCATAAAGCTTGAGTAAATATGGCGTAAATTTTGGAGTTTACGCCATGTTTAAAAGCCGACAGTCATATATTAAGTTTCAAGGCGGTAAAGAGACTTATTTACACCAACTTTAAATCACACTTATACACGGCACATAAAGATAGTACCGCCTTTAACAACATTCAGTGATGGGTTAAAGTTGGATAACCAACCTTCATTCAATTCAATCACACTTAATTTTACGTTGATACCAATTTCCATGCTGTGGCATGTCCCGAACGAGTATCTCCTCTCAAGAAACGAATAGAAGTTCTTTCTTAACTTTCTGTTAGCAACGGCATTTTCAGGTTTCAACACTCATCATTCTCGTCTCCAGAGCGTCCCCGGAGCCACTTGTCCGCTGGGGCACGAGGAACACGTGACTCTGGGGACATATGATCTGATTGGCTGGATCCTTAACAAAGAAATTTAAATCAAGCAAATCAAATCAAAGACGCAATCAAATTCGACGTCAGTATTAGAGACATCATTATAATTAGGGCAGCCCTTTTTCCGCTTGTTCTTTTCGCTTAGGTCAAGAATCTTAGAGGTTAGGTAAACGATACCCCTTCGTTTTGTTACAATTATCCTCAACAAGAGAATATGAAGTACTTCTTCAGCCACTTGTCCCTTTTAGCCGACTGAGCATGTGGGGACACACGATTTGATTGGCTAGGTTTTAACAAGGGGAGTTTCAAATCTAGCCAATCAATCAACTCTCGTAGAACAAAGGGATTTGAAACCGGTTCATTTGATAGGCTGTTTCTTTTGTTAAAATCAAGCCAATCAAATCATGTGTCCCCAGAGCCACATGTTTCTCGTGCACAGGCTTAGACTGCGAGCAGAACGAGCAAAATAGAGACTCCGTTTTTCGCTCAGTCTAGCGCCCGCGCTACTCGCTCGCCGTTCGAGCTTCGCGCTAGATCGTTTGCGTTCGTTTCACGGATTTTAGGCAAAAAAGAGACTGCTCGCAGTCTAGCATAGGCTCCGTTGGCAAAGAGGGACAAGCGGCTCTGGGGACGAGAATGATTCTCTTTTTCTCTTGTACCCAATCGACGTAGATGTAATGTTAATAATGTTAGTGTTGTATGTCAAGGGTAAAACCGCGCGCGTGCTACTGTTCTCGCGCGTCTTACTATCCACGTGCGTCTGTTACTATCCTTTCGCGCGTGCTACTATCTCCACGTGCGTGTGGTACTATTATTAGTACCAGTGAAATAGTTTTGGGAGGAGTTAAATAAGGGAAATTGGTGCCACTATATATGCCAGCAATGAGCATATTTGACAATGAAAAGAGAAGCAAAAGATTGCAGTCCACTCTTTACTATTGTTTCTAAATCTAGAAGTCTAATGTCGTAGTTATTAAAACCAAAGTAAAGATTTATTTTATAGCATAAACATGTCTATTAACACTTTAACACTTTACTTGTATATATTGTAGGTCACGTAAGAAACAAGTTACGGAAGGCAGGAATTAAATTCCCTGTCAAAGGAATACTACGCCACTAACACAACACAGGGAACGAGTCTCCTGTATGTACCCTGACACTCCCCTATACTACTCTGGCAAAGCTTCTCGCACGAGCCATTGCTTGACTCACTGTTGATTACCCAAATAACCACTGCTTCGCTGATATTATGGTCTTATATTATATCGGTAATGGCTTTATACATGCTTGTAGCCCATAGCTAAGCCTGTGCTACCTACTGTATTATCTATAATAACACAACTGCTCATTGAGTAGTTTATTCAATTTCCTCCGTCAGCAAATCAAGTGCGTCTGTAATTTCTTCTGCTGAAACACGACACAAAAATCGATGTAGGACCTATTGAAGTAAACAAACATGATCAATGTCTGATATCTCATTAGATTATCAATACAATACCAAGCAGACAGGTGATAAGAAAGGGTATTAACAAATTCTCTCCGAAATATCATAAAAAGAAACGTGTGACAATCTGTATACAGAAAAAATGTTTGGATCTTGGGAGTGAAAAGGAGCTAAAAGGTTAAATAGCAGAAAAAATGTAGGGGCGACTTTCTATGCTTTCTGGAATACTTGGTGTTATGAGCACTCCAAAGCAACAGCACAAACAAAGAACAGAATGTTAAAAATAGACGAGCTATAGAGGCCATGTCCAAGGATTTTTCGAGAGTGATTCAATACAGAAGAGAGAGAAAGGATTTATTATTCTGGCCAGTCCCTACATACGCCGCATCAACGTAACTATCCTGGTAACCTCCAAAATTTTCACCAACTACACATTCCATACAACAAGGCCAATGCCCAGATAACCACACTTTTAAGTTGCTTAACTTTCGTCACCATGCACATGTTTTGCTCTTTGCACACAAGCTAGGAATTCCAAAGTAAATAACATATCCAGCATTGCTCATAAACAACTGACCTCGTCCTCAAGAGTCCATTCTCCTTTGTGAACTAGCATCTTAACAGATAGACCAATAAGCCATCTAAAGGGATAGGACAGGGGAGAGAAAAGGTTTATTATAAAAAAACAGTTAGAGTCCTTCACAAGCCACTGTTTGATGGTAAAGTAATCTGCACAGAGCTATTTTCGTGACTTAAGCATGACTCACCTATTAATGTCAGTAACAGACACGTGATTGCTGTGGAGCCAGGCAGGAGGGGCCCACAACACTAAAGTCAGCATGGTGACTGCTATGTCAGCAGTAATTCGCTCAGAGGGGTCTCTTCTCAAAAGCAGGGACACCACTCTCCTCGCTCCTGTGGGTGCCCTGCCAAAGACAAAAAAAGATATAAACAACACTGGCTGCTGCTAAGGTGCTCTGTGGAAAGTCGATCCTTCCATACAACTGTTAGTGGATAACTTTGGGGGTATAAACGTTTAAGGTCGCTTTGTGATTTCCTCTTGGCAACCATGGGAAAGGCAGAGCTTTCATAGAAAAATGGTTCACAGAGATGGTTGGAATTAAGGGAACACTGTTCTTAGGATTTTACTTACTGTGTAAGCATAGGAAGCTGTTCATCTTGGTATGTTCTGCTGTCCAATCTGTCCCTGTCAAAAGGATTTACATCACCAAACAGTTCATGAGCAATGGCTCCTGCTGCCCAGGCTGGGTATGAAAAGAAGGAAAAGAACTCATTAATTAGTAAAGGCGGTGGCAAGTGGACTTGGCAATAAAATGATGTTCCAGACTACATGTAGGACCCACAATCTTCTATAACATGGGGACTGCCGGGCTGGCTGCAGTATGCTAGCAATTAGATTGCACCTTAGTGCTGCCACAGCATTGTCAAGCCAGTTTTGTTGTACGGCGCCGAGTGCTGACGTGTGGTAAAGAGCGATATGAGATCAACGCCTTCCACAACGGCTGCCTCAGGAGGATATGCCGCATTTTCTGGCCTAACAAGATCTCGAATGAAGAACTCTACAAGAAAACAAAGAGCCAAAGTGTGGTGCTTGAGATCAAACGCCGCCGGTTCCGTTGGCTTGGACATGTCCTCAGAATGGACCAAAACCGTATCCCGAAGACCGCTCTTACACCTAGATGGAAACCACCTGGGAAAAGAAGGCGAGGGCAGCCCAAGACAACCTGGAGACGTACTGTGATGCCCAAGCTAAACGAGATGGGCTTGACTTGGGGCGAGGCACAACTTGTAGCAAAAGATCGGTCCCGATGGAAGCAGATCGTTGCCGCCTTATGTCCCACCAGGGACGAAGAGGAATAAGTAAAAGTAAGTAAGTTAGTGCTGCCACAAGACGAGAGTGGCAGAGAGGGAGGAGAAAACATGCAAGGAAGCATAAACATCTATGAATGATACTGCTTCATACTGAACGTTCTTCGACCCAGCCACACAGGAAAAGATGAACTTGATGGAGCTGTGGAAGTACTTGCATCTATAGCACTTTTTGTTTCAAAACCATTTCCCTGGTTTTCTCTTTCTAAGGTATGAGTTTATACATGAACACTCCATAATTAATTATTCAACACTTACCATCAGAGTTGGTGTAATCAAGAACAGAATCTTGACCAGGAATGGCGCAAGCAATCTTAGAAAACATGACATCGAATTAGTACTTGTTAACAAGCAAACATGGTTGAAATTCTTGAAAATAATTGATTTAAAAAAAATTCATGACAGTTGACATGTTAACCTGGCAGTTATCACTTTACTTTGGAAATAAGTAAGAAGTGGTTGGGTACCCTGTGACTGGATCTCCTGTTAACAGTTGGCAGTTGTCACTTTACTTTGGAAATGAGTAAGTTGTGGTTACTGTAGGTATCCTGTGACTGGATCTCCTGATCTAAGTCACCACCTCACAGTGCATTGTCATGAAACATTGTTTGATGTTACGATAACATCAGTTTGGGTGAAAACATTGACTCAAATTTACTTGATATTGAAGAAAAAGCTCCTCAATATCAGTACATGTACAGTAAAAGATGTAAATGTGTACTGGTGAGTGCCAATCAGTAAATGTATGCAATTAGTTTATGTCAAATGGCTCAGCAATTTACACTATAGATTATCACACACTGTGTGTTAATAAAAAAATTACGCTTAAAAGCTTCACATGTACTACTTTGCTAAACTTTGTTGTTCTGTACCTCAGGAGCCATAAGATTACTGTTGCCTCCACGATCAATCTCTGCTGTGTAGAATGGAAGCACCAGCCCCCCGTCTCTGTCTGCCAGGCAGCAACCAAAGTCAGCTATCACCAGCCGAGGGCACAAGCCACTGGTGCTCTCATCAAGAAGTAAGTTATCAGTCTTGAGGTCTCTGTGTGCAACCCCATGTCTGTTTAGATGTGCGATACCTTCTAGAAGCTGAAGTAAAAGCAAGGTGGATACTTGTGGGGGTAATGCTTTGCTTGCTTTTATGTATTCTTGAACTGTTGTGCAATACCTGTTAAAAACAATAAATTGAAGTTCAACGTTGTAATATTTGGTAATGTGGAGCTGAAGCGGTGAAAACTGTACCATAGCCCCATAGTCTGTCATACATGTATACATCCTATATGTGTACAGTAGATGGGTCCTATAACAGGTTACCAACCTTGGCATGACTAGAAACAATGTGCGATTGCTGGCATAGCCTCCATTGTAGTAAGGTAATGCTGCTGGGTAGCTGTCAAAGGCATCAGGCAGGCAAGGAATGTTGTCAGCAAAGGCGTGCAGAACAGGTGTGATGTTTGGATGGGGTGGCAGGCTAGTGTATGCTGGACCACCTGCGGAATGAATGATTTAATCTTGTTGGTATCAAATCTGTTTGAAGAGTTATTGTCTGGTCAATGTCAGGTCTTGTTAATTCAATAACTTAGTGGGTAGATCAATTTATTTGTTTTTAATCAAGTGTCTACAGTTATTTATCATACACAGCAATAAAACTCCCTTCAGGTCTTGCGTTGCTATGCCATAAAACAGGATATAACAATCTTGCCGAGTCTCAAGCTCAAGACTGGGTTTCCAAAGGTACAGCTGTGTAGGGCTACACGTACAGTGTACATGTACATGTATATTACTACTGATGTTAATGACATGATGAGCTGTAATCTTAGTACAAAGAAAATTTGTACAAAGATGATACTAATATTTGTCACATAAGCAAGAATCTAAATGCAGTCTGGAATAACTAAAGTTAACTGTTTACACAAGAAAAATCCTCAGCCTATAAAAGTAAGTTTTGTTAGAAGTTAGAATCAATGTTAACTACCTGCTTGAGAACTGTTTTGCTGCTTTTCCACAGAAAGAACTTGATACTCTTTTGCAAACACCTAAAGAAAGAGGTACACCAGGTTTATTTTAAGTTAACATTTGATTTGAACTTCTTGATCATAAAAATCTAAGACAATAGAAAATATAATTTACCAAAAGTTGAGTTAGCTTTCTGTAAAATTATTATGATGACTCACTCTGTGCAGTGTGCTGCTCTGAGATCCTGCTCCGAAGTTAAATAACATCTTTACAGCATACTGTTTTGAAAGAAAACATACAATAGTTACTGTTATTGCTTTAAATACATGCTAAAGGATACATGTACATGTAACATACCGATAGATTATGGTAAATACAGTTATCAGCAAGTCCACGAACCAACAGTGTTTATAAAGTTGATATAGGTCGTAGAGTATGATCGTCCGAGTGAGAATACTATTCTCACCCGGACGATCATACTCTGCGACCTACTGATACTCCTGGGTTCAAACCATTTACTATATAAAGTTGATATACTACACTGTATATATGTCTTTTATCTGACAGCCAGTTCCAAGCTTTTAGTTTTATTTTGTGTTTTTGTGATATTATTACTGAAAGTGGTCACACCACAAACCAAAAAAAAACCACCACCACTAACACTCTGCATGCATTGCCTATCTCTGTTGATAGGCAAGAATTGTAGTGGCAAGCCTTGAGTGGTCACATTTGACTGTATACATGTAACAATACCTCATGTCCCATGTATTTAGCTGCATAGACTGCAGAGTTTGAGGAACTTTTGCCAAGTCTTTCACCCACTTCATAGTTCTTCAGTTTGAGCTGAGCAAGGGATGGTTGGTCAACATTCTCTTGATGCTGTAGATTCAGATATAAAAAAGGAAAGATTTCTAGTTTCAAGTAATTAATAGCATACTTATACACATACATTTTTATGAAATTACCTGTAAAACCCAAGAAGAGTAGTTCAACATTTTTTTGATTCTTATCTTATACACATGTACTAAATGTAAGGGTTTAAATTCATCCTTGGTTTAAAAATTTTCAAACCAGTTTGATTTTTATTTCCCTTTCTTTCAGATTATGATAATAAATATGCATACCTGCCAACTCTCCAGATTTTCCTGGGAGTCTCCAAGTTTTTCATCAAATCTTCCGGTCTGATTTTCGTAAACTATTCATACACTGGAACCCCGATATAACAATATGCCAAGGGGGCAGTAAAATTATATCGTTATATCGAGGAATCGTTATATCGGGGTTCCGTCCCATACATTTTACTATTGCCGGGACATAACATATTCATCGTTATATCGGGAATATCGTTATATCGAAGATCGTTATATCGGGGTTCCACTGTACATTGTCTTAAATGATATCCTTACAATGCAAAGATTTCAAGCCATCTCCAGATTTTTGTACTCTGGGGGTTGGCAGGTATGAATATGAGACAATAAAAAATCTAAATCAAACTGGTTTAAAACGTTTTAAGGCCATCCCAATAAAATGTTTTGTTTCCCATCGCCTGACTGACCCATTTTTTTTTCGAAAAGTAAAAAAAAAATTCCAGATTCACTAGTCAAAGAAGCAAATACTTGAATTTACAAGCACATGATCTTGTTTTATTAACAACAATTGGTATGATGTGATGTCCTTGTCTTTAATTAACATCGATACTATGATTTTTAAAGGCTGTTTAGAATAACAAACTAAAAGGCCACGTTTCCGGGTTGACTTTGTAAGTTGGCGCTCTTACCTAGCAGCCCACCCTTCTCTGGAACCAAGACCCCTTCAAGTGTTCATTCTTTTTTTTTTTTGCCCGACCGTCCAACCCACTATCACAAGAGATGGGGCGATGGGAAACAAAACATTTTATTGGGATGGCCTAAGCCAAAGATAAAATAATTTAAACTACAACAAGTACATACACTGACTGTACCTGTGCAAACATGTTTGTAGTACGAAGAGCTTCTTGGATCCACTGATGCAGCTCTTTGAACTGTTCTTTTTCCTGTACATCTTTCGGAGGCTTTACGTTACTACCTATATGTAAATTAACCAAAAAAATAAATCAGTTAAGTTTCATCAAGAACACAACAACAAGCATCCCTGTACCTTACACATGAAAGTCACCTTTAAAGGGGGCGGGATATGATGAGCCATGTACATGTATGTACATGTACACTGTAGACTTGTAAACGGCAGAGATTCCAACCCTCCCGATTTGATCGGGAGTCTCCCGATTTAATGCGTTGCCTCCCGCTCTCCCGATTTATATCAGATTCTCCCGATTTATCATTAAATTCTGAAAACAAGAGAAAAATTGCTAATTTTTAGTACTTTTTGCGATCTGAGTGTAGCAAAAGTAAAGAAAAGTACCAAAAATGCTTGTGAAAAGAATAACGACCTTATAGAATAACTCAGAAATGATGTCAAAATGCCGGAAATGGCACTTGAGAGAACTAAAATTTGCAAAATTTCCCGGTGGAACATGCTTCCAGACCCCCCTAGAGGTGCACACCTTCAGCACTAAAAATACTCCCTTTTTTCCTTCAAAAAGGGTTGGAATCTCTGAAACGGGCATAAACTTTTTACCAAACTTGTATTTACTTACTAGCATATGCGATCCCAAGGAAGGCAAATACAGGAGCTTTGGGCCCACAACCTCTCAACAGGCGAGTTGTTGCCATTCCTGTGAATAAAATAAAGATGAGATTATAGGGTCTGGGTTAAATAGGAACCCTTAAAAGGGGAAAAATCAAGGTCCAAAATTAAAAGAGTTTGTATGATCTTAACTGCCATATGATAATGGACATACAAACCAGTTACAAAATGAAATCCAAGGAAACTTACGCCTTAACGAGGCTGCCTGAGTATATGATCCTAGCCTGGTAGTGAACCCCCTCCATACGCCTCTCGCAAGCACACTTGCATCATTCTGTGAAGCTCGGGAAGCAAGCACTAACTGTTTGGTTGAAGCACTGTGGCCCTCTCTGATTTCAACACCGCCGCGAAGGCCTGACTTTGCTGCAACCTTTCCTGATCCTTTAAATTATAACCAGCAGAACACATCAACAACTTGACAAATTTGCAAAACAGACGAATCGAAACTGAAAGTGACGATAATGGCGTCAAAACAAAACCCGAGGTTGGTTTTACCTTTGCCAGAAAGGTGCTTAAAAAGCGACCGGAACAAAGAACTGCCAAATCGGATGACCGACATTTGCTTGAAGAGTCTTTAAAACCTTCACATTTTCTAGTAGACTAGAAGAACTACATGTACATTTCGACCTCCAAAAAACCTACGCATTAGTCAGCACAACTGAACTGCTCATAATTAAGGATGGGCCGATACTCGATACCAAATATTCGATACATCGATATTTTGACAATTTTGAAAAGTATCGATACTTTCGAAAAATATCGCACTTTCGATACGTTTTCGATACTGCACACGTGACCTGAGCCTGCGGTCTCCTGGTCAGCACCTGAGGTTTAAAAATGCAATTTTGCTCAAACAAATATTGTTGTTCAATCAATCAATCAATCAATAAAATTTATTTACCCTCGGAGCTGACGGGGGCTGGCTAGGCCCCTAGCAAAACATATGCTAATATGCCGAGAAAATAAATTACAAATGTAAAAATATATACAGAACGAAAAATTCATTAATAAATAAGTATTAAATTAATTTTAAAATTAAAAAGGGACTATCTAGCTGCGCACAGCATTACGACTCTTGTCAGTATTTGAATTTTTCTTGCTTGACTTGATGTCCACACCAGGGTCCACACATTGCTGATGCAACAGTGAAACAAAAAGACCAAAAATCAACATTCGTTCTAACATCTGTAATGCCAGGACTGTTTTTTGAATTCTTAGACAAATCACGTGACATAACAATGACGTCAGGACGGAAATGACGTAATAATATCGATATCGAAATCGATATCGAGAAAAAAAGCAAATATCGTATCGATATCGTATCGTTTTGAAAAACCTGTATCGGCCCATCCTTACTCATAATAACATGAAGGCTCGGCTACCAAGGTGGCTGGCGTGGCTGCCGAGCAATGCTTCCTCTGGCGCTTGGCCAGTACTTCGTGTAAGACTACCCTAAAAATTATGGCTCGGGACATTACCCCTAGTCTTACACCAAGTACAAACCGTGACCCTCGTGCACTGATACAAAAATTATGACAATTTCTTTTTGAAAACTAACAATGTCTGACGATGAAGATGGTGCTCCGCTGGTTAAAAAACAAAGGATTGTGTTTGGCAGTCTTGAAGCTGTAGAAAGAGAGCGTTTGGCGGCTGGGCCTTCCAATGATAACGACGACAAGGAGGAAGATGATGAGCAAGAAGGCGAAGACATCGGAGTGTCGGCGGCTGTTCTTGCTGGAATTAGAGCGGGGAATATAAATATCACCGTTGGTAAGTGGTTAATAATAATACTGGAGGTCATAGATGGGAAAGATTTCCGCACAGGACCCTACATTAATTATGTATGCAACTATTTCATACTATCACTATACATAAACAGCAATCATGAAAAGAACGAATCAGTCAGAAAATTGTATGCATAATTAAGGTAGGGTCCTGTGCGGAAATCTTGCCCATAGATGAGCTAGGGATCACAGTAACCCTTACAATTCTATACTGTAAGTCTGGAATCGTGCTCCCTCGCCTGGCCATGCCACCGTGCTCTCTGCCAAAGCAAAGGTGCAGTCAGTTTCGTTTGAACTTTGCTCTGTGTACATGTTTGTGTGACTATTGAGTGACAATAATTAAGTTTGCCTTCATTGTAACTGCAGCTTGACAACTGAATCAATCGTTGAATTGATTTCAGATGCACTTTTGCTTTACTTCCTGAAACATTGTATTCAGGTTGCGAAAAATCATAGTATATCATAGCTTGCATGCTGGCCCTATCTAATTTATATTGAGCCACCATGATATATAACTCTATTTATTTTCTGGCTGGCTTTGTGAGCGGGCAAGATGAGGTAAACGCTGCATTAAGATTGGCTACCCGAACAGGCAAGATGGGCCTATCTTGCCCGTTCAGGATTGCCCGCATGATTTTCCTGCAAATACCAATGGGCACTAACAGTGCGCCTTTATTGGCGGATCTGTTTCTTCACACTTTCAAGTACGATTTCATGCTCAAAACTATGAAGCAAGACATGCCAAAGGCCGTCACATTCAGCAACACCTTTCACTGTATCGACGATTTATTCAGCATTAATAACGAGAATTTCGGCTCTTCTATCAGCGATATCTACCCGTCGGAACTAGAACTGAAGGATACTACATTATCATCAACAGAAGTGTGTTATCTCTACACTAAAATCAGTTATGGAGGTAACAACACACCCTTCCATACCAGCGTCTATGACAAGAGTGATGACTTCACATTTTAGATATTGTAAATTTCCCTCATATGGACAGCAACATTCCAGCCAATCCGGCCTATGATGTTTATATATGTCAATTGGTGAGATATGCCAGGATATGCACATCCAAGATGGACTTCACATAAAGACTCTGATGTCTTTCTTCGCGTCTTCTTCAGCAAGTCTTCAAATCGGCGTTGCTTCTTAAATCATTTAATAAATTCTTCAAACGCAACGGCGCATTAATTGAAAAATATGGTGCTACAATAAGAGAGTTAAGATCGGCAGTTCATCGTTAAAATCCATCGAAGTATCCTTTGCTTGATAATAGTTTTTATATCATTTTAGTAAAATCCTAGTTTCTCTGTTCATGCACTGTTTCATTTCACTATACCGGTAATTATGTAGGTGTGCAAAAAGTCTTGTGCTTGTGATATAATGCGCACGCTTCGCTTAATTTATTTGATGTGTGGGCTAAGTTCGCAATTTAACGGTTTACATTTATTCACATTATTTTCCTTATTATTTTGTTTTGTCTAACTGTGCTCACATCGTGGGTGGCTCCTTCTAAAATGTTCTGCAATTGGTATAGGATTTAATGTGTAGTTCCATAAATTATCCATACCTCACCCACAGAAAGGATTTTCCCTAAAACCCCCCACCCCCTCTGGAAATTCCAATTAAGCTTTATACATTTCTTTCAAATTTTTGGTCTCTGAGCCCCCACCCCACCCTCTGGTATTTACAATCCCTTCTGTGGGGGGAGTATGGACATTCTCTGGAACCACACAATGTAGCCGAAACCAATATATTGTGGAATTGCACGCATTTTAGGCACCCTACTGATGAATGGTTACGGCAATTAGATATTTTTAGGAGCACCATTACGTCGACCAAGCTTGTTCGGTCAAGATGGCAGGATGTTGGCCTCTTTCTTTTTTTCCTGCGTATTCATGGACCTCAACTTTGTCTCATACCATAAACACAGAAATAAAGAACTTGGCCAATATCCTGCCATCTTGACCTCACTCTTGGTCAATAACCCATTTATATGCATGGCTGTGGGAACATTGTATCTAAGATGACATGTGCAGTTGCATTTTTTTTTTTTTGCATTGGGATTTTTTATTTTCGTGTGAGTAAGGATCACAAAATGTTCTTGTATGCTCATCTAAAAAATAGGAGAATACCTAGAGCTGTCTGAAGACCACAGCAGTGAGAGACATCAGGAACTGTTAGCAGAATTTGAGAGAAGGAAAAAGGTAATTTCACCTTGATATGTTTGTTACTAATGTAACCATACTTATAATGTAATGTCCCTGTTCTTCACAAAATACTACAGTTAGAGCAGTTTTCAACTGAGTGCCATTAAGCCAAAAGCAAAGTAATTACTCTGGCCAACCACAAAGTACGCAAACAATCCAGTGAACCTATCAAAACTCAAAGCAAATACATGCTGCAGGCATGAAGCACAGGAAAACGTGTGTGAATGAGTCACAATTGGTTTTGGTTTTAGTTCTGATTGGCTAAGAAAGTGGCACAAGATTTTTAAACCAATCACTAAGCGTAGTAATGCAAACCAAAGCAAATGCAAATTGCTGACTAACTATAATGCTCGATACTCAAGTGAAAACCGCTCTATGGAATTGTATTTTATTTTTTTTCAAAGTCGTTATGCAGGCAACTCCAGACTGTCAGTCAGTCGGGAGTCTGGGATGAGAAAGAAAAATTGAGTTAACTACTGATAAAATTAGTGAAATCTTTACATCATTATTGGTAGATATATTGTATGCTTTCTAGACTGGTTTTGACTGTAATTATATACAGGGCTAAAAAGTAACCTGCTTTCTTACAGGAACTGTCAAATCCCCCCCAAAAAAACTTAAGTGCATGTACCTGTTAAACAATTTGTAACAACTGAATTTTGTAAAGAAGCTTTTAAACATGTTTAAGGTTTGTTCATAGTGTATATGTGCCTGATAAACAAGATACATAATGCAAGGGGAAATGTTTTATTGCTAGGCTCGTGCAATCACTGTACCAACAGATGACGCTTCAGTTAAAGCAAGACTCCGGGAGATTGGTGAACCAATAAGTAAGCAAATGTTTTGTAGTACAGTTATAAATTGTATCTGGGTTAAGCACACGCTATTTCTTTTGGTCATTTATAATTTAATTTCTCATTGCTGAATAAATGTACATGTCGTGGTTCAATTTTATCCTTGGTTCAAATTTTATTTTCCTTTGTTTTAATCTCATTATCATACATAACAACACCAAAAAAAACAAAGGAAAATAAAATTTGAACCGAGGATAAAATTGAACCACAACATACACAATCAGGTGCATTACACTGTACTTGTGATAAGTCTAAATCTTAACCTTTATTATGTTTTCTTTGCAGCTCTATTTGGGGAAGGTCCCCCAGAAAGAAGAGACAGATTAAGAAAACTTTTGTCAGAACTAGGTAAGAAATGAAAAAAAAAATGATCAGGTTTGTACATTATGATTGTATGCATGCAAAACTTTACCTGAATTTCTCTTCTCTCACTAAGGTGAAGATGTACCCATTGGCAAAAAGGAAGAGGTGGAAAAATCAAAACATGAACCAGTAAGTAATTTAATATCTGTAAAATGTAATAATAAATACAATGTAATTTATTATTACATTAATTTTGATTACTTTTTATTATAATCTTTGTCAGATTATTAGTTAAGTTAGTTAATGAGTTAGTTTTTCATTTAAAGATTTTAACGATTCTTAGTTTTATTTCCATTTTTACAGCTCAGCTATTTTATTTGTTAGTATTTCCTTTTATCACTGATGTAAATTTTTTTAAAGTAAATTTCACTTTCTAATAATACTTTTACTGTAAAGCGCCATGAGCCATGGATATGGCGCTATATAAATCTTTTATTATTATTATTATTATTATTATTATTATTATTATTATTATTATTATTATTATTATTATTATTATCAGGTAACCCTAACAGTTGCTGTTTGGCACTGAATGGTCACCAACACTGGCACGCTTTTTTTTTTTTTCACGAAATGTAGACACTATACACTATATACACTATACACTATACACTTTCTACTGTACATAACATTTTTGCTTCCCATGGTAAAAAGAACAGTCACATTTTCAAATGATTTTAAATTAGAACTGTTCATTTGTTGCTCTTGTTATTGTAGGAAGTTGAAGAAGAAGTATGGTATCATGAAGGTTTTCCTGAGCTTAAAATAGCTCGTTTCTGGATTGCCAAGTACTCTTTACCTCGGTATGTTTATGTCATTTTCAGGGAGCTTTAGTGTGAAAGTTTTTTTATTTAATTCACTCAAACATTCAACCAGCCGACCAGTTAGTCTGTCTTTCCATGCTACCAACTGTCCACCCATCTGTGTTTCTGACTGAATGCATGAAACCATCTGGCTGTTTGTCCATTCATCCATCCATCTAGTCAGTCAGTCAATTACTTAATTGCCTAATGTACGCAGATGATCTATTAGTATTAAGCGATTCTCCAGAAGGATTGAAACAATCACTCGACGTTATTCATAAGCACGCTCAAGAATGGAAGCTAAAAGTAAACACCAAAAAATCAAACATCATTATATTTAGTGGTAACGGTCAGAACAAACACAAAAAAGATTTTAAATACGACAATGAAACTTTACATATTGTCGACAAACAAACATATCTAGGCATAGAAATGACATCTTCTGGTCGTTACACCTATGCAAGAGAGATAATTAGCAAAAAGGCTACCAAAGTTATTTCCATCATTAAACGATTTCTATCCAACATTGATTCATCAACAATTGTGATACGAAATAAACTTTTTGATGCTTTGGTTAAACCCATACTTTTGTATGGTTGTGAAATATGGGGACCCGAACTTTTATCATACAAAACACATTTCGATAAAAGTACAATTGAACAAGTTCACATCCGGTTTTGCAAACAAGCATTAAATGTACCATGGTATGCAGAAAACGTAGCATGTAGAGCAGAACTAGGTCGATACCCTTTAGCAATAGACATTAAAGCATCTATCTTATGCTATTT
This sequence comes from Oculina patagonica, assembly GCF_052425735.1. Classification (NCBI taxonomy): domain Eukaryota; kingdom Metazoa; phylum Cnidaria; class Anthozoa; order Scleractinia; family Oculinidae; genus Oculina; species Oculina patagonica. The sequence continues at coordinate 38,477,972 of NC_135758.1, read as the reverse complement.
TCAAAGATTAGAACATAAGATAACCAATCCCATATTAAATGATGCATTTCTTTACGCCAAAAAACATACTAAATCTGTTAGTTTATTAAATGATGATGAAGCATTAGGAATTCTCTCCGATAATGACACATCAGCCCCACAACTTTCAACGAATTCTTGCTCTAAAATTAAACATAGGTTAAGAAAAAATTATTTCCAAAATTGGTCAAAGGTCCGAAATTGCGCGTCAGTTAGCTCTAGAGAAAAATTCACTCACAAAGAAGTTAAAAAAGATTACCAATTAGAAGAGTATCTCACTACAGTTAAAAATCCAGCGCATCCAATAAAAATAACTAAACTAAGATTAGGGGTACATTCCCTACGCATACAGACTGGAAAATATGAAAATGCAGGAGCATCCATACCAGTTGAAGAAAGAAAGTGCTTGGTATGTAAGGAAAACCACATAGAGGACGAACAGCATTTTTTAATGTATTGCAAAGGGTATAATGATATTAGAAAAGAGCTTCATTCAATCGTGTCACAAACTGATCCTCGCTTTGTAGATTTAACTGATCATGAAAAAATAAAGTACCTTCTTAAACTAGATAATTATGCTACCTCTAGAATCATAGCTAAATATATCTTCCTAATGTTTCAAAAAAGAAAAGAAATTTTAAATTGAAAGTTATATCAATAAATAGTTGTATAATTAATAGTCCAATAATTACCGTAAACGTTTGCATTGTAATTTCATTGTTTGTTATTAAGTAATTTGTTAGCATAGTTGCTATAACACCTTTATTGTAACTAGACCAATACCTCCCTTTGGAGTGTAAGGCACAATAAAGATTTACTGTTACTGATTTACTGTTACTGTTAGTCAGTCAGTCAGTCAGTCAGTCAGTCAGTCAGTCAGTCAGTCAGTCAGTCAGTCAGTCAGTCAGTCAGTCAGTCAGTCAGTCAGTCAGTCAGTCAGTCAAGTTAATGTAATTTTATCCATTTTTCTGAGTATCTTCATTCCCATTTGGTTTCACAGAGCTTGTGAAAGATTAAAACAAGCACGTATCCAGCAAGCAAGACCTGATCCAGAAAAAGCTGCCAAGATGCAGGAGTTACATCGCAAACTACGGGTTTGTTTACATAATGTTTTGTATACTGAAAAGAAGGAAGATGCATAAAGAATCATTTTTGCCAATGATAACATTTGGCCTGCAAAAACAAAACAACAACAACTACTTACTGACAAGCTGTCCAGAATTTATACATGTAGTTGTAAACTATCATGTAAGGGAGAAGTGACTTCCTTTTCTTGATGCCTTTTTTTTTCTTTTTGTTTTTACTTGTAACTTCAGTTTGCATCTTAAATAAAGAATGTATATTATGAAATGTGGTATTTAATTATTATATTTTCCCTGAATTATTAGGGTCTGAACAACTTTTGCAGTCAGATTGGTGATGATAGACCACTGTCCTTTTGTCAGTTTTCCCCAGACTCAAACATGTTAGCCACTGCATCTTGGTGGGTACTACAATTTTAGTTTGATTCTTGTCCCTAATTTTTGCACCCTATTGAAGAATTAAGCTGAGGTCTGCAAATTAAAGTATTTGTCATAAATATGTAAGGCAAACACAGACTGTTTTTTCTTTTAATTTCTAAGTTATTTTAGTACCGTATTATTTGCGAATAAGAAAGGGGATAAAGAGTATTTGTTTGTTTGTTTATCTGTATTAGGAGTGGATTATGTAAACTTTGGTCAATTCCTGACTGTGAGCCAATAGCAGTTTTACGAGGTAAAACCTTCTACTTAATGCATATTTAAGAAAATATTTTACAGTCAATTATAACAAAAAAGCTATTTAAACACCAGCCCTCTTCAATATGGTTACTTATTGTTCACGAAATCAGTGACTGATGATTTGAAATACCTGTAAGCCCCTATCCCTTTCTTGCCCCCCCCCCCACACCTTCAAAAGGCCTTGAAAAGAAATCAGACCCTCCCCCAACATTGAAGGATTCAAGGTGTACATGTATGTGTTGCAGTTAATTTTTTTTTTTTATTTAAACTAGTTTTTTTTCTACTGAACTATTTTTTTTACTAGGTTAATAAGTAGAAAGAGTCTTCCCTCCACATCTTCCCTCCCTTGATGTCTCATAACTGAGTTTACTCTCATACCCCCCCCCCACACACACACACACACACACACACACAACCTCCCACCCATTTGTCAAAGTTAATTTTGAGTTTGGCCAATTATTTAGAAAGGCCTGTGACATTTCACCTGCACTTCATACCAGCCATGACCAACCACCATGCTTTCAGAGGATGATGTTTGCAATACAGTAATGAAGTTCTTGTGTGGTTGCAGGTCACAATGAGCGGGTTGGTTCAATTGTGTTTCACCCTCAAGCCACACTGTCATTAGATGAAACTGGGCCTTGTATGGCCTCTTGTGATGCAGATGGTGTTGTGCTCCTATGGTCTCTCAACATGTAAGGAACTGTTTGATATTTTACATCACCAAGGTGCTTATTTACTTGTTGAAGGCAAAGGGTTTAGGGCAAGAAGATGTCTGTCGACTATGCCTTTTTTTTGCACTCTTTGTTCTATGCGCTGCTCTCCAACTATTTTTTTTTTTTTTTTTTTTTTTTTTTTTTTTTTTTCACACCACACATTTTTCTTAAAATTCTTCATTTTTTATAATAAAATTATAAAATTTTTTAAAAATTAATACAAAAAAATAAAATTTTTAAAAAAATACTTAAATAAAAACTAATTTCTTAAAATTTAATATTTATACTTATAACACCAACTACTGAACACCCTTGAGCAAGTTGTCAGTGCCACAAAGGGGGTGGCTTGGGTGCATCCTGCACAGTATGCCATACCCTCAGGTTGGATCTTCAGGTCTAACTCATGATCAACCAATTACATCAGTTACACCTGCGTGGCTACAAGTGGACAAAAAAAAACAACAACAACAAAACAAAAATGTACATTATAATATCAAAGATATAATCTGATCATCTCATTCGACTCTAACTAGTTAAATAAACAAGAAACTCAGAGAATCAAACCTACCGGTATAAGTGAATCTTGTAAACCACTGACAGTACCTACAATGCAATTTGTTTTAATGTTAGGTGGGAAAAAGCATGCAAGTACTAGTTGAAACATCCATTGTAGAAGGAAAGATAATCAATATCTTTGACTAATTTTTCTAGGGAAACACCACTTGCAAACATAGAGGGACATGAAAAGCGTGTATCCCGTGTAGCTTATCATCCTTCTGGGCGATTTCTAGCCTCTTGTTGGTAAGGAGTTTTACTGTATATTTTGTTTTTTTTTCTGTCTCAGTTGAAAAACGAACTCTTTCACTCCCAGAGTCCAGCCTGATGTACTTTGTTTCCTGTATATCAGTGAAAATGTCATCATTTCTGTTATTTATGTTGGAATATAAAATTAATCAATAAATAAATTTATGTGGACTTCGTAGTTTTGATCACTCATGGAGACTGTGGGATCTTGAACAGCTAAAGGAAGTTCTTCATCAGGTTAGTTGTTCTTTTTATAAATTAATGCTAAGAATTTGCAGCATTTATGAATAGTGCTAGTCAAAGTGTAAAAGGAATTCTTTTAATTTTTTTTATTAGACAAGTTCTTATTTATTTACTTTTATTATAAACACATACACTAATGGGTTATCATTAATATTTTTTATCATAGGAGGGTCACTCAAGAGAGGTGTACAACATCGCATTTCAGGTCGACGGTTCACTTGCAGCCACATGGTATGATTCGTCTTTTGATGTTTTGTTTGTTGTTTCTTTTCTTTTGCAATGGTTTTAACTGAAGGACTGCATAAATAAAAGCTCTTGCAACTTTTTAGTAATAATAACTTTATTTTTGTAAAAACATAAAAGTAGCCGAAGGAAAGAATCCGTGTTTTTTTTTCAGTGGACTTGACGGCCGGGGCCTGGTGTGGGACCTCAGGACGGGTCAGTGTATTATGCCCCTGGATGGACATCTGAAAAAGGTCCTTGGAATAGACTTTGCACCTGATGGGTGAGTAGGAAAAACGACAAGCGAGTCAAACGAAACGAGACTGGCAACCCGCGAAAAACGAAATGTGACTTGAAAGAAACGAAACATATCGCAAAAAACGAGAAGTGACTCAGAGAAAACACAAGTAACCTGAGAGAAAAGAGATTTGGCTGAAGACTGCTTGCAGATGGATTTTCACCGGTTGTTTTACGGTGGCGTGAAGCAACTGTTGAAATCCGTTGAAACAACGTTGGCAGGCTAGGCTGGAGAAAAACAAAATCAGAATGGTGACTCACGTTTGAACGGTACGTGCACTTTGAGGCTAATTCTCGTGTTATGAAGTTGAAGTTGTGCCTAAAACCGTCTGTGTTTCAGATATCGCATAGCCACAGGCAGTGAAGATCAGAAGATAATGATCTGGGACTTGAGGAAAAGACAAAGTGTGTACACCATTCCGGCTCACACTAACCTTATATCGCACGTCAAGTTTCACGGTGAGCACTTCTATCAAAATAAAGATTCTCCCTACCGGTATGGATCCATGCAGTTCATCTGGCTGGGAGAGAATGGCTGTGTACGCTGTAATATTAAGACGTGTTGGTGATCGATATGTTTTTTATTACATTTTTTCTTTGTATGGATATTTGAAAAGAAATTAGATGCAGAGCTCTTGGTGTTGCTTGTACGTTCCAGTGCTGGATATTTGCCTTGACAAGTGCCATTTCTGTTCTATAAATGTTTTTATCTCAGCTAAAGCGTTTCATTTCGTTTTGCAGATGACTTCCTGACCTCGGCGTCTTACGACACAACGATTAAGGTGAGAGCCTAGAGTAAGAAATTGACGTTGTTATTGTCAAAGGATGGATCCTGCAGGAAGCACTTTTCCTTTTACAACAACAAATGACAAAATAACAGACATATATATAGGAAAGACCATGTAACCGTGGTAGCCCGGACTTACCGTTATTCTCAATTTTAAAATATTCACGAAACCGCTTGTGCGGAATTTTTTCTACCTGGTTTTAGCTCCAGGGATCTCGTCTGCTTAAACCTGGTTTTCACTAGCAACGCAAGCCAAGCGCAAGCATAAGTAGTTTGTTTCAAGTGAAAACGAACGCCGACATTAGCATAAGCACAAGCATAAGAACACGATGCTTAGTTACAGGGCTAAATTGCTCAGACGCGGGGGAATGTGGAACGAGTGTTTTTATTGGGCAGACACGGCCAGACGTAAATTTCCCTTGTGCTAATGCGGCGTTTCGTGTTCACATGGCATAACCCGAACGCAAGCACAAGCCAAAAAAAGAAAAATATGGATCCTTGTGCTTGTGCTTGTGTCGAGGCCGTTTTCACGGTGAAATAAGAGCTGTTATGCTTGTGTGTCTGCTTGCGCTTGTGCTTGCATCGCTAGTGAAAACCAGGCTTTATATCAGTTGATTATTCTTTTCTTTTGCCTCTATTGCCAAGTTATGCGCTCTGCCTCGATAGTTAGGATATTTTCTCCTCCCTCTGTCTCTTCGGTGACGTTCCGCTTTGCCTTCCTCACTGTCTTGCGATCTCGTGCCCAGGCTAAATTTTGCCTCCCATATCTTAATTCCGCCAAGGCAGTGAGTAGTTTTTTGTTTTTGCAGTGAAGATGGTTTACATTTTCCCCATAAGTGACTTACTTTTTTTTTAAGAAAAGGTAGCTAACAGTAACACCCTGCTGCATTTCCAGGTGTGGTCTCACCCAGGATGGGCGCCGCTCAAGACTCTGACAGGTCATGAACAGAAGATCAGCTGTGTCGATGTTTCACCAGGTCTGTATTCTGTGCTTAGCAAATGGGTTTTATAAATTTGCTCATGGTTACCCATGAACTTTAAAACCATCAAGATATTTATCAGAAAATGTGTTAGTGTCCTCTTTGTATTTGCTATATCCCCCGAAAGCATCTCGAATCTAGGAGGTGTTGGGCCACGGCGGTTACTGGAAGGCAACATGTTATGTTAGCACCTACAGGTCCATAGTCGGGGGCTCCTCGTCTCAAACGGGTCCCCAGGTTTTGATTGGTAAATTTTAAGCGAATGGAACCCATCAGAATGTTTTCACAAAGAACAAGAACTGTGGTCACTAACTACTCCTCCAGACTACGGAGGAAGCCCAAGTTTTTCACTGGGTGAGTAGTCAATCTTGAGGCTGGCAACCGGTCGTCTGCTGCCACCTATGAGCGCTCGCAGAATGAATAGCGTGAGTTGGCGAGTAGTCAGAACATTGTTGTTTTGTGGATTTCTGGACAAACTCTATCAAGGATTAACAGTCCAAAAATCCTACCAATTTCTAAAGTTATACAAAAGCCCCGGGAAAAATCAAGTATATTTTTCCTTTCTAAGAGGCAACGCGTTCAGGCGATCGTGTTCCCAAATCAGTGAATAAAAAACGATGAGGATAACCAATCAGATTCGCGGATTTCTGTCCAATAGAACACGGCTGTTTTTTTACCAAGTTTTATCATTAGAACGCTACAATGTCCGATCATTCCACTCCAGCGCTGTACTTCAATAAAACTAACAAATCTCCTTTTGCTTCAGATGGACAGTATGTTGTGTCCAGCTCCTTCGATCGCACTTTCAAACTGTGGACGTCCGACTAACCTCCAACAAAGAGAAACATCTGACAGTCAGCAGTTTTAAAAGAGGGATTTTACCAGCGATCCCAGTGAAGACTTCAATACATCTCCTCAGGTATTGGTCGCTAACCCGCCCGCAGCGTTGGTCAAATAGATGTATAGTGTCACTGATGTATATACAGCTTAGAATTGTTTTAATTAAAGTTTTTTGAAAAGGTAATGTGGAGTTTATATCATGATTTTGTACTTCGTCTTTTTTTGTAAACGCCCCATTATCTCTTCATTTTTGCTTCTTCCGAATTGCTTTATCGGTTCATTGTAACGTTTCTTCCCAGCAGTGTAGCAGCTCTCGTAAGCTTGTAATTCTACTGGTCCTCTAGTGTAGAGCAGTTTTCAATTGAGTGTCGTAAAACCAAAACCAAAGTAATTACTCCGGCCAATCACAAAAGACACAGACAATCCAGTGAACCAATTAAAACGCGATGCAAATACATGTAGCTGACACGGAGCGCGGGAAAACGTGCGCGAGCGAGTCGCGATTGGTTTTGGTTTTACTTCTGATTGGCTGAGAAAGTGGCGCGAGATTTTTAAGCCAATCACTAAGTGTAGTAATGCAAAACCAAAGCAAACGCAATTTACTTTCGACACTCAAACTGAGAAACTGCTCACCTACTCCTCCCCAAACCTAACATTTTGCGGCCAAAGGGCATAAGTAAGGTTGTTAATGTTATGGTTCTCCCGAAGGGTAAGCGAGTCAGTTTATGTGAAACCCTAAGATTGATCCGCCACTTGACACTTTCTTACCCGACATTCCAGTACAGTAAACACCCCCGTGTAAGAACCTAGTGGTTTAAGAACCTGTCTGGCTAAGGAAACTTGTTATTATAATACCTTCAAAATATAAGAACCTGTTTAGCCAAGGAAATTTCAGCAGGTTCTTATACCGCCAAAATGGGTTATAAAAGTTTGTGTCGCATAAACATCTTTAAAAGAATATCCCAAACTGTATTTAAAAATAAAGAAAAGATTAGATTCACATAGACTGTTGAATAGTCATTATTGGACCTTGCGAATGAGCGCTTGAAGGCAATACAGATATGAATAAATGTTGCATAATGATAGGGCCAAACCTTTTCAAATTTTTTCTGCGCGTCAATCAAAAAATTGATGGCTCCTCCTTAGCAATTGAATCTCTTAGCCACAAATTACCAATAACTACCTCCATTTAGATGTTGACAAGATACCTGTTTTGTCAAGGATAGAAAATTGTAGGTTCTTACACGTGGGTGTTTACTGTAACCAGCATCGCCGTTACTGACTTCAAAAGTGTTTTCGAAAGCATCCGTTACTATATGCCCTCTTAACGCTGTAATTCTATTAGAATCGGCTTTCTATTACACAAACGGAGAACTCTAGCAGTGGATGTAGCTATATTGGAAACGGCTTGATGACCGACCGTGCCCCAGATGACAAGTTCGTACGTTACAACGAAAGTCCAGGAAGGCGATAATTATTGCTCTTATTTTTTTTTTGGCCCAACAGTACCAAGCAGTATCACAAATTAGGCATGATTGCCAGCTGCTGATCAGGGTAGGAGTCCGCTCTCCTCCGAAGCCGGACCGCTGCGAGGGAGGGGCAGAAGTCGAGCCTAAACACAAATCGGTTTCCGTACAATCGATCTCGATTCCGAGGTCAATTTGTCATTTCTCACCGGGCACTCGGCAAGCTGATTTGTTAGAACTTATCAGACTATAATAGCCGCGGCAAAGTAACTAACAAATGAAGTATATGAATCTTTTTTTGTTGCTTGAAAATTTATATCAGTCCCGTACTCTATGGAGCGTCTCCTCCTCCCCCCCCCCCCCCCCCCCCCCCTTGGGGGGGTGGGTTCCGGCGCTTCTCGCCCCCCTCTCCCATTCTTCCTGGTCCCGTCTTCTCTGGTTCGCGCCTCCCCGTCCCCATTCCGCGTCCCCCTTCCTCGGCGTGGGGCGCGCGGGCGCCGCCCCCCCCCCCCCACTGGTCCGCAACAACTGGTATTCTGCAAAATAAAGTCAGTTACGCCAGTCCTTAGTGATGCACCCCCGCCAAAACAACATCCTGGATTCGCCCCTGCTGATGGTACTGTAAAGAACGAAAAATATACTGGAATAGCGCAGTGGTGAGAGCGCTCGCTTCCCACTAATGTGGCCCGGGTTCGATTCCCGGACCTGGCGTCATATGTGGGTTAAGTCAGTTGTTGTTGGTTCTCGTCCTTGCTCCAAGGGTTTTTCTCCGGGTTCTCCGGTTTTCCTCTCTCCACAAAAACCAACACTTCTAAATTCCAATTCGATCGGGAATCCGAGGGCCACAGGTTTGTCAGTTGCACGACTGTTACGTGCAACCTCGTTTAAACAAAGTCGATTTATTTATTTTATTTATATCGCGTTCTCTGAAACACCCCGTCTGTATTTTCTGAGCATCAGTCCTTAAAATGCATTTATTCTGCATTTTTATATACACATTTTCAGTACTTGGGCGATTTTGGTTCAAGCGTGCAGGCGAGGAACTTTAACGTTAGTTCTCCTATTAAACTTTGTCGCATTGCAAACTTCAATTATTTCTTCTGTACAATGTGTGGACGATTATAAATCGTTCAGGACAAAGATAAACAAAGTCGTGTTTTTTATGTCAAACGCTTCTGCTTTTTATTCTTTGAAAAAGCTGTTCCCGAGGAGATGCTTCGTCAAGTATGGAATTTGTTAATAAGTTAGTTGACAATTTCCTTGTGACCAGTGAAAGGTTTTGACTAGTGTAAACGTTTGATAATTTGCAATACATTTATTAGCTCAACTTTGAGGTAGAATTTTTTAATGTTTTTTCGTAGTGGTTAAATTGTAGAGAATTTATTTCAGCTGTTAAAAAGTGGATTTTCACTGGCAAAGAAAATTTTGCCGAAAAAGAAAAAATCATATTGTTTAGCTAACTATTATTCAAATGTGGTCTGTTATCATTGGGTGACAAGAAAATTTGCATTTAAATGCTATTTACGCTCGCTGGCTTTAGATTTGACTTTCAGATAACTTAAAAGTTAACGCGAACCGTTTAACAACACAAAACAAGAATGTAAATTTCTTCCCAATTATTCGAACTCGAATGAAAAGCCTGAAAACAAGGAGAAGTCAACTCAGATCTGATGGAGTCAAAGTAAGTTGTATTTGTTTGTGCTCCTTGTTCGTGTATTTCTTGTGACACATTAATTTGCAGTTAATTACCTCGTGACGGGAATGTGGACGAGCAGGAGTTACAGAACTGACTCACATGTATTTGTTTCTTTAAACAGATGCATTTAAAAACTACACGACCAAAGTACGTCAAGCTCATTAGAACTACGCGAACGATCGCTCAGAGGAGTTAAAACCAACCGTCTTCGCTCGGTAAAGCGGAAACATCGTTCCTCAACAAGTTTCAAACTCACAGGTAACGTAAAACTCGGCAATTTATCTACAAACTTTGTGCTTAATTTGACTTAAGACATAACCGAAATGTTTCATGTATTTATGTGTTCGTGAAGCGAGATTTAGTTTAAAATGATTTGCAAGCGTTGTGAATATGTAGCTAAGCGCACGTTTGATCTTATCCGGCGTTTTGTGTGCAATGTAGATTGGTTTCTTTTATGCCCTTTAGTCTCCCGCTAAGTATCTTTCCTTGTTTTGATTTTCTAGCCTAGCGGTTGGTATATATCACCTAGCGTGTTATGTTTTTCTTGTCGCTCGCCGATAGATCTTGATTGAAGTTTTGAACTTTCGTAGTTGTAAACATGGTACTGGCGTCCGGTGAAACCACTCTTGAGATCTGTAGAAAACTCGAGTATCAGCTATGACATGACCGCAGGCTATGTACTCAACAATATAAACGTACAATCAACTTGTTATTGTTCTAGTGATTTCTTGATGTCGTTGAAGCTTGTCGGTCGGGCGGGCAGATAGTCTGCCAGTTAAGACGTTTATTCTGCGAGTTAAGGAAAAAAGTTTGTGTAAATGTTTTCATCTATAGAGCAAATTCTGTGTTTAACATAAGCAAATATTCTTGTGGAGCGATAATTTACCCCAGTGTATCGTTAAGGATTAATCAGTTGAACTGGCTCTTCAAGGGATAAAGCGAACAAACAATAGCTTACACAACGTAGCCTTTTCTTTTTTCCGTGAGAGTTTTGAGGGTTTTAACAATGGTACATTATCAGCTTGTACAAATTTCAAAGTGTTCATTGTGAAGTTTTATTTATGGCTATACAGCACTTCAAATGCATCAGTGGTCTTAACTTCAGTTTCAATTGAGACTCAAAATCATTGTGTGCTTATCAGTGATATTTCTATTGAATTTTTGTAATTTTCTTTTGCTATGTAGGCCTTTGAATTTACTCGAAGTAAGTACAGTACACTTACGTGGCCTGGCCTTTATTCGACCAAATTTTCTCCGAGTCTTCCAAAAGTATTATAATGAAATTTATACCGCAAGGTTTAAAAATTGAAAAAGAAAATGAACAAAGTTTTGACTTCACACAGGGATAAAGGCTGCTTTTTACTAGCGACGGAGTCGTAATCTGAGTCGTAACAGCGCTTTACGACCTAGCGAAAATCGTAAATCGGAGTCGTAAGCGGAGTCATAACTGAGCTCGGCAGAATCGGAGTCGAAAGAATCAGTACGTTTCCATTTTCTTACGCTTTCTATTATGACTCCGTCGCTTATTATCCAATGAAAACTAGATTGACGGAGTCGCAAGCAGAAGCGGAAGAATTAACTAATCACATTGCAAGTTCTCAGGTCCTTCGAGTGCTTCCCTTCTGCTTGCGAGTCTGACAATTTAGTTGTCACTAGATCATAAGCGACGGAGTCATATAAAGGGCTTCGGAAACTTTACTACTTCGTCGACTTGATTTTAACTGGATCGTAACGCTCTGCGCTTCTTATTACTATTCCTGCTCCGTCGCTTGTAAAAACCAGCCTTTAAAGAGCACCCTCTTTTGGTGTCATCATTGAAAAATTTTAAGTCAATCAACCTGAGTAGGCCGTTAGCGTTCATGCGCAACACAATTGTATATCAGCCAGTATCTACTAGTAGTTAGGTAACTAACTGTCGTGGCAGACACGGAGCTGGAGCTGACTTTTTTAAACCGCAGGCTAAAGTTGTAAACGACAGTTTTTCGCAAGATAAAGTCAATTACTAACTGTTTCTGTGACCCGTCGATAGAGCAGTAATAGTTTCTTTAGGAAGTATTCGTTTTACGCTTCTAAGCTGCGAGTATGTACAGGGAAGAAATGTCTTTTACGTCTGTTATTTTAAATAGGCCACGCGACAATGCCTTTCCAAGCGGACAAGCTAAAGTTTCTAGAGTTTCGATAGGATTTTGTGAGAACATTACATGAGTTAATCGGGAAAATCTGCCAACAGATGAGAAGTCGTGATCACGCTTTGTTATAAGAATCAAAGTTACTCTGGATTCTTCCCTTCGTTTATAATTTATGTGCTAGCTGATGATGATATAAGAAGGAAAATCATTCTCCAAATGAACACATCCATTCCAATAAAATATTTAATTCTTGAGGTAAAACGCGGCTGTAGATAAGGAGCAAGTTGTTTTAAGGATGACATTTTTTGGAGACAAAAAGTCTCGGACCTTGCTTTAATGTTATTTACCCGGCCTGACCAATCGATTAACAGTGTTAGTATGTGATTAAATTTTATTTACCTCAGCGACCTCAACAATTTACTAGTCATTGTTTTATTTTTACTGTCTCATTTAAACTTGTGGTGATTTTAATTTAACGATCAATAAAAGCCAGTCTTAATTCTTCCAGAATCAAATTAACCAAAAAACTTTAAATGATGAGAGTAATATTTGAAGATGGGAAAATCAAATTTTGAAGACTCTTGTCGAAATGCAGGAATTTTTCCCTTTTAAAATGTGCTCTGACTAAATAATAAGTTTTGTTTTTGTACAATTTCAAGGAACCCAAACTAAATTAGAGCAAGAATTGGTTGCGCATCTGATTTGCCAAGAGACCATCTCTTCGAGTTGTAGATCTCTGATTGATTCAATCAATTAAGAAAGCTAACGAAACGACAAGCCAAAACGGCCATAAATTAATGGAAAAGACCACGAGAAACCAGAATGAACGTCACTCTGATAAAACAATATCTTTTGAATAACCTCTTCCTTGGGAAGAATTGCGAGATTGCATCACAGGCCGGCTTTTCGATGCGACGCCCACAAAAAGAGTACAAGAGCATGGAAAATTCGCCTATTAGCAGGTTAGCTTTTCTGCTGCCACGTTTCTTCGCATTGAAAAAGACAATAGATTGTGCAGTAACAGAATAGCTTGTCGCGATTATCTGTGGGAACATAAACAAGACAACACCAGGGAACATCGCTGCTATTTCGGTCACGAAATCTGGACTTAAAGGTACCGATGTGCGTACTTTTGAAAATACATTTTTGTTTTGATAAAACAGTTTCAAGAAATCATCCCTTTGACGGAAAGAGACGTCTCGGTATTTACGCTGAAAGTAAAATCACTTGCCATAGTTTAACATTTTCGGCATGGTAATATAGCCTACTTTTCGGTTCACTGTGTAGATTTCATTACTGACATTACTTTTCCTAGTTGGAGAAGTTTTGCCATCGCTAATAACACAGAAAACCGTGGCGGGAACTTACTGCGCTGAGATGCGCTGTGGAATGGCATTTTATTTCTTTGGATGCGGTTATAACTTAGCTGACCTGAGGGTCTACCTTTGTCGTGACACGAAATCCTGTTTGTTTAAGCATTATATATTTATAGCATGAACAAATTGACAGGTCCCTCGTTTGTTCAAAACTGACTGATTGAGTCCAAGGTTAAATTTACACCGGTAGAGACGTGTAAAATGTTGTGACTAGGTGATATTTATGGCGATACATTTGCGTGCGGGAGCTGCTCGAAAGTACTGTTTGGTTTATCTGAAAAAACAACTCTATCAAATTCCGCCGTAAAAAAGACCAGAACTAAGGCATCGTTGCCAAATCGAGCAGATAAAAATAAAAATTCCGAGCTCGTGAGAAAGTCCATTAATTAAATGGCCCCGTTATTTTCGAGATAAAAATTCCATCCTTCTAATGGCTTTTAGCCACGAGGAATCGTCACGGAAAACTTGAATATTGATCCTTGTTGTTCTAGTCGCGCGAAAGTCGTCCAAGGTCAGTAAATTTGTTATTGCCTGCCCGTTCTTGTTATTTAAACAAGCTAATTCTTGAGTCTTCTATGTCTGAGGCCCCGTCCACATTAATCCGGATAAATTGGAAAACGGAGAAATTTGAAAACGCCGTATAAAATATTTTCCGTCCACACTAGTCCGGATAAATTTGAAAACGCATCTATTTTCCTCAAGAACAGAAACACCAGTAAACTGCGTTTTCAAATACCCACTTTGAAAAGCGTTTTCGAAAAGTTCCGTTTTCAAGGTGCTTTCCTTCCTCACAAAAACGCAAAGCTGCGTTTTCAAATTGATCCACATTAGAGAGCGTGTTCGAAAGTTCTGTTTTCGGTGGACAATTGGACGGTTGGCGAAACCGGAGAAAAAAAGATGCGTTTTCAATTTTCTCCGGATTAGTGTGGACGAGGCCCGAGTATTTAAAATTGGACATATTCCTTTTTGCGGCTTTTACACTGAACATAGTAATAGTCGTTCTCAGAGGCATTATATGGTTTGGGAAGCCTTGAACATGTGCGTCTACTGATAAAGATCTGCTGTCTAAGATTGATTTATGATACACATTAAGGAGAGTACCTTTAAAACAAACTAAAGTGTATACTTTTTTCTACCGGATGGCTGAGTAGAATCTCAAGTATGTCGTTATTGCGATGAAAAGTTGTTTTTATGCAGATGTTGTTAGTCTGTCAAAGTACCTGCAATGTTTGGTTCCGTTCTTTTTTGCTATCATCGAGTGTTTGTTTTGAACTGTGTTGATTGCAGGAAGTCTTTCCTCAATTCAGACGTAACAAATTTTATTCTTGAAGTCTGATGGAAAGTAACTCGGTGGAAATTCCATATTGTGACAGTCTTTTTGCCTCCAAGCTAAACTTCTAGACTATTTAAAATAACTGTGTTTAAAAACTAAAAAAAGTGATGGAAAAAAACTGAAAGCCTTGGGTTAAAAAGAGCCCCATTGTTGGTTTACCATTATCGGAACTTATGTGACGTTTATGCAGCAAAAAAAACCCAATAAATTAAACATGTTGTATAAGCTAGCATTGGTGTGATTGTGTTATGACGGAAATAAGAAACTTTGGTTATTTATTTATTTTTTAATTTACTCCAATTTTTTTAGGTGTTTTTAGCATATGATTAATATTGTCAAGCTCTTTTAACATGACCCTCTGGCTCGGGAAGTTGGGGAAGCACTTCCCGTGTTATAAACACTGTACTTACTTCCTCCCTTAGACGGCTCTGCGCGCTTTTTGCGGAATTGTCCACTCCATTAAGAAAAGTGAATAGTCTCCGCTATCGCTGGTTCAACAAGGACCCAACACGCACTCAAGGGCTGTGGCAACTTCGTTCGTTCGTTCGTTCGTTCGTTCGTTCGTTCGTTCGTTCGTTCGTTCGTTCGTGCGTGCGTGCGTGCGTGCGTGCGTGCGTGCGTGCGTGCGTGCGTGCGTGCGTGCGTGCGTGCGTGCGTGCGTGCGTGCGTTCGTTCGTTCGTTCGTTCGTTCGTTCGTTCGTTCGTGCGTGCGTGCGTGCGTTCGTTCGTTCGTTCGTGCGTTCGTTCGTTCGTTCGTTCGTTCGTTCTTTCGTTCGTTCGTTGTTTCGTTCGTTCATTCGTTCGCTCGTTCGTTCTGTTCTTTCTAATTATTCTAACCGTTCTAACTTGATATTGCAATGTCACTGTTCTACTGTCATCGGAAGTAAATGCATTAGCTACTTAATTCTAGCCTTCTGGCCGCAAATCCAAGTTGGCAAAAGCTCACTATTGTTTCTTTACAGTAATGCTTGTGCATAATACTAATTTCCTTAGCGTGGGTGACGATATCTATTGTTAATTACTGAACAAAATCTGTTTGCAATCTTTTTAAAACCACTAATTATTGTTTACAAACTGTGCTTGCAACACCCGATGCAAATTTTGCTCGCAAAAGCCGGCTAAAACTACTGAAAATGTGCTTGAACTGAGACTAAGAAAACTACGGAAAACAATGACTAGAACTTGTCGCAACAGCGATTTTCAAGTTTGTTCCATTTGTAATCCATTTCCGCTTAGGTCACGGTAAGTCATCCGGGCTTTCTCATGGGTTCCTGTTATTTCGTTGAACGAAACTCAAAATATTATTGTCGGGTATCTAGGTATGTTTTTGAGCTTCTTATAATTAACAATTAGAAGGCAAATTCGAGGTCTCTATCGGCTGATCAGTTGGTGAGGGGTGAAGCCCCGAACCAACTATCAAAAGTCGATGGAAACCAAAAGCGAGCTGTCTGATTGTTTTAGTATAACCCAGAGACTGATCTATTCAACTAAAAGTTCAGTAAAAGTGGTTTATTTGTAGTTTTGGATTGTGATTTCGGTAGTTGTACCACTGTTTTACTTGCCCCCGCGGGCAGTCTATCGAAATATTAGACCGCCCTTGCGTAGCCAATCAAATTGCGAGTAAGCCTTATAGTCGGACACTGGGTTATGCTGAATCATGTTATCTGCCTTTAAGGCTGATTTTCATATGATCGTTGCCGGGAGAAACTTCGATAACTGGACCCACTTAGACACTTACCTTTACTTCCACAGTGCCTTTCCGGTAGGTTATATCTCTTTATGGGAACCGGAGAACTGTCGGGGCATCCCGACAAAATCTCGTGGATCGAGGGGGAGAGGGGAGGGAAAAAATTAAGATTGACTTGCATCCCATCCAGGGGAGAGTAGCAATACTACTAGTCGCTTCATGCTACAGAAACAGACTTAAACCCCGGCACCGCTGACTCTTCGTGGAATACCATTTTCTTGAAACCTCCAAGAAAAACGAAAATTAGTTCAAGAAATTAGAAGTTGCAGTGTTCGATAGGCTCGATTTCCAGCCGCTTTTTCGGGAAAATGAGCCCGCGGTCATCCCCCCGAAATCGAGCCTAAGTGTTCGACTAAGTAAAGCAAATCCAAGGAAACGACTTGTAGATCAAGTTATCTGGAGGTTCGAGAAATTGAGGAATCGAAAAAACTGGATCCTACTGTATTACACATGAACTACATTTGTACTAATCCGGCAATTTTCAGCGGCTTACTTTAATTAAATTGCATCAATATTTACGTCAATACGGAATACAGTGGAATCCAGATTTCTCGAGCCTCTCGATTACTCAAACCAAAAGTTGTTTCTCTTGGATTTGCTTCAAGCTCTGTCAAACACTGCAATTTTACCCCCGATTTCTCAAACTCCTGATTTCTTGAATCAATTTTCGTTTCTCTTTCAGGCTCGAGAAGTCGGGTTTCACTGTAAGAATACAAAAGTTAATGTACACATAGCATTATCATGAACAATACACTACAAGTTACTTGGACATAACCAGAGCTTTAAGATTAACAACACTGAGATGACGAATACACTTCATCGGGCAGGAAGCAGTTCCATTCTGAATTCGTTCAGGGATAACTGAAACAAGTGTTATTATTTGTATTGTTTGAGGAAAATATGTGCACACATTTCAAGTCATTTACGTCAAACAGGGCCGGACTTTTTTTAACTATCGACCTCGCGTGCGATACGACAGTATTTTGAATGTGCCATGACACGTTTTACAATTTTCAACGAAACGAATATCAGAAAGACGTATTGACTAAGGTAGTGGAGGCGGACGGAGAAATATGTTCTGCTTGGCTCGTGCCGTAGGCAATAAGCCCCTATTACTTCCTTATATTATGCCAGCGTCGATTAAGCTAAGCGTCACCCATCTGACCAATGGCACTGAAGACCCAGTGCGATAACATTTCGTAATAGATTTCAGATTTGGCGTTGATTGCTTTATACGGACATTGTGTCACTGACGCTTGTGTGGGCTGTCTAATTTGCGCGGGAACATTCTATAACATGAACATTCTCGTATAGTCCTAAGCAAATAACTCATCAACAAATAAACAGCTAAATCAAAGAGAGTACCTTGTATTACAGTAAAATAATTTGTAGCTCTTCACCCGAAATTTCAGGTGCTATTTAGTTCTCGAAATTGTGATCTTTTCGATCATTTTACTAGACATTCCATTTTGAAAAAAATTCGGACAACCGACAAACGTTTTAGTACTAGTACAGTTAACGCGAAATTTGTGCTGGATGAATATTCAATTGGATTATTATCCATTACTCAACATTACCGAGAACGTACAAACTCTTGGCTTAAATTTAATTTAGTTTTGAATTGCGAATGAATAATGTGGTAGAAATATCTCTAACTTTTACCTCTGTGCAAAGGTGTGTTTGGTCGATACTATAAAGTAGATATTTTGCCGTATAGTCTTGGTGGTAGGTCCTCACAGTCTTATTGATTTTCTTACTAATTCCTTTCACGGCAGAATGCATCGCTGTGCGGAATATTCTCTGCGGAGATTAAGGTAAGAAAAAAGAAGGAACTAGATAGCTTCTATTTGCATGGAGATTTTTAATTTTACTTAAAAATTCAGTTAAGATTTCAAAAAAAGAAGAAAAAGAAATAGAGATATTTTTTAATTTGTGTAGACTTTTCACCACGAAATTTGAAAACTGATGTGGTTCTTGATAGCAAAACCTCTCCTTGTGTTTGCGCCGAAATTGAAATATTTTCTTTAGTCATAAGCATCTCCTTGAGTTATTTTTATTGCGATTGTCTCTAGGATGATGGCATATTAACATATTGGATATTTACTTTCGTGCTTTTCGCCTGGCAATTCTTCGTGATTTTTCTTCTTCCCGCCGTAAGTTTGTGGTTTCTCCTCTCTCTAATTTTGTTTTTTGACTTGTAGCTGAATAAGAAGTCATTAAAATTTTAATTTCAAGCGCTTTTTTTCTGCTTTTGAAATTCGCGAAATTTAATTAGCGGCAACTTTTTTTTACGATGACGGGTATCGCAGAGTCATTTGTAATGTGACATAATTGAGCTGCATCGTAAATGTGTTTCATTTGCGCCGGTTGTTACGTTGCTGAGCGTGCATTTTTGTTAAACCCTGCGGAATTTTTTTTTTGTTAAAAATTATTGCATTTTCTCTGGATCATTCACGTCCATTTACATGGCGCATCACAGCTCATTTCCGGCGCGAACGGTATCGTCAAGGCAAGAACAGTTTTAATTTTGCACTGAAAACAAATTGCAGCCGCGTTGAAAAGAAAAAGGCAGGAAATAAGAGAATTATTGCCTAGCTCGTATCTTCGAAAATAGATTAGTTTATTAGTCTCATGAATCTCTTCAGGGGATACCGATGAATAGTATCGCGTTTTTACACCGGACCTCAATCAAAAGCTAATTTGCGTTTTCAAGTCTGAAGCATCAACAATACCATAAATTTCCAGTGAGATAAGTTGTGTTATAAAACGTGTTCATTCCGCCTCGTCTCGCCATGCAGCGAGTTAGTTTTTCGTCATGGCTTCAAATAGAATCAGTCACGTTTCTCAAAAAGGAAGAATAAGCCGTTAACAACTTCCTACGCAGACGGAACTCGTCGAAAAACTAAACCTGAATTTTCGTGCTGTCGGTAAAGTTTCGCGGAAGGCAGACTTCACGGCTTTGCATCTCGTCTCGTGATTGCTTTGTTGCTGTTTGACCTTTCGTATTAGTTAATAAAACGATTGAAAGCTTTAAGTTGTCCATTTCTCACTTAAAAAAAGAAAGCATTATACCATTCCCGGCAGATAACAGAAATATAGCGGCAACTTTGTGCGCAAAATGTCGCTCTGTGAACAGATGGTGAACAATGTTCACCCGCGACGACGGAAAAGCGAGTTTTCATATCTATCACCTTTCTTTCTATTGTAATTCGCGTCGAATAATAAACGAGGCGCTCACAGCGGCAAAATGGCTTTAAAGCTTTGCAGTGAGTTACAAGGAGATTTCATTGGCGTAAAAAGACGAATTATACAGTAGGGTTGTTTTTGAGAGGGCCGCCGTATCACGCAGGATTCGTTTGAGCGATAGGTTATTTTTTTTTGGAGTTTAAACACAAGTTAGGCCCTGAGGTGTCAGCTTGTCAGGTCGATGTCTTATTATAATAATGGAAAGAGGCGAATTTAAATATCAATAGCCAGTAAGGTCTTTCTAGCCTGTAGCAGGTGTATTATGAACTGATTAATATGCGTACTTCGCTACGGTACTTTTTGTTATGAGAACTCGAGACCATGGACCATAATTTCTGAACTAGCTGGTTACCGCTAGCGACGTCCGTTTAAAAGGGGAGGAAAAAAATCTGTCGCTTCGACATCATTGGCTGTGAGCTGATGAGCTTGTTTTGTAGAGAGTCGTCACGAATAACGACCACACTGTCAATTTATGCGCTCGTATATTTAGATCTCTAGGATGTGGGGTTGTGAGAAACTACACTAGCTGAGGCAACATTATGCCGTTTGTTAACATCGGTTATTGAGGCTGGTTGAGTACTGCGCAGTTTTCGTTCGCCCGCTCAAAGCTCTACACCGTTCACCATTTTGAAATGCGGACAGGCAGTTTTGACGCATTATTTGGTGCTTTCTACAGGGATGGATAAGGATAAAAATGAAGCTACATCAGCAAAGAAGACAGGCGACTCGTCCCTGGAAATGCCAAACGCAGGCGATAACAATGAAAGGTTGTCGTATTTGTCCCAGAAGGCGCGTTCCATGTCGCTGTATGGAAGTCAGTTTCTTCAAGATGCACGAAGTCCTACACATGCCCTGTTCTGCTTGTCAGAAACAAACCCGATTCGTGTTCTATCAAAAACTATCGTGGTGTCGAAATATCCTTTATACACGCTTTAATACTGTTTATAACTACCAGGGTTAAGTATTTATAAGTTGTATTCTTTAAGGTGATCCCCACAAAATGAGCCTAAAGGGCTCGCTAGCTTGTATTATATAATTCTGTGTTTTATATATAGAGATAGATATAATATATATAGAAGTAGTTAAGCCGTAGGCTGTTAATCTGTAAAACTGCGATATATTTGATCCTTAACCTATCTAACAGTGTTTGAATATTCTATTTTGCTTGCTATCGGAGCCAACTGCATCGTGTTGGCTTTAAACACGCCGCTACCCAACAATGATCGCACAGACATGGCACAACAACTGGTAAGAAAAAAAAACGGCAATCTTAATTATTTTGCCTTTCGTTGAAAAAGAATAAGGCCTCGAGAGGCGAACAGTTCGTATCTGACACTTCTTTCCTTGTTGTTTTGCTGCAGGAAAAGGCAGAATATTATTTTGTGGCTATATTTTGTGTCGAGGCGCTTTTAAAGATAATGGCTTTTGGCTTTGTGCTTCACCCGGGGTCCTATCTCAGAAATGGCTGGAATATTTTGGACTTCACCGTTGTAGTGGTCGGGTAAGTTACTCCCTAACATATGGCTAGTTAGTCGCTTTGTGCGCTCGCACATTTCGCTTGTGGATGGCGTTAAACGAAAATTTGAAAGTTGTTTGTTTTTGTTATTTATTTAGCCATAATTTTTTCAAACCAAGCACTTTTTTGCATAGAGTTTTACCGCTGAAAACGCAAAGGTGAATGTCTATTCACGTGGAGTAATTCCTTGATTTGAAGGGATTTATTTTCGAGTTGCTTTTTCAGCAGGCTTTCGGCGTTGCTAGTTTTAACAGCCATGTAATCATGCTGAAACGTAATAATTGGGAAGTTGGAGTTCCTCTTGCGCAAGCGCACTGATCCAGCGATGAATGCATGATTACGGTATAATCTTTTTTCAGTGTAAATTGCCCGGAATTTCTCATTCTCTGTACTGTTGTTAATTAAAATCTCCAGCAAAACAACAACTGTATTCCTGGCGAAAACGGCATCCTATTTTCTACAGATGAGAGTGAATTCTTAAATTACGCTCAAAATAAGTACAACTCGCGTTATGTTGCGATTAACGTAGTGTCTCGCAGAAGTTGTTTCGATTCAAGCCACGTTATTGTTATTTTTTTATTTTTTTAACACGGATCTAAGTCATGCTATAAATCAGTGGTTATTTCGACGCTCGATAAGAAGTTGTCGCCCGGGTGAATAGAACTTACGGAACGATAACGTTTTTGCAAAGCGAGATGTCGATCAAGTTCGTGCGGGGTTTTTTTAATGGCGTCGCGGTTCTTGATCGCTTTTTGACACAACCGGAAAATTCGATCCAACATAAAATTCGCTCTAACAGTGCTGTAAAACAGCTGCGTGCGAACTGTTTCAAATTTCGAACTGTTCGCGAATTGCAAATCATTTTAAAAATATATATATTGCGACGGATCGAGACACTGCAATTTAACCGCATTCGCGAAAGAAATTTACGGCTTGATAGTGCGTAAAACAGATCAGTTGTTTCGTTGTTCTTTTGTTGTGCTTTCATTTATGGCTGGACCATGCGGTCTTGCGATGAATTTTTAAACACCAACACTTTATCTTTTTGTGTGACTTATTGTTT
The DNA here is from genome assembly GCF_052425735.1 of Oculina patagonica. NCBI lineage: Eukaryota > Metazoa > Cnidaria > Anthozoa > Scleractinia > Oculinidae > Oculina > Oculina patagonica. Next base: position 38,455,733 of record NC_135758.1, on the reverse strand, counting down.
GCTAGTCTGTAACGATCAGACGCAAGTAAGAATCACGATATATATTTCTTGGTCGAAGACAGTAATATTCCATTATTTTTATTTCGTTTCTCAGTGACCCAAGTGCTGTGACAATTGACTGAGTCCTATAAAAAAACGAAAAAAATAAGCGATATGACAAGATGACGCGAAACATGATCCATTTATCGATTTCTATTCAATATTAGACGGCCGATCAAGTTTTAAATATACCTTATAATTTCCAGTATAAACTAAAGCGAAAACGTTATTTATCCCTATTTTGTTTGCAAATTCAGTTTGATTTTTTTGCGCAATGAAAACACTTATGTTTGCCGCAGAAACAAACATTTAATTCTCTGTATTGTGCCTAGTTTGTCTGAAAGCTTTGTTTGACTGGTCTTCTACGTGCCAGTTTTCTACCGCAGACTATGGACAAAAATCGACTTAAGCTCGGCAACCCACGCGTTTTCTTGCCATTTTCGTTCAGTTACCGTAAGGTATAAAAATAAAGTTTGCCGTTAATTTTATGCTAAAGATTCACAGATTCAGCAGCTTTACAAAGTACGTAGCTATGTTTGGACAAATGTTAAATCTTTTCGATTTAAGAAATGCTTTTTACCGAGGTGATGTTAATGACTGTTTGGTATGTGAAGGTTATGTTTGATGCCTTCAGTCTAGCGCATAAAAGTTTGAGAACGCCGTGTAATTACTAAAAGGCTATATGAATGACACGAAATGTTTATGTTTCACATTGTGGAATTGACTATTGAAACTGATTAGCACATTGATCGAAAACGTGGCTTATTCGTTTGGTGGGCCAATATCTTTTTACTGTGGGTTCTATTACTAACATTTTTTCTAGTTAGCCATGGAAAAGAAATTTTGACTACACAGATGGTTGCATTTCGTGTCAACCGATTTTGAAATTCAGAAGCTAAGTTTAAATTATTTAAATACTAGAAACGTCCATCCAAAGTATGTCAATGATAGAAAATTTGTCTATTGTTTGTACAAATAAATGTTTGTTTTTCATTTTGCTTTACTGTCGTGAAAGACTCAGAAAAGAGGGAAAAACGAAATAAGTATTTTCAAACCTGGCAATGAAGAGCGGTTGGTCATATACGACACGTGGAAAGTGACACGAATCGAACGACTGATCGGATCATTCATTTGAATTCGCGATCGAAAGCTCGAAGTTCATACTTGAATTACTTTGAGCCGAGTTAGTCACTTTACCTTTAGCATAAGGCGAAGACATTTTATCGGTACATTAAATTGGCGTCGCCGTGACCAGTTGTAAAATAACTTGTTGAGCCATCTAAATGTGATATCTAAGGATAGGCTTTTGTAGTCTTTATTTTGTGGTTCTTTTAACTTCTTAGCTCCTTATGATGCATAAGTACAGGCTTTTATGGTACTGTAATTACAAGGCTAAAAGCAAAAGTTGAAATTACGCAAGATGTTTTACAAATACAAAGCGACGTTACTGAAAACGTGCCTTGAGGTTACTGAGCGAGCCCAGCAGATCTCACGTTCGAATTTCTCCAGTGCTGCACGTGACGAGTCAATCCCACGCGCTTGTTTGATCGTCACAGCTGAGTTCATATGATCTTAAGCGATCGCGGGGGTTTCTTAACACAAAAACATTTCGTGGGCACTATTTTGCTTGTCACACGCTCACCAAATCTATGTACAGCCTGATTCATTAAAAGCTAATGTTCAATTTCCCTAATGTTCAATTTCTGTAATGTTCAAGTTCCCAAACATTTAGCGTACACGCTGAATATTACGGAACTTCTGATCGGAGTACGAGTACGAGATCGAGTACGAGTACGACTTTCGAATTTCGATTCAGTTACGTTCCCGGGGCCCTCATATCTGTGGCAGCAGTTTTCGAAATTCCTCCAACATCGAGCAATCGTCAGCTTCCATTAAGCCGTCTAGAAACCAGTCTTTGAAAAGTTATACAGGGACTGTTTTTCATTTTGAACTGACGCATTTTGCATTCCGTCCAACAGATGTTCCCTTGTATAAAACCTTTATTCTCTCGGCTAAAATGACAGTGGCACGTTCGAACACAATTTCATTCCCAGCTACCCTTTCCTTCCTTCCCAGAAACTCGGCCGAATTCCACAGTACGGCCAGTGAAATTTGAGAGTCCTTGCTTTGATAAGTTGCCTACGTTGCTTTCTACATTTAAAATACAAAACATTTACAAAACTGAGCTTGGATAAGACTTCTTTCTATGTAAGCTTACTTAAAACCTGAATAGGCATAAATTCATAGAGGTTCGTTAAATCGAGGTACCACTGTTTGAAATTTATTCTTTTTTAATGTAAGTAATAACACATTGTATGATAATAAACCTCTAGTAATGTATAAAGTATAGTATTTTTGAAACATCTCAGGCTGATTTCTCACTAAGCACCCGGTAAATAAGAACTTGATCAGCCTGAACCCGAGAGCATCGGTTCTTATATGCGGGTGTTTACTGTATAACAGCCAGGTAATTCTCGACGATCAGTCATGTATAATTTGATCCTTGGGACAGGGACTTCAGGCAGAGAGATTGATAAATGCTTTTTATCCTACAGTATCATAAGTATGCCAGAGATCACAGATGGTAGCGCCATGGATGTGAAATCATTAAGGGCGGTTCGAGTGTTACGGCCTCTTAAACTTATCGCTGGTGTACCAAGTAAGTTCAAAGGGCTCATTATTGTAATAGGCCAGGTTCGAGTTACCCTTTGCCTCTGTTTCAAAACGAGACTACGTGCGAAACCATTCATATGAACATCTACAGGTCCATTTTCATGCAAATCAAACTCATTTTCATTTGAATGGTTTTGCACGTAGACTCGTTTTGAAACAGAGGCAAAGGATAACTCGGACATGGCCTATTCTATAATCCCGCGATTCCGCTTGCGCAGTTTATACGGAAGAACAAGCTCAGTGTAAAGCACTTTGAAGCGACGGTGAACGCCAGCCTAATCCACTTTACTTTTGAAGGAGATAAAACAACCAACTGAGTAATATTTGGTTGATTGATACTCGCCCCCATACTTTAGGATGGAACAGAGAGGAGGGAACCACCACGGACATGGGCGGGAAGCGGAAGTAAAAGGTACGGGAGGAGTGAAGGGTCAGACCCTCTATCATCCTTCATCTCACAGTACAATAATACTGACAGCAAAAACGTGAAAATCACTTATAAGTTGCTGTGTTGCGACGAAAGAAAGGCATCTTGCGACGATGGAAATAAACACAACTTTTAATCGGTCAAAAACATATTCAACATGGCTCCGAAACTTCAACCTCGTGAAAACTAGTCAAAACCGCGCGAACCTTCTCTTGACATCTGTCACTCATTTACAATGTAAAACGACATTAAACAAAACGTCACGATAAAGTCACGTAAGTGTCACGCTCTCCTTAACATGCTGTTCGACCCATGAGTGAGAGAGGATCCCGGACACGGTGTTCATATCTATTGTGAAATATAACAAAATGGTGCCAAATTTTACTCGTTTTCTCCCAGTTCCCGCCACCTTAGGAATCCCGCTTCCCGCCTATTTTCTCCCGGTCTCCCACCCTCCTGTCCCCCACTAAGATGTTCTCTGGGCTCTGCACAGCCGTTTGTAACGATCGTCACTCAATGCTTCCTGTAACGCAAAAAGTGACGAACCAAATTCAGCTGTGAAGCACATTGCGCTCTAAAATATGCCGTAAACTAACCCTCAACGAACGGATGCTTTAACTCGTTCCCAGTGGTGTATGCTTGTGAATAAGATATGCGGCTATGTTGAAGATAAAGATCCTAATCCGAACAAACCTTGCAAACTGAAGCCCACGAAATCCTGTATTTTAGTCCGTGTTTGAAATTTTGTATACAGAAGTCTTAAGTTAAGGTTGTACACTACTGTATGGTAGGTCCCCCTGTCCCTCGAAGTAGTTGTAAATTCGCTCTTTTTTTGTTCTTTTTCTGTTTTAGGTCTTCAAGTTGTGATGAAATCTATAGTCCGAGCCATGGTGCCTCTTCTCCAAATTTTGCTTCTGGTTTTGTTTTGTATTCTGATTTATGCAATTATAGGTTTAGAATTCCTCAAAGATAAATTTCATACGACGTGCCACGACATTGTAACAGGTAAGTACATTTTGTGATAATTCAATCTTTCTTTCTGATTTTTAACACTGTAACACTGCTTTCTTACACTGTAAGTAACTAATTTCAAGCCTGTCTATTTGATTTTTGTAGGTGAACCAGAAACGAATATTAGGCCATGTGACGCTGGACCCTTCCCTGGAGTTAGGCAAATTTTTAAAGGCAGAGATTGTCCTGCTAATTACAATTGTACCGAATATTGGACAGGCCCGAACGACGGCATCACCACATTTGACAATATAGCGCTTGCTATGCTTACAGTGTTTCAATGCATAACAATGGAAGGATGGACATCGATAATGTACAAGGTACGACACGTGAATGGAAGATTACCTTTAATGCGTGCGTTACAAGCGATGCAATACATGAAAAATATTTACTCGATAAAAATGGCCTTTTTCCCCAAAGGATGAGAATTGAACTTAGTCTTGAACATGTGGTTATCAACTCGTAATCGATCGAAAGAACTGCACAAGCGCAGTGTGTCTGACTGCTGTGCCGGTCAACCTCGTTTTCCTTGACAAGTGGTGTGGATACGAGCGACCCTGGAAACAGGGACGGCGGAGCATTTTTTCAAGTGGGGGGGGGGGGGGCTGACTAGTGACTTCAAGTGGGGGAACTTAAAAGACTCTTCCCTTAGTAAGTCTTTATTTTTTCAGAAATTCTGGGGGGGGAGGTAAAGCCCCCCAGCCCCCCCCCCCCCGGCTCCGCCGTCCATGGGAAAGTTCTGATTGAAAGTCCGAAAATATCGGACTTTCGTTTGAATTGTGCATGCCTAGCTTTCAAAACAACGACTCAACGAAATTCTTGGTTTTTTACTTCCGGCCATTTTTATTGTTTTCAAAACCAATCAAAATCGATCCTGCAACTTTCGAGAGTCGCTTGTTTCGTCAAGCTTGCGCAATGAGGAACGAAGACTCGAGGTACGAGATCGACCGCTGTGTGCGGGTAGGTTTTACAGAGACATGAGTGGTAATCTTGCCTGCACAACTTCAATCTTCAAATTTGATCAGAAAAGTGATATTTTGCCAGTTATGATCTTTAGTTAAAATACTCTCAGTATTGATAAATTCGTATAAACTGATTCTGAATTCGATGTCAAGATCGGCTTTGCCACAGTTTTTGAGACAAAGATGGATGACTAAATTTGACATAGATGTGAAAGGAAAACAAGTCCTTTGATATCGCCTTTGACAAGGATTTGACGCCCGTCAAAGTTAGTAACAGATTTGACGCGAGTACCTTTGTAACGCATTTGATAAGCGTCAAAAGCGTTTTATCTTTGAACAAAATCAAACACGGTCTTTGCCACAGTCAAAGGTATTGAGACGGTCATTTTCCACATTCACCCCAAGTCAAAGGTATAGGTCAAAAGCGATTTTTTGTGCAGTGTAAGTTTCAGTTAAGATTGGTCACTATGTAAGTTCATGTCATAATCCCACATACGGATAACGGGAAGCAAGGAAACGATCACCAAAAGGAAATCAGTGTTTTAGAGATTAAAACAAATTCTCCCAACAAGTACAATATGAAATGTGTGGAGACAAGTAAAGAGAATTTATATGTTGATTGCTTTGTTTCACAGACGTTTGATGCAATGGATCGAGATGGATATTTGTATGCCTGCTACTATGTTTCTCTTATTGTGATTGGTTCATTTTTCGTGCTTAACCTTGTTCTTGGAGTTTTAAGTGGGTGAGTTTTTTTTAACTTATTTCATTGCTGCTGCTGAGATTCAATTTTAATTCCCTTGTTACGAACAAGGAACACGCTGTCAGACCGATTCAGAAAAGACATATAAATTGCCTATTTTCAATTGCTGCCTTTTTAATGGCATCTGCAAATGAATAGACATTCTAGTCTTCTCGGATAAGGATAGGTAACCGTGGGCTTCGTCTCCTGCAACTTCACTGTTATGGTCAGCAGGGGACGTTAAAAAACCCACTCACTTATCGCAAAGAGTTGGGCACGAAGTTCCCGGTGCTGTGGTCGGTTTAGTCTTGTATTGTCTCTAAGGCTGGGGTGAGAAAAGCTCGGAGGGTAAATAAAGTATCCATACCATACGGCATACTCATACCATACCAGGGTACCATACCATACCATACCATACCATACCATACCATACCATACCATACCATACAAAGAATCTCAGTTTAATCATGCTTAAACAATAAAACTTCCCTTTCTTGACTTAGGTTTTACTCGAAACTAGTTATCATCCAATAGAAAACTCGTGTAGACCAAATATCGAAACAGTTAAATTAAACATGGCCATTTGGCGCCCGAAGACAATGAGTAATCTGATCTTTGTGTTCTCTCCCACCAGCGAGTTTGCAAAGGAGCGAGAACGTGTGGACACGCGGCGGAAGTTCTTTAAAGTTCGTAGACAGCAGCAGCTGAATCGTCAGGTTGACGCTTACATGTCGTGGATAGCTAAAGCTGGTAAGGCAGGGCTAGATTAACCGCATAAATAACTTTTGCTCCGACATGCTGCCCTTAATGCCACCCGGCGTAAAGGGCATGAGTGAGTGTGGAGTGAGTGAGTGCTCCGACAAAGGGCTTACGCTCGAAACGTCAGCTTTCCAAATTCGCTACGGTGGTTAATTTTACCTTTAGCAACTTCTTGTTTCAAATTAGCTTGGTGTTTCACTTGCAATTGTCCACCGACACAGCACAACAGTTTCTTTAAAAACTAATAAATTTGTTTATTTACATCAATGAAAGTTGTTTTTCGAAACATTTTAAAAATGTTCCCTCGATCCCATTTGAAAAGACCATGTTCGTATTCTCGGTATTGGACTGGAACTAACTTGCAATGGAGGCTGATGCGGGTAGTCTTTTCAAATGCAAATGACATGAAACTCTTTTTTTAATGATATTCCCCCGCATTGGCCTCCATTGCAAGGTAGTTTTAGTCTTATAACGAGAATACGAATATGGTCCTTTGTCCGTCATAAGATTCTAATTGTGTTATAAGTAAGTTACGTTTACCTCATAAATGTGGTGAAATGTGAGATGATCTGACTGCATCGACCCAGACTGCACCCATCCGAGTTATACTGAGAGGACTGGACAGAGGGCGGAAGTGACGTCATCCAATCATCGTAATAAAATCATAAACGTCATCTTCTCGTTTACATTGTTTATTTTTCTTTATAGCGGAAACGGCGGCAGATGAAACCTACAGCAGAAGGAAACATCTAAGCTTGAACGACTCACAATCACAGCTCGTCACCAATGACATGGTCAGTAATCCTGGAAGAGTTGTCGCTAGAAGAGAAGGGAACTGTTACCGAGTCAACATGCCCGAGAGGTAAGCTGGGTTCTAACTGGTGGCGTGCGCGGCACTGGTGCCCATTTTGTACTCTTCGGCGCTAAGATGTCTGGAATCGTTTTTGTGATTGCTTGACGGCTGTCTAGCTTATTGTAGCTCAAACGATTCCAAAACTTCTAGTGCCGAAGCTGTTATTCATTCTCCTTGAATTTTCTGCAGTGTAGGAATCGAGATGTTAACGAATCGCTAGTGATCTCGTGTGCGTGGTCCTACGTAGTGGTACATAACAACAAGACAATTTCCCCCTATTGACGATTTTCTTTATTCTCACAAACTGACCCCTTGACAATGCGTTGATACTGTGGAGAGAATTCTGTAGTTAAAATTTTTTTGTTCACCAATTCAACGTGCTATTGACACGGGGAATGATTATTGCTTCTTTGTTTTCTGGCTTTAAATAGTTTTGATTGATTTTCGAGAGGAACGATTTGTTTGCTTTGTACCTGGTGGAGTTTTTCTTAAGATGCTTATTAACACTTGGTTTGAATTTACGACGGTTGTTAGGCCTATAAATTATACTATCGCCCATTATTTTCCTGCAACTCACTCTTTGCACACATTGGGTGCCTATTTTTCATTTCAGAGTGGGCGCGCTTCAGCGGTTTTTACAGTGGCAGAACGGATTTTCCGTTAAGGTTGGTCACATGGTCAAGACGCAAGTATTTTATTGGACCGTCCTGGTTTGTGTTTTCTTGAACACTATTGTGTTGGCTGTGGAGCATTACGGACAACCCGAGTGGCTTAATGTATTTCAAAGTAAGTTATAAATGGAAACGTTTGTTAAGAAACCGTCTTACAACTGCTATTAGTGTGCGTATACTGCGGCTCATCTTTGTTCTAATAATAACCTCCCCGTGGTTAGTTTATTGGAGGCGCGGTGGACTCCTGATCGAGTGGTCCGGGTCTGACCTCTGGCCGAGGCAATACGAGTGTCCTTGGGCAAAACGTTGCCTTTTTCCACCCAGGTGTATAAATGAATACCGGCAGATTTAATGCCGGGAGGCGGGTAACCCTGCGTTGGACTAGCATCCCATCCAGGGGGGAGTAGAAATACTCCTAATTGCTTCATGCTACGGGAACCGGAATAAGGCTCCGGCCTGATTGGCCACTATGCTCGTAAACAGACTGTACTCGTAAATGACGTCATTTCGTCACTATGGCAACTCCGATGCCAATATGTAATACAACTGTGGTAATCGTTGTTAATGGCGACGTAGTTAATTCTCAAGCTTGAGCGGTGTTACCCCTGAAAAATCCAGTTGAGCCATCTTAATGCCGGGAGGGGGATCACACTGCGTTGGACTAACATTCCATCCAGGGGGGAGTAGAAATACTCCTAGTCGCTTCATGCTACGGGAACCGGAAAATGCTCCGGCCTGATTGGCCACTATGCTCGTAAACAGACTTTATCTAGTTGTGGTTAGAGAGTCCCTTGGAAATCTTGGTTATCTAGTTGATCATTGAATATAAAGATGTTTCGTTCATTTCTTTCAGAATACGCGGAAATTGTGTTTTTAACATTCTTCTTCGTGGAGATGGTTCTTAAGATATATGGCCTTGGATTTCACGTTTACTTTAATTCAAGCTTTAACTGCTTCGATTGTGCTGTAAGTGATCGCTTTATGAAAAGTTTTTTACTTTAAATTTGCTTTCCTCATACAACACAATAAAAATTATTTCGATAGTTAAACTTATTAAGGTAATACAAAGTACGAGGACGTTTATAGAAATGCAAAGAATGCTCAAATCAGCAAATATTCAGTTGAACGTCTATACAGGGACAGATTCCACCAACTACAAAGCCTTTCTTTACTGTTTGCTCTTAACAGGTTGTGTGTTCTGGATTTTTGGACCTTATACTTGATACTGTTGTGGGACTTAAACTCGGCATCAGTGTCCTGAGATGTCTGCGTCTTCTCAGAGTCTTTAAAGTAACGAGGTAACACTTGCTTGAATTGTCACAAATTCTGATCAATTTTGTTATGCAGTTTCTATTCCCAGTGATAGTGAGTAAGAGAATCACATTTGTAGCATCGAAGGTTTCCTGCTGACTATTATTATTTATTTTTTATGCTATTACAGACACTGGCGGTCGCTAAGAAACCTGGCTACATCTCTCGTGAGCAGTATCAAGTCTATCGTGAGCCTGATTTTCCTGTTATTCCTGTTTATCCTGATTGCTGCCCTCCTTGGCATGCAAATCTTCGGGGGCAAGTAAGTTGATTTAGTTGATTTAGAGTAAAGTCTCTCCTTTTCGTTCCACAACTTAACTGAAGCCATAAATTTCATTTCTTTGTATTCAGTATGTCAGCCTAGATTGTAGGTTCCACTTGGTATTCAAAGTTTGATATCATCATAACTTTTCGAAACTTTCAAAAGATCGCTACCTATTTTAGTTTGAGTTCAGAGTGTTTCGTCACGTTTATAAAGACCGAGAAGAGAGTTGAAAATACAACGTGCAGCGGAGTGTTTTTGACAAACTTCCAAGTATTTGGAAAAGTGATGAAACACTCTCCCGAGTGTTGTTGGGTTGTCTTCTCAATCGAAACTAAAACTACGGAGAAAACAGAGAAATAAAACCGTTAAAATTACGTATCCAAACCACCGTCACGGTTGTGCATGATTGCCTGTGTTTTAACTATGGATTATTTATGACTGAAAATGTTTTGTAACCACGCGCGTTGAATTTCACCCAGGTTTACAGAGGACGAAACTCCACAAACCAACTTTGATAATTTTCAAAACGCCATGTTAGCTGTCTTTCAGGTTGGTATTTGTTGATTTATCAGTAGTAATAATTAGTCAGTTTTTTCGAGTTTGTCATTCTTAATCTCTTAATATTCGTTAGTCGAAACAATACATGTTTATTTTCGGTCGTTTCTCACTTTTCCTGTGTTTTTTAACCTTACTAAACTATTATTTTGAGGTTTTCTTCAATTTAAAGTAATCTTGTTACTTAAATTATGACATCATTATGGCATAGCTCCTTTAAATTTTCCGCTCATTTGTCTGCAAAAAGCTGAAAAGAAAAGTAAAACCATATTCCACGATTCCTTTGTTACATTTTTCTTGACCTCTTGGTTTGTTGTTTTTGTCTACAACAGATACTTACAGGAGAGGACTGGAATTCTGTTATGTACAGTGGCGTGAAGGCACTCGGTGGACCCCACAGCGCTAGTGGAGTCGCAGCAAGCTTGTATTTTGTACTTCTCGTTATCTTAGGAAATTGTATCCTTTAAAACATACTGCCATTATTTAAATTATTTAAAAGTTTGCACATATTTTGGGTTGTTATTTATGAAAGGCTCGGTGGCCTAATGTTTAGGGAGGCAGCGTGGCCGACTGGTTTAAAATACTGTTGTTGAATTCCGAAGGTTTCGGGTTCATATAGCAGGGCGCGTGAGTGGACGGTTTGTTTCTAACACTTCATGAATCTAAATCTGAATTTTGCGATCGAAAATTAGATTTCCCGTTCCATTTATTGACGAACCAATCTTAAATTGCAGTCCGAAAATTTCACCTCCGAAGGTG